>NW_028288759.1:0-674374 GCF_059628265.1 Tinamus guttatus | reverse complement strand
AATAGATATAATAATGTTATCAATAGTGAATTAACATCTATGTTATGGAGCTGCCTAAAGTCTATGGCTAGTACAGAGTCAGTCTTAACGAAGTTGAGCATGGAGTGTTTGTCATAGTTTGAGCTGCTTGGCCAACTTTTTCTGGGAGTTCTTAATCAGGGAAATGTGTTCTGTGCTGCACAGTTGAGTCACTCTGAAATTACTGTTGGATTCAGCCAGTACATTCAGATGTGATTAAGCTTGCCAATACTATCTTGAATTGTATACTTGATGCCGTTGTTTGAAACTGTGTACGTATATGCACATATCCACAAAATACATAATAAAAAAAATTCCTTTTTGTAGGAGTCAACCAAGGTTTCTGAATTAAATCCTAATGCAAAGGTGTGGGGAAATCATATGTTACACTTGGAAGCAGGTGGTGCCACTGATGGCAGTGTGAGCAAAACGTGGGAAGAAATACCTGACCAACCTCCAGATTCCTGTAAAGAAGGTAGGAATAATTATTTCTAGCTGTTGCTCAAGCAAAAGGTAAAAATCAGTGCAGAACTTTCCCAATTTTAATTTCCTGCTTAAAAATGAGTGGAAATACTTGAGAAATTTTTAGTTGTTTATGTTTTTCAGATTTAGTTTTAACTGCATGTGTTACTGTGACTTGGAGGGGTCGTTTTGTGAATGTGTCTGTAACCCCTGTCCCCGTTGCTGCAGGACTGGATGCCAATGGTGATGGCGACAAAAAGCACCAGAACGCGGTGCTGACAGAGCTGCAGGAGCCCTTGCCAGCTGTCCCGGTGGCCGACCAGCCAGATATGAACCCGCTGGCTCTCGATCCTTCCGAGTATGAGTCTATGCATGAAACCACCCAGACAGGTCAGAAAGCGATGATGCTTCTTTGGGCTTCCTCCAAAAACCTAAACAAATGGACATTTATTGTTTTGCTTTTCTGAGTACAAGCGTGTCAGGGTAGATATCTGTGTTTAGTTATCTGCATATCAAAGCTGGATGTTTCTAGCTTGGTCAGACATGGAGATGAGTTTAATCTACCTTTTTCTCTCAGGAGCATTAATGTAATAATGCTTTAAAAATCAGTCAAGCACTTAAAATGCCAGAAGAAGCAGCAAACTACTATAAACTCTTTACATTCTTTTTAATGAGCTTTTCTGAAGTTTTCAGCATAATTGTTAATTGTTGTAGTTTGTAGCAGATCTTGTGTTCTAAGAAAGTTCTGGACACCAGCATAGAGATGAGTCCATGATTATGTGTGATGCGTGAAATGGGCAAGTCTCCAAGAGGCCTGTGTCAGGATAACTGTTGGTACTGAGAAGGGGAATGGGAAGGGGAGGGGAACATGCTGGGCACTCCTATGTTGAAGGTCATGATGAGGGAGGGGGACTGATGGTGCCTTGCTCATTATAATGTGCATTTAAAATGGCAAGCATGATTCCCAAAGAGTATGAGTGTTAAGCTGAACAAAAATCAGACATGAGGTTGTAGCCTCATCCTTCCTTTTGTTCAAAACTGAATGTCCCTTTTGACACTTCTATGTAAGTATTATTGGTGGATAATAAATAATAATTAACTGGCAAATAGTAAATAACATTAATTGTGCCTAGCACTCTAAAAGAGAACAGCGTTCTGAGGTGTTAGAACCTCTTAGCTTATCCGTTACTTGACCAGAATGGTTAACCACAGCAGCAGCCAAACAGCAGTTAGGGTACGTTTCATGGGGTAAATAGTGACAGAGGTAGAGCCTCTAAGTCTGCATATCATTCTGGTACTATCAGGATACTCTACAGCTTTGGAGGAGGAAAGTTAGGATGAGGGGAAAATAGCCAATATGCGATATACTCACTTCTCAGGTGTTGGCATTATCTACTTCAGAATAAAAACTATGAAGCACAAAACTGTGGGAGGAGATTAGAATTTGCTTTAGGAAGAAAAAAAGATTAAGAAGGAAATCTGAACAAAAGGATAGAAGTCACTGAAGTGAAAGAAGATTCTAATAACTGGTGTAAAATCAATTTATGTTATACACAACATATTACTAACACTTTATGAATCTCTAAAAGCAACGCTAAACTTATGATCTTTGAACAGCTCTTCTGCTCACGACACTAGGAGCTTTCACGACAGCTTGCCCTAGTGTAGGGCTTGTTAGGTTTAGTTTAGACCCAGTATAGTTAGGGTTTTCTGTAGGAATCTTGAAATCTTCACGTAAGGAGAATCCGGGGGGCGGGGGGGTGTTTGTTTTTTCTCTTCCTTTTAATGCAAGATACTGTTAGTCAAGTAGCTTACTGTTAGTAAGCTTTTTGAAATTTACCTAGAACTTTTCATATAGGTACTTTGGGGCGTGTTTGTAACTACTCTTCTAAAATTGCTTCATCCGTTTGTGTATTAGGGAATCAAAGTTTAGAAGTGACTTAAGACATTTTTTCTTCAACTTTGCTGTTTTAAATAAGTGTTCCTTTGGCATTTTGGTAAGCACTCAACTAATACACAGCAGACATTTATTGAATTGGAAAGCTAGTTACTAAATATATAGCTGATAATAGATAGGATGACTTGATTCAAGCATCTAATACATAATATAGCAGGACTACATTTCAAATTTAATATTTTTTTATTAAATAGGTGGAACTGAACAGTTGCAGCCAGAAGGTCAGGAAGATCTACGGGAATTGCTTAAAAAAACACTGGAATTCTGCTTATCTAGGTATGTAATGTAGCACATAATGAATAGATGAAAATGTAGCTAGCTGGGATAACTAATGAGGCCCTGTGACCTAAATTGGTAAATGTTAATACATTCTACAGAAATCCTTTAAAAGTGAGTGCAAAGGATGAAATTTTGGGGAACATGGCACACAGATTCCGGGACATGACGTGTGTGTACCACCTATAGCTCATTTGAAGCTTTTGGGCCTAAAACATAAACAAGTAAACACACTGTTTTGCAGTGAGAATGGTTAAAATTGACCTGATCTGTAACTGCAGATGCCTGTTACTGTTTTTTGCAAATTAAAACTTATTTCTCAGGTTACTTGAAAGTCTTAGTTTTGAGCTAATCTTTGTAAATTTGCATGGAAATAGACAAGAATTTTTGTACGCACAAGGATTTTTGTACACACATCTGTAGATCTCTAAGGGATCTGTAAATCAATAAAGAAGTTTCTGAGTAGTACATGCTCCAGTATAGAATGATGAAAGCCTATCAAAGCAATCTATGTCCTTATCTTCATTTATTGGTCTTTAAAATATATATATATATATATATATACATCAAAAACAGCTAATCTTAGTAACTAAGAACAATTCCTTATCCTCCTGCATCACCAGTTGCAGTCAGTGGTCATTTGATATGGTAGGCTGTCATCAGTCCTGCATGTTTGTGGGGATAGTGTGCTGCCTTAACAGGAAGATGCCAACTCGTCTTCCCGCTGCGGGCAGGGGGAGCAAATAGTTTCTCCAGTAATTATTAGGAAGTGAAACAGGTGAATTTAAGTGAATGGGGGGAGTTAGTGAAAACATAGAAAGTAAACTTTACTGTAGGAATTTGTCTTCTGCTACATGATACTGATTTTTTGTCTTAGCTTTTTCCAGTCTTTATTAACCCCAGGTCTCTGACATGATCCCATTTTTCCTTCCCAACAGAGAAAACCTTGCCAGTGACATGTACCTTATATCACAGATGGACAGTGATCAGTATGTGCCAATAATGACAGTAGCAAACCTCGATCATGTCAAGAAACTCAGTACTGATATGGATTTGATTGTTGAAGTGCTGAGATGTAAGTAAAGGTCCTGTGTCTAGACAGAATTTTGGTTACTGCCATAGCACTTTTTTTTTCTATGTTCTGCAGTAAAATGCCATCTTCTTTCTGTAAAACATTAAATAGTCTAAGCTAGAAGCTGCTTTCGCTATCACAGTTACAGGACTGTAGTTTTCATCTTCACATCTTCAACTACACGTCACGTAGTTTACATCTTCACATATCTTTCATAGAAACTATTTAACTTTTGCAATGTTGAGTAACATTTTGTGTAAATCTGATTAATTTGAGGCTAAATTCTCAACAAGGCTACTGGACCTTACCAGTAAGATTAGAATCAAGGAGGAATGAGACTCAATGTATCACTTAAAAATGAAAGATAAGGAAATGGGATTTTTCTAGACTAGAAAATGGAGAAAAGAGTGCAGGTGCAGGGACACACTTGGTTAGTTCCGTATTTGAAGCAGTCCTCAATCTTCTGCCTCTTGTTCCCTAATGTTGGGGAGTTGGAATTTTAGCACAAACAACTTTAAAGTGCGAAATTGCCTGCAGCAGTATTTAGTATGCTGAAGCATTGGAATTACTGATAGTTAAAACTTTTTTCTTTTCTCCTTTTAGCGTTGCCTTTAGTCCAAGTGGATGAGAAGGGAGAAAAAGTTAGGCCAAATCAGAATCGCTGTATCGTGATTTTACGTGAAGTACCTGAATCTACGCCCATTGAAGTAAGTATTTAATAGTCAATGAAGAACATTTTTCCTCTATATCTTGGCTTATAATGTCTGCTTCAATAGTGAATGTATTGGGTAGAAGCATGTTGCTTGTAGGAAAACTACAGTAAAACATGTAGTTCCAGAAAGGCCTGAAAATTTGACATTGCTGTGTTTGGTTAAAGATACTATGAGTCATTTCTTGGAATCTGGTTTATCTATATGCGCTTAGCTCTTAGCTCCTTGGTTAAATAGTAAAGATAAACGTCCCTCACTTGAAATGGAAAAAGCCATTGCTGCAGATGGAAGCTTCTCAGGGTAAAGAACTTCAGGCACTGCAAATATTTCCGTAATTCTGGGGGTGAAGGTGTCAGAATGAGTCAGTAAGGGTCTCCACTGACTCATGCAAGGAGCACGAGGGTAGAGAGCTTGCATGTGGAAGGTGTTCAGTGCTCCTCTGAGCAGCTGGGGCTGACTAGTGGAAAGACTAGAAAATGACTGGGCCATAGGTACAATCCTCTTGAAAAGGGAGGAAAAGGTAGAAATGCTTTTATCTTTTATGTAATTTTTTAAGAAAATAATGCTTAAAGAGTTGCTCTTCTTGCCGGTCTTCATACAAAACCCAAAGGTGCTGCTGAACTAAAACTTTTCAGTTTGCAGTGCATGATAAAGGAATTGGAGATAAAAAGGACTAGATATACCAAGTACATTGCTTAGAAATGTCAGCTGTTTTAAACTTTCTGAATGAAATTTAGCTTTTCAAAGACTGCCCAGCTTTTAATATCATAGGTTGCTTTTCCCCACTGTCATCTGTTTGTCAGGCTGGATATGCCAGCACTGGGAAATCTCTCTTAAATGCTTAAAAGCAAAACCAGAATTTCTGATGAGTCTTCACTTTCAAAGTAGGCTGTCTGAAGTGAGATGTTTAAACTTGCCAGAATGAAAAATCTGGACTTAAGTGACAGACTTAATAGGCTGCACTTGTTATCTCAGTGTGGTCAGGTGTTATTTAAGCAGCCATGTTCAAACATACTGCAAGGCCTCACAGGTTGTGTTGCTTTTTTGGTGCTGCTTGTGTCAACTCTAACAAAAAGTTGTGTTATACAAGTTAACTACCACAAATGTAAGTGAAGTTTGTTCTGCTGTAGTGCTGGCTTTGTTTATGGGGTAATGTAAATCCTGTTCTTAAATATTTGAATCTGTGACCACTTGACCTGAAATGTATCCCGAAGCTTCTGCCAAGAGGGCAAGGGAGCTCCTATCCACTTCATTGCACTAATGCAGAGTTTTTTGTGGCCCTTAACCAAAAATGACTTTGGGGGGAGCGAAGAAATGGGCTTGTTCCTGAATTCATTTCCTAGTCTGTGTCACTTCGTGAATGGAGGCAGCCTTGCAAAAGGAGGGAGAAGAGCAAGAAGTGGCTTAATGCAGTGGTGATAGGGAAGATGAAACTGCTTTTTCAGTGGATTTCTGCACTTAATACTGAATTTAAGTATTGCTATGAATGAAATGGCTTTCAGCTCCCTTAATCTAAAACGAGTAAGCAGCCTGTACCTGCTGTATGGCCTAGATAGGCTAACTTCCTTTTAACTAGCAGGAAGCTTGTGAACAAACGTTACTGTGCGTATTCTGAAAAGCTCTCAGTGCCCCAGTTTTGTAAGCTGTAAAGTGCTTTTAATCTTTCTTACCTGGAGTTCAATAAGTATGCATTTTAAATTGATGTTTTCTTCTCCTGTTTTCTTTCTCCCTTCTTGTCAAAACCCCTTTCCGTAGGAGGTAGAAGCACTCTTCAAAGGAGATAATTTGCCTAAGTTTATCAACTGTGAGTTTGCCTATAACGACAACTGGTTCATCACATTTGAGTCAGAAGCCGATGCACAGCAGGTAATTGCTATGTTTTTTTCCTCAATTCCTTTAGAAAATAAAAAGGAAGTAACATGAATTGAGGGAAGATTGAGTGGGAGATAATTCTTACATGCTTATAAGAATACAAGCTAAAAACAACAAAAAAACCTCTAAAACTCAGTGTCCTTTGCTAGTATTAAGTTATTAATATTACTAAAGGTGACCCTGTAAAGGCTTTATCTTGTTTGAATATCCTGCTTTTCTGGCCAAAGCTATAATCAAATATATTTGTGTCCAAAATATTTGTATTTAAGATGACAAACTGAAATATGCTTCAATCATAAGAATTAAAATTTTGTTTTAATGTTGCTACTGTTGGCACTAAACATGCCACTAAAGCACTGCTGCATATAAATCTCACCAGATGCAAATTAAATGAGTTGTTTCTCAGTATAACATTAGCAGACACTGAGAGTTATTTTTAGGCTTAGCCTGTCAAAACTTCAGTTTCCTTTTATTTAAATTATATTCAGCAAATCTTACAATAACTTTTTTTTTAAAGGCTTACAGATACCTTAGAGAAGAAGTGAAAACTTTCCAAGGGAAACCAATTAAGGTAAACAGAGCTTTGTTTTTTGAGGGAATATGTATACGTTTTGGCTTTTTGTGGGGATTGCTGGTTTTGTTTTGTAAATTAAGGTGGTCCAGTCTCGGCAGCCGTTTGACCTGGGTCTGGGTTTTGAAATGCAGCGCATGCTGTTCAGCTTCTCTTGTTTCCCTCCCTTCTGGCAGCAACATATCCCTCCTGGCAAAGGGCCAGGGAGGAAGTGTTCAGCTGCTCCTGCCTTCCGTGAAGGAGGTCACAGTGGCTGACAAGTGCCCAGTGCAAGTTTGAGAGCTGCCAGTTTGGACCACGCTGGTTTAATTTGCAAAGCTGCTCTAGTAAATTATCTAATCTCTTTTGCAGGCAAGGATAAAAGCAAAGGCAATAGCTATAAACACATTTTTGCCAAAGAATGGGTATAGACCTCTGGATATGAACCTCTACACGCAACAGCGTTACACAACGTCTTTTTACTTACCTCCAGTATACAGTCCCCAACAGCAGTTTCCATTGTACAGCTTAATTGCCCCCCAGACCTGGTCAGCTGCACACAGCTACCTTGACCCTTCGTTGGTAAGTGAAACCCTTGCTTTGCTCTCTAAGATAGTTTTGGTTTGGAGCCTTTTGGCATAAGGTAAGAGGCATATATGTCCTGAAGAGGCAGGTCACAATATTGATTCTTCTTGAAAAGCAGTTCTCCAGAATTCCTCCAGTTGAATAGACAGTTACTTGAAAATAGCATCTGTTCTCAAGTTAGAGGGAGTTTTTTCTCATTTTTCTAACCTTTTGATTTTCAGGGCAGGAGTTGCTTATTTGCCTTTAGTACTAGTCAAAAGAGATTACATCTTCAGAATACATACATGAATGCAAGAAAATCAGTTTTTATAGTACTTAGGAAACTTAATGGAATCAGATAAATGTGGATAACTTAGCATCTTGGTCTTCCAGCAAGAAAATAAGCTCTGACTTAACATGCTGGTTTACCCCATTTGGTGTATTCTGAAGTAATGTCTGTGGGAAAGTAACATCTTTTTCGGTTCCTTTTTCAATAATTACAACTAAAAATACTTCAAATACTTAAGTATTTACTTTTAAGAAAACTTTAAAAATTAAAGACTTGAAGGCTACTGTTAAGCCTTAGCTAGACTGATAAGATGGTAGTCTTGAGTCCTTTTGTACTATCTGCTCATGGTCGAAGACTCTATCCCATCCACTGCATCCTGCAGTACTTCCTCCTTTATGAAGGTGGTCACATCAAAATTATTCTATTCTTCATTTGTCAGCCTACAAAAACTAAGGGGGCTAGTTCCCTGTAATGGCTGTGAGAGTAAAGTTTTCCCACAGGAAACCCCTTCCTCACCTTCAGA
The DNA here is from genome assembly GCF_059628265.1 of Tinamus guttatus. Classification (NCBI taxonomy): domain Eukaryota; kingdom Metazoa; phylum Chordata; class Aves; order Tinamiformes; family Tinamidae; genus Tinamus; species Tinamus guttatus. Next base: position 666,081 of record NW_028288759.1, on the reverse strand, counting down.
AATGCATCTTTACTTGTGGGTAGCAGAAACTGGGGTAGGAGTGCTCAAAAGGAAAAGCTTCTTAGAGGTCTTTTGGCAGAGGATTAAAGTGTCCTTGAACAAACTTGAGCAAACTTCCTGCGTACCGAACAGCGAGCTCATTGAGTAGTCGCTGTGCTGAACACTTCATGCGTGGGGAGGCAGCTGGACACCAGCACTGGAAACCTCGAAGGGAGCGAGGAAGGCCGGGGAGTCAAGGCAGGGAGCTGAACACCAGCCCTGGGCACGGCCTTTCTGTAGCAGCAGCTGAAAGGGATGTGGTTCTTGCTCTGTATAAGCTGTGGCTGAGTCTTGCACAGCTTTGATACAAAGGCAGTGAAGTAGCTGGGTGGCTCTGTTCAGGAGATGTAAATCAGTACAAGGGTGTGTGTCTGCACTGTGTCATCCTGGCCTGTTTTCTGCTCCAGAAAGCTTGTTGCTCCTGGCCTTCAGAGGAAGACACTGCAAGCTGCGTCCTGCAGGTCTCATACCTTTCTCAGTAAAACAAAATGACCTGGCAGAGCTTTATCTCCTGCTGTGTCGCAGCCTGTTGTCGTTGGTTGGCTGCGTTTTGGGTGCATGGATGTAGTATGATGTTTCCTGAAACTTTTATAGGGAAAGGTCTATTTGAATAGGAATTACTTGGAGGAAGCGGACCAGGAGGAAAAGCAATTCTGGAATAATTCTTACAAAACAGGGTTGTGGTTTACTTGTGGAGACTTTCATGCCAGCTTAGCAGCAAAAGGTTCTCTCCTCTGAGGAGAAGTAAATGCTATCAGCACTTTGTCTCATCTTTAATTTGAGAGCAAATACTCACAGTTGTGTTGGTACAAAATTTTTGTTCTGAAACTAGAATACGGTAATGGGTACTCAAAATTTGATATTTACCTGCTTCTTCACCAAGTGGAATACTTGAATCTTTTTGAGTAAAGATCTGGTTAGTGCTTGTGAAAATGGGTATTTTTCTGATGAAGTGAATGACTTTTCCAGTAAAAGCAAATTAAAGAATGCTTTTGGAATTACTGGAAAAAGGAATTTCTCCCTTTGAGGACTGAGTGTTCTTAATGTCCCTTTAAGCAATGAGTTAAGCTTATATTCCTTTATTATATGTAGTGTCGTCTTCATTATTCAGGTTCAGGAGCTGCTTTGGTTGATTTTTACAGCATTTGAGATGTATCTGGAGAAGCAGAAAGCACTTAAACTATATTTTGATAAACTGTATTCCTAAACATTAACATTAAAGTTTTGGTTGCTTATTTTAGAGTCTAGATTCCTAGCCTCTTGTTGTGATAGCATTTACTGTTTTATACATTACTTTAGTCTGAATGATTTGGGATGGCAGCGTTAGTGTAAAATTTTGATCGTTAGCTAGAATATTATATTAGATATAATATTATTTTGATTGTTAGCTAGAATATGGGAATGTTATATCAAGGTTTATTCTTGAATATCATATAAGCTTTAATTGGTTCTTATCCATTTAGGAAGGATAGAAAAGACTAGCTCTGTTTTATAGTCACTGTTTTGGTAAGGAGAATACCGGTGTGAGTGGTCAGCTCTGCACTTGTGAACGTGGTACACAGTTTGTTTGTACTTATGAGCGTGCAATACATTCTTTAGGTGACACCATTTCCAAATACTGGATTTATCAATGGGTTCACATCTCCGACCTTCAAGCCTGCTGCTTCTCCACTGACTACACTCAGACAATACCCTCCCAGGAACAGGCAAGTCCAACCATCTTTTAGCAATATACACCCATATCCACTCCTGAATTTTCTGGCATGTAGGTTTAATCTGTTTATCTTAATGCCAGCTAACTTGAAAATGTTGTTAAATAGAACTTGGTGCAAGATTAAGTGAGGTCAAAGATCAAATAGTGCTATTAATTATTACTGAATACAATGTGATTGCACGTGGACTCTGAGAGCCAAGAACTTTTCTTTCCATGTTTTAGGGTATTCAGATAAAATAGTCTGAACGATGATGGGTGTTCAACAGGCTGCGTAACATTTTGAGGTTCAAGTAGTTTTTAGTTAGGGCGTAGCTTAAGATAGACATTGGAAAGGTTATTCCTATGCCCTGTTAGAATGAACACAGGCAATTCGTACAAACAAAATACACAAACGAAGGCTGAGCCGTTTGCCACTTCTGAATTTTGTGCGTAGACTAAGGCTTCAGAAGATCTCTCATAGTGCGTATCTTGAAATGACTTTTGAATTTGTAGGAATCCTAGCAAGTCCCATATACGACATACAATACCCAGTGCAGAAAGGGGACCTGGGCTTCTAGACAGTCCTACAATATTCAACTTTTCTGCTGATCGTTTAATCAATGGCGTCAGGAGTCCACAGACGCGGCAGCCGGGCCAAAACAGGACACGGATGCAGAACGCGACCACGAGCTACACCAAGAGGGAAGTAGGAACGGGCCGCATGGAGCAGACCAGTGTTGACTCCTCTCCAGGATTAGGTAGAGGAAGGTGAGTGCTCTCTGCAGCTCTGCTCTGAAGAAGGCGGTAGCTTTGGTTCTCTTTCCTTCCTTTTGGAAGAAAAGGAGTGGAATGAGAACTGTCCTCACTACTGTCTTAAACTCAGACCGTCTCCTCAAAGCTAAAATCATGTTGGAAAGTACTTCACAGAAAGCACTAAATTTAGAACAACGGCAAAGTGGAGCTATGTACTTTCGTAGCAAGTTAAAACCAGTAATGGTAACTGATGGACAGTTTGCAGCCATAACAGTATCTCATCCTCTGTACTTTCTACAGTAGGTCAAGAAAGTTTCTGCATATTATTTATATTTAACAGTGTAGTTCCATTCCATTGTTCAGCAGTGTAGACTATGTACCTGATTCCTATCATCAGTGCTCATTGTTAATTAGGTCAATTTGGGGAGAGAAAAAAAAAAAAAGGAATTTTGCACAAATTAGACATGTACAACTTAACAAAGACAATGGATTTATGTAGAGGGATAAAAATAGTATTATTTGAAACTAAAAAGACTATTATGCAGTTAAAAATCTGAGGAGCTGAAAATTGGCAGAAGCATTTTTAATTTGAGAACTGAGTGGATAAGTTCTGAAATACTGTACAGTTCTATGAAGTGCTTTAGAGAAAAGTATTGTGTGGATTCATGTTTAATAGAGGTTGTTTTTGTCCCCAGATTGCTTTTTGAGAATAAATTAGTGAATTGGCAGATACGTCTCTTTTTTTTTTCTCAGATGATCCTATATTAGGCATGTATTGTGTCTTTGCAAAATTAAATGGGGATTTTGTGCAAGGATTGTATTACTTTTCTAATTTGCGAAGTTGTGTTAATGGATGAAAATGTGATTAAATAAGGGACCAAAAAACAAGATCACTCAAAACTATAGGATTACAGAAATGTACAAGAATAGTCAGTACTTCAAGTTTATATTCTGGTGCTTCAGTATTGAATATATCTAGAATATTAAGTTACGCAGAAAACATTACAAAATGCATTGAAATTGAGTTAAAGCCATTGTGAAATTTTGACTACTGCTTGAGAACTGGGTAGAAAAAAATCATTTAAAATTTTTAAAAAGATTTTTAGAATCATTTAAATCTTTTTTAAATGATTTTAAAATCATTTAAAATGTTTAAAAGCGCTTTACCTGTGCGTAAAGTAACTAACTGTATTTTAAAGAAAACAAAACAAATGTCATTTTTTTTGGTACCAGACTCTTCTTTGGATATTGAAAGCCTTGGCCAAGCTTTATGTGTAATTGACAGTGCAATTTGACTGCTGAAATTATTAGTAACCAATGTGTTCTAACACTGATTTGTGTTGTATTGGTACCCTTATCTTAATGAGGACTTGCTAGATATCTTTTCCCAGAAGATATCTTTCCTATCTAGAATGAAGATGAACAAATAGGTGAATTTCTAATTGTATTTTCTTTCCCCTAGGAAAAACTCCTATGGCTACCGAAAGAAAAGGGAGGACAAGTTTACAGTGAGTGTTCATGACCTTACTCAGCTTTAATAAAACAGGACAGCAAGACAATAGCATGGACTATGTGGAAGAGCAGATAAGCTATTGCACAATCAACTGTAATAGTTGACTAGAGATAACAGCCCACTAATGAGTTTATTACATTTGGATTTTGGAGAAGATAGTCCATTAATACAGGAATTGGGGAAAAAGTTAAAACTGCTGTTTTATAATGGCGAAGAATCTCCATCTTCCTAGTGAAGTGTTCTTTTGTAGCATGCCTGTACTTGCGTTCGTGGAGAGCCAGCTAAGCTAATGTTCAACACCCTGCGTGCGCGATAATCATAGATACAGATGTTGACAAATAAATATAGGTCCATGTGTCAGTTGATAATTTAACAGTCTAGTTACACATTAAGTGATCAGTTTCATTTCTAAAACCAAACACCTCCCTAGACCATTTCCCTGCTCAGGCCCCCAAATCTGAGGAGAAAGATCTCTCTTCTTCCCCTTGGAAGAGGGATGAAAAGCTGATCTTCCCACTCCCCCCCCGGCCCTGGGAGTTAGTGTCATTTTTCATCTAAGGGTAGTTTATGCAGTAGATACCACCCCCTAAAAAGAATATTGAAACTGTTTAATAGCACCATGTAAGGGTAGATATACTAGTGCTGTATTAATAGTAGTATTTTGCTAAATTTGAATTAAAGATGAATACTGTAGACAGGATATTTGGGGGAAGCTGGGGTTTGCCAGTGGATATATATCAATAAACATTATTTAGTAGGATGTGAGGTCCAATCTTATAAAATCAGACACTTTGTTGCAATTGGTTTTTGCCACACACAGCAATTTCATGAAGTTCAAGCTATGTCTTTACTGTTAAGATTGCAAGGTAACCCCACTGCATGAGCTGCAGCACTTCTTTAGAGGTCTGGAATAGCTGCCTGTGTATTTGGGCCTCCTGCTGTTTCAGCAGCCTTACGGGACGCAATAAAAAAAGGAACATCAAGGCTTTGGAGAGTATATAAAGGCAGGTGGTTCCCTTTGGCTCTTGCCAAACTTCTCAAAGCCCACTGCGTTCAAATTACACATAGGGTTCTCAGTACTGCTTTTTGCCCTTTTGGAAATGCTTTAATTTTTAGGTTGGCATCTTGCCATCAACACTTTTCTGCCTTTGAAAGAACAGGGAAATGGGTTAGGTTAGGCATGACTGACAAAAAGAGTGGCAGAAGTGAAAGGATTGCCTCAGACACTCCCAAACAGAGAGATTCTTGACTGTCAGCTTTAACTTTAAAGATTATTTTAACTTTAAACTGGCAGACACAAACTTTTGAAGCCTCGACTCAAGAGCAGACTTGAATTGCTGCCGGTGGAGCCAGGTTCCTCCTGGCCTTGCTTTGCCCGTGCATGTTGAGCCTGCGCTGCGCTGCGGCCCAGCCGCGTGCCCCGCTGCGCACCTCTGCCCTCGAGTGCCACACTGAGATCCGGCCCTCCGAGCTACCGAGATCGGGTCTGCGTTAGATGCTGTACGTGGGCCGAGGCTGCACCTGGCTGTGTTGGAAAGGAGCAGCGACTTCCTTGGGTTTTTGAAAAGAGCAGATGTAGAGAACAGGGATATTCTCCCTGGGGAGAGCACGCTGCTTTCTGGGCAGTTTGTGTGGGGACAGTTGCTCAGTTCCTCGTGGCTGAGGTCTGTAAGCAAAATTTTATGCAATTGGCTGCTTGAATTCGATTGAATTTCTCCCTGGCCCCCTAACCCAAACTGTTAATGTATCCAGGCTCTTTGTGTCTCCTGCATGTTTGTTATGACTCACCTGTATAGTCTTTAAAAATAAAAAAAAAAACAGTAATGAAGATAAAAGCAGTATCTATTACAAGCCTTCGGTCTCCTTTAATAAAAGTTCCAGTGCTGCCATATAAGGTGGTTTTCTCAAAAGTGGAATTTGATCCCTGTTACAGTTTGTGCTGGGTAAGGGCAGTCCCAGTGCCCTTGGTCAACTGACCTCCCTGTGGAGGGGTTGCAGTCTTTGTTGCTGTAGTGCTCTTAAACTGTGTGTTCTGGCCAGTGCAGGACCAGTGGCAGCTGTTGGAGTCTTGCCTCTGTATTTATTCTTTCCCTGCCTCTCTCTCCTGTTCCTTCTGCCCCCCAAAAATGTCCTTAGTGCTGCTTTTGCAATAGACTGTAGTTTACACATAGACCTTAAGGGTGATTTTGTATCTCTGTTGTGTTTTCATGATAAAGAAGTGGGGAGAAAAGAGCCAGTAATGCTGCTTTGTGAGCTGTCCAGAAGTGCTGTTCTGACATTTTAACTATCCAGCAGCAACTGTTCCCCTTTTCAAAACAGGAATCATCTCCAGATCACTTTGCATTTATTATTCTGAATCTGAGATTATCTTGACATGAGCGCAGCCATGAAACAGTTATTTTGTATTTACAAGATGCAGATGAAGTTAATGGGTAACTTCAGTTGTGGCATATATCAAAGGAATTTTAGCTTTTCCATGTAAACCGAATGTAGCTTTACAGATTCCTAGAAACACTCCTCAGTGATCTCTGCATGGACTGCTCATTTAACTCTTGAGCTGCTGTCTGCAGTTGCAGATTTTAGCCCCTTAGTGTTTTTCAGCCATTTTGGCCCGGAACCCTTTTTTTTCCTCCTCAGACACAGTTAGAAATATTCTAATTCCCACAACTGCTTAGAGCAAACATGCCCTTGCCCCCATAGCATGCCAGGCGTGCTGTCCTGCCAGCTCTTAATGTATATGAACACGAGGTAAGCCTATTGGTGACTCCTGCTTTTCCCTTAGAGTGCTGCCCTCTGCACATAAGGAGGTTTTATACCTGCATTGCAACTGTATCATGGTATCTAAAACAGTCTGGTTTTCCTCCTATGCTGGTGTAAGTGTCCATCCCAATGGAATGGACAGGGCGATTGTTTTTTAGCTTTTAGTTGCATTAAGCGTACACACGTGAAACTTTTAAGGACCCTTATGCCCTCAGTCTTAAATTATAGTTAAATATTTTAAAAGCAGCAGTGGGAAAACAAGCTGCATTTTCCTGGGTTCTGTGTGGTTTTCTTGAGAGGGGAGGGGGAGGTCTCTTCAGGGCTCCACAGATACTGGTCAAAAGAAAATATTGAGTGGTTTAGAGCCCCGTGGCTTTCCTTTCTGTCATCCAGTGTGGTAACTCACATGTTATTTCTCAACATGTTATTTCTATTCCAGAGAGGCCAAACACAGTCTCCACCACCCCCAAAACCTCCATCTCCTAGCTTTGAGTTGGGTTTATCTAGCTTTCCTCCATTACCCGGGGCCGCTGGCAATTTAAAGACCGAAGACCTTTTTGAAAACAGACTGTCCAGTGTGGTAATAGGAACGTCAAAAGAAAGAGTGAGTAGTCAGTGTGCATTTTGGGTGGGAAAACCGAGTATTGCCTACCTCTTGCTTTTGGATTTGGTGGTTTATACAGAGAAAAATCCATGTGGTTTTTCATGGATCGTGAGAAATGTGGGGGTATTTTTGTTTGTTTTTTTTTTTTTAAAGCCATTAAAGTGATGTACAGCTGCTTAATGTCTTAAAATATTTTGGACCATCTTTTTGAAATGGTGAGGGATATGTGCACCAGCATACCTAGTTTTTGACAGTGATTGAAAAGTGTGCTCTTTGCTGCTCTTAATTGCTTTAGGCTTTTTAATAGACACAAGGGAAAAATGTATGTTAAATTTTCCTTCTGTTTGAAAATTAGACTTCTGAATTGTATATACCACAGTTCCAAGTGACAAACACAAACTTCTAAGCACTGAAATATAAATAACCTACCTACATACTCTTGGTACATAGCTGGCAAAAAGTGTTACCACAACCAGCCAGATTGGAGAGTGGTCTTGTCAAATTGCTGGGAAAGCTTAAAAATTTACTGGAATGAGTTGGCTTTTGCTTTCAGCATGTAGTAGAGATGCAGTTGAGAATTAATTTTCAGTAGCTGTTCATAGATTTCATTCTTAATTAAAACCACCACTACCGCACCATCTGTGAGTGACAGTATGTTCTCCATCAGAGCAATAAAAACAGTGTGCACTGTTGAACAGTCTACGCTGTGGAAGTCTGTTATCTCTCCTGCTAACTTTAGTGCTGGTTTGTGTTTTGGTAGCTGTACCACAACTGAAGAGGTTAAAGCCAGGATAGAGCACAGTAAGCTCATGAACACACAAATGATTCTTGTAATATTACTCTTATGTTTTGCTTTTAGAAGCAGTCTCCTGCAGAAGTGTTGTGTTTGGTGCCCATTTATCAGGGATGGGTAGGGGGTATTTCTTGGTAAGGCGAAAAAAGGCAGTAAGAGCAGCCTGCAGTCAAAGCAATGGTTGCACAGACAAGCTGTGTATTCAGACTGCTGCAAGTGGCAGTAGGGATCGCTGCGTCCCAGGGCTGCGTCTTTGGGACACAGCCACGTGCAGCAAGGACAAAACGGGGCTTAGCAGTGTTGAACACTGGACCGGGATATTTTTGAGTTAACTTACAAGCTCCCCTTGCATATGGCAGTCTGCCAATACTATGTTCGTCTTAGCAGGATTTACCTATTTTCATTTTTTTTACCTGTGTTATTTCTGGGGAGTTCTTTAACATAATGCAGTTTTATGTATAGTGCCAGCACTCTGTTGCTGGTGCAGCCTAAAACCCATTGCTCCTCCACTGTAGTCAGTTTAATGAACCTACGCTTGTTTCCTGTAGAGGCAGTTTTAATCCATTTCAGGCATTGTGGTTTCTGGTAGTGCAATGCAATGTCACATTTAGGAACTACTTCTGTTTTCCAGATCTCTGGCTTGCATGGGTGATGTCTGTGCAGTTGTGTGCAAGTAAAGAATTGCTGCCACGAGTAATGAATAACACGATAGTAACTGACTCCAAAGAGAGACGCTGTATTCCAGAAAAGGTGTTAGAGACGTGCTCAAGTTGAGACTTTATTTATACAGGCTGCCATTGAGACTTTATTTATACAGGCTGCCGTTTTCACCCTGAGCTCGGCGCTTTTGCCCATCTCGCAGCCCTCCTGGCGCGGATGCGGAGCCGCTCGTGAGCGCGGGAGCTCAGAGAGCTTGGGCCGTGTAACATCCAACCGCAGTGGCCCAGGCAGGGTCCTTCCTGCTCTTCGCCTTGCAGCGCTCCCTTGCAGATGTAGCTCTGGGGACAATTAAGTTTATAATCTCAGCTTAAAAAAAAAAGGAATTTGTAGCCTTATGGTACCAGGGACTGCGTGTTCCTGCTTGGAATAGCACTTGCATGTGTGCTTCAAGTGTCATGCATAGCCATGTAGCTACAGGTTGCAATGAACTTGGGTTACAGTGCTCAGCACCTTGCAGTTTTCAAGCCTTTGTACAAATTGCTGTGGTGAGTAAAACCACAGAAGCTGTTTGTATTTCTAAATATCCACCTCTTCTGGTTTTACTGTGAATCAGACTTACATCTAGCACAGTCATCTGTGGTGGCTGATTTTTAAAACAGTGTCATCAAATACCACTTTCCTTTCTATCAGTGACTATGGAAGTTTTGTGCTCGATCACCTTTGAATGGTGTCAGGGCAAAGGGGTGGCTATTTTGTCCTTTCTGTGCTTCTCCCTTGCTCTTCTGCTTATCAGAATCAGTTCTGGTACTAGAATCTGTCCGGTCAGAACCAAGAGGAAAAGCATAGGATTTTTAGAGGAAATGAAATAGATACATTGTCAGAATTTTGTTTTCAAGGTGTAAAGTCTCCTCTTTTCCTTCTACTTTGCAATAATTTAAATTCTGATTTTTACGATGTATACTTCTCTTGGAGTTTATCTGGAAGGGCACTGGAAAAATCTTTTAAGGCCTGTGGAAAAACAAGCGCCTTGTTTAGTAACACATGATAGCAAAAGTAAAGGGACTTCTAGATGACAGTTATACCCTAGTTTGTCAAAAATTAGCTTTTTAGGATTTGGATTTTTTTTTTTTTTTTTTTTTAGCACTTGCTGTTGACAATAGCTTTGCAAAAGCCAGTGGTTAGTGCAGAAACGCAGGAGAGTTTCTTAATAGGCAGACTATAGGTATGTAAACAAGTGCAAGGTGACTGTCACCATCAGATGCAGAGGTTAAAAAGAGTGATTTCTGTTCCCCAGGTGTGTCTCAGAAATAAGCTTCAGGCCTCCTGGGAAAGAGCCATAGTGTGGGAACTCTTTGTCAGTATTTCTGAGTAATTACAAAGGAAAAAGCTTATTTAGTCACCAGACACATGTCAGGTCCTTCTGTACCTTCCTGTGGTCAATTTATCCTTATACATCAGCATGTGTTTACTTTTATTTGTTGATTTGTATTTACAAGGAAACCATATTAATCGGATACCATGAGTGCCATTCTGTGCTTTAATTCTTCTTCTTCCTTCAGAACATAAACGTGGATGCAAGTACAAACACTGTTCCGTCAGGAATTCCTCGAGAGCCGCTGTTGCCAGTGTCTCCTGCATTGCCCAGGACGTTTGAAAGGTCTCCTTCGCCATCCCAGTCTCCTGAGTAAGGACTTCATTTCACAGCTGTAACTGTTCTGCTCTGAATCACGTTTGTACTTTCCATCACCAGAAGGCTAGGTGGAATACTGTAAATATCTATTAAAATGTGAATCAATGAAAAATACTTTATATGCTGAACTTGCAGCAAGGGCAATAAAAAATAAATTTCTAGACACTATCATAATTGTGCACGTTCAGCAGATGAAAGGTTTTTTAGTGCTGTATTTTAGTCTTAGCAAGTATTTAAAAATTTAATGAAGATCTTCCTGTCTCGCATTCAGATGGATGTGAAGCACAGGCAGTAAATCTCCCATACTGTGAGCAGTGTCACTGTCCATACAGTAAATAACAATTTCAGTGAGTCTTGATTTGGAACTTGCACAATAAATTGAGCTAGATGTTTGAGTAACAGGAGAAAGTGAAAATTTGCATGTTATTGAAATGTTAAACTCCTAGGTTGTGTCAAATTGCATGTTAATATCCCTTTTTATAATTGATAGCCTTTTTAAATCTAGTCATAGTGTTGGGCAGATTATACCTGTAACTTCCTCATGATCATCATCAAATAGAGCTTTAGATCCTGTATTTGATCATTTGTCTGTCCTGAAGTTTCGCTTTTCATGAGACCTTCTTCCTGCTGCATGCTTCCAGGGATCCCAAGGTTGTGGACAAGCAGCAGAAGGACCCCCAGAGTACGGAAAGGCTTTCTTCCACCCTCAGTACTGCGTGTAAATCGGTACAAGTCAATGGGGCTGCCATAGTAAGTGACCTCATTACCTGACTTTCTCATAATGATCCAGTTTGCAATTAACAGCATGTTGGTTTTATTGCTACCCAGTGTTGTTTCATCACGTAATGCATGTCGGTGGTCTGTGATTATCTGCATGATACTGTTATGTAATTCATAGTAAGGTAACTTTTGGGCTAGCTGTCTCTGGCTTCCCTTCTTTCTTGGTTGCATCCTTATTTTCTTTAAATAGAGATGGTAATATATGTGTTGATATTTAAACCAGGATATTCATCATTATTCAACTGTTTCAGTTTGCTTTAATCAGAAAGATTTTGCTGTGTTGCAAAATGGCATTGTTCTGGAATACTTAGCTTGTCTTGCTCCTCCTTGTCTATAGAGCTGCTAAATTCTTTAAGTGCAGCAGCCTCCTTGCCAAAGACTTTACCTGTTTTGTTAATAAAAGTAAATGACTTTTCCAGTCCTCAGGATACTTTAACTCAGCCATCCTGTTTGCTTTTGATTTCCACAGGAACTGCGAAAACCTAGTTATGCAGAAATTTGCCAGAGAACAACTAAGGATCCTCCTACATTGCAACCCCAGAAAGAACAGAAGCCAAACACTGTAGCATGTGGGAAAGAAGAAAGAAAGCCCACAGAAACAATAGAGAAAAACAGAGAACCTCCTCCTCCTCCTCCTCCTGCAAAGTCACATCCCGGACAACCCAAAGACCAGAGGAGACAGTCAGGGCGCAGATCGTCCCCTCCAGCTGTTGGCAAACGCTTAAATAAAGAACAGAATACTCCTCCCAAATCTCCTCAGTGAAATCCACACCAGGGAGGGATTTGGAAAGAGGTCTGCTTCCCACAAATTAAACCCATGTTCCCACTAAGATACCTGAGAATGAGTTGCTGGTTAGGAGCTTGCAGTGATATTAGGCATGTAACAATGCCTGCAATTTTTTTTTTCTTCTGTGAAATACTTTTCCCCTCTTGGACAAATATTCTATTTTTTCTGGATATTTCTGGATAGTTGTTCTAAACTTTACATTTAGATTGGTGCTTAATTGGAGGTGAAGCTTAGTGTGATTATTTTTTTCAAGATGTAAAATATTTGTCTTTAAAAAAAAATCAACTTTTTATTAAGCCTCTCTGTGGCTGTGTGAGTGCAAGCTCTGTATAGTGAGTTTTTTTCTAAACTGTTAAGCAGAAACGTGCTGCTGCAATATTTTTAATAAACTGGTCTGCAAGTACATATCTAAAGTGTCCAAAAGACTGATAACGGCAGCTAGTGTGTAGAGTGCAAGGAAGTAGATATATTTTACAAATTAGTATGTGACCTTGAAGATTTTTTTTATTGGGCTGCTGTACCAAGATGTCAGCAAACAAACTTGCACTTTTAGGTTAAACAAGTAGTTGTTTCTAGCGTTTTTAAAAAATTAATCTTTTTGATGTTTTGCACACATGAAATGAATCCTACAGAGCACCATAGTGGTCTTTCTAATATATTTCTGTTTTTGACTTACTGCAAGCAAGTAACCATCTTCTCACTCCAGAATAAAACTGATGTTATAATTTGCAAATACAAAGCACATTGTTAATAGAAAGAATTAAGTCTGTGAGCTTCTATGGTGGGTGAAGCCTGTTAGTGGATGTTATCAGGAGAAAGCACTGTAGCCTTCTTGTGATAACTGTAGCTTCCCTGTGCTTGTAAGGGAGTTAACTGAGTCAGCGCTGTATGTTCTGGTTACCCCTGTGCTCTGTGTAGACTTTTTTTTTTTTAAAAAAAAAAAAAACAACTCTGCCCCAAGTGCTCTTTGAAAGAGTTCATATCTTAGTCAGCCTTGTGTTGACGTCTTCCTGTAACTACAAGCATTGGCATTCGGATTTCAATTTTCCAAGACGTGAGATAATGGTGTTTGTTTTGTGTGCGGTGGAGGAAGAGATCCCTGATGTTTACCTCTGGGATGAGGTTTCTCACACTTATTTACTTTAGAAGTGATGCGCTTTCTGAAGGACAAGGATGCACTAAATTAGCAAGTTTCTAATAAAGTTGAATATAAATTATTTTTGTTTTAAAATGCCTAAAGTTTTTCTTTGAGTGTTTAAGCTGCAGGAAGTTCAGACAAAACTCATTCCTGCTGACTATGACAGTACAGTTTATTCCACAAAAAAGTTTATTTAAACAACTGATTTTTTTAAAGAATTATTTCCATCCAATATTTAAAGACTTGAATTTTATTTAAACTTGAAAATGACTTTGCCTTAACTTTTGTACAAGACAGCTTAGAGTTAATGAGGTCTGACCCCGTTGAGGGTTAGCACGAGTGGAATACAGAATTACTCAGTTACAGTATGTATCTATTGTCACTGGTCTTACTGGGTAAACATACTGTAGTACAGGAGCTAGCAGCAGTTTTTGTAATATACCTTAAAGATCTTAAACAGTTGATCTTTTTCAGATTGTTGAAAAATCTGTAAATGCAAATAGTCAATACTGTATTAAATATGTGCACTTGGAAGTGTGTGCTTTGCTTGTACAGTTGTAAATAATCAGAACATATAAAAAGGTACCCTAAAGAAAAAAATCTGATAAAAATTATTGATATTATAAATGTTGCTGTTGAGCTGGATGTAGATAAACTAAATGTTGTGGTTTGAATATTACTTTAATTTGTTGTTTTTTCTTTTTCTTATTTTATTCTGGTGTGCTGAACTGACTCTGCCTCTTCACTGCAAAAGGGAAATGGAATGAAAGTCTTATCTGAAAGCCCTCAAATGTTTTCATAAGTCCCTCTAAAGACAAGCAGTTTAACCAATTCAGAAGTGTTCTGCAATGTAAATAGTGAATTCTAGCGGTCCAAGTGTAATTTTAAGTCAATAATAAAATCAAATTTAATTGGAAAAATACTTTCGACTGCTAAGAAAATACGCGCTGAAGCTTTCTTGTCGGCTTCTCTCAATATCAGTCGTTTCCTAAGTGTATGATTAATAGAGCTGTAAAGTAATTATAGAAGTTAACTCCTGATAATTTTCCTCCTATAAATATCAATTGGTAATTAGTTGACCTTTTAAATCCAGCTTGTTGTATGCTGCAGAATTGGTTAAAATAGGGCATGCTGGAATCCGGGGGTTGTTTGTTTGTTTGTTTTCTTTTTTTTTCTTTTTTTTCTTTTTCTCTCATTCAAAAAGCGCACTTTGTAAATGCTGTGGGAGGAGATAGGACTTTGACAACATCCCCCAAACTGCTAAAACTAGTCCTGTCATTGGATTTGAAGATGCTTGTCCTTTCCCCAGCGGCAGTGAAAACGGTAGCTAGATTTGTGTATGGTTTCGGCCGGCTGTTTGATTCCTCTTGTTTGTCTGCTGAAAGTGCGAGGCTTGCCAGCTGCAAACACTCACAAATGGTTACTTACAGCAACTGTGTACAGCTCGTCGTAATGCTCAACTGGTACATAAGGTAATATATCGAGACCAGCAGGATGTGTTGTGCTGTTCTAATGTGTTCTGCTGCCATTTGTGCTAGGTCAATACACTGTAATTACTGCTTACCCAGCAACAGTCTGTTGCACCGAAAGTTTAAACCTTCCTCTGATGTGGTTTTTATAGCTTTTTAAAAAAAAAGAAAAAAAAAAAAGAGAAAAAGTGACACGCCAAATAGCTGTGTAATATACAACTTATCCTTACTGCATTTTACTTTGAGGTTTTTTACTTTTTCACTCAATGACAAAATGGAGTTTTCGGAGTAGAGTTGTGAAGTTGCATGCAGACTGTTGCTATGATACATATAGCTATTAAAATGTGACTTTTGAAACAAAAAAACCTCCCCAAAGCAGTAGCTGAGTTACAAGTTCAGGGTTACAGTAATTAAATTTGGCATTTTACCTTGTAGGATTGTGTGGTGATGGTTTTCATTTGAAAAAAAAAAAATAATACATATATAAAACAAGTTAATTCGGGATCTGAGACTGTTCTTGCGGGAGCTTGTTTAAGAAGAAAAACAAAAGTTGTTTTTAACGCGTACTGTGTAATCTTGTTTCAGATCGGTCCCCCACCATGACTTTATAATTTGCCACTTAGAAATCAGTGGACGGTGGCGCATTTTGATGTTGCTGCATTATCCTTTAAAGACTTGAGCAGTTGTTGGCGTAGGAGGGCCCTTGTCCGAGCGCGACGCGGTGTATCACGAGCAACAGCTGACTGTAATGGTGCACACCTATCTCTGTATCTCCTTCGGCTAGCTACAGTTCGGGGGGTTTTATGTGCTTTGTAACCTATTACACTAATAGCAGCAGACAATCGGAGATGTCCAAGGAGACCTGACAGCTGCCAATTCATGAAATAGAAGTGTAATACGGAAGCCTTCTTGAGGGTTTTTGTTTTTGTTCTTCTTCCATTAAGACTGGAATCAAGCTTACATGTAAACTATCAGTAATTTAAGTTTCCTTTTGTGTCATAAAATGTAAAACTGTCTAATTTGAAAAAAAAAAATGTAGGTTATGAAAAATAAAGATTTAGGCACTGTTGAATTCCTGATTTTTTTTTAATTAAACTTTTCTTTAGCAGTATTTTTCATTACTCTGTCTTATGCTCCCATTTTTGGAAATCATATTTCTGATTTTGGGAAAAAAATTGTAGTTGGGGGTACTGCTCAGCACAGCTGCTGTAGCCATCCAAGCCTGCAGAGCAGCAGCAAAGACTGATTGCAGGAGAAATACCTGTCTTTAATAGATAATTCTGACTAAGTTTTTATATGTATATATAATATATATATATATATATATATATATATATATATATATAAAAACTGAAGTGGTATTTATTAGAGATTATTAACCTTGTTAACCTTGTTAATGTTTTCTGCAGGTGCTTAGGTAAGATCCTAATTTACTCTCCATTGTGGGTTCGAAGTCAGTATTGGTGTTGTGTGAGTGGCTCTTGAATCCAGAGATGTCCTGGGATTATTTTGGGCTTTGGATTTAGAGGTTTTTACACCATTATTCTGTTCTTGTCTGTAAGAAAATTGCTTCTTGCATGGTCTCTAAGCAAAAGACCCCTTTGAAAGTACTTTCAAACCTTTTTTCTTTCTTAGGTTTGTCAGATGTATTTTGCAGAGTTGAACGGTGGACATCAGCATTAAAGCGCAAATAGTGTATATTAAAATGAATGAAAGCATCTTGGAAACGCCAGGACTTTGCTCGGGCTGGATGTCCCACCAGCCTCCGTGCAGGATGGGCTCCTTGCTGCTGGCGCGGGGCGCCGTGAGGCTGTCACTTGTTACACTCTAATCCTGGGGCTTTCAAAACTAAGGGTTTCAAGTCTTTAAAGTGCTCTTCCTTCACTAGCTTCAAAAACCTACAACCCCTTACTCTGGTGCTTATCATAAGCTGTCTTTTATGGGCATAGAAGTTAGAGAAGAGATTGAAGTTTGCCTGGTTTAAAGGTACAATTAGAATTAGCTTCATTTCTCCTCTCAAAAGGATAAGCTGTACATCCTTATGAAGCTCCCATGCAATCCGGTATCTGTATAAAGCTCCCCTGCAATCCGGATACAGGAGCTCAGTGAGTTCCTGCACCAGGGAAACTTGATCATCCCAATCTCCTGTGTAACTCTGTGACCAAATTAAATTGGCCAGATAACAGCAGGACTCTTAATAAGCAAGGTGACACGCAGAAATTGCTGTTGTTAAATGCAACAGGCTTAACCGTAGCCTATGTGGTGCTCATTGTGCATGCGGTGCTGTCCCCGCTCAGTGACACACAGGCACTCGTTAAGGTTGCAGGGTCATATTGGAGCCTGATTTCCACCATGGGGAGAAGGGAGGAGACAAACGGTGTGGGTTTAGCCTTACTGATATTGGTGGCACAGCTGGACGTATAAGCTGTAAATGTGCCAGATCTTAAACTTGTTTCCTGACAATGCTATCACAAGGCTGGGGGTGGGGGAGTGGGCGTCTTACCTTATGCTCTCTTCCCCCTAACCTACCTCTCTTAAATCCTTGTCAGTTGGAAGAGCCAACTGCTTTGTGCGCTTGTGTTAGGTGCTTAGTGTGGGAACAGGTAGTTTTACATCCCGTTCTCTGCAGGTAGCAGCTGTCCATGGAGCAGTAAATCTGCTGTGGCGACGAGCACTCGAAGGGAGCACGGGATAAACGGATGGACCTGCAGCTGTAAAACACAGTGATGCTGGAAAGGTCTCTGAAATCAATGTGTCCAGATGGAATTATGGATGCCTAATGTCTATAAGGTCTCACAAACCGGAGCTGAAGGCATAGGAAGCTCTGTGTCGGATAGCAGCCTGGGCAGGAGCGGGGGATGCTCGGTGGGCCTCCTTGCCTTGCTCTCTCCCATTTCCAAGCTTGTCAGAGCCTTCCAGGAGTTAGTTCTATGGGTTGAAGCACAGATGACAAACCTCTCTGTTCTTGCGTTTTATCTCCATCTTTCAATTGCTCCCTTTGGGTTTCAGGTTGGCAGCGTACAGCATGGACTAGGTAGCGCTGAGCATGTGTGAGGGACCAGCCTGCGGCTTCCTGCGCTCGGTTGTGTCTCAAGGGCTGCTCCCGCAGCAGAGCAGCATGGCCGAGAGGGAAGAGCTTCTGGGGAAGAAGACCCGCTTTCTAAATGACGCTCCCTGAGCACCTGTGTTATCTATGGATGGACTTGCCTACATGGTCTCTTATCCTTCCTCAAAGGAGGACTGTGATTTCTATCCCCTTTCCCACTAGAGATGGAATGTGTAAAACTTCTAGCCATTTTTCTCTCTCCCGGTGTACTCTCCTTTGCTAGTGAGGCAGTGCTGTAATGCTCGAGACCTGCATCACTTGGGGTAGAGGGCAATGGATGATCCTCCCTGCTACGCGTTACACCTATTTGCAAAGATGTAAGAGGTGCAGCATCCTGTAACACTTCAGTTTGAAGCAGATTTTTTGTCCTGCTTGTCAAAGGGAAATTGATGCTCAAAGGAGAATTATCTTGACACTGTGTTCTAGTTCTCAAGCATTAGGTTCCCAGACTAACATATGCAATAAGTTCCAAAAAGTATCCTCTATGTTTGAATATTTGCAGCTGTTGCTGGTTTCCTGCTGCTTCTCTGATACCAAGTTTTTCACTTCTGTTTGCTGCAATCTGTGTGCTTCCTACATGCTGGCACTTGCCAGCTCCAGCCTGTCCAGTGTAACTCACAGGTCTGCTGAGGAAACACTCCTATACACAGGCTATAGCAAATAAAAAGGAAAAAAAAAAAAAAAAGGTGGAGAAAGCTACTGATTGAGATAGACGTTATAAGCAACTGATTTACGGAAGTGATGTGATTGTTTGGACTGACAAAAGCCTTCTTGGTAGCAAATCTTGTTTCACATAAACCTTTGCATTTTGCTTCTCCTTTGAATTAGATCTTCTCGTGAACGCCTCAGGTCAACCACACTGAAGAAGCTTTGCAGCCATCCTGCCTACTAACACTTACCTTCACCCTAGCCTAGGACATCTATACGCGGAAGCGCGAGACTGCATGCATACAAATGGGATGCCAGGTTTAACATGCATAAAGCTTAAAGCTCAACAGAACAGGAGATGTTCTTTGGAACTGGTTCTGAGCTCCTTTGTAGAGAGGGGGATGTAGGTAGCAAAAGTTCCCAAAGGGGAGGTAGAAATGTACAGCAGAGCTGGAGATAGCGAGTCATACAATGGAGCACTATGTGCTGTAGCTGAACGCTGAAGTTTGTGCTGTTGTTTTGGAGGTTTTGACTACTAGACATGTTAACCCTTTTTGCTGCCACTTCAAGCTGTAGTTCCTGATGAGAGTCGCTGTTTAGCAGTGAGAGGGTGAGCTGCTGAAGTTTGGCCTCGATGTAGCAAAGATTCATTTTGTTGGCCTGGATGTCACTGACTTGATTTGACAGGCTGCAAAAAGGGATTGACAGGAATCTCATGAAGTTCAACAAATGGAGGTGCGGAGTTGTGCACCAATCCAGGCGGGTGACCACCCGCCTGGAGAGCATCTCTACAGAGAAGGACTTGCGGGTCCTGGTGGACACGGATGAACGTGAGCCAGGAACGTGCTGTTGTGGCACAGAAGGACAACAGCCGCCTGGGCTGCATCAAGCAGAGCACTGCCAGCAGATAAGACAGATGATCCTTCCTCTCCGCTCACCACTGGTGAGACGTATCTGGAGTATCGTGTCTGTGCTGGCTCCCCAGTATGGACACGGAGTTACTGGAGCAAGTCCACAAACATGGCAGAGGTCTGGAGCATCTCTCACCTTCAGAGAGAGGGTGGGAGAGCAGAGACTGTTTAAGCTGGAGAAAAGGCTTGAGTAAATCTTATCAATGTGTGTAAATATCTGGTGAAGAGGAGTAAAGAAGATGGAGCTCAGTGGGGCCCAGTGACAGGAGGAGAGGTAATGGGCACCAATGAAACACAGGAAATCCCTTTAGACATAAACTTTTCTCTTACTGTGAGGGCGACTGAACACTGGAGCAGGTTCCCAGAGGGACTGTGGAGTCTCAGCCCTTGGAGGTGCTTAAAATCTAACTGAATAATGTCCTGAGCAATGCGCTCCAGGTGACCCTGCTTGAGCAAGGGGCTGGACTCGACAATCTCCAGAGGTTCCTGCCAAGCTCAACTGTTGTGCTGCTCAGCTGCCAGCTGGGAAGGGAATTGGTCCTGCATTGTGTTGGCTGCCAACAGAAAAAAGTCAGATCTTACTGCTCACTTTGTAATCCTAATTCCCAGTGAGTTCTACCTTGCTTCATCTCTTCAGAGATGGAGCTTGGCTCCTCGTTTATCAGTAGCTAGTTTTCAATACAGTTTGTTTTGCCATATTGTGAAACAGCAGTTCAAATTTAATGCATTTTATTAACAGTGTTTCATAGCTGTCAACAAGTGTATGATGAAGGCGAATCTTCTGAAGAACATATTACCAAGTAGCTTCTCAGGCATCTAAATTACATAACCATACCTGAATAAGTATTTTTCTTCTAAAAGTGGTGATATTTTTCCAATAACAGTTCCCTAAATTCCAGGTAGCTGCTTCACTCCCATGTCTAAATGGAAGCTAAGTTACTTAGTTATCTGTTTCTGAGTTTTGACTGTTTCACAGCATTAACCATCACTGTCCTTTTAGGAGCAAAGCTGCTGCAAAAAAGCTGCTCCGAGTACGGAGGGTCAAGAACTGATATGAGATATCAGCACTTTATGGCAACACTTGGGACCTGCCACTGTTCCTGTGGAATAACTATCAAACAGTCTTCATGTCTTGCTACGATGATGTGGTGTTTGCATAAAGATGGGGATCTTGCTGTTCGTTAGAGAAATTCTGTGAGAGAATATCCTGGCACAGAATATGTTTGTCCCTGAGTCCTAAGGCCTTGGGCAATCCTAGTGATGGAGCAGAATGAATAGTGTGACCTACACCTGCCTTCAGGCATCTGGCAGCGTTTTCAGAGACACCTCAGAACGCTGTCTGGCTTTATTCTGCAAGAACTGTTCTTACGGGAGGATGTATAGATTTATAGGATGAGAGAGAAAAAAAATCACTTCCATGGGGCAAGATTGATGAAAAATGAGCTTTTTGGCACTCCTTTCTAGCCCTTCGGCCATTGTCGCTCTTGCCAAGGCCTCTGCTTAATGGCCTCTATCGTAGAACACCAGGATCAAAGTGCACTAGAATCCTCTAAGCTTCAAAGCAGCAGTGTGTTCCACATTGTGCCTGGTGTGAGGAGGCACTGAGGCTTGGAGAGGGGCCAAGGGTTCGGTGCAAAGACAAGGAGGGCAGCGACGAGTGCAGAGGGTAGTATCCCATGCATCTGCCTATATAGTATGGTGCCTATAGTATCTGCCTATAACTGCTTTGGGAACCTGACTGGGGTTGGTACCTGCAGCCTTTCTTTCACAGAGCTCCAACAGTGACAGCTGCTCTAACCAACATGGCGGTTTAAAAACATATACATATATATTATAGAAATATATTGTAGTAAACAGAGACAAAGCCATATGCAGGGAAAATTGGTCACCAACAAGGTGACACTAAGGCCTCTCGCACTGCGGAAACATGAACACTGCGACTGCAAGACATTTGGCTGTTTTGATGTTTAAAACAACAACCCCTAAAGTTTTGTTGGTCTCCTCTGCTTATAATTTCCCCACATCTGTCACCCATGGCTGCTCTGTCAGACAGAACAGGGCCTCAAACTGGATCCAAGCTCTAGATGTGTGCACATGTACACGGTGTTTTTATACTATTCTGTGCCTTTCCATGGAGGGAACTCTCATCCCAAGCAATCTAGTCTCATGTGGTGTTGATTGTACCCTGCTCCAGGACTTCTCCTCTACCTTTCTTCTGACTGTCTACGTTGCCTCCTCCTGCAAAGTGCTCCTCTTCCCAAGCCCCAGGGCTGAGTCCATTTAGGACAGCAGGAAAGCACAGGGGAGCACCGAATAAAAATCCAGTTTATAAAAAATATCGTAAGTAATAGTATTGGTTTGATTAAAGTTAAAATAAAATCCAGTTTATAAAAAGTTTTGTTAAGTAGTAGTGTTGGCTTGTATTTAGCTGTTATTTAATCCATTAGAGTAAGAGAAGCAGACAATTTGTTAATGATTTATAGTGTCTTCACTGTTTTGACCCTTGTTTCAGTTGTGTTTATTATGGAAACCAAAGACTGTATCTTCTGACTTAAGAGAGATTTTTGGCCAAAGATGTACTGTAGTAAACTAGATCTACAAATGCCTCTGACTACATCTGAGGATACTTGGCTCAATAGGGAAGTTGCTTTCTTGAAGTATTTTCCTTCAAGGACTAGGGAATTAGCCCTGTCTTATAAATACTCTTCTAGTGCATTAAACCATTGACAAATCCATTGCAGCCATTCCAAACTAATTTGTCTTAAGTGGGCATCTGATGACTCAGTTTATCTGGATTTAGTCTTTTGGATGTGGCTCAGCTGCTCCGTTCAAACCAAATCATCTGGATGCATCTGCTGTTTCTTCTTCCCAGCCCTGGTCTGGGGCTCCATGAAAGAGGGTCAACCTAACTCAAATGAGCTCATGTATGACACAGATGAAGAACACACAGGAGGTCAGTTACTTCAGTTTGACTGTTCCCGGGTGGGAACTGAGTCTAAGCCCAGAGGTCTGTGGAGAAAGCATTATTTTTCTGGAAGTATTGCTTTCAAATGAAATAGCCACCGCTGCCTTGTCAAATCAACTAAGTATTTCCCAGTCATTCTTTTTCTCTAAGGCTATCCTTGGAAAAGGGGATTTGTCAGAGACAGCCAACTGCCTCACTACTTTGAGTAATGCCTATTATTGAAGTTGTTGAGATTTGTCATTAAGTTATAAATTACCAGTGTCAATCATTTGACCATGGTCAAATTATTTTTTTCCAAAGAAAGAAAACTGCAAATAAAGATTCTTATGGTTCCTTCTACATTTTGCTATATTTAAGCCATTCTCCAATTACGCAAATATTCTTGGGCATAAATTGCATAGCAGCCTGGAAACGGAGCTTTTTGCCTTGCTTTCCGATGGAGAGCTTTACGTTCTGCTTCTCAATCTACTTCTCAGCAGGAGGTGCACAAAGAACTACATGCAAGATGTCAGCTTCCCCTGAGAGGGATGCCTAAACCATGCATAGTTAGTGATGCAAAAAGTAATTTTACGAGGCACTTTGAAGAAAAATCTACAGTATGTTCTCATATCCAGATATCAATAAACGTGATGCATCACACCATCTACTATTAGATCTAACCTGTACTGCAAACATTTTTTTAGTTATATTTTAGAAGAAAGCATCAGTTCGTGCTTCAACTAAGTATTAGAAGGCTGTTTGTAAAAACACAAATTCAATGCTTTCATGCGCCATGGTTTTAATGAGTTGCCTCTGTTTGAGTTTCTCTTGCACTTCAGTTAAGGAGAGGGTTGGCTCAATAGATCAGTCCGCTTAACCCCGTCTCGATCTCTGTGTTGGAAGAGGGGTTAGACCTGTGCTGTTGGGCTCTGGCTTGGGACCATTTCTGTGCCCTGGGGAAGAATTTGCAGGCCTCTCCAGGCTAATGATCTGGACTGTAATTAGGCTTGCTAGACGATCTGAGCTGACCTGTTAAGAGCTCCCTAGGGCTCCCTAAGTTGTTTTGGGGACCAGATGGAAGTCAAATGGCTATGGCTGTGGTAAGAGGGGTACTTCAGTCTTCCTGTGTCAGGGTAAGGTTCCTGGGGGGCAGGATTGAGATGGAGACTAGGCAGACACCCGGTGAAGCTAGGACTGGACATTCCTGTGTTGCAGAGTACCTTCTGACTGAGTTGGGTATAGCAGACTTCATACTATTTGAAAGCAGAGGTAATCTGGCTTAAACTTTTCTTGAGGTTCATCGGTCTCCTAAGGCTAAGGATGGAGGCAGCATCTCCCAGTCAGCTGAGCTAGCACAGTAACAGTCTCAGTGGCAGGAAGGGAGTAAACCTAGATTTGTGCTTGTGGGCACAGGGCTGCTCAGGGTCAGCGGCTGCAAAGGACTCCTGGGGGGAATAACCTCATTCAAGGGGCCTTACTGAGTTATCAAGATGGGGCTGGATTGCAAGCTGGAAGTCATGTTGAAACTGGAGTTGTTAGGGATCCTCAAAATAGGGTGGCATAGATGGGAGATTGCCCTGACACTGGTCTGGGTGTAATGGATTAGCTTGAGCTAACCAGTGCTCAGGCTTGCCAAGGTGAAGTTTCTTTTGTGGTGTTTCATGACATCAATTGCTAAGAATTTTGCTTGGATGCAGAATAGACTTAGGGAGACCCAGGCCATAGGGTGCCTTTCCTGCCCCTGGCCAGGGACACCTGGAATCAGGCAGAATCAGGCAGAAGGTGGATCTTCCCTGGGCAGCCAAACTCTGGCTTTTGGCCGTTGTTGCTGTCCTTGGCAAGGTGGGTATCATCATTCCCTGGAATGAAGCATTTGGGAATTTCAGCATTTTTCATTGGATAGAATTATTTTCTAATTTAGACAGCCTGAATGATTGCTTCCTTCCCGAGCCTTTACAGTCTTCCCAAATCTGGTCATTACATTTTTCAAAACTTTACTCTCCCCTCTCTGTAGAGTTATATATTTTTATAGAACAAAAATATTTTCAATTCCATATCTATAATAAAAAGATGAAAAAAAAAAGATAGGAAAATTGACCTTAATTGATTAGAGATAATGCTATGAGTGATGAAGGACTTGCTATGGAAACTGCTGCCTACTTGTCTATGGCATTTAGTGTGCAGCAGATCTAGATCCTGTGGGTTCCTTCTGGCCTTCAGTCTACAGCTCTCTGCAGAAACAATCCCTGCCCCGCACTCGCTCTCGAGCAGATGGTTAGGCAGATGAAGAGCAGAGATGTGCGACTTCAGCAAGTGGCTTGTTGGTGCCAGAAAAATTAAAAAGCAAGTTGGAGGAAAGAAGAAAATGTGCAAGGGAAGTGCAGCAGAATGGGCTGAGACTTCCCCCCAAGGAACTTTACTAACAGGAGCCACGGGATGGGGGTTGGAGTAGGAACGAGGTCTGTGGAGAAGGACGGAGCAATGAACTGGCTTCAACCAAGAGAAGAAGGGCAGGAAGGGAAGAGCTGGGCCTCCTTTCCACAGTGCTGAGCGCTCTCTCTGACCTGGGGGTGGGGGATTTCTACTGCTACCATATGTTAACAGAGGACAAAGTGTGTCAGATGAGAGTCCGTTCAAACACCATGGCACACAAGGCCTCTAAGCAGCCCAGAGAGGTGTGAATTTTAGTAAGTCAGATGGCAGCAGAGGAGAAGGCAGCTGAGAAGAGGGATGTGGCTGGGGTCATTGTGACTTTAACAATGTTCAATAGAGAGAAAGGATAGCAACGCGTCAGGGAAAAAAAAAACAAACAAGAAAATAAAGATACAAGAAAGGTTTTATTACCTCAGACAGAGGAAAGCCCTGGGTAAGTGCTGTAGCACTTGACTTGCATAGAGGTAGCAGGACTGTGACTTACATTCCTGGACTCTGGCTGGCCAGAGAGACGATACCACCTTGCAGCACTTTAAACCAAAGTCCATTAATAAATACCACAGCACTGAATATATTATGCTGTTTATTGGCATGAAGGGAGAAGTGACCTTTTCCTTTCTTTCCCCCTCGCTGGGAGCCTAATGGGCTGCGATAACCCACTTAGAGCAGTGCGGGGGCGGCGGGTGATGGCGTCAGAGTGACGAGAGGGAAGTGGCTCATGCCGTATCCTTAGTGCTATGCTACTCTAAAAATAAACGCTGCCTCATGTTGGGAGCCTCTGGCTGTGCCTTGGCTCTGCTCTCCTCGGCTGTTCCTCTCCCCAGCGTGTCTGTCAGTGCTGCTTGGTGGCAGCTGATGCTCTGTGCTGCCTCTGAAGCATCTGAATCATCACAGCCCAGGCTAGGGGTGCTAGCTGGATCCGGGCTAGGTGGATGCATTTGGAAGGTGAGGTACATACAAGAGGTTCTGGGGAGCACAGCACCCACAGCCAACTGGAACAACAGGAATTTGGCAGATGTCACCAAGTGACATATGTAGCAAGGGGCTGTGGCATGGTTTTAGCTCGTCTGCATGAGGTGGAGCAGGGAGGAGCGTTGCTGCAAGGCTGAGGAGCACCTCAGCTCACCGTGTGCCTGATCTGTGCTGGGGAACGATGGCTGCCTCCGTGTCCTGCATCTGGTGGCTGCTCTGTTGGCAAATCAATGCCTTTAGCAAGGGGAGGTGGTAGCAGTGCACCTCGTGCTGCAAGTCACTCTCTGGGCAGGTCCAGCACGCAGGGTTAATGGGCACCACCACTGGGTGAAGCAGCAGAGGTGTGTGCACCTGGTGTGCTCCATGTGGGATGTGAAGCCTCACATCGAAAGGAGTCAAAAAGAGTCGCACTGCTGCATGTCTGCACGGGGGTGCGAGGCTGCGCGCAGACCGGCTGCGGTGCTGTGAGACGGAGCAGGGCCCCAGCGCAGCACCATGGGAGCAGGGCCCCAGCACAGCACCATGGTGCTGTGAGACGGAGCAGGGCCCCAGCGCAGCACCATGGTGCTGGGAGGTGGAGCAGGGCCCCAGCGCAGCACCATGGTGCTGGGAGAGGGAGCAGGGCTCCAGCACAGCACCACGGTGCTGGGAGGTGGAGCAGGGCCGAGCTCAGCACCGTGGTGCTGTGAGACGGAGCAGGCCCAAGCTCTGCACTGTGTGTCACACTGTAAGGGCAGGCCTGCATCCAAGGCCTGCCTGGCACAGCTGGGACTGGGGCGGGTTAAGGGAGGAGGTCAGGCAGACACAGCTTTGGTTATAGCAATTAGCTACAGAATAACCTATTTTAAGAATTGCTAGTTAACAGGTCCACTCGTTTGAAATTTTGCTTTGAAGTTCCTGCGTCATTATTCTTTCCGAAGAAGCTGCGTGCTGAGGGGAGTGGAAAGCCAAATAACTTCCCAAAAGTCACTTGAGACAGCCTGATGGCAAACACATGCAAGGCATGGAGCTAAGCAGAACAAAACAGAAAACAAAACCTGGGAGGCCAATGGCACCGTACAAACATCACATTCACTTCTCTCGCTTTCCTTCCCTGGGGAGACACCTGCTTCTAGGGGTGGCCTCAGTGCATTGACCACCGAGAGCACCCCAGCAGGAGACCACTGGGGGGAACAGGACCCCAGCTGGGCTACGGTGCTCTGGCATCCTCCAGCCAAGCTGGTGTTCAGCAGGACCTGCTGCTGCTGACAGTCCCACTGCCCCATCCCCTGCCCGTGGGGTTGCTGCTGTCTCTATGCACAACCCACATGGCTGGTGCTGCATGTTTTCTCCAGCCCAAACTGCGGCTCTTTAGCCTGCAGAAGAGAAGTTTCAGGGAGATCCCTTCCATGTGTATAAATATCTAACGTGGCAGTAATGAAGATGGAGTCAGACTCTTCCCCGCAGTGCCCAGTGACAGAAGGAGAGCAACAGGCACCAAGCGAAACATGGGAAATCACAAACACAAACTTCTTTTACTGTGAGAGTGGTTGAACACTAGAACAGCTTGCCCAGAGAAGTTGTGGAGCCTCTGTTGCTGGGGATACTCAAAACTCGACCGAACACTGTCTTGGGCAATCTGCTCCAGGTGATCCTGGCTGCTGTGAGCAGGGGTGGGACCAGACAGTTACCAAAGGTCCCTGCCGAGCTCAACTCTTCTGTGGTCCCGCTCCCTCGTCTCTCTCACAGCTTCTGCTGAAGGCCTGGCCTGCTGGCACAGAGCCTTTGCGTATTTTCCAGTAAGCTGTTTTTGGTGCTTTTCCCTTCCCCTTGAAGATCCTGGGCCCTGCCCTAGCTGAACAGTGTCAGGCAGGAGTGATGCCTCACCTTAATCAATACTCAACACTATGGCACGTTATCTCTGGATTTATGAGTGAGGGGGGAAAAGAGCCACTGTCCATGTGACTGCGCAAAATGATGGCAAAACTTGCATCTTCCAGCACTGTTCTCCCTAGGCTTTGCTATGTGTTTCTTAAAAAGATAACCAGAAGAGGCTTTTTTTAAAAAAAATAAAATAAAAAAGGCTTTAAGTGGTAGCAGGTCAGAGATTTTAATGTGATTTCAGGTTGAGGTGGGATTAGAATATGTCAGCTTGCTGAAGAGAAAGAGCAAACCTCCGCTCCAGACCCAGGTAGGAACATCCCTCTCTGCCTCAACATCTGCCTGGCCAGGCAGGTTAATGACGGATGGACAGCGGTGTCCCCGGGCCAGGGCAGGCCTGGGGAGGCTGAGGAGCCTAAACCCGGGTGGGACTGAGCAGGGTGCTGGGCTAGCGCTCAGCACCATCCAGCGGGCTGCACGGCCCTGCCTGTTTCTGCCCACGGCAGCTCCAGGCCCCCTGAGCTGGTGGCAGCGCGTGGAGCAGCGCACACCTGCGTGTACGTGTGTGTCGCTCTTCTTGGGAACTGAGTTGCCATGCAAACATGCTGAGAACTGTTTCCATGCAGGGGGGAAGATGATGATGGAAACACTGTTTTTTATGATGTTCACTTACAAAGAGGATATAGCAACCTGATTTCCTGGAACATCCTCCTGCCACAGACTGCTGAAGCCACTTCTACACGATGTTCCCATATTTAAGAGCTTTTTTTTTTTCCCCAAGGAAGCATGTCAGATTGTAAATAGCTGAAAACCAAATGCAGCAGGGTAACAGGGAGAAAAAAATAATCCTTCTGAAGGTCCAGCTGCAGTTTTGGAGGGAAGACCCTCAGCACAGCCCATAACCATACCAGTCCTGTTACCATTTCTGCAGTAGCAACCACAGCCAGACTCGTGCACCTCACCTGAACGGCTTCTCCCTCTGCGGATCCTGTCTGTTGCACAGGCCCCTCAATCCCCAAGGAAATACTGAGATGCCAAAGCAGTCCTCCTGGCTACAGAAGCTGATTTCTGACTGTTTTTCTCTGCTGTCAGATGAATTTGGAGGACTGTTTCTGGGCGGCATTTCTGCCCGAGCGCTGTGGAAAAGCAGCGTGAATGTTCCTAGTGCAGAAGGCCTCAAAGCGTTGGGAGCCACTTGTCAAGCTTGGTCGTTGCACAGAAGAAGGGAGTGGGTGGAAGACCAGAACAGGAGGCCGAGGATTTGCAGGGGGGCATCCAAAGAGCGTCATTGCCAAAGCGTATTAGCTGGCATCCATGCTTCCCAGGATTGCCAGCCCCAGGGCCAGCTGGTCCAGGTTGCAAACGCTGCCAAATGCGGCTGAGGGAGTTTTCTTTGTGAGCAAAAGCTTGATTAGGAATGACAAATGAGTAAGAGCCTGGGTAAACTGTGGAATGAGTTTGTGTGTCCAACAAATTCCTGCTCTTTCCTCGTGAGAGGGCTCTCTAAAGCCAACTGCACTCTAGTGCAGCACCGCGCACTCGTGGCACCCTGCACTGACCAGCGCCCGGCTAGGTACACTCATGGGTGCCCATCAACACAGCGACCTTCCCAGGAGAGCTTTCTTTCACTGCCTGGAGCCAGTGCATGCAGGAGACTGATTTCTGGGAGGATATGAGGAATTAATTCCAAGAAGCAACAGGCCCGCTTGAATTTAAGATCTGAACATATAGCTGCATGACGCTGAGCAGTGCTTGGAGCAGAGAGGGACTTTGACCTGTGCAGTCCCGCAGTAACGCACGTAAATCTTATGCCAAAGTTTTGAAATATATTGGTTAGGACACACAAGAGAAATAGATCAAAAACAAGAATAAGTATTTTGAAATTGAAATGGAGGAGTTATGCAAACAGATATAATGACAATTTCAGGTTGGCTTTTCAAAGGGAGGCAGCTGCACAGCTGTTATTTTGTCAAGCAAATAAGACAGAAGGAAGACTTTGTTCTGGTCACTCCTAATTGCTTCCTTGGTGTCTGCAAGACGTACACAAAAGGAAATGGAGGAGGCTGGGAGACTCCCAAAGATTTGATGGACAAGCCAATCCATGTTAGTTTTTTTCTCTTAGCAGGCTTGGTTGCAATAACCACTTCTGAGTAATTGATTCCCAGTCCCACACACTTGCTTACCTGTTTCCCAGCATGGTCCTTGGGCTGTATCAGTCAACCATGCTGTGCAGACTGAGTCAGTCCTTCACGTCCCTCTGCACCTTCTCCTGTCAACATTTACACCTGCACCGTTCTGGAGCTCTTACCCACTTTCTTGCAGATGAATTTGCAGGTGACAGGTCTCAGTTTTTACAGTAGCTGTTGAAATTATAGCACTGTGGGTTTTTCCTTACACCTTTAGTGAGCAAAAAGATCTCAAACATGAAAGATCACAAAAGAAAAACCCAGTAATGGGACTCCTTCTCCCCCAGAGCAGCCGAACTTTCCCATCACATTTTTGGAAGAGAGCATTCAAGGTAAAAAAAAATTGACTCAGAGGGATGAAGTGGTATTAGAGGCAGAGATGAAGAACAAGTGTGAATTAAATGAGGTTCAAAGTGTTAAACAGCAGACACTTCCCTAGTGTAAATATTTTGGCACAAAAGTTTGTCAGGGTTTTAATCTAAATAAAGCTGTGAGGCTGGAACAGATACACCAGGACGCTGTGCAAGGACGTGCCTGTCCCAGCCTGCAGCACGAGGTGCCGAGGCCTGCACCGCTCGGGAGCCTTCTCCATCCTCCCCGGGTTCGGGGCCGGGTCCGTGGCCAGGTTAGCTACGGACAGCGCTGCAGCCGCTGCTCGTGCCACCCACGAGCGCCGCTGACACCGGCCAGGCCCCGCACCCTGCGGGCAGCAGCCCTGGCAGGGATCCACCTCCCCGGCGCTCCTGGATCGGAGCTCTCGGAACGTGCCAGGTCCTGTCCCCGCGGGGCCCCACGCAGCAGCCACCCGGACCCCATCAAACCCTGCCTGACGTTGGCCCTGGCGCAGCAGCCCCACTTACTTTGTGCCATCCACTTCATCAGACTTGTGACATTTAACTTAACCAGAAAAGATGAATCAGGTGCAAATAATGTTTCCTCCCTTCACCTCTGTTGATTTAGTGCACTATAATAAAAATGAGATCTCTCTTATCGGTTAATGTTTCTCTCTGGCACTAGAGGGCAGAAGAAAGGAACTTGGAGCCTTGCAACCGAGCCTGACCTGTCTGTTCCCCCCCCCCGCCCGCCCTTTTTTTTTTTTTTTTTTTTTTTAGCAGCCGTCTGAGGATCCAGAAATAAATCTGGCTTGAAAGGTTTCTCCTTTGGTGCATTATGAACAAACACCAAGGTTTTCATGCCCCAGCCTCTTTAGCACTATTAAAGTTTAATAGTTAGACACTGCATTTCGGATGTAGAGCAATACAAAGCAATCATACGTGCTGATATTTGGGCGCATAAGCAGCACCTCCGTTCGCTCCGAATGCAAAGAGGGCATTTGTGGTTTCTGACCAGGAGGTTTGGGAAACGCCTCTGTGCAATGAAGGATGTTTTCTGACCTGGCTACCCCGTACTTTTAAAGTCTTATTCCCAAAGTCCAGCATGAAGGCTGGAGGTCCCGGGGTGATGCCACTTGCCGTCCCACCACACAGAAAAGGCAAGAGGGAGTCAAAGACCCCGCTTTGCTCAGAGTCAGTGGCAAAGCCATGTTGGGAACCAAGGAAAAGCAGCTTTAACACATGTTCAACACAGGAAAATATTATCTAGGACCCGCCACAGCTGCAACGCTGAGGATTAAACCCTCCCTGCTGCCAAAAAGTGCATGTGAGCTTGGGAGCCCCAACACCAGGCACCTCCAGCCAAAAGACGTAGTTGTGTGTTGGAGAAATTAAAATCGCTTAAATTTGAAATAAATTATACTGAAAAGGGTTTTCATGCTCTGCCATATTTTTTCAAGCTTACAAAAGTTATTCTGTTTTTTACTGGGGAAAAAAAAGTTTTCATATATGGACAGCAAAAAGAGCACCAAAAGAGCTGGCAAACAATCAACTGGTCAAGACACTCACTCTTTGTGAAAGAGCAGAGCTGAAGTTTATTGTCTGCTCAGACTTTTTATGCCAGATTTTCAATAAAAACACTGTATTTTCAAAAAAAAAACCCTTTGGTTTCAATTGATCAGCATTTCCTGACTGCAGGAAAAGACTGACAAAATTTCTGATCAGTATCAAGAACAGTATCAAGGGAGAGGGGAGTGCTGGATCTGAAATCTCTGTATTTATTTGGACTGTTGAATTAGACTTTGTTTAATTCAAAGATTATTGACTCTCTGAAATAAAAGCTCATAAAGTGAATATCAAGAGATAGATGCTCATGCAGAACTTCTTAGGTGAATAAGTAATCCATTGACTCAAATTGATTTGTATGGATTGCTCAGCAAATAACAGATTCCTTGATGGAAATTAAAATTATTTCTCAAATGAAAGGCATGTAAGAAAAATATGTCATAAACTGTAAGCAAAGAGTAATCCAACAACCCAAACTATACCTTGTGCAAGTGGTATCCAGGCTAGGGCTTCAGGGTAAGCCTGGACAACCCTCAGGAGGAAGAATAACTCACAGAGTGTTTAACCCAGGAGAATATTTGCGAAGGCCTTTGAGCACTCAGCATTTGCTCTGTGCATGGCAAATATATTAGACCTATGGATCCGCCAGAGAAGAAACTTCCACTTTACTTTTGAGAAGTAGATAGTATTTGTATAGAGTGTGAAAGGTGGCAAGTAGCCCATAACCACTGCAAGCACCTCAGGGAAACAGCTGTGGAGTCACCAAAGAGGGAGTCACCGTCCCTTGGCGTCACTCTGTGCCTCCTAAAGGCTGTGCTGGCAGAGGGACACAGGGCCGCATGCTGTTTACCTGAGCAAACTCACGCTTAGCTAGTCACAGCCTGCTCTGAGAAAACAGGAAATATTTTGGTTAATGAAAGCTCTGCACACTCCTGTTGCAGCCTGCGGCTTCAGCTGGAAGGTCCTTAGGACAGGGCCTCTGTTCTTGTTACTCCCTCATCCTCAGCTCAGGGGGCTCCTGAGAAGGTGGAAGTATGAAGGACAATGGCATAGGCTGATGTGGTTTGCATTTGCTATGGAATTAATCATTATCCAAGTAATTTCCTGGTGCAGTACAAGCGTTTCATTGGACCTATGGCAAAGGATGAACCAACCAGGACTTTGCCTAACCAGTCTAGGGCTCAGTCTGACCCAACCACAACATCTCTAGTACATAAAAGCAATCATCTTGGTTCGCTGTACGACAGCTAGCTCAACGCAGCTACAAAAATGCATCCTGCATAAACAGTGTATCTCTGCTGCAGAAAGGGAGCAAAGGAAGAATAAAGAGGATTTCTGTGAGGTGATCTCCCCAGTGTGCAAGGGACATGGAGCTATTGGAGAGACTCCAGTGTAGGACTACAAAGACGATTAGGGGAGCTGGGCCTGTTCAATCTAGAGAAGAGAAGACTGGGAGGGGACCTTGTCAGTGTGTGCAAATACCTGAAGGGAGGGGGTCCAGAGGATGGGCCAGTCTTTTCAGTGATGGCCAGTGATAGGACAAGGGGCAACGGGCACAAACTGAAAGACAGGAAGTTCCGCCTGAATAGGAAAAAAACATCAGGACTGTGAGAGTGACAGAGCCCTGGAACAGGCTGCCCAGAGAGGTTGTGGAGTCTCCTCTGGAGATCTTCAAAATCCGCCTGGACGTGATCCTGGGCAATGTGCTCTAGGTGACCTTGCTTGAGAAGGAGTTGGACTAGATGATTTCCAAAGGTCCCTTCCAACCTCGACAATCCTGTGATTCTGTGTCATTGAACCTCTGTTATTCTAGCAAGTACTTAGTTAAGTGAGAGGGACATGTCCCCTGTGAGCGGCAGTGGCAGCTGAGGCCCACAGCAATGCCCAACCTGGCTGCAGCTGATCCCCGGGAGCAGGAGAGGCCCCCGAGCTGGGCCCACCACCTCCCCAAACCCTGCTGCCAACTTTCACCTCCCCAGCTCCGAATGTGTCGCTGCTCCATGTTCGTGTTCTGGCCCCAAATCCACTTATTAAAGTCTGCGCTGAAAATACTCAAGCCCAAAAAGGATTTAACTGAAATGGACTGCCTTGAGTCGAGATGAGCTGCAGTACCCTGCACAGCTGAGGCCCGAACAGCCTGGCCGTGCACGACAGCTCGGTGAGAAGTAAACATGCCTGAGCAATGTCTCCTCCTGCTGCTCGCGTTCCCACTTCCCTGGGACGGGCTCTGCTGCCGGGGCAGCGGCTGGGCCCGCGTGGGCCAAGCTGCCCCATCTGGGCCATATAACTAAGTGGGGCTGGGGGGCTCCTTCTGTGCAAAATCGCAGGGGGAGGAAGATTCGTATCTCAGAGCAACCATCACTGTTTCTTTTTTTTTTTTTTTAAGGCTAAAGATAGACTCCATATGGGCTGCGTGCAGTGCGATCTGACCAAACATCCCATGGCGCTTTTCTCCGGGCCTTTCTTTCAGGCGGCCATGTGCTCCAGGAACGTCCTTAGTCCACCAGCTACCCCTCGTTAGCGTGACCTGCTGCCACAAGGTGCTCTCACCAGTCCGCACATCCCTGGGGCTGAGCAGGGGTTCATGCAGGGAGGATTATTTTTCCGGTGTGCCCAAGACGGATGCGATGGCGGGTGTCTACGCTGGGGCCTCCCAGTGGCTGGGGCCTCCCACAGCCGTGGTGCTGCAGCCTGCTGCAAGCTCCTGCGCCTCCCATGCGAGCACAGTCCCCGTGCCTGCATCCTGCTGCAAACAACAAACAGTTCTCACATCACAAATGAGAGTTACCATTTCCACAGCGTGTTTGGCATTGTCAGCCTCCTGCTGAAACGCTTTCTGCGGCGATGGGGAGATAAAGATTTCCAGGGAATGGCAGAGACCAGATCAGGAGCAAGGCAGCTTTGCTTCTCTTTAGCCTCCGAATGAGTTTTACACTGACCTTTCTGCACCTCAGGTCTGCAGCCAGCCAGCAGACCTAAGAAACTGAGATTTTGTGACAACCCAACGCTCCAAATGTTTCGGCATGCTCCAGGCATGGAAAGTGGAGCAGACACTGGAGCCAAAGGACGATGATGAATTGTTGCTGTAACAGGAACAAAATGAGGGTTGGCCAGATCACTTGTGCCGGGGGTGCCGTGCCTCCCTGCAGCCGCTTCCGCCTGCAGGAGCCTCTCGGTATCTGGTCACTGCGCTGCTTCCCCGTGTGTTTGCGTGGGGAGGAGGAGGTGCAAACTCCACGGGTGCCACTTAGAACACGGGACAAACGTGGGAGATCAAAATCCAAGCAGGGAGGCTTCCTCCTCTGAGCATGAAGTGATGTGGCTTAGGCATACTTGGAAACCCAACGTTTCCAAAGTACAACTTCCCTTCTCGCCAGATGTCCACAGTAGCTGTCTGCCTTTCTGGAGTTCAAAGAGCCTATTGAAATGGGAACTGCTCCTCAGCACAGTGCAGTTTCTCACTGGGTGCTACGTACAAGCAGGAGGTTTTCTCCTGCGGTATTTCTGTTGTGCACCTAAAGGTGTATTTTTCTGTCAACAGCCACCTGCACACGGCCATTTTCCACTGCTGGTTTTCTTTCCTCTTACCTACTGAGCTGTGAATTCCCTTATGCATTAGCAGAGCTGCTGCTCATTAAAACTGATCAGCTGGAGAATGCTAAAAGAAACAACGGCCTGGAAATAAAGAGGACATTGGTCATACTTCACCAGAAATCTCTGCAGCTGACTTTTGTAGTTCAGTGAGTTTTCATTCTATTCCAAATCAACATGCAAACCAATTCCACCAGGAAGACAGCGGTTCAATAAGGACAAGGAACTTTAAATTACTAAGGATTGATTTCCAAATGATACAAAAGAAACCCATCATATAAAATATTCTACACGGAACAAAATTTGCAACACAGTAATGGATGTAAGTGCAAGTCAATCTCATCTATTGCCACCACAGCCGTAATTGGCCAAATGAAAACGCTCTCCCCGTCCATGCTCTGAATGTATGAATGTATGATGCAGGAAGCTAAGAAGGATATTCTAGCTTTCAGTAAATTGATATACGTTGCGCAGAAGAACCAAGCTCAGAAAATGGTCTACATTAAGTTAATATCTGACTATACAAATAAGTTAGGGCCAAAATTAGCCTCCAGTTACATTAGTGTAAATGCAGCCTTGGATTGAAGGGACTTTCTGGACTGTAAGTGGAGGGAGGATTTGGCCTTTAGAAGACCGTAATGGGAAGAAGAGAGAGTGAATCCCATTATCTGGCTTTGCAGGGGAATTGATAGTGGGTTCTTAGCGAGTGTGTAGCTCCAGATGGCTCAGTGGTGATAGCCCTGACACGCAGCACAGAGAAAGCTCAAGTGTCAGTCTGACTGCAGCGGCACACAGACAAGACTGGGAAAATACGTATCAACAAAAGGCAGGCAGGTAACGCCGTGTTCGCTAAGGCCGGTTCTTCTAACAACGGCGGTTGAAAGTCAGCATAATGGTAGGCACATTTTTAACACGTCAAACATACCTGCTATTTTTCTGGCAGGGATGCAGAGCAGGGCTTCGTATTTTCGCCTGCTTATCTTGGTGATGCTGCCTGTTGCGCTCTCACACCAGATGCCCAGACAAATACATGCCCACTCCTCATGCTATTTTATTCTTTTGTTTTATAACTTTATTTTTTAATAAAGAAAAATGTGGAGTCTCATTTCTCCTTTTGACTCACACAGGCAGGCTTTTTAAATGTTGCATTCCTGCCCAGTATTTGATTTGGTTATAAAAATTAAAAAAAGACTTTTTTTTTGTGAAATTTTATTTGGACACAGCAAACATCTCTGTGGATTTTTTTTTTTTTTTTTTTTGCCAACTGTCTCAAACAGCTCTAGGAACTGATTTCTTCCGCCTCTCTTTTCTTGGTTGCTTACTGCATGTTCCTGAAATCTTTTTGTGTTCAGTCTTTTTTGCATATTTTTCATCATTTTCTCACCCAAAATCCAAATGAATAGCAATCAATCAGAGCTGTGCAAATAGCAGGTTTTCCAGGTTAGTGGCTGAACTGGAAAACTGAGGCACGGAGAAGTAAATGCATTTTGAGCTGATCTGAAAAAAAACATTTCATAGTGGGGCTAATAACTCACCCCTATTAAGAAATGAGTTCAGTGTCAGAGGGAAGCAAGTGTTTGCCTTTGCAAGGTCACTAAATCCCTCTCTCCAGACTCTGCTGTTCTCTGAAATGCTTTCCTGAAGCCAGTTCCCCCAAAGAGCGCTCCAAAGGGACGAATTCAGGAGTGCTGGCCGGGGGGACGGAAGGAGCACACGCTTTCTTGGGAACAGATCACCCGTTGCTGTGAATGAGGAGTGAGGCCAGACTGGAGGATTAAGCTGCGAGTGTCTTCATGTGTTTTGTGAGTCCATCCAGATTTCCTTGTTCAGGATTTGTCCTCCTGTAACTGATGGGCCTGGAGTTCAGGCATCAACGGGAAGCTTGTGAACAAGCTCCTTTCCAAGTGTTTCTAGCCCTGGGGCTCAGGTCTACTTCATCCTGGTGTCACCAAGAGCAGATTGCTCTTTTTCTTGTTGAGCTGCCAAGGGGCAGCACATGGAGCTCAGAGCCGAGCACCTGATGTAATGTTAAGCAAAGGCTGTGAATATCCCCCAGCTCTTGAGTTCCACTTGTCCTCTCCTTTCTGCTTCCCATCTCCTTCTACATGTTGAACTCCATGAGTGTCCATTACCCTGAGAGCTCCCTTTACCCAGGTGTCCTCCCAGGTGGTCCTGCTTTTGCCTGTAGGAGGCTTGGTTTGCTCTCTCAATTGGCCAGCGGGGCTTTTTATAGAAGAGTAATACAAGGATGGATGTACACGAACAGGTTTCCCAGCCTGTACCTAACCAGGTATTGGGCGGCTGTGGGACTTCACAGCTTCCTGGAGGCTTCTGCAGCAGATCACAGTGAGGTGAAGTGGCTGGTGGCTTGAGAAGGCAGTACCTGATTCCCATACCCTACAGAGGTCATGGCCAGATCCCTTTTCCTCATTCTTAAGAGCACATTTGGACTTGCTTCCCTCGCCCCGCTGCTCACTGGGGTTCCCATGTCTGTAGCAGCTCTCTTCCTCCCGTCAGCAACACTTTCTTCTTTTCCAAACCTATCTCCATCTGTTTAACTCAGCACATCTTCCCTGCTTCTCTTTACATTTCTTTTTCCTTCTTCTTCTTTTCCACCACCTTTTTTCCTTCCTCTGTTTGTATTTTCAGTAACCTCAATCTTGGGGCAGGGGGAAGGAATAAAAATAACAACAAAATCCCTTGCTCTTTTCATTTTTTTAGATCAAAGATGACTGAGCAACAGAGGGGGAGAATTCAGGGCAGCCTTTGATGCACAGTATTGATGTTGGCTTAGCATGAAAATCCCCTTGTGCTATATTTGAGCCAATTACCAGAGGTCCATATAATTAACCTACTATACACTAGCCCCATGTGAAGAACTGGAATTTAAGGCCTAGGGAGGTTAATTCAAATCTTAGATGTTGCTATGATAGGAGATTATTTACCCTGTTCAATTGTATTTGTTGGGAATCATTGTGCTGAGTGTTTTGCTATTCCATCAAAGCTGCGCTCTCACGGCATGCTTCTTGCTGTGACATCTGATTGCCTGCACTGATGTGTCGTGAGCCACAAACTGGGTTGCTTCTCCACGAGTGATGCTCGTGCTCTTACACCTCCCTTTTCCCTATGAAGAAAAAGCTTCCTCAACTCCTAAAATGGAGCCTGTGCTTCTGCAGCACTCTCAAAGGCAGTGAAACAACACTAACCCTCTCTGTAAGCCTGATCCTCTTGGACTTTCTCTTTTTCTTCTTTGCACAGATTTTATACTGGCCAAGTTTTGGTAACGACTAGACATCACATCACCATTGCTGGGTCTCACGCGCAGATGGACATGGCTTTGTCCTGATGGACACTGGGATTTCTATTTTTGGCCACACTTTAGAAAACTCAGTATTCTCTGTAGCTGTAGGTGTAATTCTTCTGTAAATGAAAACAGCTATGATTTCTGACCTGTCCTATAACAAATTTGTTTTAGAGCTGACACTCTCTGACTTGCATGATCTATGTGAAAGGAAGAGCTTCTGGTTCAGACGGGGACTCCTGATTGAGCTCCAAAGCGAAAAGGAAGCATAAAAAGCACGGAAACAGGGACAGGAAGAACAAAGAGACATTGCTCGAGCCTTTACAGACAGAGCAGGAAACCCAACGGTAGGCTGGGATTGAACATACTGCGCTGTCTCAACGAGGGCACAGCCAGCAGGCCAAGGGACGTGATTCCTCCTCTGATCGGGCCTTGTGAGACTATCCCAGCTTGGGCTCCTCGGGGTAAGACATCAACAAACTGGAGTGAAGGGCTACTGAGATGGCTGGATTTGGCTGGACGAAATCCAGAGATCTCTTCCAGATGGAAAAGCTGTGGGGTCCTGTGGGGGCACAGCAGCCCTGTACCCTCCGAGAAAAGGGGGAGCCCTTGGGGAGCACAAGGTCTTTTCAAAATAAATGAAAATGTAAAGGTTATGCGATGAAAGATTATTAGATTTGCTTTAATTCTCAAGTCTTAATTTGCAGTTGGATTCTATAGGACACCATGTCTCAAATCCACAAAATAATTTATTTAGCTGCCTCACTCTGTTTGGGACCATTGGTCCAGATCCGATGTGGGAAAGGTCTCCTCTGGCAGAGCTGGCTGACACGTCTGCAGGACAGGCCATGTGCACAGCAAGAAGATGGCTCCACCTTTCATCTCCCACACAGCACCCACTCATGGTGGTTTATCCCACTCTGGTTTATCCCTGGTTTGGGAGGCAGGATGCTGGGTGCCCAGAGGGCCTGGCTGGGTTATCCCTCCCAGTCCTCTCTGGGGACAGAAATGCTCAGCTCCACCTCATGACCTGGTGCTGGTTCAGAGCTAAAGGAGTGCCCAAAGTAGTAGCCCAAATAGTCTAGGAAAATACCGGCCTGTGCAGGTTTCTTGCAAGAGATTTCCTTCAGAAGCAGAGACAAGGCCTGGACTGCATCAGGAGCCAGGTCCCATACACATTCCCTCTCCTGGAACTGGAGTTTTCCTTTTATTGCTTGTAGTCTGGCACGGAGCCTGCTGGCACACACAGCCCTCCTCCTTTTTGCGGGCTCGGCAGCCACTGGCAATTCTTTGTTCTCCACCTGACAAGTCTACAGCAAGACCCGGCTGGACAACCGACATGGTTTTCTTCAAGGAGCTGCTCCAGACTTGAAGACTGTTTATGAAATCAGATTTCTTCTGCTAGAGAAGGACCTATTCCTGTTGAGCCCCAAGGACTTGACCCCAAGCATCAGTCCTGGGCACAGCTTTTGTGGCTAGAGGCTCCTTATGGCGTATCTCCCTCATAGGCTAATGGGCTGTGATGGCAGTTTTGCTGGCATTTCCACTTTTTCCCTTGTTTTTCCTAGTACAGTCAGTTGTTTAATGACAGATGTGATTCTATTCTGGGCTAAAGAAAGAAAACTTTTTTTTTGATGATCTTTGAGGTTTCAGCTTTCCCTTTGCATCACTGAATAAAGCAACAGTACTGAAGCATAAGTAACCTTAGCACAGAGCAGAAGTGCTATTCCCAGACAGACAGAGCATTTGCTGTTACAGGCCCAAGTGAACAAACCAGCACAGAGACAAGCTATCTGTCGCCTGGGTTGGCCACAGCTCCAGCAGCTTCCACTGTCCCATCACCGGGAATGAAGACAACACAGTTGCAGGTCTGAGTTTTGCTGCCGTCATGCTAAAGAAGTTACCTCAAATTGAATGATGCATTCACCTTCTGACTAGGCCCTGTGGAAAAACAAATATATAAAGAAAATGTGTATTTTTTTACCTGTTGCATCTTGGCGTATGGTAGCCCTAGATTTCCTCAGTTCTTCACTTATTCATTGGATCTCTTTTGCTGTTGTTGCGTATTTGGCTTGGACCATGTGGGCAGGGATTCATCAGCTTATTTATTTGCAGAGCACTACACACACTCCTGGGGCTTTATAAATTTGAAGCGTTTCAGAGGACGGGATGGCTCATTACTTATCTCAGCTTATTATTAAAGCTGAGACAGAGCTAATGAAGAGCCCATTAAAACCTCAAGCCCAGCAATGGACAATCCCTTTCTGTCCTTGCCACGGGCCGTGTCACCCTGTCCTGTCACCATGGTGTCATGTCATGTCATGTCACCATGTCAACACCGGGCCAACATTGTGACACTGGGCTCCAGTGGCCCACAGGAGCCTCCTGGACAGGCAGCTGGTTAAATTTGCCACTTTTTATCCCAGATTGGTTTTGTAGGTAAAGAGAAGGTCAGAATGGCCAGGTCTGTCCATCTGGCACCTCTATATAGTGAGCGCGATATAATTTAATACAGAAACTCTGGATATAAGCAGGGCTCCTTTTCTATATCTGCCCCCTCTTGAAAAAATTAATGCCTGAAAATAACGATTTCTGTAGCTGTAACTCCAAACGCCAGGCATCTTTAGTTTGCTGCTTCTAACCTTCAGCACCCATTCCTTAATAACACCAAGTCTCTATAGTATTAAAAGCAGCATTGCAATTATTTCAACAACCTTCTCTTTGTTAGTTGTCTATGCAGCAACTTAAGTGCTTTAGCAGATATAGTGAAAGTGACTTTGTAGATAAGACTTTATTTCTTCTTATATTCTGCAGTTTTTATAAGCATAGTTGTTAACCATCACTTTTCCATGCAAAATAGTTTCTCCCCCTTCATCCCTATTCCTCATAAAGAATATGAGTTTTATGTGGAGAAGGAATGGGTTGCCTGAGCCCCATGTCCTAAATTCTTCCAAAACAACTGCCATGTCTGGATGACCGATTTGAGAAGCCTTCAAAGAGCCTGATCTGAAAACTGGACTTGCTCAGTACTTTCTGAAAGACAACAACAACAAAAAAGGAAAGAAAACAAAAACGTGTCTCTCTCGAGGTGTTGTGAGCAAGGAACCCAGCATCACTGATGCTTCTGAAAGCTTTACCCATTTTTCTTATGTCTTTCCCATGCCCAAAGGATGCAAAGGAAGGAAGGAAGAAAGGAAGGACGAAGAACTTTACTGTGAGGATGACTGGAACAGGCTGCCCAGAGAGGCTGTGGAGTCTCCTTCTCTGGAGATCTTCAAACCCCACCTGGATGCCACCCTGTGCCACGTGCTCTGGGTGTCCCTGCTGGAGCAGGGGGGTTGGACTAGATGATCTCTAGAGGTCCCTTTCAGCCTCAGCCGTTCTGTGAGTCTGTGAAAGGAAGAAAATGGCTGCTACTCCCAAGTACTCACAAATTCCCCATGTCCCCGGGACAGCAGTGACCAGCCGGTGGGGACCAGGGAACGGCCACCAGCCTTTGGGGGTCTCTCAGGAGACAAGCAGCAGTCCTGCTGTTCCTCCTCGAGCCAGGCCAGGGGCTGCCACACCACGGTCCAAACGCCTGGGAGGCCCCAGCCAACCGGGATGGGAAATCCTGCTGAGATGGGCCCTGCCATAGTCCAGCACACTTCCTTTCAAACAAGAATGCATTTAAATTCAAGGAAGGGGGCAAATGCTCTTGCAGACCCTATTGAGTCTGCGTGGGAGAAAGGGACACTACGGGCTGCAAGTGTTGAGAGAAGTCTTGTGGAAAATCCAGCCTTTAATGAGCCACAAGGCGTATTTTTTGAAGCTGAAAGAGGTTGTTATTTCTCTGACCGAGTTGAATCTGAGCATATTTACTCCCATCAGAAGCCCTATTCAGTGGGTTCTCAGAGCCCATTGAAGTCTCGAGGAGTTAAGCACATGCTTCGGTGCTTTCAAAGCCAGTCTCCCCTTTATTTTTTTTCCAGCACCGTATTCCTCACGCGCCGGCCTGCGCCTGTACCAAAGCCACATAAACAAGCCGGCGCGGCTGTCCGCAGGACACAGATCTCCATTCCCGGGCTGTTCGAAACCCACGGCCCGCGCCAACTCGGATTTCACAAAAGCTGTGAGGAAAGATTATGCGCCGCACTTTGCCTGTGAAACGCTCACAAAAAGGGATCTTCAAAGGCTCTGGTGGCGCATTAAGTCACCAGCCACTCGTTCAAAATGTGCTTGGGAAAGGTCACAGCCCGGAGGAGAGGCAGAGGCTGCCACCGCAGCGGGGAACTGTGTTTGGAGAAACACGGGAAATGCCGCAAAAAGGCGAGCGCTTAGCGGGGCCCTCAGGCAGGCCGATGGGAGCAGCCGCCTCGGCCGTGACTTACTCCCACACAGAATCCTGACCTTGTCAGCCTTATCTTCTCCCAAGCACCGGCCACTCTCGAATATCATCCCCGTGCCCCAGACAAAAATAAGCAGCAGCTTTAGGCAGGCACTGCTTCCTTCCCCCCTGTCCTTTGCCTTTCATGGGAGAATTGTCCTATTTGCAGCCTAAGGATTTGGGTTCCTTGGAAACGGTCTACCCAGGCTTTTTTTATTGAGGGATGTGCCCAAGAAATCCTGCCCATGTCGCTGTCACTGATTGAAGCTGCCAGCTGGGGGGCGATGCATGTGCTTGGAGCAGGAGCTGCCTCCACATGCAGCCTTCTGCACCACGCGGAGCGGCCGTGCGAGGAAGCCGAGGAGCACGAAAGGAGTTACGGCCATCAGTGCACAGCGTGGGTGAAACGGGCTAGGCTGTGAATCAGAAACCTCACAGAGACCTTCGCAGAGAAATGTGGACTTCAAGGAGGTGTCACCGCAGAACCTGTATGCCCCAGCCAGGAGGTTCCCGGCCGTCGTGTCCGCCCGCATCCCTACTGCTTCCCCGGCACTTAAGTGCCTTTAGTGTCTTGTCTCATAAGGAAATACAGCCTGGCAGGCCCGGGAATTTATCTGTTACATCTTTTCCAGTGGCACTTGTAAGTTAGCATAATTTAACGTAATTACAGCTTTGATCTTGTCTGTGTTTATGAAATGTGAATGTGGAACACTGAGAGAATCCAGGGAAGACTTGACTTTATACAAACCCTCCACATAAACTAAGCTCTGCTGCTGATCACCTAAGCCATCAGTATTCAGATAAAAGGACTGAACTTCCCTTCCGTGCTCCCATTCCCCTATTAATATTCGCGTATTATGCCTCAGCTCTAGAATTAACTCCATTGCGTTCAGTCTAGGTAGTGCTAGGCAGTGCTAGGCAGGCTTTTCAGAGGTTTTGAAAAAACCCTGAAAAAGCAACATAAAATCTCTACCTAGATTGCACAGGTTTTAAGACGGAGCTAACTGGTTCTGCCATTGTATCAGTCTCTTCCTAGCACCCACCTTGACATCCCAGGCATCAGTCTGATACGTATTTATGTAAATGTATTTATAAAAATGTATAGAAGCCCACATTATTCATATATCTAAAAACAAGGCCTTTACATTTGAATTTCCTCAACAGCTGGAAGGTTGTGTGTATATGACTGTATAACCTCTTTATTGCAGTGCAAAGTGTCTGTTATTGTGATATGTGCTTTGAGAACACTGAGCACAGTTTTACTACACAAACAAACAAGCAGATGAATGAATGGAAATACTGTTCAATCAGGAGTTCCTCATTGATAAAATACCTGTCACATACCTCTGCCTACAGCACACAGACACACTTGTATAGCTATGTGGCGAGTGGCCCACTAATCATATTCAAAGTAAGTCCTAAAAAGGAAAATTTCTACAGTCCTCAAATCTAGAGGAGCAGATGGATGATGGTAAACTCTAAGTGCTTTACTGGCTGCCTGCCTGCCAGCCTCTGAACAAGGGCTAATA
Organism: Tinamus guttatus; assembly: GCF_059628265.1. NCBI lineage: Eukaryota > Metazoa > Chordata > Aves > Tinamiformes > Tinamidae > Tinamus > Tinamus guttatus. The sequence goes on along the minus strand of NW_028288759.1, from coordinate 621,657 downwards.
ATAATATCACTTAAAAGAGCTGCTGAAAGGTTAGATGAGCTTCGCTGCTGCAATTCGCAAATAATCCAATATCAGAGTTTACTACGTCCTTACTCTGGCCACAGTCAACCAATTCTGAGGTGCAGCACGTTGACCCACTGACAGCCTTTTACAGGAAAAGCTGCCTGGGTCCTAGCGAAGTCACTGGCAAAATCCAGACAAGGTTTCACCAGGCACTTCTTTTTTATTGTTTTTTTCAATAGCTCAAAGCCTCTTCATTCAGGAGAGCAGGAGAAGTGCTTGCTCCCCATCACTTTGTGGCTTTTTCTCCTGCTCTCGAAGCCCTCCTCAATGCGGGGTCAGAACCCCTGGGTTGGGTTGTGTACAAATACACAGGAGCGAGGTCTTACCTTGGACTTGCAGGCGGGCACGTGGCCGTCCCCATCCTGGTTTGCACAGTGCCAGCGCAGCTGACAGGGACACGCTGCTCCGTCAGCCCGGCGCTGAGCAGAACCTGGTCACTGCGCTGTCCCAAACTGGCTCACGGCTCCGCACGCCTGGGTTTTTAACTAGATTTCCTCTGCCTATTTACTCGTCCTTGTTATTTATTTATTTATTTATTTTTCAAAAAAGCACTCCTAGTACTTTCCCTGCAATATATTGCAGGCACCTTCAGTCCTCGCAGAAAGGCCTGCTCTAAAGGGGCCGGGTGTGGTGTCAGCAATAAATGCAATGAACTCCCCTTCTTTATTAAGCTGAGACAGGACTCAAATGCTTCTACAAGAGAATATTTCCTAAGCAACACTCAAAAAAGAATCTGGCAAAGAGCTCTGGATATATGTTTAAGAGATATGCCATGAACCAGAACCTTGTCTCCCTGAAATGTGCTCTAACATCACTCGGGTTGCTTGGGACTGCTCCAGGTCACTGTTGGCTGATGGGAGGCGGACAGTAAACAGGAGTGGCCATTTTTGATTCAAAGGCTGCTGTTTTTACTTTTACAATGTCTTGCCCAACTCAGTCGCATAGGGTCTCTTGAGAAGACACTGAAGGCTTCATGCTCTGCCCTACAACATGGGAAGTCTTCCATTAGACAACCATATTGCCTGCACCCCCATCAGATGATGTGTGGGCATGTGATGGCCTCCATCAGCGGAAGCCTCTCTTGCTACACAGGAAAAAGAGGACACAGGAGGGTGTCAGAGCCTTTACTGAAAGACCTAGGGTGAAATGAGGTTCCCCAAACAACTCATTCTGCCTCAGCAGTCCCAGGGAAGGAGGCAAGAAGGGAATGGGCCAGGTGAACACTCCTGTGGCTCCCATGGCTCTCCGTTTGGTTGCCTCCCCCATGCATTAATCGTTCTCACTGCAAGGCCCCTGATAGGAGACCTGGGTTCTTAACTTGCTACTCACATCAGTGCCCAGCTCAGCTGGCATCCAACAAGCCCAATATTGTTTCTGTCTCAGTCATATACTCAGTTCTCCCGGTGGGATTTGGGATTGATATATATTGTTTTGCAGTCACGCCGAAACCTGCATCGTTGTCCCGAGCACTGCAGTGAGAAGCTTCCTGCACTCCTTTGCAGACATCGACCACAGCAGCCTTGGGGCAGCTCCAGCTTCCCCATGTGCAGCAGTGGGGCAGACATGCTCTGGGCACCCTCCAAGCCGCTGCCATCTGCCGTGTGCTGGCACCAGCGCACTCTGCTCCAACTTCCTTGGCACCGCTCACCATCCAGACACCGCAAGCTGCTTCACTGCACCTTATCGGAACAAGGAACCAGAGCCACCAGCAAAAATATAAATGTCTGCAGGAAGCACTAGGTAGCAGAAAGTATTTAAGAGTATTCCCATTCACACTGGTGAGTTTTCATTAAAGAGGACTTCTTGTGATATTAGTATCTATCTTCTCTGATTTGCCAAAACTGTCTCTCAGCACAAGAAAGTATCATGGATGGCCCATAGGTAATTGTTAAGGCAGGGCTGATAAACTGGGGAACTCAGGTGATTTGGGTTTTACCAACTGCGTGAAACATGGAAGGGGAAATTTTAACATGTACACATCATCACAGAAGTGAGAAGAGTCTTCATGGATTTCAGAAGAATGAAATTATCTTGAAATGCCTTACTTCCAAATATCCTCAAAAAACATTGGAACAAAAGAAAAATATGTGATGACTCAAAAAAATTACAACTTAGGTCTGTTGGAATGAACTAGTGTAGTATGGAAGATGGTAGTTGCTCTGTGTTTCCCAAACCCAAGACCTGAATGATACTGAATGGTCCATTCTGCTCAATCTGCTTATTCCTCGATTCCCTTTCTCTGACCGGCTCTTCAGACATTGCTGCTGCTTTTGCTTCCATCGTGGATAAATGAGACCCCTCTTGGCTGCTCCCTCCACAAAGGTCCCTGCTCAGACCACAGACTTTGGTGGTGAGAGGCCTGGGTTTGGGCCATCTGCTCATTTGTTCCTTCTTTCTTGCTTCATGTGCTTTCTATCTTGGTGTGTCTTTTCCAGAGACCTGCTCCTGTGAGCTACTATGCCAATAGCAACCCAGCATTTTCAGGACCAGGCCCTTGATAAACAAATTCAACTATTTTTTACCCCACCATTAATTAACAAACCTGTTTTCCTCTTGCAGTTTTTCTTGAAATATAGCGTAGTAAACATGGTTGATCTTCCACTTCTCAGAATTCTGGTCACTATATGATTCCTATAATTTTGTGGGCAATGACACTCTCCTCACCAGACAGTATTACCAGCAGATCTTTAAATCCCGTTAGATTTTCTTGCTTTTTGATACCAACAGGCAATCTCTGCCTGTTGCCAGGCAATCAAACAGTACAGGCAGGGCAGGCATTTGCTGTACAGGGGCTTTCTGGTGCAATTGTTTAACACCAAACGGAAACAAAATAGATCACAAAAACAAACAAACAAAATGTAATCCGATGCTGACCGACATTTTACAAAGTCACAAGTGTTTTCTTTCCCTTTGCAGCAAGAGCTGTCGCGTAGGCCTGCACCACCGCACGGCTTGTGGTTTCCAGCACACCTGGGGCACACAAGGGAACCCGGGCCAGGGCCCGGGCCTGGTGACAGCCACACAATGACACAGAAGCCGGGTGAAACACGCAACCCCACGCTGCCCTCGCAGCAACACCCGCAGGGATAGGTGTGCACCTGTGTTACTACCGTTACCATCGATAGTAGCCCCTTTACTTTGATTATCTAGCACTCCTATACTGAGAAGTGCCATACTGCTAGTGAGTGCAACAGGCCTCTGACGTGGCAGGAGCAATCCCTGGAGCTGTGGAATAGGAAAGTATCCAAGTTTTGCTGAGTTATGAAGTTTGAAAAATGGCAGTTCCTCTTCTGTCCTTTTGTGTTATCCCTAGAGGGGGGGAAAAAAAAGGGCTAATAGCAGATTTCCAAGCTAACCAAACATGGCAGTTCTTGGGCCCCAACACATGTCTAGTGCAGTGCAGCATGGCCAGGAGCTGGCTTAGGGGCAGGACACTGCTCCATCACAGGCACTGCAAGGGCCTTAACTCTGACTGGAGGCCCTTGCCAGTCTGATAAGCAGCTCTGGGTGGATCAAATCCCATGGAAATGAGCAGAGCTATTGCCCCCTTTTTCCTCCTCCTGTTTCCTGATGGACATCTCACCCCATCAGCAGGAGACAGCAGCTTTCTACAAATGCCAGCTAGTGCAACAAGATATGAGCAGGGGTAGGTGCCAGTCAGGGTGGCAGCAGTGCTGAGTATTCAGCATGCTCTCTTTGGTAATACTGTATAATGAATATAAAAAAAAAAAAAAAGAATATTACTGTTAGACATAAAATAATTGAGTTTTTACCTCTCTATTTAAAATTACATAGAAAGTGACATTTGCCAATACATTAAAAGAATCCTATTTAGGCTTCAAAGTCAAGCGTTTGAGATGGAGGAAAAGAATGATTAGCTGTGCAACCTTAATTCTGTCCCCTATCTACATTATGCTACAGAATTTAATTGCTGGATAACTTACTCATGCCTCAGGGATGTCCAAAATGGAAGTTCAAGAGGTAAAAACAAGACAATTTTAATACAGAATTAATTTCCTAACTTTCCAGTACACAATCTGAGCAGTACATTTGGAACAAAATTTGTAAGTCAAAAAAAGATGAAGGAAAGGAAATACAATTATTTCTGGATGGGAATCTGAGGCGCAGAGCAATTAAACACTTTGCTCAGCATCACAAATAATGTGGCAAAGGAGCTGGAACTTTAACTGGTTTACAAGTACAGAGGTTTTGACCACAGGAAGGTGACCCATGGTGGAATTATCCTGTTATTTAAATAGGGGGAATTGTATAAAAGACTCTTTATTTCTTCTAGGCTGTATTTTTAACCTAGTGTCAGGCTGTGGCTTTTACTTTCTTCTATACTCTAAAAGAATAAAAGTCCACATTCTAGTTAATCTATAGAGACAAGTAGAGTGAAATAGGAACCTCCTTTTTATATTTTCTATTCTCAGATTTAATGCCAATCCATGATTTTGTTTGCATTCATTTTCCTTGCTGAAAGCTAAGCAAGAAAATGATGTCACTGGGATAAGCTTTTCCTCCAAGCCAAGATTCCCTCCACATGGTCCTTGTGTCTCTTAGAGCCCTTCCTGCCTTGGGAGGTTTTGTGTGTATGTATTGTCCACGAAAAGTAATTGCCTTTTAGCTTTCTACCTCCACATGTGTTGATACCTATGGGGAAGTGATTCCTGGGAGACATGAGTTGGTTTGAGGGAAAAGCAAGGTGCTGCTGTCCACAGTTAGCAGTTATCATCAAGATCCCATTGATCCTTTTGGCTCGAGTGAATGGATATGACCAAGGAGACGACGTGTCTGGACAGTGTGATTGGGTCTGAAGTCTTTCTCGGAAAATACAGGCTTTTGTGGTGTGCTAGGTGTCCTGCCTGGCTTGTTTCTGTGAAGCTGCTGCAGGGCGGGAGCTGGGCCATGGAGCATGAGCTCGTGGCCTCGTTTGGGAGGCGATTCAATAGCGGCGCCCCAGCAGCTTCGGCAGAAACACCAGCAACACCAGGAACACCCCTGCTGCGGTGCACGCGTAACCCTGCTGCGCGCGGGCGCGTGCCTCAGCGATGACGCTCCTGCACCCAGCTGGGAGCCGAGAACGCGCTGAGAGGACCCCCTCAAGCGACCGAACCCGCCGTACCATCAGCCTAACGTGCTGCAGGACTGCAGGCGCGTGCTTCAGTCCAGCTTGCTTTAGGAAATGGCTGTGAGCTTGGGGGGGTTGTTTAATTCTAGGATTTGTGCAGTCTCTGTTTGTTTGCATGGATCTGTTTTGCAGTTAGCTTTGTAATTTATATACACGGCAAGGAGGCAGGAACTGATGAAAGATGGGGAAGCTCATGGTGTTTGGACAAAGATCCTGCACGGTGCTTGTGAGGGCTAGCACTTGCGGGATCTCCAGAAGGGTTAAGATGTGTGCCTAAGCCAGCAGGGATAAATCAAAAAATAATCTTTTCTCTTGAGCCTCTCTTTATCTACATATATGGCCTTCAGCGCTGTCTCCCACAAGATTACAAATGTATCCCTGCAGCTCCTTGCAAAAGAGCCAGGATTTGACTGAATCTTTTCAGAATATTTTAGGTACAAGATCATCCTACCCTTAGCCTGAACTCTGAATGAAACCCTTCCGGACGCTTGGAAGGCGTCACTTAACCAGGATTTTTATTTTCTGCATGCCTCAGTTCTTCAGTCAGGGTACCTGGAACGCCACAAAAGCTGTTATTTACTAAGCTGGATTTATGATGCACCCAGAAATGGAAGTGAAATGTTGCTCGATGCCCTGAGATCCCTTTGCAGCTCCCAACCCACATGGCCAGTATGGAAACTGTGAGCTGCTCTGTGGCCGCCTTTGAAGACAAAAACGAGCCCTTCTCTTTCCTACTGACTGACCCGCAGTCCATCACTCTTGTGCTTCTCTGCTCCCCTTGAGGATGGAGCTACATGCACAGATGCGTCGTCCTGCGGAAAGCTGGAAGTTCAGTACTGCTTGGTGAACGAGAAGTATAAAAGGCTGGGCAGCGGCATCGTGCAGTGAGGATCCCTGCTGCGGCGCGGCTCACTATAAACACACCGAAGGGACTGGGAGTCGTGCCAGCAGAAGAGGGTTCAGCCTGTTATTTACGGGGCAGTCCCAGAGCTGTTGCATCTCCGTTTCGGTGAGGTGCTGACCACAGCCTTTTCTCCCTGATGGGCAATAGGCTGGAGGACTGGAACAGCAAACTCTTGAGGTTTAAAGTTCTCAATGCCAATAACACTCAAATTCAGGGCTTTATGCTGCAGCTCATCCCAACAGGAGCTAGGGGCACTGGTGTATGGTAGGGATCAGGCGTGTACTCCCACCCGGAGCGTGGAGCAGGACTCATCCGCTTGGACACAGCTCCACACCAGGATGCCGATATGGACCTGACAGATGTGTCAGCCAACTCAGAGCTCATGGAGATGCAGCTCTGGATGTGTGTCCGTACATCTCCATGTCAAAGCAGCAGCAAAGCCACTGTTGAACTTCCTGGTGTCTTTTACGCTATTACTTTGTCAGGACTAAATGGGCAGTTGGGTCAGACAGCACTGGGTATGTATGGAAATTAAATGACAAATTCCAGCCAGTTCACAGCATAATTAATGCACAATTAATTATCTTGGATGGAAGCCTAGCTTGAGGATTGTAGCATGTTGAGACAACACGTACTGTAAAAATAGAAACAAGATAAAACTATGATGTTAAAGGAGCTAGTTTTTAATGGAGGAGATGCTCAAGTATTACAAATGTCTACAGATGAAACAAAGCTACGACCTGCAAAGAAACTGTATTTGTCCAGAAGGGGGTTGGATGTGTTTTTCTGGACTGGTCCTCACCAACTTTCCCCTGGCAGCAGCGTGTTGAAGTTGTCCTGCAGTCTTTCAAAGGCTCTAGTGCAGCTTATGGCACAGGCAAAATGAATTCCCACCCAGCATCCCTAGCCCAGTGGTGAATTTTCTTGCAGAACAGGTCCCACAGCGACCTGTGGTAGGGCAAGAGCACGGACACAGGTTGGAAACCCAGACCACGCTTGTTAGTGCCCAGCCTGTGCAGGCAGCTCTGACCTGAACCCCGGGGGATCCCTGTGCTCATCCAGGGCCAGCCCAAACCTCGGGGCTGACCTCCCTCCCCACAGGCAGGAAAGGTCTTTTACTCATATAACTCCCAAGGGTTATATGAGGGTTAGGGAGGGACCTGTATGGACTCCCTCCGTAAAATAGCCATCTATGCCCAGCTTTCTCCGTCTGTCTCCTGGGCATCCCTGAAAGGCTCACAAGACGTTGCTCACAAGACTTGGTTCTGCAGCTTATCCCAGTTGTGTTTATCATTGTAGATCTGCCCTGGCCTTACCTAGTTCCTATCCTTGTAGTTTGAATTTGTGAGTGGATTGCAGGAGCAATGGCCTTGTCACAGCTCAAAGACTCGTGTGGCTTCACCCGTCTCAGTGTTTCAGCATTAGCTCACTAATTCAATATGTATTAAAATGTCAGACCATATTGTGTGAGCCTTACTCATAGAGGAGAGTGTTTACTCATATGAAAAATGTTCTTTATGTTATGGGTGTGCTCCCATGACCATTGAATAAATACAAGCATATGATGCTTAAATCATACTATTAGGAGGCAGATTTAGCTCTTAAGTTTGGTTTTACCCATTGCTCTCTCAGGACTTCCAGAATGTCACGTTTGCAGGTGATTCTCCCCGAGACAGCCTGGAGGCAGGTAGAAAGCAACAAACACAGGCAGTGGTGTCAGCACTGAGGTATAATCTCTTTTGTAACATTGCTAGGACATGTACATTAAGAAAAAGGGAATGTGGTAAGGTGTTGGGCCAATTTACTGCAACGACTTAGCACTTCTGAGGGCAATGCAGAGTGCAATTTATGCTGCTTGATGCTAATTTGGAGAGAGGACACAATATTTTCTTAGAACTTTCTCAAAGTGAGGAAGCTTAGAATAACTATAAGGTTAAAAATAGGGGCAAATTAATTATGTCTAACTTGCAACCTCATAATTCTATAGAAGATCAAAGTAAGCTAAGTATTTCAGGAAAGACTAGTTCCTAGTGTAATGTTTCTTATCGTCTTTCCAAATATTAATCTGTCCTCTATTTAAATTAGCTTTTTTTTTTTTGGTGGTAATTATTCCTCCAGTATCTTATGTTCATATATTTTTCCATCTCCCAAATATTTTGCTGTATATTTTTTTTAATTCCAGCTGCATCAGTCCCATCTCCTCTTCATTCTTGAGGTGCTGCTCCTGCTTACCACACAAGTAACTGTGTCCTTGGGAAACAGTCATTAACCTGCTGAGTGTTATTTAGGAATATGGTGGGTTTTGACCATCCATTCTGAAGAGTCATTCTAACTTTCAAGATGATTTGGGTGATTTAAGATGTTAAAAAGAAGCATCTTAGTTTTTTTTTTTTCTTTTTCTTTTTCCGAATCTCAGGATCTAAAGTGGCTCATGATAAGTTTCTACGCTGTAATTTGTTACCCATAAGAGCAAGGAGCTGAACTGAATTCAGTAACCCAAGGAGAGGTGCCCATCCCTATCCAGTGTTGCATATAAGCATCTCGCCTTTGCGCCTGGACAAGAAAGCAGGCTGAGATTACAGACAACAAAGCAAAACCATGAGAAGTTTGGTCATTTGGAGCATAGGAATCCCAAGTATTGAAGAACTAGTTTGAAACACACTGGATTTAATACAGGTCTTCATTTGTGACCTCAAGTAATCTGCAAGAGGAGCACAGCTTTCAACCTTGAGGTTCATGGTTTGATTTTAAATTCACAAGAAACTTAGCTAGAATTTCTTTAAAGGATTGTTTCAGTTAAGAAGACGGGATTTCTTTCAGTGGCGCATTTTGCTAGCATTGAGATTTATATATTGTACTTGTTTTATTAGTGAGGGATGCTGAAAAATTTTGCTTTTAGAACTAATCTGGAAAATGGGCAGACTTCAGCCTTAATGCATTTTCATTCCTATGCTTTCCACTTCCTATTTTTTTCTGTATTTGAATAACTAGAACAACTTTATTTTAATATAGCTTGTATACACAGAACTATAATATAGTTTGTGACATACAGTCATTTAATTATGGTTACATTTCGGTAGAGTGATCATATAGTAGTTTAAGATGTGCTGGAAATCAAGTGTCCTTGGTTAGGTTTTAAATAACTAACTCACTAATGCTCAGATTTTATGTCCCTATTCAAGTTTTACTGACTCGAAGAGAGAGCATGGGTCAGTCAATCCTCATAAAAGGAAGTAACTGCATTGCTCTTGCAGTTGGGTCTGCAGAAAAAAAATCACGCAATTTTCAAAGAAAATAACTCTTGGATCAACCCTGAGTCCTGGACAATTTATTTAGTGTCAATCTGTGACAGCCTCTAAGAATCTGTGCTGCCACATCCATGCATTTAACATCATGAAACTGGACATAATTGCTTGTCAAGAGTGTTGCAAAGTCCATTAAAGCCTTTATTCCCTCCAGAAGCAGAGGCAAAGCTGCAGCCGTGGTCTGTGTGGCAGGAGCTTTCCCTGCGCCGCCCTGGTGCAGGGCATGCCCAGCCCCTCAGAAATCATGGGATAACCCAACCAGTTTCCCTGGCTGGCAGATTTGTCCCGATGTCATGCTGAGGAGCTGCTCACATGCTCTGCAGCCATTTCAGGATTCGCTATTTGAATTCCAAGCGTGGCCCTGGGTGTTAAGTACTTCAAACTGCTCAGATTCTGCTCTCAATAAAAGGGTAGGATTCGATAGGAAATTAGATAGGGATTTCCTCATGTTTATCACAGCTTCTTACTGTGCTCATCACAATATTATCTGAGGTCTTCATCTAAAAAAAGGGATTGTGGCAATATTGAGTATGGCAGCGACTGGTTTCTAGATAACTAGCAGCCTGAAGATGCTTCCAGCCTGCAGCAGAAACCTCCAGGCCTGTTATTCAGTGCTAAAAACACCTGGCTACCTAGAAGGGGAAGTACCAACATGAAGGTGAGAAAAAGTTATAATTAAAAATGTTATACCTTTCTCACACTTTATTGCTGTCTAGGCCTGAGTACTCTCCAGGAAAAGGTAAGGACTAAATGCTTAGAAAAGGAGATCATTAAATATTTATTTTTCCTTTCCCATATAGGAGGCAGTTCTCCTTATAGCCAGCAATACAATGCAGGAGCATTTGCCCAGGATGTAGATGACATTCATTAAATTTCTTTCTCTTACTGGGGAAAAGTCCCATCAAATTCACACATAGTCTCAGTTTTTCTTGGATCTAGTGTATGTGCTTGAAGATCAAATCCTGCCTCCTCAGGAAGGATTAATGCTGCCCTTGCCATTTCCCAGCTGCTAAGAACCAGTAGTCGATCCAAATATAAATCTCACCAGAATTCATTTAGACAATGACTTTTTTTTTTTTCAGTTTTACAATTTAAAGCAGCCACCTTGCACGTACGGCCACTGCTTTGCATGAAGCAGAGAGCAGGTCCCTGAGGTCGGCTTCCAGCCTCTCGTCACAGACAAGATCTATCTGGGCCATCGAGGAGCAGAATTAAAGGGAGGAGGGAGAAATCCCCATGACAGCTGCCTGTAGACAGCGAAAATCAGGGCCTGTGGATGGCATTTGATCGATCGCAGTGCAGACATAGGCTTTCCTGTGAACTGAGGCGATGGCACTGGAAAGCAGCATTGGAAGGTTCTCTCTGATGCTGCCTCAGATGCTATCGTGGCCATTTAACTCCTGAACGTGAAGTAAGTTGCTTTAGTGAATATGCAACTAGAAAGCTATAGCTGCAAATTGTAGGGGTTTACTCCTGAGGAAGCAAGGCTCTTAGCAATTAAAATCAGCAACCCCTAGTTGAAGGTTAATTTGTTATCTATTCATACCTAAGTTTTCAGAGTTGCATCCCTCACTTGTGGATGTGGAGTAACTCCAGCAAATTATTACAGGTTAGATGTGTTACATGTGGTCACTTTTCCACTGTTCATGACTTTAATAAGCATTTCTTTTAGGAAAAGAGTTGCGTGTTGCTTTGCATAGACCAGAACATTCGCTTGATGTGTAAAGCAGTGCTGCATGAGGCCAATCAGGATTTGTCTGAGTCAGAATTTCTGTGTCTACTGTAACTGGAGTTAGTTGTGCCTAATGAGCTAGCATAGTTATGCATGCTAACCCAGATGAGGTTGAACTGGAGTAAAGTCGGTGCCTCTAACTCATCATTTGCAGCTTTATGAGGGAAGAATCAGATGCCCTTTTATGAATATGACTGAGAAAGTTTTAGGATTAATGTCTCCAAAAAAAGAAGAAAAAAAAAAGAGCTGACAAGGCAAGCAGCTTCAATGAAAAATCAGCCTTTCTGGTGTGAGTTAACCCGTAATCATCTGCCTTGAAATACAACACAACAAAAATTATTTCTCCGTCTTCTATATAGACATAAGAAGGAATAATTATCACAGGATGACACATCTGCAAAGGGAGGCTCTAGTTCAGCCGTGTAGTCTATGCATGGTTGTGTAGTCACTTGTGGAATTCAATATTTTGATGACAAGTGAAAGCACTTACAACATTCATCATTTTATAAATGATTCTGCAGCCATTGGTAAATAGGGTTACATAAAGGCCAGGCTCATGGGGTGCTATATTAAAACAACAGCTTGACAGAGGAGATGCCTTTAAAGGCTTCAACTTTTCTGTGGACTGGATAAAATTATCAAGGAATTGCCTTCGGAAGCTTTCCTGGAATACTTTTCTTTCGACACTGAATGACACTCTCCTTTAAAGTAGCATAAAAGCAGAAAATGAAAAGGACAACACTCTATTATTATGAATTGATTTGTAAAGCATGGAAAATATAGGAAAAGAAAAATTTGGCTGCCAGGAAAACAATCTTCTCAATTTCCTAACTAGAAACCTCTTGACCTGGTGCTGTAGAATTATATATCCAATTCTACACTGAATTATGTACCCAATTCTATACAGAAAAAAAGACGAGGCAGAATTGATACTGCTACTTGACAAATCCAAGATCTGAATCAGGCACATCATTGCTTTCAAAGCACTATGAAATGCAGGAGAAAAGCCACTGTTGGTCTTCCTGCTTTTTCTATTATCTTTTATAGTAAAAGAATGATGCGCTACTCAAATACACTCTCGTTCAGTCACTGATGGATCAGGAGGCTCTCCCATATTCCATCAAAGAGTCTTGAACATTCGCAGTATTTGAGCTTTGTTTTTTAAACAAAATCATCTCTAGTCTCTGTGTTTGAAGAGAAAAAAAAATCCAACTGTGAACTGAGTGCAAAATGGTGCTATTCTCTGCTGTTAGCCAAGATGCTAAATCAATAGCGATATGAGGGATGAACTCCCTCCACATCTCCCACCTTTCGGATCAGTAGTCTGTGGACTCTGCAGATTGTCTATGAAGGCACATTTTAGTGTCAATGTTATTACCGATTATTTGACTGACAGAGAATAGAGAGGAACATGTAAATAGGATGGAGCAGTGACTCCTAGGTCACAGAATTCAGTCCTCTGCCATGGCAGCACTGCAGCACACAACCCTCCCCATGAATATAGTGCTTTTCTTTAAAGCTACCTATTTTTCCCCTCATCACCACCTCTATTCTGATTAAAGGCTTCCTCACTCCAGGGTGGCAGGCACTTTCCTCTAAAACCAAGGCTGAATGTGTTCATGATCAGTTTATACCCATTTGATCACATGCCAGGATCATTCATCAGTGTAAATACTTCTCCTTGCTTGATGTTAGCCCTATGATGTATTTAGCAGTAACTGGATCCCTCTCAGCCCTCATGAGCCAGACTAAACATGCCAAGCTCCGCAGTGCTGGCCCCCAGCTTCCCCACTCCTACCTGTGACCTTCCTCTGCTCACGTGTTCATCTTTCTTGAACCCAGAAGGCCCAAATTTTACATCCTATTTCAAATGAAGACCTCCCCCAGGGTACAGTGCAAATGGGAAATATATTTCCCTCCTCTGTTGGGAAGAGTCTCCTGAGTGTCTCTCCTTTCCCAGCTCTTGCAGGTTGGAGAAAAGCATCTGTGAGGACTTGACAGGCTTTTCAGCTGTGAGTGTGGGCTCCCAGCTGATGGGGTGACCATCCTTGGCACTGCTGAAAGAGACGTGAGGAGACCAAAGTCACCTCAGCCCGCTGGAAAAGAGAAATGACGAGCTTTAGCTGTCAGTTGTCATCTCTTAAATAATTGTGTTTTTTTAATATACATATTTTTTAAATCCAAAATGTTCTGCTATTCCTTCTCTCTGCCCTGGTGCTTGATCCTCTCCATTTTGCAACTGCCATCAGTAGTGAAGGACATGGAGGAGGCCGAGCACAGGCACTGAGGCAGCCTGGCCGGAGGGCCAGGAGGTGGCCAGGGACAGAGGAGCATCTGGGACCCTCCGGGTCCTGCCGTGCTCCTCTGAAAGCAGCGCTCTAAGTCACCTACCAGAACAGCTGCCATCAATATTTCTTCCCTGATGTCTTTTCCATGATGGGGATTTTCAGAAAAGATAGATTATAATAAAATGGAAATAGCATGTTGTTTCTGAAAATACCATAGTTGAGTGGGCAGCATAAGGGTATTAATTCAAGCTTCTAAACAACATCACTGCTATCGGTATTGATCTGACACCCATAATTGATATTAATGGGATGCATATTCAGTTTAGTTATTCCCTTCTAATATTTCACCTTGAAATTTTTCCTGCTGATGCTAAGCAGAGGTGAGTCCCTCTCCAGAAGAAGTAATTGAAAAGTGGACATGGATGGGTAAGTGAAAAGCAATAGAAATGGAGACCAAAAGGCTATAGAAGATTGTCCAGGCGGGAATAGGCAGAAGAGGAAAGGGAAGGAAAAAAAAAGCATCCTACCATAAACCAGCTGAATATATGATGGTCAAATCTCTTGCTGGGAAGCTTTCCGTTATGCACAAAGTAGATAAGAGTTACTTTTGCTCGCATCTTTGGCCCAGGACAAAGAGTTGTCCCTCTTACAACGGAATCATCGCAAGAGAAGAAAGAGGAGTCCTGCACGTGCTTGGTGCCTCGTTCCTGCAGACCTGGCTGCTGCCAAGCAGCTCCGAGCAGTTTCCAGGACGGATCCATGGCTGCGAGAGCATCGGCTCCCAGCACGGAGTCGCCACCAGAGAGAGCCCTTCCCGGCCGTGGGTCGCAGCGTGAAGCTTGGCCTTGAGGTGGGTGTTTGTTCATGTGAGCCGTGCGGGCCTGCTGCACGTGCGGGCAGCTGCAGTGTTGCTGCCGTGTGTCACAGGTCGGTGAGTACCGGTGCGATGCCACTGAAAACCCTTGTGGCTAAGTCCGTGCAGGCTCCTCAGCCTGAACTGCAAAGGCATTTTTAATAAACCTCTCATCCTATGTGTATGTTCTAAGTTACTTTAAATCAGATTGGTTTGGTCTCTGGGAGTGAGCACTCAGGATCACTTTCCAAAACCTTAATATTTTTATAAGAGCAGATAAAAGTGCCAGCTTTCAGCCTTGGGAAAGTAATGACAAACCTACATAAACAGTTCCAATACAGTATCTTCCCCAACCCTGTAATGAAACAAATGCACAACCTTGCTTCTAAAGCTTTTCCAGAGTTCTGCTGTTATTTTTTTCTCCTTTCTGGCTGGACGTGTATTTTTCCACATCTACCTGTGTTGTCTGAAGCTACAACAAGCTACAAATGCAAAATCCTTCCAGTGCCTGTGGTGACCTTACTGAAGATGACAAGGTCAGCAAAGGGTCTGTTGTTCTCATGTGTCTCCCAGGATGTCTGACGAGGACACAGCACTCTGAAAAATTTGCCCATCACCAGTAATCTTCAAAAATAAAAATAAAATTGAAAGCAGGAATAAGATGGAAATACGCATTTTATCTCAATGTTGTTCCAATATCCTCAGAACTAATTGCTTGAAGTGCAGAGGAAATCTGATGGAGTGCAATAGTTGTTGAGATGTTTTCCCACTGCCCAGGCAACACAGTGATTTTGCTGGGCTTTGTAAGTTAATTACATGCAGTATTACTGATAACACTCAGAAATTTCCTGCTGTGTGGGTAGGATTAATGCAAGGTAGTACTGATGCAAACATAGTTCGCACGCTGAAAATGAACTAGAGAATTTATTCGCATGTTCATAAAGATATATCGCGTTAGGTACAGTCAGTGCCTTTTCAGATCAAAAGTGTCCAGAAGATGATGTCATTTCTATGACCTGAGTTCATGCTTTGACTTCAGCGTGTGCTCTACATTCAGCATAATCTGCTGCAGATTCTCCAGAAAGTATCCATCGTCAAACCTCGCCGGGCACTTTCTCATCCGTTTCTCTTGCTTGGCTAGCATGTCCTTTTCCATGTTTTTGTTTGTTTGTTTTCCTCTATTTCCCTAGACAAAGTAGTCTTCAAACTTTGCGGTGAGTGGATTAATTTAATATAAGATAGAGTGCCAAGAGAGCAGCTTTAGTTAAGAAATGCCTCCACCTTTCACAAAGACAGCAAGAGTCTTATCTACCGAAGTGGGAGAGGGCATAGGTTAAGACACACAGCTGAGTTTCCCAAGTTTGATGCATCTCTGTAGAATCCCTGAGCCACTGTGGCTAACCATGGACATGCTGTGAAGAAGAGAAACACGCTCTAAAACAGCTTTGCAAGTCAGTGGGAGGCAGCACAGGCTCATCTACAGTGGCCCAGTTGATGTTCAGCAACTTGTTGAATCAGGAGTCATGGTCCATGGAACACCGGGCAGGTTTTGACTGCTTTGAAGTGGTTTCATCGCCCAAGGTTCTCTTGGCCAACTTCCAAACTGCAGAAAGAAAAGAGTCTGGCACTGTTCAGTAAAAGGCTCCTAGCCTCTGTGCAGGTAACTTGGCTGTGTGTTTGAGGCAGGTAACTCCAAGTGTCTTTAAAGATTTGTTTTGACCCCAAGTGGTGTGGGGCACAGCGGTGTGCTGTGAATTTGATGGGATCCAAGAAAGCTCAGCAGTCCTGGAAATCAGTCTGCTTGAACATACTGACTTTGAGCAGGCTATTGCCCAAAGCTCACATCTACTCAATGGATATTTTTGTACTAATTACCCAAGACGCTGCATCAGTGTCTTAGTGGCAGGGATAGTAGCAGTCTTCTCACAGCAGCTCTACGCCTGTGCCTCCTGAAGAAATCACATCTTACAAAAGTAATTAGGCCACATAAACACCAGAGACAAGAGCTAGACTGATGCCATATAAACCTTATCTGAGATGATTATCAGAGGCAGAGTGCACCCATACCAGTAAATGCAGTGCTGGGTATCTCACAAGCTGTCTTTACCTTTTCGCTGTGCAATACAATGGTTTTTGCGCTCCGGAGAGAGATGTGGCTGTCCCGCTGGACTTGGAGTTCCACGGCTGGCAACCCCAGCTGCCAGCGTGCACACAGGTCTCGGGGATTCCTCCCGGTTTGTGGTCACGGTTTGATTTTCACATGACGACGTCATCCTCTAAATAATACTCCATCTTCTCGTTTTGGGAGAAATAGCCAAGGATCAAGGTAATCTACGTACTGTGCTCTGTGTTACTATATGTGATGAGCTCAATTTCATGTTCTCATTTTACCTGTGATCTCATGCACGGTCTCATAATTTCCATTTCCTCAACCCTGCACCTTCTGTGTTATCCCTCAACATGAACCTCACTGGGTCTGATTGCATTTACGCTCATTAAAGATGGGAATCATCTCGTTACACGTCTCAAAGAGAGTTTTGAAGTAAAATCTGCATTCACTCTATCTCTTTGAAGGGACTTTTACTCACTTTATATGTCTTGTTTAATGTGCATAGATATATCTGATACACGACCAATATCAAATATTCTCTTTTCATACTCTCCTAAGCAAACATTCCTCACTGAGGCCTTTTACAGTATGATTTGACTGTAATATATATTTGAATATTCAATGTATTTAGATAGCCTCTTTAATGATTACAGTTTGGGAACATTTTCAGCTTATGAGATGATGATTTTTCCACAAACCAATAGCTTTTGCTCACATGTTAACTTTCCCAGCATTGAATAGAGTCTGTAAGCTTTTTGACTGTAAGCACCTCAGAGAGACAGACAGAAAAAAAAATCCAAAATAAAAAGCAACTCTCTGTTTTTGTTCATTTTTAGTAAAGCTGCCTTCTTGCCTATATCATTTTTAGAGGAATTTGCCAGAGAAGCAGAAGCCACTGCAGACCTGCAGGCTTGAGGGACAGCGGTGGTGGATGGACAGGAGCTCCCCCTCGTAGGGAGCTGAGGGCTCCGCTCAGGTGCAGAGTCAGTGACGCTCTGCAGGGCTGGACATCCACCAGGATAAACCATCCCTGGTCGATCCCCCCACCAGAGCTGCCACTCCGGCTGCTGAGGGACCCCAACAGCAACGAGGAGTTAGGGCTTTATTAAGGACTTGAAACTCCAGCTCCTTTATGAGGCTAAGGAAACAGGGGAAAAGTTTCTTACTCACCTCGCGAGGCCTCCAGCAAGGCAAAGCAAGTGCACCACTTCTGATAGATGTCTACTGTGGAAAAAAAGCAACCAGAGGAAAAACACTGCATGTTTTTTACCTTATATTGATACAAAAAGGACATGAACCCAAGCCAAAAATAAACCCTATAGTTATCCAGTTCCTTGTCTCGCATGGCATCTAGCTCAGAATGAAAGCAGACGGTATTTATCCTGTTTGCCTGAGCAAAAGTCAGGCCTTAATATACTACTAATTACAGCTAGAGTTATGTATGGATTATTTTAATGGTTTATTGACATGCTGGAGAACTAAGTACATTGTTTTATTAGTATCATTTAAGTCTGTATTAGCAAAAACATCATAGAATTTTGCTCCTAGTAATAATAATAATAATCTAGATTTTGAAGGAAAGGAAAACTCACTCTCTCTTATTTCCACACTACAGCTACATAGCAAGACGTGATGCTAAAAGCGTATGAAATTCTGAGCTGATCACAGAACTGATAGCAGAATAATTCAAGAATTTTTAAAGGCCACTTTGTTCACAGTGGTAATTTGCCCTTCATGTGAGATCCCTATAATAATCAATCATATCTGCAATGCATAGATCGCTTTTTCCGCCTTTCTATGAATTTATGCATGATACTTGTGCTGTAGATACTATCTCTTTCTCTAAATTACACCATTTTTGAAGTAGTGACTAATTAAAAATAATCCGTGAGTAGAAATACTACATGATAGCACACAAAATTCCGTTATATGCAATAAGAATTATGTGTTTCGCAACATCTATTTTATGCTCCCAAGCTACATAAAAGCACCCTCCTCTTGTGGTAATTAAAACTAGACAACACAGAAATGTCTTTTTACTGATTTGTAGCAGAAATGAGCCTGAAGGGACAAAAAGTTCAGTTTATCCATTACATGACTGGAAAATGACAGCTCTTGTAATCAGGCAGCGCAAAAAAAAAAAAAAAAAAAAAAAAAAAAAGAGAGAAACAAATGTAATAGGAGGTTGTTCTTGTCTCTCAAAATGCCCTACCTGAAGGTCCTAGATTAAGCAATAGTCACAGTCCGGATTGCAGCTGATCCCTGAACCAAGCCAAGTGGAAAGTGCAGAAAGGACCCATGTGGTGCAGATGTCCTCTGCCCAGCTCCCTGCGTCAGGAAGCAGGGTCTGACGAGTCCTGAAGGCCTGGAGGTGCCGCGTGGGCACCAGGTGGATATGTAGAGCACCGGCTGCGATGGGAAGCGAAGGTGGAGGCATCTGGCTAAAGAACTGACTGAAAAACAGAGCTGGGGACCTGGGGGAAGGGAAACTACCTGCGAGTTCTGTCTGGGGTGCTCAGGAAAACAAAACTCTTCATGCTGTTATTTGATAAATGAAAACATCACGTGAAAGAGCCTGTCAGATTGATATCATCTGTATTTCCATTCTGCAGATGCAACCAAGCAAGGTACTGAGTGACAAGTCTGGCTAAAGAGGTGATAATATCTTTTTCCTTTGTGTGTAGAATTATCACTTTTTTTTTTCATTTGGACTCCCAGAAAAAGCAGTTCTAAAAAAACCTCAAATTGCTTCAGCTCTTCTGAATCAACATCACAGCTCCAAGAGAAGTGAAACCCTGTAAAAATGGTAAATCAAATTCTTTTCTGCAATACAAACTTCTTTTTTTTCCAAGAGAAGTTACATGTAAGAAACTAGAGGACAGAACTGAACACCAGTAGGAAGAAATTTTTCTTGCCAATAAGAAAATAAGCAAAAAAAAGAAAAAAGAAAAAAAGAAAAAAAGCATCAGGACATTTAACAAAATGTCTGTGCGAAGAAGATTGGGGATTGCCTTCCCTTGGGCAGAATTTCATCTGAATAAATTATTTCAAGAGTGCACGACACTAAGTCTTGTCTATTACAGACATTCGCTGATTTAATTAAACTGATGTAACCCCTTGGTGACCATTCTTGTTTTGGATTAAGGGTATTTTATTTCATCTTAGCTTAGATTTGTTCGTAACTAATACAAGCTAATTCAAGTAATTCCAGTTTAATTTGAAATAGAAGAGCCCGATCAGAATCCCAGGCAGGTGTTAACTGAAACTACTCAGGATCAATCTGCAACACCAGAGTGACCTGGAGACCTCATGACAAAATAAAGGTGTTGGCGCACGAGCTTGAACCTAAAATCCAGAGTTTTGAACCGCAATCGATCTAGTTTCACTGCTCATTGCTGTACAGGCAAACCTATAGTCATGGGCTCTCTTAATCTCAGTGGTTTGGCACTCTGTGTCCATCTGATAACGGTGCAAGTCGAGGCAAGAATCATCCCAAACTGCTATTTCCGTGATGCTGCAGAATGCATGGGGAGTTTTGTAAAGGTCAGTAAATAGATCAGTTGAAAAGCAGACCAAGGAAACAGCGAAAACAGAGCGAGGAAACAGAACGAAGAAAGATCAAAGCATGTGAGCGAAAAATTATCAGTTCTCAGGACGTAGCGTTGCCCTTCTTGGAGAATATTAAGCTCTCTTACTTTTTCTGAAAGCTAAGATTTAAATCCCAGAAAGTGAAATGCTTTCCCTCTTAATTATGCTGAAAGGGCATTTTTTATAAAATCTCAAGGACATTCTTCTTGAAAACATAAGGAAATATGGGAGGCATTTTATTGCATAGTTTTTTTTTTAATATTGCTTTCTTAGGTTTCTGAAGAGATGTTTATCCTTAGAGAAACATGGTGTTTGTTGCAGTTATGGTATTTCCTACAAAAATGCACAAGTTCTATTAAACAACTGGTCCTCACAATAGCTAATGAAGCAAATGTTATCTTCCTCCTGCATGTCCCATGTTCTGGGTGATGAGGACCCAGAGAAATTAAGTGATTTCACAGTAAGTTTCAATACCTCTGGAAGCTGAGAGAACTAAGACTGATGCCCATATTTAACATTAAAAAAGAGAAGAATTTAATAGTTTTAAAGCAGGTAGCAGAGCACTGAAGTTCCTGGATGTCAATCCTGATCTGGATTTCCCAGCATATTTAAAATGCAGCTGTAAAAGCCTGTCACTAAGAGTTAACCAGGATGCTGGTGATTAATCGGAGCCAATGGCAGGGGGTTGTAGGCCAGCGATTTTGTGTTTGGAGAGTTTCAATCTTTTTTGGTAAGAATAGCTCCCAGGGCCCGGAGAGAGCACCAGGCAGGAAGCGTTGTCTGATGTTATTAAAATGGTCCACTGAGCTCATGCCTTTAAGGAGGCCCAGCCGAATAAATAGTCAAACATTAACCTTTTTAGCTTAGGAAGGAAGGGAAAACGCCTGTGCACAACGCGAAGCCGTAACGCAGCGGGACTCATCTGTGCAAGGGCTCTGCTTCGCTCTGCCCGGCTGTTTAACCCCTCTCCTCTGCCAAAATTTACTGCCCACAGCAAAGCTACGAGCAGGTGCATTTGGCCACGTATCAGGGTGAGCAGCAATGATGCATTTGAAGGGCACCCCCAAATTCACTGATTTCCTGCCCAAGCAAGAGGGAGGCTAAATCAACGACTAAAGTTGTTGCAGTGAGTGCTCAGAAATCAAAACGACCCCTCAGTAACCTTGTTTTCACTATCAGGCTCAGCCCCAGTCTAATCATTTAACCAAAGTTTACACGAAATCACAAGCAGGTTCCTCTTTTGTGCTGCCCTGAGGTGCGACTAGATCACGCACCTGAAATAAAAATTGAGGACGTGGCTTCATGTTGAGTCTCTGCCTGTGGAAACCTGCTAGTAACCACCCTATGGCTTTGCACTTGTAAACCAAGTAAGGAAATGGCATGCAAGGGAGAAAACTTCTGGAAAGCTTCATTAATGGCTATGTAAACAGCAAATCCTTGCCACTTAAACCTGGCAGACTTTTTTTTTTTTTTTTTTTTTTTTTTTGGGGGGGGGGTGGTTAGTGAGAATAGATTTTGCAGGGCAAACTTTTAAAGCACAGTCACACACCAGCTTGTTCTGGAAAAGCATTTCTGCAGAGAAGGTTTATTACAGGTCTCTGCAAATTTCAGCTCAGACGCAGCAAGCTGTAAATAAAGGACTCGCTGCAGCCCATAGAAAAGCCGGTATTACAAAGTTTAACACTGAGAAATGGCAGAAGAAGAGGACATCCTTCACATCCTCCCAAGCCTTACGGTGACAGGGGAAAAAAGAGATGGTTCCTTCTAAGATTAAAACAGGGCAGGAAGTTTCAGGGCAGGACCAAACCAAAAGATTCTCTCCAAAAAAAAAGAGCCTTCTCAGATCCCTCACTGAAAGTGCTCGAGATGAAGAACCTGATCAGAACAAGGCAAGGATCTAGGGGCAACTTGAGAGAGGGGTTTTCAGGATTCCCCAGAGGGGATCCTGAAAGACTATCCTGGCTGTGGGCTGAAGATCGAGATCTGTCTGTCTGCTTTTTGGGACACACGATCGGGTTCCTGTGGACCGAGGTGCACGGAACAGAGAGAGATGAAGAGTGACACTTGGACTCACTACTTATCTATATTTGGTTGAATTACATCCTTACAGATCATGACTATTGAAGTGCCTGCGACAGCAATATTTTCTCAATAAGTCAAGTTGCTGCTTCAGAAAGAAAGGGCTTTGTGTTTTCTAGAAAGACAGAAGAAATGATTTTATGCAGATAAATAGTGAGATCAATAATTGTCATGTTTGCTGTCATTTGTGCAAAATTGGTAAGGGTAGACTGTCACATGTAAGCACTAGGCACTTGGAGCAGATTGTAAAGATAATTATAACACAGCTTTCAGAACAAAATTTGTGCAACATTTTTGGTTGCTAAGTAAGAAAGAAAATGAAATTGTAAAGGTGGTGCTGCAGACATGGTGAAAATACACTAGAATATTATTCATTGGTCTTCATATTGGTCATCTGGATATAGCAGCAAGTTAAATATTGCTGCTTCCAAAGTCACCGATAACTAAAATTCTACACCTTGGAGGGGTACATGCAAATAATAGTTTACATCCCATCTCAACTGGGAAAATAATTAATAAATAGCTTGAGAAAAATGTGGCTTATAGTAGACATTTCACGTTGTCAGGCTTGAACAGATGAAAATATTAAGGCATGTGCAACAAAGTATTTTCTCAAATCCACATTGTAGTTGAAAGGATCTTATGAGGTTCTCCAGATATTAAGAGTTATTTTGTGCATTACTTGAAAACTGACCCGCTCCAGTTTTTATTTTCTTTGGTAAAGCTGAAGATACGGATCACATAGATATATTAAGTGACTGGACATTATTATTATTTTATATGCTGATGATATTCGCTCACATCATCTTAATATAACAATATGATTTATTTTTACTTAAAACTTATGACAAAATCCATTAACTGGAAGCTCAGTTATTAAAACTGATGGTAAAATCATTTTCCACGTATGTAAAATTTATTTATTAAAAGAACACCATAGGAATATAGAAATATGGAAACGGATATAATTCAGGTTGAATGTGCTCTCAAATACTCAGTTTCACATTTTACTTTCAGTAGATTGAAACATTTGGTAAATCTAATTTAAGAAATTAGAAGGAGAAATTGCTGAAGAGAAGTTGGTGACTTTTGAGCAAATTCTAAGCACTGCTGAAGGTTTAAACCTTGATCAAAGGGCGGATAAAGTATTTTTAGTGCGAGATAGGTTGCATAATGAGAGAAAGACTGGGTATGTATGTGCCTGCTTTGGGAATGTTGCATTAGAATATTAGGAAACTTCCTATCTTCAGATGCCAGTTCCCTCAATTTCTCAGAACTTGTGAACTGTGTTATCAATTCCTACCTCAAATGCAGCAGTGGAAAGGATCCTTTTTTAGCGTAGACAGGCTTGGCCAAACTGCAGGAGCCTAATAAACACTTCTTACGTGAGACTAAATTTCAAACCACGGTTAATCTACACTGTGTCACTAAAGGCTTTTTTTTTATGAGTTTATTTTTAAAAATGTACAAAAACACTAAAATTTGTTAAACACCATTTAAAAAATATGTTAAATGGATGGTAATCAAACTGCTTACCTAAAGACAGGGAAATGCAAATTTGAGATAGAAATATCTGATAAAACAGGGGGAATTATGTCTTTGAAGGCTTCTTTTTCTTCCGTTTTCCTGTGTCGCACCCTCCTTCCATCCAGGAAAGCTGCCCTCCCTCCCAGGAGGCCGGACCACGTGCAGAAGGAGCCGAGGCCTCGATTCCCGCTCCCTGCGGCCAGCTGTGCTGCGGGGCCCGCGATCCCTGGCACAGAGACCCGGCAGGGAGAGGAGCTGCTCGGTTCCCAGCTACTTCATCTGGCAGAGCTCATCTGTGATGACGTTAGGGAAGGAAACAGTAGAAGGTCACAGCTTCACACATCTGCCCAGGATTTTTAAAATATTTTCTGTTCTCTGCATTAGGCCCGTGTGCAGTTTTCATTTGGCTTCCCTCAGATTCACCTTCCAAAATCTTTGAGAATTAGGAGGGAGCCACCTCTAACATGTTTCAGAGCGGATATGAAGGCAGAGAGGTGAATGCAAGATATGAATGGGGCTGAATTTAATTCTCAGGTATTAGAAATTAGATGAAATTTTCAAGAAATTAGAATACAACTTGATAATAATAATAGAGCCATTTGCATTCCTTTTAGCAGTAACTTGATTAATGCACCTTGGCAATTCTGTTCTGCTATTTGGGACAGGGTAGTTGGTGAACATCCAGGCACATCTGTTGTAGGCACCACACGAGCACAACCTAGCTGTGAAACATAGGCAGAAAGAGCCAAACAAAGAGAGTAGGAGTGGCGAGAGGTGAAGGCTAAAAAATTAATTGAGTTCAACAGAAAAAAGACCCAAAAACCAAAAAACCGCGTACATCTTTGCATGACTAATGCCAGACGAGCACGTTTATCCAGCACTGCAGTGGGATTATTTCCTACAGCGCATTCATGATTGCTTTGTCTACTCTGGTTTTAATGTCAAATTATGGGGATTCCACCATTTCCTTTGAGAGACTCTTTGTAAATCTAATAGTGCTCATCCCTTGGAACCCTTCCCTGATGCTCATTTAATCTTCCTCTCGTGATTTCATCCTATGATTCCAAGTTGCAGCCTTTCATACCCGCTTTTCTGTTTCCTTTAACTTCCCGACACCTTTCGAGGCAGCAGTCTGGGCCATCCCTCGCTGCTGCTTGGCAAGCAGAGGGAGCTCTCCTTTAATCTCTCCTCGCAAATCAGTCCCTCCAGGCAGCTGATTATTTGTGTTGTTTTTCTAAGAATGCCTTCTGGGCTTTATTTATTTATTTATTTATTTATTGCTGCGTTGCCTAATCCTGATTCCTGATTCCATACTCGCACGAATAGAAGGCAACCGCTCTGTCCACAAACGTGATCCTATTCGTACTATTAACATAGCCAGAAGATACACATAGTTTTGGATGCTTTATGTTAACGTAATACTGGTTACATATGAACATTTTTTAAATGTTGATTGTGCATTGCCTCCTTCCTAACATGATGATTTTAAGGAAATTTTCAAGTACAGACCTGGCTTTAGGATAAATCTCTGCAAAATCACATGTATCTTTTGCTGCGAGACAGCCAAGAGAGAGAATTTTTATCTAGTCAAGGTCAATTCTATGTTGTTGTTCTGACGATTCATTCATTTAGTTACACTACAGCAAGGCAACCTGCACAGTGCTTAGTTTCCACTAGGCTTTTACAATGGACAGTGATAATAAGTAATTATTTTAAAGCAAAATAAACTTTCTTCAGTGAGGGTAGCTTCAAGTAGGTTTACACATGCAAATAATTTTAATGTGAATATTTGTGTATCATAAGCTACGGAGGTCAGGGCCTCTGTGAGAAAGGCATCACATACCCATTTCTTTTCCTGAACACATCTAAATTGTGCACCAAGCAAATATTGTTTCGCTTCAAAGGAAAGATTGTCTTTAGAGAAAGGGTTCTACAAAACTTGACAATATTAATTAATCTCAGAAACAAAAATAGAGTCCTGCTCTTCTTGAAGTCAAGGAAAGTTTCACCACTTCTTCTGGTGGATGATTAGGATGCAGCCTTTCATCTACAAAGCTGAAAAGATTCATTAATTAAGACCAACTAGGTCAAAACTCATGAATTGTTTCTTTTTTTTTGTTTGAATTTCAGTGATTCATCAAGCTCATCATGCAAATTTATATGCTTGAAATTTCACTCTCAAACCTGGATCTTGATCCTGGTCCTAAGCAAAGCAGTCTCTCCCCATGAGAGAAGAACAGGGGACTTGGCAAGACCAGGAGGGCCCTGGGAGCCCCATGAGGCTGCCCTGTCCCGCGGGGGATTCCAGCCCCCAGGGAGCCACCGGGAAAGAGTGTGGAAAATTCAGGTATTTCCACTTGTGCATGACAAATTTGAGCCTCAAGTGATGGTTCTTTCTTTAAAAAATACGTGATCCTAGAAACACGGGGTTTGTTTGTCACACAAGCGCCGAGGAAATTTTAGGCGCAGTGCTGTGGATGTTCGAATATTCCTTTTTAGGTGCCTTTATGCAGCCACACAGAAGGAGAAGTCTGGGAGGCAGGGGGGAACATCCCAGTTCTGGTTCTGCAGACAGCAAGGAAAATAATCCCGAGCTACCAGCCGAGTGACTTAGGAAGCCAAGGTGCAGCTCGGAGAGGCACGTTACCGAGAAAGCCGGGTCACCAGGAGCCGTGCGCGGCCCCGCTCGGCTGCCTCACTGATGCCAGGAAACGCTGCTCCTGCAGAACGCTGATGCTTTCGACATCTTTGATCCTTCAGAAAACAATAAACAAACCAACCTCGGAGTCTCAGGTAGGAACCCTGCAGCATATTTGGATTTAATTGCTTTTCATTGTTTGGCTCCCAGTGTGAGGAGCGAGAAAGATCTGGGCAATTTTTCATATCCCTGCATTTGAAACAGTCGGTGCTCAACCAAAGGGAAGCCCCTTGCCCCTATATAGCCCAGTTGCCAGTGGAGAGGCAATCGTATAGCCCTAAATGGCATGCACGGGGCCTCGCTGCTCAAAGACGTGGGCCCTGCTGAAGGGAGGCTAAACAGATGGCTCCAATCTTGCCACGCGCCAGGAGAGCAGCCCGGAGGGGTTAACAGCAGCCATCCATACACGAACCCAGCGGCAGCGCCGTGGCACCAGGCGGCTGTGCGTGCCCCAGCCCTGCTGGCCTGGCCCTGGAGACACCGGTGTCAGCGCAGTGGTGGCTCTAAGAGGTTTCCCACGCAGAACGCAGGGAAAAAATGCAAGAAACCACCAAGGCGACATATCCTGCAGGAACCGTTCCAATGCCGACACCAGCTCAGCACAGCTGGTCATATGATGTAATTTGTTTTTGTTCCATAACATACGAAAAAATGGCATTGTTTAGGAGAGCCGCAGCCTCAGCTTTATCTTGCGAAGAAACTCCTCCATCCTTGACTTTCTTCCGCTGACTTAAGTGGTAAATCAAGGCTGACTTAGGGATGATTATGCTTTTTTTTTTTTTGACTTGTCTGCCAAAGCTGTGTCCCTGCAAGACCTACCCCACCGTCCTGACTTCCAGCATACCACATGCGCTTTAGAAACAACAGGTGGTGTCATATCTGGCTCCTTCTTTCTCGAGAGATATTTTCTGAAACAAAAAGGGGAGAGAAAATAAGAAAAAAAAAACTGAGACAGAAAGAGAAAGAAATGAAGATGCTTCTTGGAAAATGCACTCATGATGAGCTCTGTGGCAGCTCTTCAGATCTGTCTCCCTTATTTGCAGCGCTATAATGAGAATACTTAAGCTTTTCCTGATGGGCTTCTCCAGGTTCAGTGCCGACTGGTATATCCTGGTGCTGGGCATGGCATATCCTGGTGCCACCCGTGCTCTTTTCCCTCATACTAAGGTGATGCTAAGCCATGGTGGAGACACCAAGGCTTTTGAAAGGCACGTGCTCAAGCTCCACTGCTGTGTGTGAGTGCAGGGAGTATCGCTGGAAATAACAAACACAAGTGGGATAAAGGCTGGGCTGGCAGGTGTCCCCTCGGTGGGGTCAGAAAGGGGATTTAGGGTCTCTCTCTCTCTCGCTCCGAAGGTCCAGAAGCAGGAGTAGGAAAGTGATCATCCCTCTGTACTCAGCGTTGCTGAGGACGCACCTCGAATGCTGTGCTCAGTTTTGGGCCCCTCATGACAAGAAGGACATTGAGGAGCGTGTCCAGCAAAGGGCAACGAAGCTGGAGAAGGCGCTGGAGCACAGACGTTATGAGGAGTGGCTGAGAGAGCTGGGGTTATTTAGTCTGGTGAGGAGAAGGCTCAGGGGAGACCTTATCGCTCTCAACAACTACCTGAAAGGAGGCTGTAGTGAGGCCGAGGTCGGTCTCTTATCCGGAATAATTACGGATAAAACAAGAGGAAATGGCCTCATGTTATGTCAGGGGAGGTTCAGGTTGGATCTGAGAAAAAAAATCTACGGGGAAAGAGTGGTCAAGAATTGGAATGGGGAGTGATGGAGTCTCCGTCCCTAGCAGTGTTGAAGAAAGGTGCAGACGAGACACTTGGGGACGTGGTTTGGCAGGCATGGCGGTGACAGGTTCACGGCTGGACTCGACGATCCTGAAGGTCTTTTCCAACCGTAACGACTCTGCTGGGGTGCCGGGCTGCAGAGCGCCCTGCGGCGCCCGCAGTGAGGCGGCGCCGTCCCCGCGCCTCGCGCTGGGGCAGCGACCCCGGAGGCGGCCGCGACGGGCGGGCAGCCCCTCGCGTCCCCTCGGCTCCCTCAGCCCCGCGCGGATGCCCGCGGTCCCCCCGTCCCCCTCAGCCCCGCGCGGCTCCCCCGTCTCCACGTCCCCCTCAGCCCCGCGCGGCTCCCCCGTCTCCCCGCGGTCCCCCCGTACCCCTCAGCCCCGCGCGGCTCCCCCGTCTCCCCGCGGTCGCCCCGTCCCCCTCAGCCCCGCGCGGCTCCCCCGTCGCCCCGCGGTCCCCCCGTCCCCCTCAGCCCCGCGCGGCTCGGGCGGCGGCGCCCCCTGGGGGCGCGGGGCGGAGCGGCGGTCACGTGGATGTGACAGCGGCGCCGGGGCTGGCGAGCGGCGGCAGCGGCGGCGGGAGCGGGAGGCAGCGGCGGGCGCCGCCGCCAGCGCGAGCCGCGCGGCGCCGAGCGCAGCGCAGCGGGGCCGGGGCGCGAGCGGCCGCCGCGGGGCCCGGCGCGGAGCCCATGCGGAGCAGCCATCGCGGGCGGGCGGCGGCGGCCATGGCAGGGCCGCGCTGAAGGAAGCGCGAGGGAGGAGGAGGAGGAGGAGGAGGAGAAGGAGGAGAGGGGAGGGGAGGGGAGGCGAGAGCGCCGCATTCCCTCCCGCCCGCCCTCCGCGCGCCTCCCTCCTTTATGCCCCGCTGAGCCCGCGCCGCCGACTCCGGCATCGGCCTCGCGCTGCCCTCGGCGCCGCCGCGAACAAAGGCGGGCGGCGGGGAGCGGGCGGCCCCGCGGCGCAGCCATGGCGGACCGCAGCCTCGAGGGCATGGCGCTGCCCCTGGAGGTGCGCGCCCGCCTGGCCGAGCTGGAGCTCGAGCTCTCCGAGGGTAAGTGGCGCGGGCGGGGGCGCGGCCGCGCGGCGGTGACAGTTGAACGGGCGGCGGGTCCCCCCCCACCCCCGCCATCCTCCCGCCATCGCTGCGGGTGACAGCGCGGAGCGACCCCCCCCAACCGCCTCCCTCCTCCGCCCTGTGGCGCGGGCGCTGCTGCATTCCCAGTTTCTCGGGAAACCGGGCGGCTCTGGAGCTGCTTTGTGCCCTCGCCGAGTCCCCTCCCGCCCGCGGCCTCCTCGCACAACCGGGGGGGTCGGTTCTGGTTCTGGCCCGCTGGCCCAGGGAGGGCTCTGGCAGCCGGGCTCGCCGCTCCGGGGCCGCGGGCTCTATTACGGGAGATGGAAAAATCCTTCGGGCTGGCGCGCAGGGATCCCCGTCCTGCCAGGAAAAGGCAGTTTTGCAGAAATCCGCCGTATACCTTGGTGCAAAAAAAAAAAAAAAAAAAAAAAAAAAGGCAGCCATTTAGCCATTTGACTGTGTCGAGGGACTTGCCACGAGGTCCACGCGTGGGCATCGATGTGTAAATTGGCTGCGACAAAACGCTCGCTGATAAGGTTATTTCAAAACTGCTGGCCAGGTCTCGCAGAGGAAATTGTTGTTTTTATTGCTTTTTTTTTTTTCTGATTTGAGCGAAGGCTGGCGGTGGTTTCTCGGCGCGGTCCGTCTCGCTGCGGGGCAGGCTCTGCCGCGAGCCTCGTGCCGCTGCTCCCGCCGCGGGCAGCGCGTCCGAGCGCTCCCTCCCGCCTCAGCCCGGCTCCCGCTGCGCGTTCCCACCCGCGCCCGCCCCGCGCGGGGATGGCGGTGCCCGCAGCGGTCGTTGCCCGGCGGGGCCTCTCGCTGAGCGGGCGCGGGAGGCCGGCGTGGGCAGCGGGAGCCGCGAGGTGCAGTCTGTGCCCGCGGAGCGGAGGGAGCGTTTGTACATCTGGGTGCTGGAGCTGGCGGCTCCCTGGAGTACGAACGTGCCGTTAGCTGCTCTCTGCCTCTCCACTGCTCCTAAATGAAAAAATAACCCCCCGATACCAAATAATAACGTTCATCTACCACCGCTTGGCTATTACGCTTGCCGTGACTGGAGCGACCGACCTACGGTGTCCCAGATTAGTTGCTGGGATTGTTGGATGTACCGAGCTGGCTTTCGCCCTGCTTCTCTCTGTCTGTCTGTCGTGCCGTCTTTTTGTAACGGTTTGTAAGGGCTCCCAGCCAGAAAGTAAAAAGCGCTCAAGCCTGTTCCATCAGCGGGGAGGAGCTGATGTTGACATTGTATTTTCCTTTTAACGCTTTCATGGGGAAGACGGGAAGGAGCTACTGGGATTGCGCTGGCTCTCATTGCTATTCCTCCCCTCTCTCCGCCCTCCCAGCACCTTGAAATCCTGAAATAGGAAAAGTTAATTGTGATACTGCCTCACTACGATGTACGTGCGTTCATTGGCGCTTCCCTGTGGTGGTTGGGGAGTGGAGGAAGAGCCGCCCGTGTCTTAGTGCTCTCACTTTGTGCAAAGGATGCCTCTGGTGCGCGTGCACATTATTGTCTGCCCACCAACAAGATAATAACCAAAACGTGTTCGTAAATGCTTGCAAAGCACCAAAATCCAATCAGCCTAGATCTTCAAAGTGCACTCATTCAGTGTGCTAAAGTCGTAACACAGTTTTGTGCTGCAGTTTCTTTTGCTCTAAGCATAATCTGAGACGACGCTGAGGAAGTAGGATGTGGTTTGCAACTGGACATCTGTATCTGCACTGCCCTGACTTCCCTGGAGCTGGAATGAATTTGGTGCAGTGACAACCTCTTCCCTCTGTGCCATCAACATGACGCCCAGAGGACGGGGTGGCTGGTGTTTTGTGACGGTTGCAGCCTGAGTGATGTTTGGGACGGGGAGGTGGGTCAGTGTCCTTGCTTCAGTGCCTTCTCCCAAGCCTCTCCTGATGTGCTCCCAGTTAGCTGTGGTGCTCAGTGGCTGAGAAAATTGTTCGCTGATTAAAGCTCCTAATTTTAGGCACCCCTGTTGCAACTTCTGGCCTGTTCCCAGAACTAGTCACTGCATACAGTAGAATTGGAAGTTTGCAAAGTTTCGTTGTGCTGTAAAAGACTTACTTACTTACTCTGGCCATGTTAACTCTGGATTAAATGGTTTTCAAGGCAACTTCATGCATTTCTAGGTCTGAACCATAGCATGTTGTGCATTAGCTTAACTTTGTAAGCCAGGCTGCTGGCTTCAGTGCAGTATATTCACAGTGATATTCTCTTAAGCATGTGCTTAAATATTTGCAGGACTCAACCTTAGCAAGTATGTAATGCCTTCGATGTGTTACGATGTCTTTACCACCTTCTTGAATCTGGAAATCAGTGAAGTGCAGGGCAGTAGATAAGCAAGCTCTTGCTTAAACGTGTGCTTGTATCTCATGGATAACTCTGTGAGTGAAGTGACTGCTTTAAATTATGCTCCTGAGTGTTTTCCAGAATCAGAGTTGCTAGGAAGGCGCTGAGTGCCTGAAATGTTCAGTTCTTTGTTTGTGACCGCGTTGTCTTCAGTTCTGGTGCCTGTGAGCGCTGTGGGTCCTGCGGCTGCCACGTGCACCTGAGCAACCTCGGCCTGTAGCTTGGAGGACTCTGCTGGCAGCAGAGGCGCGGGGACAGCTGTGACAGAAAGATGCCGCACTGTGGAGGAGCGAGAGGGGCAGGGGCAGGATCTCAGCAGCCCTAGGCTGGTTTTGCACCCTAGGCTGTGAACTAAGGATACCTACGTGCTGCCAATGGATCGTATGATATGTGGGTGCAGGCCATGCAACTCATACTGAAACCTCACATGAAACTGCAGGTGTCCAGACAAATCCTATGGAGCCGCTAGCACAGTGGGTGTTGTGTGGATGTTGCAGTCCTTATCTGTTTAATTTTGGCAATGATACTTTTCTCCCTTGCAGCCAACCCAGATTCCCATGTTGAGCAGTGCGGCGGGTGTTGTCTCAGTCAGAGTGATCCTAACAGAATAGTCCCAGGTAGTGGGTGCTCTGTAGATGATGAAGCCAACTGTGCTAGGGTGCCTTTTTCTGTGAGCCCTTAGGAGGTTCTGCTTGTTAAGAGTTAGTCTTAAAGATATTTTTTTTGGTTTTTGTTCTGCTAGGTTTGTTTCTGTGGCAATTCTAACCCATTGGTTATTTGTGGGCAAGCAGTAGGCCTTTTAAATCCCTTTTATTTTGGTCTTAATGTGCTTTTTTCATCTAAACAGAGCTGTTTACAATGGGTGTACTATGGATGCAAATTCAGATAACCATTTTAGGTTTTGCTAGTTTCATTATTATGATTAAGAAGTTGAAGATGCATCAAAATCAGAAATGTTTACTAGTGACCTCGGAGCATGTGCCCATACCACCCCACGTCAGAGGGTGAATTATGTAGGAGTGTAGCTTGATGTAAGTAGTTTGAGCACAGAACTTTCACATTTATGTATTGATGTGGAATTTTATGTTCAGCTTTGGACATCAATAACACACTTCAGTATGATGTTTTCACTTCATTTTGGGAGGGGAAAATGTTTCTCTATTCCTCAGAACATAGGGAAGCAGCAGCAATTTAAATTCTGTAAGAATATCCACGGTAGGTCGTGGAATTTTCCTTGTCTAGACGAACAGTCTGAGGACATTTGTTTCGCTGTGTATGACTGTGTGTGTCTGATGCTGGCTTGTTACACGTGTGTTTTTCAGCGCTCCGTAGTAGTTTCCACTGGGTGCAGCGGTGCCTGTGTTGCTGCAAACGGTTAGTCCTTCTAGGCTGATGCAATCAACATGTCGCTCTGCAGCAGTTGTTCTTTAGGGCTGCTTAGAATTTTATGAGGCTTTAGTTTTCTAACTATGTATAAAATTGTACTGGGTGGAATTAGATGAATCATCTTGTTTTTTAGTATAGCTTGGGGGTTGTTAACTGAAGAACTGATTTAATAAAAAGAAGAGTTTTCAGATGCGTTCTCTTATTAAAAAAAAATGTAATTCTGCAGGCCCTTCATTCTTAAAAACATTTAAGAATTAAAAAGTCTCCCAAATACTTATTTCTAATTATGCTCAATTTAAGGGTATGCAAGGTTATATTGCCCTTCCAATTACTTCCTGAACCAAAATTAATTGGGAAAAGATGCTCTAAATATCCTCCAGTATTTCACTGAAGTGTCAGATAACATAGCAGGAACACTTAGGAACCACAGACACCGCATGGAAAATGTGAAAAACATCCTGCTCGGAAACCGCTCTCCCTATATTCCATACTCCATTTTCAGTCCTCCCTTATTTATGAGGCACAGCAGTTTTTTTTTGAGTCTGAACTTCCCAAATATATTCACTTGATATTTGTTGTGTTGATTGGGTCACTGTTTGGCCTTTTTTTTTTCTTCTATTACCTCTAAGTTCTGTCTTTTGTTGATGTCTCTTACCCTGCAATACCTCCTTCTGAAAGAGCGAGTGAGCCTTGTCCAGTAGAATAAGACTGCTGCCACCCACATTTTCAGGAGGAAGATATATGTGACAGCCTCTTGTGTAGAGACCAACACCAGCAGATCTCCATGCCCGAGTGTACTTGCTGGATGGGGGCCAGGACGCTGTAGTTAACTCCTATAGTTGTCATTTCTGCATAGCATTTGCCAGGTGACTCTGCACCCACGCAGGGGTTACAAAGTGTGAGAATTTCACTACCTGCCCCACCTCTGTCATTTGGGACACAAAGTCATCCTATCCACTGCTGAGATAGTACTCAGCATAGCCCCCACAAAGCATGTGTGAGCATAGCCCCCCCAAGGCAAAGTGTTAATATGTGCTTTGAATGTAGCTAAAGAAGTGAAGAAATGTAATGCTTGCGATTGCCTCTTTTTTTTTTTTTTTTTTTTTGAGCCTTCAGGGCACATTGGCTCATGTTTGCTGGCAGAGAGAAGACTTCCTTGCTCAAAACACATAAAGCCGAAATTTTCACATAAGTATATGATGTAAGACCCAAGGCTTTAAGGAAATATACCAAATATCATGAAAGTTTGATACAATCTGGAGTGCTGGACGCAGGAACTTTTCTTTCTCTGTAAGATGAAGCTCCAATCATCAGCTGTTTAGTTTCCTGGATGGAGCTCAAGTTGGAGAGGGCAAGTTGATGCATTATTTTAAAAACAGATTGAATTCACATACGAGTTAATAAGAAGTTTGCATTTTAAAGCAATGACATCTGAGCTCTTCTACTATTTGGACCTCCTTGACTTTAGTATTTGGACTTGGGGAATTTACTGGCTGTAATGGCAAGGTTCTGCCGCTCACTGGGGTGATTGTAGTGCCTTGTGAAGGAGACATGCAAATCTCGGGGCTGTTCCAAAACAGCTGCCCTGCAGGCATGCTCTAAATGCACCTTTACTGCAAGCTGGTGTTGAGCAGCATCCGTGCCCAAGGGTTGCACTTAGTAGTTCACTCTGATGATCTACACAACAGGGGTAGTCCAGCAGCTTCTCCCAAGGATGTGTGAAAATTCCCAATGGGCTGTCAGTTTCATAGGCAAAGCAGGTGGTAAGAAATGTATTTATACCAGGAACTCCCGTTATGAGGAGCTGCCCCTTCCAGCGTCATGGAATGTCTATCTCTGATTATGCTGCACAGTGCCAAGAGCAGAAACTTGGCCTCACTTCCTCGCCAAACCAAAAACTCGATGTATAACCGTGGTTGTGAATCAACATGCTGGTTTTCTCCTAGGATATTGACCTATGTTATTCCATGATAAGGAGATTGTTGTCATTTAGATTCAAATAGTCTTCATTGTGGCAACCCAAGTGTTCCTTCATATCAAAGAAATAGAGATTGAGCACATCTTTCTTTTGTATTTTTATCAGGAAAAAATGCTTTCATTCTATACAGAAGGCAGGTATAATAAAGCAATTTTCGATACAGATTTGGATGGGGTTCGGAGAGCAATGGAAAGATCAGTGTTTCTCTAAAGGGACATCACAGATGCCTTTAGGTTTTCATAGCTCAGAATGGATGCGGGTGGTGTGACACAGAATCCGAAATGTACCATATCTCTTCTATACTTAAAAGCTCATTGACTGCATTTTAATTTTTTAAGAGGCTATTTGTATAAAGCGTCAAGCAGGACATATAATTTTTTTTAAATAACTGCTTTAATTCCCCAGCAACTGTCAGACGAGATGACTCACTGCAGTATAAGAATTCAGCACAGCACATAACAGGTTTGACACAAACTCTTAATCCTTGTAAAATTATGCATGTAGATTCCCCTACCTCCCTGGTGGGTGAGATTCATTTTTTGCCCGAGTCCTGATGATCCCATTCTGCCTTTTCTCCTCCCCCGCCTCCTTTTTCTTTTTTCTTTTTCTGTTTTTTTTTTTTTTTTTCCCTCTCGAGACCCTCTTTGCAGGCAGCAGCCCCGGCCGAGCGGCCTGTGCAGCAGTCTCTGCTCTCCTTGTTAACAGCATTTCCTAATTGCTGGGAATGTGGGGCATTTCCAAAAGGTGGTCATTTTCTGCAGAGTCCTCTCCAGATTTTACCCGTGTTAGTAAATATATGCTAAAAAGAAGTGGATCCATTTTTGTTTAACTGTGCTCCATGGAGTCCATCAGGACATTGCTCATCCTCTGTAAATCTATCAGGTTTTTACAGTAATCCTAGGATTTCTAATTGCCAGCTCCAGTATTATTTATCACTTGGTCAAATATCACTTTTAAAACAAACACAGAACTGATTGTGGGCCATCATGGTTCTTCAGTGAAGAACAAAAGACAAAAGTTTTCTCTGAAAGGTACATGATAGCTGGCCTCAATTACCTCTTTTTAAGAATATTATGTTTAAGTAGTTGGATGATTGTAGAAATTGCTACAAAGTGGCCTATGTTGTTAGCTTGAAAAGAAAGGATTTCCCGGGACTTTCAGGGATATTACTTGATTGCCAAGGACAGGATTAGACCATTCTTAGGCCAGCTTTTTGGACATTTTAGATAGGGTTGCTTTTACTTGTAAGGTTGGGCCTACAGCCCGCTGGCAGTTGAGGGAAGCAGGGTCTAGCGTATCGCCTGCTTATTATGGAAATAGCAAAGGATATTGGGACCTCTGTTTGCTCCCATTGCCTCCTGGAGCCAAAAGATCTTTTTGCAAATCTTGACTTAATCTGTCTACATGATTAAAACATCAAAAAACATTTTGTGAGTCTGGTAGGAGCTATTCAGAAAGCAGGAAAATGTTTCTAAACAAACTCCAATGGAAATATGGAAGGGTAAGTAACGGAGCGCGGCGCTTTGCTGTTAGGCTGTGGTTGAAAGTCTGCCTGGCCTACTAAAGGCTCAGAGAGCTTTTTGGTTGGCTTGGAGACACGGCTGAGTTGTCCTCATAGCCGTTTTCCTAGCAAGTGAGCGCCAGTATGTCCATAAGCAGCCTGGCA
This sequence comes from Tinamus guttatus, assembly GCF_059628265.1. Classification (NCBI taxonomy): domain Eukaryota; kingdom Metazoa; phylum Chordata; class Aves; order Tinamiformes; family Tinamidae; genus Tinamus; species Tinamus guttatus. Next base: position 585,132 of record NW_028288759.1, on the reverse strand, counting down.
AAATAAGGAGACCTCAGCAACCACCTTTTCCCAAAGAAAGGGCATCTGCACCTGAGCTCCCCCCCGCTCCGTGGCTCCTCTGAATAAACTTAAACAACATTAGCCGGATGATTCCAGGGTTCACGCCTGTGGCATCTATTACCATTTAATTACCATGAGTCTATGGCATCTATTACCATACCAATGAAAAAATAGACAAAAAAGTGATGATGATTCTAGCATCTCATTCCATTAACAGTTCTGGAATTTTACAGATGCAGTTTCCTTTGGAAATCCATCTACTCTGTAACTATGGCTTGATATGATTACGTACCTTGAAGGTCATAGTAAATAATGATTTTTTTTTTTTTTTGCAAGGGGACCTTGGGTCATATTAAACCCTTTTTTTTTCATTGGTGCAATGACAAGTGAGTGAACAAAATCTAGAATTTCAAATGCTCCTCCCTTTCCTCATTGAAAGAAATGTGATCCAAATAATGACATAATAATTCTGATGGAGGCCTGAGCAAGTATAACATTGGCCTTGTGGTGACGTGGGAACAGTGAAACTTTGGTAAAGAATCTTAAAGCGGAAATAAGATTTCAAATGTTGGACTGCTTTGACAGACGGCTGAGGATGAAACCACAGTTTTCTGGTGAAACAGTAAAATGCAGAAATAGCCCTATTCTTTAGGGCCATTACCATTCCAAAAATGTTCCTTTTCTTGTTGGTGTCAATGGCAAAACCTTCCGTTGAGTTCTCCGGGAGAGACCAGTTTTGCTCCTCGTATTTGTTTGGTCTCAACACATCACTGTGAAGAAGGTGTTAAGTTTTTCTAAGTGTTGTGAAATGAGGGGTTAACATTTTTCAGGAAAAATAACATTATTGGGCTGTTGGGGTGATTTTTACTGGTAAGAGAGAAAATAACATATTGGCAATATTCTTAATTGGCTTTACTTTTAATCAGCTCAGTGATAGAGAATGGTGGCTTATTGTGAAGATCACAGCAGTGGAGCCAGCAGAAATTAAATTTCTTGACTTCTTTTCTTGATATGAAAAAAATGCCGTGCAGTTTATGAATTTTATACTGCTCCCACATAGGACACATTGTAGTCACAGGTGGGTCTGTTTTATCTGTGTCTCCTGCCAGCTCTGACTCTGTAGATATGAGTATCTACCACACTGTATCTCTTGCAGAATTTGGAGAATTTCCCAGAGAATTTCAGGTTTAATTTGCTCTCATTAGTTTACCAGTGGTCACTAAGTATTTACTTGCAGCAGCTATTTTCTTTTAAATCAATATTGAGCACCTTAAGGACCTACATACAGGACGGTTTGAGAGGATATCGAATACAGTTGCTCTGATAATACTGGTTTCAGTTCTGATTTCTCTCATATTTACTTGTAGCTTAAGTGACTCTGGGTAAGCATGAAGTGGCAGATCAATAAGAAATAGTTTTAAAAGCAGCCGAAGTGTTTATTCTATGTAGCCAGACCTCTGGCTTTTACAGGCAGGTATTGCCCTTAATAATTCAGATGAGGAACGAGAAGAAAGCACTCACTTCTGGAAATTAATGCATCCTATTGCCTAGTACTTCAGGGATGTGAAGTTAGTGCTCATCAATGAAATGAGCTGGAACAGGGGTACTTTTTGCTGCATTAGCTGTATATTTAATTTTGACTTTTATACAGTGCAAATGCATTCCTTTTTTTCTTTTTTTCTTTTTTCAATTAACTGCATAGATCTGTGGGTATTGTTTATTTCTTTCCTCTTCAGTGTTTCTTGTAAGTGATTTTAGTGTGCTTCAGGTTGATGCTTTCTCAGTTTCCTACCTTACAGCTGGTGAATGTTCCCTACTTGATTTCAATGGAGAACTGTTCTCATTGCAAGATTTCTGTCCAGATGGCTTTTCTGTGCTCCCATGTCTCTGCTTTTCTTCACCAGCCAGTCTGGTACCTTGGGCTGGAACAGTCAGTTCATTCTGGGTACCACAGAGCTGGTTCCTGTGGCCTCCTGAGACAGGCGCCTCCGGAGCGCAGTGGCCGGGAGCCCCACAGAAACCCGTGGGGAGGCACCTCGTGCTCCCCGTGTCAGTGTGAAGGCCTCTCGGTGTGCGCTGCTCTGTGCCAGTCGCGGGTGGTGATCTGCACGTAGGGTTTTGGCTGACCCGCAGAATGCTTTGCTATGTATTTTGATAGGGAAAAACCATCTGCAGCGTTTTGGCAGACCTTAATCGTACAAAATGTCAGGTGATGTGTGCTTTGCCCTGCATGTGCTGCCACTGCTCATTATTGCAATGGGTTAATTCAGGCAAATAATGACTGGAATTTCAGATTTAACATCCCGACCACCCCACCATTCTGCTTCTAGATATGCTAGAAATAACTTCAGGCTCCATATGCCAGCTTGTTCCTGTAAGTTTTTTTAGGAATGAAGCTGAATACCTTAAGACTACATTAAGACTACCAAGCAGAAGCCAACTCTTCTTTAGACAAGTGTCCCTTAATGTTAATTTATGCTGATTCTTTTACAAGGATTTTTGAATCCCAAAGTACCTCTTTCTGACAAACCATTACTTTTGGGTTCAGGTTGTTGATGCTGTTCCTTCAGCGACAGAATTATGCTTTAAGTATAACTCAGTTTTACTGTTTGGGTTCTCCTTGGTTCTCCTTTTCCCACTAGGATCTCTACTGCACATGTGCGATTGTCTCAGGATACATTTTAACTATTTTTCTTTTTTGTTCTTTATCTCTGATATGGGAAAGCATCTGAGGAATGAAAAAGATGGTTGTCATTTTTAATGTGAAGAGCTTGGTGAGCTGAACTTTAGGCTTCTCTTTTACCCCTGTCATGAATCTGCTGTAACTCTGAGGCTCAAAAAATTTTCTCCTTGGGCTTTTCCCTAGGTATAAGGTAGCTCTGCTGATGGGGGCCTTGTGAAACATAATGGTATGAAAGTGATAGCTGGTAGGTGCTGTGGGTTGTTATTTTATAAAAAAGCATGTGCATTGTTATAAAAAATGCTCACTGTCTGTTTGGGAACCTTTTGTTAAAGCGAAGCTACAGAATAAAGGATCTAAGTGACCTTCTCCTGAAACACAGGAGCATCTGCTTTTCTCCAGATTCCTTTTTGAGATCTTGTGTGACTGTTGTCACGGATGGCGCTGCCCTCTCTCACACCGGTTCTGGATCCCTCTCTTGCACCTGCTGAGGAAGGTGAGGGCAGTCTCGCTTCCCGGGTTTGGCCCATTGGCGACTGCAAGTGGGAGTTGCAACACAAACACAACAGGAATTACAATAACAGCTGGGAATTGAAATCTCCCCAAAATAGAACATTGCTCTCAATGTAGAGGCTGAAGTTTATTTTCCAGGGACTTAAATAAGGGAAATGCATAAGAGTCTTGCCTAAAGCTGTTCCTGTATTTATGTTTTTCACTCAGGATGAAGCTCAGTTCACCCCTTTTTCCCCTTCCCCGTAAGTGGGTCCCATTCATGGCTGAGAAACCAGTCTGTATCTAAAGGACTTTTTACCAATTTGCTAGGAGCAACTAGTGATGAGGAAAGCTCTGGATGCCCTCTGAAAGGCAGCATGTGTTTGGTGTTACTCCTCCTGTGTGAGAGACAGTTGGTGAGATTTCTATGGCTTTCATTTCTTTTTACTTCTCCTTATGCCTCCTGCTCTTTTCTCATTCTTTCCTTGCATTTTCTGGTCTTGGGGGCTCCTCTCTGAAGGAGTCTCGCTCCAGGGCTTAGTTTGCTGTAAGCTGCTCATCCCTGCTCATGGTATTTCAGTTCCTTGAGCAGAATTCCCCTTTCCACCAGTCCTCTTAAACCATGTTCATGCACATGAGTCTAAATAATTCAAATTGTCCTCCTTTGCCTTAGCTGTTTCCTTTGTTTTTCCACGTGAAAGAATGAGACATGTTGGACCAGCATGCTGAAAACCGGAATCTTTTATTCTTAAGCTGATTTAAAACAAATTCTTGTCTTTGAGTAACAATTTTATTAACAATGTGAAACTCCAAGACTATATAAACTCTAGCTGAGGTGTCTGTGTTCTGTATAGGCGTTCTGCTAATCACACTTGCCTTTTTGTTATTGCTGTTTAGTTCTGCTTTATCATGTCTGCTTAGAAGCAACTTAGGATATTTTCCATCCAGTGAGAGGCATTTCTGGAGAAAGGTGCATCTTAAATTTCTTGGTATCCAATCTGACGTTATGTTACACCATTTCTTTTCTATATAAAAGTGCATTTCTGTCAATAATACTCCCATTCAGTCTTTCATTTTGTTATTGATCTGAAACCCACACTAAACAAAAATACAGCTTATGTAGCCTAAAATTATACAGGAACGAAAAATTGTAAAGAAATGTACAGGAACTTGTAAGGCATGGCAATGCTTTCTGTTTGGTGAAAGCTGTCTAAGTTGTTCAGGCATAAAGCACGTATTAGGAGCTGTATCTTCAAATCATCGTTGCATATTTATGTGTACACCTGTTCTGTAAGTGGTGGGATGTGTTGCCTGTCCCATGGCACAGTTAGCAGGGTGGAGGAAAACAAGATCATTGCTCAGTTTAAGGCTTCTCGATGCCGAGTGGAGCCTTGTCTGCCTCGTAGCCCAGGGCACGGGAAGGCTTCAGCGTGCGCCGAGCGGGGCTGCTCTCGCCTGGCTCTCGCTGCTTCAGCTGCAGCTCTGCGTTCTACATAAAGATTCTTATTTCTACCCTGCCTGTTTCCTAAGAATGTCACTTAACATAAAATGCAGTGTGCGTGTGGCTCCAGCACAGCTCCGAAACTGCGGTGTGTCTGCTTTCCGCTTTTTATTTGACAAGAAGAGAGGGCAGCTCCTTGGCTTTTATAAGCTCCCCTGCTCTGTTGTGTGCAGAGACTCACACATACTTGAGTCCTGACCACACTTGGGTGGTATTTGAGCACCCACGAAGGGGGAATCCGTGGGAGCCGGGCCTGCAGCAGCAGCACTGGGTGCTCGAGGAGGTGGATGAAGCTGCTGTTGTGAGACTGTTGTCCCCATGCCTGGCTGCTCTTTGCTGGTGGATCATCATTTTATCATTGGAATTTAAAGTAAAAGACAAAATAGAAGAAGCAAGAACTTACTTTTTTGCATTTTTTTCCTTGTAGCTTTTAAAATTTGCATCAGTTCAGCAATTTGGAATATCAAACAGCATAATCATAACTGCATCCTACTGAGGATATGGACAGGACCAGCATAGGCAGAGGGAAGAGATGGATGCAGCAGGAAGGGACACGTGTAGAAACATCTTAAGCATCCTTGCTACTGAATAAAGTGCTCTCTGTAACTACAACCCAAGATTTCTGCCCTTTCACTAACACATGATTTGCTCTTCTAGCCCGGCGCGTTACTCCTGGGTTTCACACTGTGTCTGGGAATGACAGGTGCTAAATGTCCTCTGTGATATATTCAGTGCCTGCTATCAGTGGATCCTCAGCTGAGATCTGCTGTGGCACCGAATTATTAAATTTGGATTGTAATTATATCACAGACATAAACATGCTAATGAACAAAAATGTACAAGAGAAACACAATGCATTAAATAAATAGATGTTTGAATTTTGAAAGTGTTTTACTTCAAATAATATACTGATTTTTGTATGTGCAACCTGATGATGATGGGAAATTTGCATCTTGTTTAAATGATGTAGAGTTCAAGTGTGTGTAACTGCTTGTGATGATTTTAACACTGTCATTATGATCCTCATTTGAGTGTATGACTGTCAAGTGATTCCTAACTTTTAGTAGTGTGATAGAAGTATACGTCTATTTATATCTTTGGAAAGGATTTGGTTCTGTCTGGAGCAGGAAAACAGAGTTGAGGGATTTTGAAAATCAGTTGTTCTGGTAGTTATCAAACAAATTTTAAATATGAAAGTATCTTGAATAATGATGGGATTTTTATTATTTTTATTGAAACTTGAGATGTGCATGCACCTATAATCATGCACTTCTTAGTTATCCCATAGTTTTTCAGAATTTCTTATCAGGAAAGCAATAGCGGATGCTCCTGACTAGGCTGGGCAGCAGTCACCAGGTGCTTTGGCACCAGGAACCACACACCAAAGTCTTAGGAAAGCTGCTCTAAAACTTTAGTCCTCAGCCGAATGTTTAGCCTCAAACTGTCAGTTCTTCCACAGCCATCAGGCTCTCTATCATTTTCTCTACAGAGTGAAATCCAGAGAGAACTGCATTATATTTTTGGATTATATTTTTGGGCATGAGCCCAAAATACGATGCAAGAACTTCACTGTCCACATGATCCGCCTGCTCAGTGAGCAGCTGGACATGGCTTTTGCGCAGGGAAGTTATGTGGAGCATGGCCCCAGTTCAGCAAAGCATTTTAAGCATGTGCTTCAGTCTCCTGCATAGTGCCAGCCCGGCCTAAACCAAGCCACCACAGCTGGAGCGAGCGTCTCTCGTGCTGGGAAAGAGTGAATCCTTCATTCTCGCTGCTTCCTTAAAAAAGGGAGTCACTCTTAACCAAGGCATCACCCTTCTTTCTTTCAGGCTGGTGTCTGAATAGGTTAAGGATCTTGAAAGTTTTTATTTATTTTTTAAGGACGCTTCACTCTATAGCATTGCCCAGTCATTAGATGAAGAACAAAGAGCTGCCTGGAAGTGCTTCTCACTTTGCATGTTTTCCCATGTCTTTACTGAAGATCAAACTCTGCTTTTGTGTGCAGCAGTTTCCAGGAGGGAGCAGAACACTCGTGGCAAACCCCAAGTATTTAAGGAGCCTGATTGCAAGTGGCAGAGAGAAGGAAAATATCCAAGCCCTGAAATCAGGAGTGGAAATTCTGTACTCTGGGTTAAAATGGTAATCCTAGGTTTCGGGTGAGCAGGAAGGGAATGTGTAAAAATCTTGCAATATTTGAGAATCCTCTTTAAAAATTAGGCCAGCCTGGTGTCAAAGAGAAAATGTACTTTTGTTTCCATAGGATAGTGAGCACTGACATAATGATATAATAAATTATAAGGGGAAGGAAACATTTGTGCTGCTTGTGGTGAGTTGTCAGGAGTCATAACTGAGTCCGCAACTTAGGCACAAAAAAATTAGCTTTAACTGGGTAGTTTCCTAATGACAGTATTTCAACCATTATGGGAGAAAAAGGAAGTTGGGGGACAGGTAAGAAGTTTATTATTATCATTATTTTTCCCTGGATTTTTAAAATGGCAAAGAGGAGGCAGGAGAAGGTAACTGGCAGGTATCTCTTCATCTTGTGTGACACTGTAGGGCAAAGGCAGGCACTGTGTCAGCTTTAGGATTTAATCCATTGCTGCAATTAACATATGGAAAAAAAAGCTATCCAGGATAGGTGTGACTTGTTTTCCGTTTTGATGTTCATCGTCCTTTTACCACCCATCTTCTTGCTTGCTTCAGTGTGCTTGTGGTCTACCTGCCTTGGTTGAAGCATCACTCTTTTCCTACCAAGTTGCTTTTCCTTCGTTAGTCTGGATGAAAATTCAGCAGCAGCGCTCTCGCTCTGGTAAGAGTTTACTGCATTTGCTGTATTTGCGCATGCTGCATTTCGGTCCTCTGCTGCTGTGCTCCTGAGCAGCAAGGGCAGCCCTGGGCTGCGGTGGAAGGAGCGCTGCAGACCCGAGGTCCAGGGCCGCGTTTGTGGCCGCTCGCGCGCCGCGAGGAGGGCCGGGGTTACCTCGGGGTCTCTTCCTGCCACCGTGGTGGAAGGACTAGGGTACGGACATAAAAACCATCACTGGATAAGGCCTACCTTGTCCATATAAAGCTAGTACTTTGGTTAAATGTGATATATTTGAGAAATTAAAAATTAACCCGAGGCAACAATTTGCTTTTATTGCTATTTAAGGAAATTGCTTTTTAAATTCTCAAAACGGGGCAGTGCACAGCTGCACTGCTTGGTGCGGTGTGTGTGGGCACGTCGAGGTGCTGAGGAAGCAATAGGCACGCGGGGAAGAGGCAGCCCCACGCGCCGGCTCCTCGCAGGGACAAACCTTCCCACTTAAGGGAATGTTATCCGAAGCAGCAGCTCCCGGGGACACAGGCACCCACATTCTGAGTCACAGCTTCTCCCTCGGCTCTGTGGATCAGATGCAAAAGCCCCTTCCCCACCGTGCTTGCAATTCCTCAAATAACTGCCGAGGTCAAGAGGGGCAAGGGACAGATCCCTGTCACCGTGAGGCCCTTTGGACCAGAGCAGCCTCTGTCGCCTCACTGACATCCAGTCTCAACTGTCTGGCACAAGCAGATAATTTTAATCCTACTTTATTTATTTCTTCTCTGGAGTGTTTTGGCTTTTATACTGACTCAGCGGCCTCCTGATGAGTCACCAGGGCTCTTGCTGTGAAATGGCCTTCAGCAGGATGTCGGTTCCCAGCGCTCGGTGCTGGGTTTGTTTCTGCCCGGGCACACGCACCCGGTTACGCGGTGCCGGGGCTGGATTCACAGCAAGCTCCCCTGGCTCTGGACAGTTAGCTAAAGTAGCACTCAAATCTCAAAATACATCGATACATGAAATAAAACTATATTATACGGATCTCAGGGCTTATTTTAACACCGAGATCTGGACGGTGCCTTCCAGCTGCAGTATCTGCTCGTCTCTGCAGGGGCACTTGCTACAAAATGTCCTGGCGCCCACTGAACCCAGTTTAGAACTGGAGCACATTGAGATCCATGAGGCTGAATCAGGGACGGCCGCAGTGGGGGCTTCACAGGGCCTCGGGAAGGCAGGAGGGAGCGGGAGGCCAGGGTGCTCTGCCGTGCGGAGCGGACGGGGCCGGACCGGCTGAGCTCCGGGGCCAGCTCTACTGACAGGTCTCGGTGTGAACGTGTCCTCAAAGCTGTGCCTCCAGCATCATGTAAACAGCTGCTTCAGCATAAAAATGGCAGCATATGTATTCACCAGGCACGAGCAGTGATTTGTAGTGTGGTATTTCAGGCATTCGTAGGTTGGTAGTTGTTCCGTTTGAGTTTTTCCTTGAAGTCAGGTGAAATCCTACGTCTGCTAGTCTCAGTGCTGCAACGTTCTCCCATCTCAGGCCTGAGACCCTGCGGGTGAACAGGAGTTTGTCACGCGTCTGTCCTTGCCTGAGCTGGGGAAAAACTGTTGTGTTTTCCAGCGTGATGTTCTCTGGTGGTGATTCATCTGCGTGGCTTAGAAAAGGCTCTTATGTTTAGAAAACTAATACTGCATGTGGTTTCTTAAAAAAAGTGTTAGTTTTGGACATGAAGTTACCTATTATTGTCAAAACTGAGGTTAATATAACTTGGTATATTGAAGTTGGACTGCATTATGCTCTGAGAAGTGGAATTGCTTCTGTGGGAGCTTTCTGCAACCATTTAAGCCAAGAGCAAGCACTTCTTGGTAGTCTATATTTCTTTCTCTGTAGTCTATTTTAAAGGACAGTGGGGCATTTTATTGTGGACTTAGCCTGTGAAAAGCTGCCTGAACTGATAATTGCAATATGACATTCACATATACAAGATTCATGTCAGAATAATGTGAAATTGTACAACTGCGGATTATATTATTTGCTTATAGAAGTGTGTAGGTGCATAAATACAATTGCATGGGACAAATTGGTTTTATTATAGGCTTAAGTCATGTTAAAGCCAAATTGATCCGAAACCTGCAGTTACAAATGGGCCTGGGTTTAGGGCTTGCGTGGTTAAGGACTCACAGATCCTCAGACGGAGGAGAGACCATCCACAAGGACACCTGAAAAAGCAAAGACTGACACTGTGCTGAGTTCTTCATTTTCAAATATTTTCACATGTGGAATAATTTTGTGGGTGTTTTTTAATGATCTAAACAGTATTTAATTATAATACTGTAATAGTGTACACTGCAAGAGAAGTCCTAAAGAAGGAACAAATGTGAAGGTCCTTTAAATTCTTTCTTCTAGTGCTACCACTTTTAAAGCTGCGTAAATAGTATTCTGAATGTAGTTGTAACTTTTAAAAAATGTTCTTTTAATAGACAGGAACTGCAGTCTTGGAAACACATGGTTCATCTTATTCCCTCTTGCCTTTTTCATTTTTATTTTAATCTGCGACTGAGAAAGAAGGAAAAAGAGTAATAATCTCCAGTGGACAAGAGGAAAAATCCAAAGTTGGAACATTTTAGTGATGAAGCAACAAGCGTCTGCTCTTGAGCTCGCTGCTCCTGCAGGGATCCCGCACGGCAGCGGTTGCTCCCGGTGTCCGCCCTGCCCCTTGGCTTGTGGGGAAGCGGAGGCAGCCAGAGAGGTTCTGGTACCTATGGCAGGAGGTCAGTGCTGTAAATACCCTAATTGATTAGTCATGATTGAAGTGCAGGACCTGCAGATTGAAGTGCAGCACTGCGGGAGCTGGTGGCACATACTGACCTCCACCACCTCTGCGGTGAGACGCAGCAATATTGAGGGACAGCTGGATCCCAGCAAGAATGAGAGCAAGTGGCTGCAAAAAGAGACCCCAAAAGAGGCAGCTGAATGGAGAATGTCTAGCTCAGTGTCCGAAGTTACTTATTTGACACGCCACTCTGCACTACAGGCATTTTATAGCTCATCTGTGGTTTAAAGGTGATTTTGGTGGTTATTTTTAATGATATTAGGAAAAAAATCAATTTTCAGAGTCAGTTGCGGTTGTTTAACACAAGCTTTTCATGCTTCAGAAACATTTAGCATCCTCGTAGCTTTTCTGTGTTCTGCTATTTAAAAAAGAAAACCAAGCGACCACCTGTCCTACCTCGGTTTGGTTAGGACCAAGCTGAAGAAGGCAACGAACTGCTACTCTTTTAGTTGGAATCTCAGCCCAGCTGCATATTCTTTTTGTCAGATGTTCAGGTGAAAAAACAGCATCTAGAAATCAGGCAGCACTTTTCCCAAACAGCATTTGTTTTCTGTTCCAGAGCTCAGGTTTGCCCGAGATTCGTAAATGTAATAAATATTTGAGCAAATCATTCTTTAGACCGATTTCTCTGCTATTTCTCCTAGCTGAGATAACGGCAGATAACGGTATTTAGTGTGTGATGCTTATCCTGCGTTGACTGTTTCTTTTTTTATTGCTTGTAAGCAGCATCAGAAACACCAAGGTCTCATCAATACCAGCTGGAACAATAACCAAGCAGGAGAGGCCCAAGGGTCCGTTCTGTGCTGCTGGGATCGAGGATCGCAAACAGGAGCTTTTCCTAAATGAAAGTCACTGGAAGAATGCAAGGGAGCCTCCTGCTACATGCGTGCAGTGCCCTTTGCTGCTGCTCTTTCATAACTGATGAGGAAATAGAGCACTCGCCTTCCCTAATAAATACCTGAATTATCAAAAGGATAAGAGAAGGATACAAGGAGCAGTGTCCTGAAATGAGGAGTATCAGTTTCAGGTGTTGGCCCTCTGTGAAAGAACAGGAGGAGACGTGGAGCAAAGCCCTGCGGGCTGCCGTGCCGCCTTGCTCCACGTCTCCTCCTGTTCCTTCACGGTACGGGATGGTGCCCGCTCCGAACTGGGAACCCGGCGGGCAGGGGCCGTTCGGCTTCCAGCTGGAAAGGGGTTAGTGAGACGCAGGAAGGAGAAATACCACAGAAAAATAGTGTCCAAACTTCTAAGTGTTTGTTTCAATGAGAGATGCTGATAAATCTCTTTCTAAGTGTTGACATCCCGTATTTTGGTCCAATCTGTTTTTCCCATGAGCTGATATCATCGCTGGATCCAGCAGGCAGTCTGGGGCTATTGCTGCAGATTGCATCACGGTGTTAAAACCGCTCGCTCTTAACCCAGAGCAGCTTTCTTAGAAGAGGGAGCAGATGAGCCCATTTAACCAGCTCTTGTCAGCCTTAAACAATGTAAACTGCAGGAGCAAAAGCTGGAGCAAGTGATATGTGACTTCAGAGGAAGCTTTTTTTGGAAAGGAGAGTTTTGGGCTTATATTTAGCATGGGTATTTCCAAATGTTTGAGAAAATAACAGAAAGGGGTGGGGTGTGGAAAAGTATTGATTTAAAAATGCTGTTCTCTCTCTCCTTCCTGATTTCTGTTTCCCTTTTTTTGCCCCTTTTCATGTCTTTGAAAATATATAAATCAAGTCACTGAAATGCAGGCTCTCTCACATGTTACTGAAGTATTTTTGAATTTCATTGGGCTTCATAATTTATGTTAATGCACAGAAGTGGCTTATAGTAAACATTAACAGCCAAGCAGACTCTTGCAGGTTGTTTGAAAGTGTCATGTTTAAACAACAAAAAACATCACAAAAAGGTTAAGACATTTCAACGGTTGTGATGCTGTTTACAAGATACAGAGCAAACTGGGTATTATTACAGTGTAAAATTTTAAGCACAAAATAAGATGAACTGAAAACTGAGCATGTGCTTGGAATTGAAAACAAAAAAGCAGCAATTACAATTGTCCATCCTTGGGCAGTGTTGTTGCAAAAACAAATATATACAGTTTATAGGTAAAGACCCTAATCTGTGGCATTCGTTCTTCTCACCCTTTTTTTACAACTGTCAACTGAAATCTGTCCAAGTGCCTGCCCAGCCACTTCAGCTGGATATCAAACTGCGTGTAGACTTTCTCTCTAAATTATGAAATTGGGGTGAAATTGTGCTCAGAGGGAAGGATTTGTGTGAGAGGCAGGACTAACAATGTGGATTTGCCACTAACTTACAACTATTTTAAAAGAAATAATCAGTCAGAATTCTTAATAAGTGGCAGTAATTGCTCAGAGAAAGATGCAGCAATTTTGTGTCTGAGAAATTATTTAGAGAAGTCTTTTAAACCAAGTAATTATGTTAACGCTTATGGACATTTAAAATATTTTTCATCTCATAATCCTGACCCATTCTCCTGTCTTAGTTTGTGTCCAGGAAGGTGGCTGCACTTGTCATCAGAATAATTGGTTCCCAGCTGTTGATGAGAATTTCTAGTTTCTGGAATTACTTTGGGACCAGCATTTTGAGTATTGCTGTGTTTTCAGTAAGAGCAGAAAAGAAAGGGGCAAACACAGTCTTGAAAGTCAAGATATGTTCAGTGCCTTCCTAGGGAATTACTATAACCACAGACTGTTTCTTCCATCCATTAGCTGTGACATGATTTGAGAAGCTGCCCGTTAATGAGCTTGAATTCACCCATAAGAAGGCAGGATTTAAGCACATATTTAAATGTAGTCCTCTAAATGGTGCTTTTTCTGAACCAAGGCACTGCTGTCTGGTGAAACACAGATTGCACTTTGCGCACTGAGGGTTTCGTGGTGGCCAGGGAGTTTTTGAGGGGGGGAACACATATAACAACACAGAATTTTTCATATTCTCACTCGCTTGTTTGTATTTAGATAGCTAAATCTTTTCTGCTCGTCTTAGAAAAAGAAATCTATAGAAGAATTTAATTGGTTTACATTCTTATTCTGGGTTTAGATGGTTTTGCTGCATTAGTCTAGATTCATTTGCTTGTTGTATCTCTATATAGAAGACTGTATTTTTGGCTCACTCGTCCTTTAAATGGGTACCACTTACTGCAACAATGTGCTTAATGGAGCCTAATTCTGTGATCTGCAGTCCTTGTGCCTTATTATTGCTATTAATGTATGGGTTTAGGATTCTAGATATTTGTTTTGTTTTTGCAAATTGTTGTAGCTTGCTTTGTAAAATGAAAAATAAATAAAGTTAATATCGGAGTATATTCTGCCAAATACTTATTTTTTATTTTTAATATTCAGTTGAGTGACAAACCAATCAGTCTATAAGTTTATCCCTTTTTTTTTTCATTAGTTTTTTTACAATCCCATCCCTTGATGGTTTTGTTTCCCCTCATGCATTTTGATGCTATCATGCCATATCTGCAAATATTAATGTGCTACATATATGTGAATGAACTGGCTAAAGTTTCCTGCAGGTATTAAAAAAAAGAAAAAGATGCTGTGACAGTAGCAGCTACGAAATGTCTTTGAAGCAGTGGCCCCTTCAGGGACGCTCCGTGCGCCGATATTTGGTGTTTCTCATTAATTTTGAGCAGTGTCCATGTGCACATCCGTGTGAAACACAATGAAAAGGAGCCGGGAGCGGTGCTGGAAGGGGCAGCCGCAGCAGGGCTGGGTGTCCGGGTAGGCACACGGCTACCAGGGGATGTAACCCGTAACGTAGAGGTGCAAAAATCCCTCCACAGCGCAGAAGTGAACTGGAAGTCGCACACAATGTCCCTATTTGGGTCACCCACGCTAAAGATTTGAGGCTTTTCCTAAGGTTGCCATCAGCTTTACGTATCGTATTGATTTTTATGCACCTTCCCTGGCTTCCTTGGCTTGAAGTGCTTTGTAAAGAAATCTGTTTGACCTTCAGCTATTCCAGCCAGTTCACATTCATGCGTTATGCTAGAAGTAGAGGGAAATAAAAAATTATATTTAAATCTATTGTATTTACATTTTTGATTCAGGTCTTTGGGACACTAGCAAAGTATCATTGTAGAAAAATAGTAATTTTCCCTTGCATTATGGTGCTGATCTACAAAGTGACTTGGTGGAACATGAGTACCTGTTTCTATTCCTATTGCAAACGTGTGAGGGTCTGATGACACCGGAGAAGCGGGGGCCTGGTGGTGGTTGTGTCCAGCGCTGGAAATAGCTCCGATCAATGGGAAGCTGGAGAAGAGCCGGCTTTGTGCAGGGGAGAAGTGTCCTTGTCCCGCTCCGGGCTCGGCAGGGTCGTGTGAGCAGCCCCAGTGTCTGAAAGGGGGAGAGAGTTAATGGTTTTTCTGTGAACATTCACGAAAACCTCCTTGTTTGGGGGAGTGCAGGGCTTAGTGCTAACAGGATGAAATGCTCTAAATGCCCTTTCCCCCGCCAGACAAGATTTTTAGACAAATCCTTCCCAGCTAAAACTTTTGAGCTGACGCTGAGGCAAAGCTCCCGGTAGGGCCAGGATTTGATCCCGGTTCTTGGGGGTGGTAGCAGAGAGGGGTTGATGCGGATGCTGCCCGCTCTGCTGCTCTGCACGCGGCCTCCAGCCCCGGGACGGTCGGAAAGCAGAAGCATTTGCTCACACTAGGATGCAGGAATATTATTGACCCTCAACTGAACAGTCCTGAAAAGTCAATTTTGGTATAACAAAATGCAAGTTTTTGTAGGATGCTCACAGTAAAATACTACTTACGTTACCATCACCTTTTTTAATCAACTAATGAATCTTGGAAGCAAATGAATCTGAGGATAGGCCTGAATGCGTTATTCCTCTGGAGGTGTTGCTCTGCGTTGCCAGCTCCTGCGGCTCTGCAGAGGAGCAGTGACAGCCCTGCGATGTCCCCGTGTTCCCCGCTCCGTATCAGTGCTCCGGAGCCCAGCAAAGCCCCAGGGCAGCCTCCTCGTGAGTACCCAGCACTTGCAGGCTCTGAGAGCGGTCGCAGCAGCATCTGAAAGCAGCTGAAGGACGAAGCAAGTCTTATTTGTCCTTCACTTAAAACCCTGCCCGTGCCTGGGCCGGCTGCCTGGCGGTCGGACCTGGCGTTGGCGGCTCCGCTGCGTGGCCTCTGCCCCCGCCGCAGCCACGTCGGGGCTGCCTCGGCCTGTGCCAACGCGGGCCTCAGCGTCTGCTCGCAAGGGCTGTTTGTGGGCACGTGGCTGCCCGGGGAAAGTGAGGTTGAAATGTGCAGTAAGAGCGCTGGAAAGCTCCACTAGCAGCAGCTGAGCCCTGTGTGTTTGGTACAAGTGATAAGGAATCAATTATTCATGTTTGAAGTTCCTACTAAAATGATTTTGATAAGTAATATATATATAACTTTTCAAAATCATTGGTTTTATATAAGCACATACATATATAATATATATATATATTATACATATATAAGGCAAACCAACTCTCCAGTAGAACCTCCAGCTGTTACTTTTTGTTGTAAGATGCTTTTCTGCCAGATGGAGGTTTGGGATCTTAGCTGTTAAGTAGTGTGTAGCTCTTCCTTTTTAAGTAAAATGTGACTTTGCTTATGTTAATACCATGGATTTTTAGCAGTAATCGTCGGAGTGGTGGTGGGTATAATGTGTGTATATGCTGCCTAAATACATGTGGTCACTTAATTATTAGTGCAGAATCTTTTGTAATCATCTTAAAGAAGAAAGAAACATTAGCTAAAAAAGGGCAAATTTATAATTAACATGGCATCAATTTAAATCTGTTGCACTGTCTAGGGAAGTGGATATACTGTTTCAGATAAGTGATGTAACCTTAGAGTATTTTATGATTGTAACTGCAAAAGCAAATGGAAATGCTATATTGTATAGAGCAATATTTCACATACTCTGTGCCATGCTCTCCAATATAAAATGAGTAACTAACCTGTAAAATATGCTGCACTTGAGATTAAAAACGTATGCATGGCTGAAGCGACAATGGGGAATTAGTGCTAGGCTTCGGTTACCACTGCACTTGTCACAGGAAGCTCAAAATACATCTAGAGGGCAGTTTACAGTTTGCAGTGCTCTTAAAGCAGCAAGAGAGAAAAGAGTTAATATCTTGAACAGTTATTTATGGCCTTTTTTTATTTGTTAGCTTCTCACATCCAGGAAACAAAGCTTTAAACAAAAGCAAGCTGTTAAAGAAGGACCCTAGTGCTTGCCAGCAACAGGGCAATTGCTACTTAACAACAGGTAAAGCCGCTGCTCACATTAATTCGAACTCAGAGGGCTCCTCTGCTCAGAGGGCTCTTCCTCTGTTTCCCCTGCTTTGTCCTCGTGGTGCGGGACAAAGCTGCTTCGCTGCCGTGACCCGCAGGTCCAGACAGCAGCTGGGCCAGGTTGTGCTGCACAAACCGCTGCTCCCAAGAGCTTCCCGGCCAAACAGTCGGACAGGAGGGAGTTGCTGCGTGGGAAATAGAAGCCAAAATCAAAGACTGGTTTCAGGGTTTCGTCAGCAAGTCTGGTGCCCTGCAAGTGGCACCGCTTGCCGATGGTTGCCAGTTTCTTAGCTGATCCAGCACAGCAGCCCGTGCAGAGTCCATCTGAACAGCTTCCATCGTAGCAGACTTTTTTGTATGTATAATTTGACTAGCTGTGATGGCAAGCTAACGCTTCATCTTCTTTCCCCATTTTTCCTGTTTTCATCTGGCAGTCTGCACAGACACCATGGGTTAGGAAGGCTCTTACTAGCAAACAGCCCCAGACTGCAGCCCCCCCCTTCAGCTTAAAGAGCTTGAATGTAATTTTGTTGAGAAAATTGTTGCTCTTTTTTCACAAATAGTTTTTATTGATGCAGCTGTTTTCCTTTAAAGAAGGCACCCTCTGTGCCTTTATTTCCTTATTAATCAGTTCAAAGAGTGCACTTTAGGGATCTGCAGAAACACTGAAACTGTTGATAGCAGATAGTCAAATCACGTTTCCTTTTAAAAAGATGATGTTATTATCTGAGGATTACTCTCTAGCGAAATCTCCCAAACTTTAAGATACCGTTTTCATTCTAGAGTAGACTGTAGTTGTCTTCAGGTGTGCTTTAACTCCAGCACATTCATTTCCATTCTCTTTTGAATGCTTCTCAAAATGGGCTTCATTAGCAACTTCATGACAATGCCATTCTTTGTTATATCTTGATATAAATACATATTAATATACTGAAAAAACTTGATAAATGTTCATACCAGTTCTGTGATACTGTCAGGACTAAGGAAAGACTTAGTGACCCAAGAAATCCTTTTCAGTTCTATTATTTCCTGCTCTCCTAAAACACTTCATTTTGCAAGTTACAGCTCAGTGACTGTGCCCTTACCCTGTTTCCAGGTCACACTCCTGTCGGTGGCTTTTTGAGGCCCACTCCTCTGGCACAGCATCTCGCTCTGCCCAGAACATCTCTTGGCTTCTCGAGAGATGGGCACTGTGCAGGAGTTCCCTGTTCCTGGGACCAGGAAGCCTGTTGGGAAATACATGGAAGCAGCACATGTTCGTGCAAAGGATCCACTTATATCCCCCGCCGTTGAGCCAGGCAAATAGAGCTTTAGGATACACTGGAGTGACACCTTGGGCGCTTTGGCAGATAGCAGTGGCTGAGGGGACATGGACCTTTTTGATATTATAAGCTGCCTGGCATCCATATTTTCTTTAAAGGCAGGCACAATCCCTTAGATAATTATGTTTTTTAGTCAGGAGGAGAATCTTAGAGTGAACAAAGCCTATAAGAAAAATGTTGCAAGAGAGTCTTTTTTACACATTCTTAGTGGAGCAATATATTTAGTTTTGTTCTTGAATCTTGTTAAAATATAGTGTAGTGTCTGGGAAGTGATAACACGGCATTTTGTAGCTTACACTTGGATATTCTGAGACAATGTAACTTCATTTTGTCTTCCAAATGGGCCAGCATCCTGCAAATACCGTGTACTGCATGATGCCTTCATAGTGGGCTGTGTTCTTTGGAAGTGGCAACATGCCTTTTTTATATTCTGTAGATGCAGCTAGCAAACAGGGACTTACTGTTCAGAACTCGTGATATTCTAATTTCAAGTCTGCAGAGAGAATTTATCCTTTGAAAGACTGGAAGTTTTTTAGCCTTAAATGGATTTTTATTACTGAAGCAAGAAAAATGTAGCCTGTGCCTACACACATTGCTGAAACATTATGTATTTTGTGAAGTTCTTCTCTGAATGAGGTATCTGGGATGTCCCCTTAGCCCACGGCTCTCCAGAGCCACCCGTAGAAACCTCCCCGCTGATACTCTGTATAGTGACTATATTTTCATTTCCACTTGTTCTCCCTCAGAATGTCCTCGGTGCTTCAGAAACATAGGCCGAGGGAAGAGACGCATCTGCTGCAAGTGATAATTCACATGACCTCTAGCAATAAGCTACCAAAGACTAACAGAATATCTGCCCAGACTGGAACAATACCATCCCCTCGTCCCTATGGAACAGTACAGATTAAAATCTAAAGCAATATTTGCTAACACATTTCAAATCTAAACTCAGATAAGCTGTAAAAAAAAACCCAATCAATTGAATCTAAATCTATCAAAGGGGAAAAAATAGGCTTTGGGGACAATTAAGTAAGTGTTTGTGTGTGTTACAGCACATATGGAATATCACACTGTGTAGGTGAATCTGGAGTGTTTGATTTCTGTGATATCTTATCCTAACATTTCATAAAGAAATAAAGCATTTCATGTTTTATTACTTTCCATTCTGACTTCATTTTGCTGCAGAATGAACTGTCAGCTAAGGGCTCTGTGTGGTACTGTTGTAGGAGGGGTAAATAGTATCAGTGAGCAAAGATGCAGTTAGGATGGTAACTTCCACTTACACCTTCAGACTTCTTTAAAATGAAATTACAACAGTGTTATACTTGTTACACTGTATGTCTTCAAATACTGCAGTTTACCACATAAAATAAATTCAAATTATCAAGAGTGGGGAACTATTGTTTGTGCTACAGTGACTTTAGGATAGGATGAGATCTGATTTTTGCCCCCCCAACTTTAAGAACACAACTGCAGAAGTGAACTTTGCAAGGGCAGTTGGGTAAGTATGGTGACAGGTAGGAAAGGCGCAAGAGATTGGCCCAAGTTACCCTTTCTGTTCTTAATAACTGCAAATAGAGAACACAAAAATATGTAATTTCTGAACAGATGAAACAAAGGTCAAAAACTTGGGAGTTATGTAGCTCAGATGGCTGGTTGCTGGGGACTGAATCAGTGCCATATAATCTTAGTTTCTTGTAGGTGCTTCTTTCTACTCCTTCCCCCCAAGACTCTTGATGGGCCACGAGGAGGCTAAATGTGATGGTAAATTCCATGAGCTAAATCCAGAGCCGCTGGAGGCAGTTAAGACTCTTTCTGCTGATTTCAATGGCACTGGAGCCAGGGACTATGTTATTATCTGAGATTGGAATGCAAGCTTTGAGGGTAAAGTTTAAATTAAACTAATAATTTAAGTTACCTTATAGGATGGGGATCCCTTCAGTTCAGCATGTTGAATCAGTATGTCATCCGTTTTCTAGATGAAAAGCTGCCACCACAATATGATTCATGACCAATGCATTGCTTAGCACTGCAGTTTTACCATTAGGCAGCCAGACAGGACTGCGCAGGATATAAAAGCAGCCTGTATAGACTATAGACTGTAGGAAGGTATTTGAAGCCACTGACTTGGAGAGTATCGTTTTCCCTTTTCTGGAAGAATCCTTTCTGGGGTCCTATGTCAGTTAAAGTTATCTGTGTGACTAAGTAGAGTTGTGTTATAAGGATTCGTACAGGATTTGTATGTATAATTTCATTAGGAAAAGAAAACAACAACTAAAACATGTTTTTGAACTGTTTGGCCAGATCTAATGGGTCTTGTTCATACACACTGGCCAAGGCTGTGCTTGCTGCTTTGCTGTGCTTACAATGTGAGTCTTTTCAATGAGGTTTAAACTGAGCTTCTGGGCATCTCTTCTCACAAAAGGATCTCTGGGTTTTATTAAAACTATCTGGGATCTTCACAGGACTGTGTCCGAATTCCAACACGTGCAGCAGTCACAAGGTTATATTCAGTTCCCATGTTAGAATTGAGACTTTTTTCTTCTCTCTTGTCCTCGAACAAGTATTGTAGTGCCTTTGAGGGTGATGACAGTGACTGAAGAGGAGTTAGTAAACTGAAATATTCTTGCTCTTTTTATTTATAGAATAGTCTGCAGTGTATTCTGTGACTGCTGCTGGGATTGTGCTCTATTAATGGTCTGATCAACCCATACTGCTGGGTTTCCACTGCTTTTATCCTGTGTAAACAGATAATAGTGTATGAGTTAGTTAATTTTAATTCCAAATAACAATAAATCAGTAACTCAAACTTACTTTCTTGGACTGTATAATTTTTCAGTATTTTTTAATAGGATTTTGTAAAAAGGATCAAATCCTACTCTTCCTTCATCAGTTTATATATGCAAAGAAATCTACAGTGGCATGGATATATCCCAATATGAGTACACCGGACGATGCCCAGACTTCATCTGAGTGTGTTTTGACTTCTGTCTAATTAATAAACACCAGGTATGAGTTAGTAAGTTTAAAATATGGTGTTGGAGCCTGTTGCTTAGTCTCCGATGCAGCTGGCAGCGCAGCCTGTCAGTGCAGTGAAGGGACCTGCTGAGGGGAGCACCGGTGGCTGAGGACTTTCCTGAGCTGGGATTGTTGCTGAAGTCATTGCCATGACTGAGCACAACCCCAAGTCACAGGTCACGGGTGGAACGCGGCACGATAACCACAGGAGAAAGAATTTGAAACCTACCATGAATGGAAGACTGAAGTAAAGGGAGGCAGCATCTGGGAAAGGTAAACAGGATCGTGAGCTCAGGCCGTGCAGCTGTGTAACGTGGTCGGGTGATAAGTGGCTGGGAAAATCCTTTGCTGTGTCTTCTGTCATGTTAGAACTACAGACCTGTCTGTGATCCACAGCTGTTGGAATGGGAGGGTGAGGAATATGGAGGCATCTGTCATATAGGTTAAAGTATCCACAGGGGGTGGGAAGCCTTTTTGGTTGGTCTTTAGGAGGCTTTCTTAGTGCCCACAATTGAGAAATAAATATCAGAGCACAGGGGTAGGTCAGATACGCTGAGCTTGATTTTCCATGTAGTACTTGTGCATTGATCTGGTCTTTAAATTCCAACTTGCAAAGATATTCTGAGGTAAATATTGCCCCTTTCAGTTTCTGGATGCTGATCTGTTTTTCTTCTCTTTGAAACCACAGTCTCTTAAAAGACCATTCATTTGACTCATAAATATGTTAATCAACATCATCTGCAATCTCCAGCTTTGTGTTGAATTTTTAAATTATGCTACTGCAGTACGAAAGCATCGGAACAGCGATTCGGAGTAGACATCATTGACAATCTCAGGTTTCTCATGAATCAGAGGCGATCAGGAGTTGTGAAGGTGGACGCGTTACCCCTCGCACTCAGTGGCTGCTCTACGGAACCAGCCCCGTGCCGTGGAGCCGTGAGTTCTCCCGGCCTGGCTGCTGCCCCTTTGTGTCCCCGGGATGCGGGTGGACGTGTGGAGGATCCCGCACACGTGCCAGTGGCATTCCTGCCTGCATGGATGCGCTCTCGGAGCCCAGCTGCAGCCCTGCTGAACAGGAGGAGCGGCTGCGTGGGGAGCTGCGAACGCGGCCTGCAGAATGGGAGCCGTGAGTGGCAGTGCTGAATGGAGAGGCTGGTTATCTGCTCCTGAGACTGCCGCGTGGAGGCATCATTTTTCTCGCATTCAAACACTTTTTTTTGGAAAACTAAAGCTTTTGAAAACTAAAATTTCAGCAAAACTCTAGTAAACAGGGAATCTAAAATAAGATGGAACATGTATGCCAGTCACAAGGTTTATCAGCGTTTTAGCGCTGTGCTGTTGAATCAAATGGTGTGTTTAGTAGCCGTGCAGATAGTGAAGTGGCAGATGTTGAGTGCCATGTTTGGCTACTGATTCTCTTAGACGTGCCCTGCCAATATTTAATATTTAACACACTCTCTGCAGTAATCCTTTTTGTAAACAGAGTTTGGAGGGTGTATCATTTGTGGGCTCTGAGTGAACAACATGTGGCAGAGGATTTACTGAGGTGGTGGCAGGGTTTGCTTATCCTTCAGAGAAAACCTTTTAGTCACAACAAGATCAGCTTTTCCTGACAGGGCAGAGTGGAGAGGTCACACGTTCGCCCATTTGTTTCTAAACACACTTTGCAGTTATTAATGGAAGGCTGCAAATAGGGAGCCTGCAGCCCAGGGCTTCACCTGCTGCTTTCACCTTAAATTCTTCCCCTGGAAACTAGTATTTTATTGAAAAATCTTGATTTAGGTTGAACTGTGCTTTTTATTGGTGTTTATATCCTTTTAATTTTTTTTTTTAACCTTCTGGAGTGTTATTTCCTGATGTGTGACTGACCAGTTCAAACGAAATAGCGCAGAAATCCTTCTCCCAGTAGAAAGGAAACAGAATTGGGAAGATTCATTTCCACTGAGCTGGAGCTGCTTTTATGCAGCAGTTCTGCATCTGGTACAAATTTTCAGAGGACCAGCTGCTTAAAACCAGTCCCGTTGCCAGAGCCCTTCTCCTTTTGGGGGCAGAGCCGCTCTCTGCACAGGCTCTTCGACGGCCCATTTGGTGCCTGAGGCCTCTTCTTGCATCCCCACGTGTTAAACACCACAACTGGGAGCCTCTTCTTGCATCTCCATGTGTTAAACACCGCAGTTGGGAGCCTCTTGTCGCTGCCCGCTCCGCAGCAGGCTGCTGGTACCATGGGCTCTGCCAACCCACCCTCACGCCTGCCTATTTCTGCAGCTCAAGCTGAAAGCTGGTAATTAGAAGTGGTTTTTCTTCTTGAAGGAAGGGGTTTGCTTTGCACCCGTCCTAATCTGCAATGCTGTGGCATGGGGAAGGTCTTCGTTCTTGGGCTTGAGTGAAGGCTCAGGATTTAGGCTTCTGCAAAGGCGATAGCTGCAATATATTTGAGGAAGCCGATTAAGTGTGATGTGATATGACAACTTGGTTAAAATTAAAGGATTTCAGATACGCTGTCTAGTTCAATACTGCAGCTATAAGCTGCAGCAGGATCTTAGCAATAACTTAAAATACTTAAATCGTGTGTTTAAAAACAACAGTGTAATTTGCCTGACATGTAATATCTAAGTCCGGTGCTTCAGAATTGGTGTTCTCACAAGCACAGAATAACTCAAGGGCTATTTGTACTATTTGTGGTTGGGAGATGCTGTAAAATGCAATTCCGAGGCTGCCGCTTCTCCGAGGAGCTGCTGGGAGTTCAGCCGTGGGTCGGAGCGCGAAGCCGCTGCAGCTCCTGTGGGGAAGGGCTGATCCGCCCGCGAGGAGCCCGCCACGGCGGACTGGAATTGTGCATTCTCATTAAAACAAGCTGGGATTTCAGGCAATAAGAAACTCTAATCAACTTCAGTGGCTAGAATCTTACCATGTCTCCCATTCGCCCTGCTTTTCTTTCAGTTTCTCTCAAATTCATTTTAAATTCTACCCTCTACGTTTTACTCTTCTAGTTCATTTTAGCTAGGTTTTGTTTTAAATTTTAACATAATCATTTGATCTCTTTCATCTTAAATTAGGCCATTTTGGCTACTCTTATCAGATTTTCTTTTTTTTTTTACTTGTGGTTTGGTACAGATTGAATGAGGACATCTTTAATGAAAGGCTGGTTTCGTTTCTAAGAGCTGGTGAATAGATAGGTGCTTTTTGTACGTTTGCTAGGATTCTGTGGGGAAAAAATGTTGTTTTATTGCTAATACTTCACAGCAAAGATCTAGAACAATATTTGCATTTGTATAACAATTTCCATCCCAACTCCCAGTCTGCGAGCCTGTTGCTTTGCTGAATTGCAGCCGTCTCGGAGGAGCACTGCAGCAGCCAAGGACAACGGGCTGGAATCTGTTTGTTTTCCAAAAAGCCCCAAGCTATCGTCGTTGTCCAGGGCAGGAACAGAGCGTGTGGATATTGAGGATCCCATCTGAAAGATGCAAACGAACCGGCTGCCAGGAGTTAGAAGTAATTAAAACCACATAGTGAGATAATTGGCCAAGCCCATTCCTGCTTTGCTGCAGTTTGTTTCTACCGTGAGGGACACGTTTTTACACTGTTGGTTGGTTTTCTCTGCACTCATCGCTGCCCAGAAGAGGTGGCTCTTTGCTGGCAGCTTCCCTGTGCCGCAGAGGGGCAGGGGCTCGGAGCAGGAACGACGAGCAGGGACGTCACGTGCAGGACGCGCGGGGCCGGCTGGGGAGGGACAGAGGGGGACGCGTGAGATTCTGCTCCCGGCCGCCCCGTTTGGGGCGAAATGCAGAGCCGAGGCTGCAGAGCCGCTGGCCGCTTGGAAATCTGCAGGCAGGAGAACCTTTATCCTGCTCTCCCAAGCCATCTTCTTATGCCCATGCAGGTTAGTTATTTTCAGTGGATGTAATGAGAAGTGTAATTATCTCCTTGAAATATAGGTGGTAACAACCTTTTTTTTTTCTCCACAGTAAGGCTGTACAGAGCAGTATATGTAGCTCATGGCTGTTTCCCTTTCTGTTCTAGCTGAAAACTAGTGTTTTCATGGAGCTTAGAAGCACTTTCATGTGTAGCATAGGAGGGTCCTGGCGAGCTGCTCTTGTCTTGACACAGGCAACACTCGTGGTCAGGGTCCTGGGGAGCCATCCATTGCACTCCCGTTTTGGAGGCTCATTCGCTTCTTCTGTTCACAACGCCCAGCCAGTGTTGCTCTGCCTTCGTTTATATTTACTCGGTGAGTGAAGTCCCTTTTGCTTTCTCTGTATTTCTGTAATGAATGGCAGTTTGTAAGAAAAATGATCCTTGCGTCTCAGAGGAATTAACCCAAAGGCAAGAATTGTAGGATAAATGATGCCACCGTTAATGGCTTAAGCCGATGGGTTCCTTAGCACTCCCCCCTGTTTGGAAATGAAGGTGAAGTGAATTAGAACAGTAAGATCTCAGTCTGCTGAATAATGGAAAGAAAATGTGATAGCCACACACTAAGGATTAATTTTTGTGCAGGAAGTTTAATTAGTACCTTGCAGGAAGTCAGTGTCTGTCTTCAGTGAGAGCAACGAAGGACAGAAGATCAATTCTTCATCCGCACCTTGGTTTTGCCTCTTCTACAATTGCAAGGGTCCTTTTTTCCCTTCAGTTGCTTATTAAATGTTGAGGTTGCTTGTTTTAAAGGTGTGTTTGAGTCAAGGCGGGCAACGGCTGAAACTGATATCATCAAACCTCATCTCTACTCATTAATCTCAAACAGTGTTATGCCAAAGGGGTCTGTATAAATGCAGTTACAACAACCTGTCTTTCCAAATCAGCCTCTTATGCCTGATGTTTTGTCCACGTCCTCTCCATGATGCTCTGGGCCATCCTGCAGGTTGGCTGCATAAGATTTCACCCCAGAAGAAAAAGCTTCAATTGTTGTTGCTCTGTTCTTTTCCCTCACCAAATAGTGAATTGATTCTGTTTAACTAAGTTAGACCATGTCATTTTGAAAATAAATCTCCCTTGACAAGCAGGTTGAAATGCAAACTGAAGTGACCTGTGTTATCTGTAGGTCTCAACTCCTGGATAATATGATGCATGAAACTGTATATTATTATAGCAGAACACCTTAAAAAGTTTTCCATGTGCAGAACATTCATTAGCCCAGGATGTAGAAAACCTCCACTTGGCTCTCTGCTGCAGGATGGCCTGGGTAGCTCCAACACTAAGTTCATTTTTTCTGGAAGGGACTGAGGACACAGCAGATTTGCAGCTGTTTCAGTGATGATGTGGCTGGTTGCTCAACAGCAGGGGAAGATCTCAGTGCAGGGGGACTATGGGCAGCAACTGCGCCGGTCCAGCCCTGCGCACTGAGTCTATAGGAGTTTCTTACCTGTAGTGTGTAGCTTGATTTTTCATCCTCAGCCTTCACAGTTCTTGGCTTTGTTGTCTCTTACAAATCTAGGCTTCGATGTCTCTTCCGGAGTTGGGAGAGAGCAGTCGTTAGGATTTCTCCTCCCTCTTAGGATTACTTTCCATGTTTCTGGACTGTGCCTGTGCTGCTAGTTAACTCTTTGCATTTCCTGCAGTGATAGCTGATAAAGATTTAACATTCCCTTGTTATCAGTGATAGAAGGAAAGCTCTGTGGATTGTATTTTTATGCATAGAAGTATTATTACTAGGGAAACCTTCTTTAGGTTTATGCCCTCTTCTCCCACCATGGGTACTTGGTTGCAGTGCTTTCATGAAGGAACACAGATTATAACGCGATTTCTTTTTCTAGGAGACCGTTCTCTACAAATGTGATGAGTGAAACTGGCACCATATGAATTCTCTGTCTTGTATTTAGGGAAAATATTGCAATTGCTGCTCACCTCATCTTTGTGGCCTCGGGTTTCTTTGTTGCTCTCATATGGATTATTAATGAAACTAACTCCTTTAGTAAAATCTATGTGCAGTTCAAATTAAGGAGTCTAGTGCCTTAAAGCTACTATCTGAGAGCTAGTTCTTCCAGTCCTTTATTTTCCGTGAATCATCAAGAAACCAGTTAATGAATAAAAGTTAGATTCTAAGTTGAGTTAAATTTTGTTGATGACAAAAACCCCAGGATGCATTTGTAATTCAGAAGTGAGAAAAATACTCTCTTCTCATACTCTTTCTATTATTTTTTCTGTTTGTGCAGTCAAGGGAACAGAGGACTTTAGTGTGTGATTACTAATAACATAACAGATACTTGAGTCTGAGCATAACAGAAATACGGTAACCTGCAGAGTTTCTTCTGCAAACTATTACATGCCCAATTAGAACGTATGCACTTTATTTAGCTGCCCTAACTCCCGTAGTGATGTTTTCCCGCACTTATCCTTGCCTGGATCCAAACCCTTCACCCCTTCCTGAGCTTTCTGTGCCCCTTCTTTGCCAGAGCTGCGTGGGCTTGGAAGGGACGTGACGCATGTGGTCCCACCACGATGCAGTCAAACCCTAACCCTAGCCCTTTTTTCTTCTTTTTTTCCGGGCTGCCAGCTCACAAGTACTCCCCTTTCCCTCCCTATAAACAGGAGGCTGTAGTAGTGGCTTGGATCTGCAGTCAGTTAAGACTGTTGGTACCAGTGGGTTTTCCTGTGTTTATTCTCACGTGCCACTTCTCTTAGTAGCAGTGCTACCTAGGGATGGATGTTCTGGGATTCCACCCCACAGCATTCAGGAATGAGCAGGACACGTCCCTGTAGCATCAGGGTCAGTAGTCAGGGGAAACTGCAAGTCCATTCTTTACTAACAGGCACTGAAGCCATTACCAATTAAACGCAGATTCCCAATTACAGACTTTCTAAAAGGATAGTACAAACCTGCAGTGGTTCCAAAGAAAACTCCAGGATTATTCTGTGAAGGGTCCCTGGCCCAGTGGAACAGAGAAATTCCTTCAGTTCGATGGATTACTTAATCAGTAAGTGCATGATACAACTACTTCTTTTACTTGATTCTTCCAATGGAAAATGTAAACTGCTTCTACTTAAAAATAACTCCAGAATGACAGGACACCCTGCCTGGTAGGGACTCCGGGCTGCTCGAAACACATGGGCCAAATGAGCTATTGCATTTCTGCTGCTTACTAAAGCTGTCAGGCTCTGTCTGTGGCATCCTCACTGAATGCAGAGCATAAACGGGGAGAAATATTTCCTAAAAAATCAAAAGAAAACAAAATCCCAGAAAAGGCCCTAGCTAGAGAAGCTTTGTAAAGTGCTCTCCATTCCTGTCTGAGCCATAGATTTCAGTAAGGAATAGGGCTTATTTTGTCTGTGTTGTTGCTCCCATTCCCTAGCTCAGTGTAGTGTTGCAAGGAGAAATGCCACTGATGAGCACCCTTCTCGGCTGCTGTGGTGGAGATGTGGCAGCCAGTGCACGGAAGGGCTTTGCCAAGGTGCTCGTGTGTTCCCGTGCGGATGCTCTCAGGGGAGGTAAAAGGCCTGAAGAGATGGCTGAGGCCACGTGCTCACTGCTTTATCCCGTTCCCAGGGTCTGTATTAGGATGCTTGTAGCTGTAATCGACCTTTCCCATTAGCAGAAGTCAGAAGTCCGTGTGGGCAGTTTCTGTGTCCTGTGATCTGAGGGGTTAGATGGATGGGGACAGAAGCAGGGGCTTCAGCTGCTGCTTGGCCTTGTCCACGGGGGCACTAACGTCGTTTCAGTCACTCCAAACCTGACACCAGCCGCAGCGTTCGGGTGGTTCTGCCTCCTGCCCTGGGAGACCGGCGGTAGCGGCCCAGGAAGGGCCCTCACACCCCAGCAGCAGCCAGGGCTGCTGGAGCTGCTTCTCCTGTGTTTCCTGCGCCTGTTCCTTAAATCGTTACCCACAGAATAAACGCTATTTTTCCCCTATTCCATCTTTTCCGTCTTGTTAAAAGTGTAAGGGCTGTGCTTTTGTCTCCATATACCCACATTTCAAATCCATTTTGGTAGGACGCATGAATTTGAAATGTGGAGAGGGGTTTGGTGATTTGAACTTAGCGGAAAAAAAATAAAAGCAAGGACAAATGTTTGAGGTTTTTCCTCCCCTGCTTCCTTCCTTCCTTGCGTTGAGCCGTGTGCAGTTTGATGCCGCAGGTGCCTGCGCAGGGCGGCCCCTCTGCTCCTGGGGTCCAGCTCTCCCGTCCTGTCCCGCGGAGGGGAAGGACTGCAGAGAGCAGCGGAGGTGGCGGGGACGCGGCGCGGTCACAGCGGTGCTGCCGGTGGGTAAGAGTAACACGGGTAACACCGCAGTTACTCCACGTGCAGTTACCAAGATGATCCCATTAAACACCCTCTGTAGTTCGGTTTAGATACGATCAAAGTAGTCCTAAGTTCCAGTTTCTAAAACTCAAATACTTTGACTTTACATCTTCCCAGCTTTGTGGCAATGTAATAAGTTTCCATCTTGGATGCACACCAGGAGAAAAAGACACTGTGAAGATGCAGTTCGGTTTATTTTGCAGCCCCTTCCTTGTTTGTGTAGGCTTGGTGCTTTCCTCCTTTCTCCCTGACGTGATATCAATGTATCTGTCGCTTGGCAAGTCCTCTTAAATTCGTCACACCAAAGAACCTGAGAGAGGGAGAAGTTCTGATCTTGTGTCTGGTTTCTCTAACCTACCAGTCTGGGGGTCTGTGTCCACCTCTTCTCTTCGATGTGAACAAAGAGCCAACCTGGCATTCCTGTAAAGCTGGTGCTTGCCCGGCCTGCACAGCCACACAAGTTGCAGAGCCGACCCCCTGGGATGCAGCCCCTCCACAGCATCAACTTGGAGGACTGCTGTGTTTGCTGGGAAGACGTTCTTCACAGAAGCTCCCACGGAAATGCTCGTAGGCATTTCTAAAGCTCTTCATGGCAGCACTAACATATGCATATGTGCTAAATATGGAATGCAAATTAACCTGTGCAATCATTTTTCTAGGTATTGTAGTCACGGAGATTCATTTATCATAGTTTCTAGGCAATCAAATGCAGCAAAATATGAGATAAGCCCAGGGAAAAAATGGCTTTAGTGCTACTCTTTGGGGCATTTATTATTTTATGCCTGCGTCAACTCGGATGCAGACCTATCATTTCCTTATTTTGATGTGTTTGTATTTCTGGTGGTTATTGGGCCTTGTTAACGCTGGAAGGCTGTTTTACAACAGAGCAGGTTTAATATATGACTCAAATGTGTGAGCCCACAGAAGCCAATTTCTTCTAAGAAATGCAGATGCCCATTTACAGTATGAAAGAACAGAAATCCACCGCTGAAAACTGTGTTACACACGTATGGTTAGGGACGTGGGGACGCTGTGTCAGACATGGGAGCAGGAGGTTTGTGCTGTAGGAGGCAGTGCTGCAGGTTGGACACTGCGGGCCCTTCGTTGCGGTTGCATCGTGGTGCGAGCCTCGAGCAGCACCGTGGCAAAGGGAGGGGGCAAAGGGAGCCCACATTCCGCCCGGCCCCCGACACAAGGGAGTCCTCCGGGGGCGGCAGGGTGCTGGTCTGGGAGCTGCCGTGCTCCCGTCCCAGGGCGTCTGAGCTCGGCCTTGCAGCGGGGTGGAAGAAATCTCCTTGGAGTCGGCGTGGCTGGGCTAGCAGCGCCAGGCACGCTCCGTTTGGGACGAAACATCTGGATACGGAGGGAAACCAAGCTGAGCTCGTGAATAATTAAAGGCGAATACCCACTTATATCGAGGTGCAGTGACAGGCCCTACCTGCTTGGTTGCTTTTGTGCCTGACAGAGAGATGGAAAATGTTGCAGCCTGGAATAAGTCAGCGACTGGATCCATCACCTGAGCCTGACCCTGTGTGAGAGACTGAATACGTTCTACGGAGCCAGTTTCGGATGAAAATAAAAAATTATTTCTTTTGTTTAATGCCCTTGTTTAATGCAAATCTGAATAGTGAAGTGAGTTTATACTCTACTTTTTTTTTTTCCTGGTGCAAATAAAGTGGAATCCAAGTAATGTTAGCAATTCTTTACTGCTGTAATCCTGAACTTCATTTTGACACAAACACATCAAATAAACACAAGCCTGTTTGGAAGATGTAAACAACGAGATTCAGTTCTGCAATAAAGGCATCATCTTAAAGATTCATGAGGACGTTTGTATATTATTTTGTTTTGTGTAATTACCCAAGTCTTATAATTAACCTTTTTGCTTATTTAGAGAAAAGCACTTATGTAGGGATGTTGTTACAATGATCTCAGATATGTATATATATATGAATTAAATATCAAAGTTATGAAGGGTTATTTTTTAACTAATAGAGGCACCATTTGTTTTTTTTTTTTTTTCTTCTGAGTGTTTTCTTTTTCTCTGACGTAAATTACCCTTTTGATGGCAGACTGAAAATATTTGTACTTAAAAGCGGCAAAACTAAAAACTGTGAAAATTGCCTGCCCTTATTCTGACGTTTCACTTCAAGCAACTTGTAATGGCAGTGGGCATTTTGCTAACTGAAAAGAGCCTTTGGAAAGAGAGTGATTTAGTTCCACACTGCAGGTTTATGCTTCGATTCCAAAGCTAGGCATTATATCATTGAGCTTTTGTGATGAATGTATTTGTTGGTACAAAATAACCGAAACTGAATCCGATGATAACGTTTGTCCAAATGTTCTGATTCTCTTGGGGTAAAACTCTTTTTCCTCATCCACCATCTTTGTTTTTCTGACATTCTTTTTCTTGGAATGCCACATTTATGGATACAGCCCTGAAAAAAATGGGCCTTGAGCATATGTGCTGCAACAGAAGAGGGTAAAAGCTGAAAGGGCAGAGCCCGGGACACAGGTGACAGGAGAGTCCCCAGCGCAGAGCTCTGACCTGACCCAGCCTGCAGAGCAGACCAGCCTTGCCAAAACACCCGCTTTGCTCCCGGCCCGTGTTAAAATGTAGTATCTTCAATGCAAGAAAAAAACACTCTTACATGGCCTGAATTGCTGGAAGAGTAAAGTGTAAGGTAATTTAGCATAAAGATCTCTTGAAATCATTGCAGTGTGTGCACACAAGGTGGTTGCTCTATTTCTAGCTGCCTTTTCTAAACTGTTTGCTTTACTATGCTGCAAATTCAATGTGTGAACAAGGCCCCAGTTAAGTGAGGCTCAGGCAGAGTTTTTGCCTCTCTCACTGCATGGTTTAGATATTGCAGACTGGGATTTATCAATCAAGGATTTATGGCAGGGAAAATTGCCTGTCTGTTTTTTCTTTAAGAGAGCTGTTAATTTTTGCTACCGGACCAGTCTTCTGCTGGCTGCATCACCCCTCAACATTAATTTCCTTTATATGCAGGATGCAGATAAGTCCGCATGTTAGAGTGGCAAATAGCTCTGTATTAACTTCTTTAATAAATCTGCTGCTTTGTTTGCTGTGTAATATTGTGGTATTGATCACTAAAGATTAAGGATATCTTTATCCTCACGCACTTTCAAAAATTATTTGTACAAGTTAAGGAGATTTAAACTGCAATTTAGTTTATCACCTCAAGGTGATTCAGAGGTAGAGATGTAGCGTCACTGGGTATGTGTGATGAGTGTGATGAGTGTCAGTGATGTCCTTTGGGTCAGGAGTGGTTTTGTGGTAGGTCAGCTTCTAGCTCTGAGCGTTTTTGCCGGTGTGTGATATTCCTTGTGCTTCCAAAGGACGGGGATCCAGGCTGAGCAGCCTCTGACATCCCTGAGGCTCCGCTGTGGCAAACTGAGACAGTCCCACAATGAGAAACTGCTGAAACTTCCCTCTTCACTCCTTATTCCAAGCACAAGTTACAGGCTTAAGCCTATTATTAGCTTGCATCCAAAAAAAAAAAAATCTAATTTGACAACTAACTCCTACGACTTACTCCTTATCCCTGTCTTTAGAAACTGAGCGCCTCCGTGTTCAGGCCAGTTTTCAGCTTGCTCTGAGTCCCTGTCATGGGGTCTGTGTTAATCCGCCTGGAGCGGGCAGATGCTGGGTGTGCTGGTTAATGTGCTGGCCAAAAAGTGGTGTGCAGTCGGTCTGCAAGGGGATAATGCAGGATTTGTTTTCAGACAAGCAGACTTTGGGTTCCAGTGTTCTCCTTTCTCTGCGTTCCCGCAGTGGCCAGCTGCAGTCACTGTGGGCTGAGCGTCTATTCAGATGCATCCAGGTCGCAGGCTGCACCTGAACCTTCAATTGCCTGGCTGGGATTTCCAAACCTGTCAAAGCCAGGAATAAGTTCCTTCTTTGTTATTTATTTTTTCTTTTCTTAAATACAGTGTATTCTGTCTGCAATTCATGGGTGACTAGGAATGGCTCTGGTTTTACTGTATGGTATAAATGGTATGAATAAATAAATTTACCATCCATGGATTGAATTGAGGGCTTCTCAAGAACTCCTTCGGCTCTGGCTCTTCCCTTTCACAGATTCAAAAAGAAAAGAAGAAAGGAGTGAAAGGTGCTTCCTTCCACAAGTCACTCCAACCAAATCCAAATGCTAGATCCCCCAAATGCATCATCTCATGTGAGAGACCCCAGGCAAAATGGAGACCTGCAGCAAACACCAGAGGGAAGGTTCAATTGTAGGGGAGAAAATGAGATGCCTCTCTTTGGAAAAATGAAAAAATACAGACCAAGCTCATTCACTGTATGGGAAGTAACTGTCAGGTGTGTGAATGAATTGGCCAGATGTAAAGAAAAAAAAAAACAGCAGATAGAAGTGAAACCTCTTTAGCAGAGGTTGAAAGATGTAAAATGCCATGGTGGCAATTCCTTGCCTGAAAGGCTGGGGTTAAGACAAGGGGTTCACACTTAATGTTTCTGCATCACAGGAAACACTGAAGAGGTTCTGAGTGTTTAATGTGTGCCCATACCATCTGCTCTGAGAGATGATTTCTGCTTTCCTTGCTTAGGCAGTGTTGCCATTTCCTTCAGGAGAAGTGCTGACTGTGAAGTCTGAGGAAGCAATTCAAGATTGAGGCCTAACAGAGCAAATAATTGCAGAAGGAGCTGGCCTTTAATCATTCCAAATAAGAGCTAGGACATTTCGTCTTGAAATCGTGGACTGCTGTGTACCAAGTCTCCCTCTGTTTGCTGATGGAAGGTTTGACATCGCAGTTGGGTTATAGAGCTGTAGAGTTTCTCTCTGCTCATCTTTTGTGCTCTTGTGTGTGTAGAAGGAACGAGTAACAAAACATACCACAAAGAGCAAAAACTGACAAAGAAAAGCTCCCTTTCAGCATTTGTTCCAAATGGAAAATAATGAGTTCCCAAACTAATCACAAATGACTTTTAGAGATCTTTAGAGGTTTGGTTTTCCACTGAATTACTGAATTAGTTAAATTTTCCTTCCAGGTCTCAGCGCTAAGACTACGGAGAGAAAATCATAGCAGTTTTGGTCAAGTGAATGAATCAGGCTTGTATTTCTTTCTCCATTAGAAGTCTCTGAGCTTGTGGTTTTGGTTTTGGCCTTTTCAAGCAGGAAGGGCAGAGTGCTGGAAGTGGAAGGAATGCCCAATCCCGATGCCTGGTGAGCTGAGTGCTCGAGTGTCCCGCGCGGGCAGCAGCCGCACGCTGCCTCTCCGTAGCCAGTGTCAGGAGGAGATGCTGCCTATGGAAACAAGCAAATAAGTTGGATGTGGAATTGAGGAGCTTTGAGTGGATCTAACTGAAAGTCAGAAGGGAGATGGGAAAGGATAGATAGTCCAGAGACTGCCGAGATGCAACCTGCTTGTGCTTAATAATCTGGCTGGTGTCGTGGGCCGAGTTCAGTGGGTCTGTTGTAGAATAATTAACATTTAATGCATCGTACTGCTTGACTTCCACCACAGTGCCCAGCGTGGTGGTGTTCATGTTAGGCTTTGTGCACACGTGAAAGTAATGTCAGTTGAACCAGTTTCATAAATGGATTTGTTAAACTGGTCCGGAATTAATCTCAGTTTGCACTTCATGTATATCTCCAATAAGCAGCA
The DNA here is from genome assembly GCF_059628265.1 of Tinamus guttatus. Lineage (NCBI taxonomy): Eukaryota > Metazoa > Chordata > Aves > Tinamiformes > Tinamidae > Tinamus > Tinamus guttatus. The sequence continues at coordinate 550,284 of NW_028288759.1, read as the reverse complement.
CCTCGTGTCTTCAATGGCTCTGTCACCGATGCACAAATAGAACCGTAAAGTTTGAACCAACTGAGATATTTTTTCCTAGTAAAAGGAATTACTGGCACTGACAGAAAAAAAAAGCTGAAGTTAATAATTCCGGCATGTTGTTGAGGAGGAATCATACCCTTTATGATATAAAGCCACGAGTGATGGATTATGCTGTAGTCACGGAAGCGGGATTAGAATAGAGCCCTAGACTGGGTCAGTGGGGCTTTAGGTCTTCCTATAAAGGCTGTCAACAAATATAGTACTTTTTATGTAACTGAAAAACAGATTGTGGATAAAAGGCTGGAATCTTCCAGTTTGATGACAGTATTTTTTGAGTTTTTGTCTTCAGCAGTTTCTGAGAATAACACAAAGCATGACATAGAAATTGGGACCTGGCTGGCTGGAATGGTCAGCGATGAACGAATTCTGCCCATACCTGGAGTTCTTTTGTTCTGGCTGGCTGTCATATATGATGCCAAAATGTGGGTCCTAGTTTCTACAGGATATTATTATTTTGATGATTTATAATCTCTCAATTTGTTTTCACTTGCAGGCTCAGTTCACAAGTGAGCAAAGTGTAATCACACTCGTTAGGTATTGTTGTTAATACTTCTTTTTGTTTTATACAAAGAAGCTCCAGGGTATTTGACTTTCACATTGAAAAACAGCGTGTGAAAATCTTGTTTGCACTGTGTAGAAGCCAGGAGATGTGTTTTGGGCATTTCCAAAGCAAAGGAATGCCTTACACCTGGCTTGCAAAGAGTGGTGTATCTTGTTTAGAGAAACCCACACCGTTGGGGGATTGCACTCAATGTTGGTCACTCAAATGACTTACATGTCATCAATTATTTTGCAGCCTCAAGGCCATTTTATACATGGTTGGACAGTTGAGCATTTAAAACAGTTTCGGGAAGGGCTAGGAGTCATTGGATTTCTTCCTATTGTGTTTGAAACGTTATAAGCAGCAGTTGTGTCCTGTGCATCTAAGAAATGTGGGTAGGTCTGACGGGCAGCTCTGCAGTTTGTCTGTGACGAGGCCTCATTAGCTCTGCATAGTTCAGCCACCGTTCAAGCCTGGTGACAAATGTGCCATCTGCTTTGCCTGACATCTTGGATCCCGCCAGGGCTCCTGCAAAACCTCCCTTAGATGGGTCCGAGGAGCACCCGGCTCCGGCGAGTGCCTTTGCAGAGGTGACGGCGTCGATCGGCGTGAGCCTCGCACAAGTATCACACAAGGTGTCCGTAACCCTGGCAATGAAGCGGGGAGGAAATGCACCCCAATTACACTGTGAGTTCTGGGAAGTTATTTCAAGAAAACAGATACTTGGAACATAATAATGGAAATAACACTCGGGGGAGGTTGGCAAAAAAGGCATCACTTAGAGCAGCTGAAGTCAGCTGCGGAGATATTGGATATAAACTCCAGTGCCCTGGGGCTAAGGCTAGTTGCAAATGAGCTATGGAGAAGTTTCCACGGGAGCAGATTATTGTATGATGGTTTCTTGAACCTTCACGAGGGCACTTAAAGTCACCTTGTCTGGGATAGGATGCTGAACCAAACAGCTGACTGACTGGTCTGATCTAATATTTCTGATCTATTTAAAAAAGAAAGCTAAGCAGAAAAAAACAGCAGTGTAAATTGTGATAGCAAGAATCACTTTCAATAAAAATGTTATTTAGGAGGCACAGTGAATGAGGCATTTTTGTTCCATCTGAGAAATGTATCAAGCAAAAAAACATTGTCTAACTGAGTGGAAGATTTAAGTTGAGCAATTTGAGATTTTAATGAGTCAGGAATATGTAGCACAAATACCCTGATATTTCAGCTCAGAAAAGCTGCTCTCCTTTTTAGGCTGCCATGCTATGTCGGAATTCTAAATACACTGCCCTAGAGTCCTCTTGTCAAAATGGGTTTCTTTTCTCTTTCAAACTGCATGTAACAAAAACAGTGTTTTCAAAATCAAAAGCTGTGTTCGTGTGCAGCATTGAGTATGCAAATGAACTTATGTTAAAAAATAAAAAACACATTGAAAATGTTTGCAAAGTGAAGCCTGTGTGCGGCGCATTACACAGTTACAGTCGCCTGCTTCGCACTCTGGACGGTGGTTACGTGCCTAGTGTTACGGACAGAAATAGGAATGAGGTTGGCTCATTTATAACTAGTAGCATTTTAGTTTTTTTAAATTCCATTTATTTTGTATGTGGAAGCTTGGGAAACTTCAGCTGTGTTGCTGATGGTGGCAAGTCTGCAGGGGGGCTGGGGTTTGCCCTCCCACCTGCTTTGATCCCCAAAAGTGACCATTGGCCTCGCGACTCGCCCCCTTTAAAGGTTGACGAGCTCATGGGTTTAAGTTTTTACCCAGTGGGTTCAGACCACAGTGAGATTTCCTCTCTGTTATTCTCCAACAATCTAATGCTTGCAAAAATTTCATGGAGCGAAATAGGTCTTCAGATTTATATGTACGTATTAAAAAAAAATAGTATTTATGAGGAAAATTTCTCTGGTCCTGGAAAGCTGTTAGATAAAACGCTGTGACCCCTTTTTTGGTTTCAGGTCCCATTATTTCTTTCTCTTTCTTTTAAAAATGAGTAACGGTTGTTGTCACTACTGATTCCCTGCTACAATGGGGCTCCTCTTGCAGTCTTGTTCGGAGCAATAACATCTCCGCTTTGCCACTAACTGCCTTGACAGACTGTGTAGTTTTCCACAAGCTCTGAGTGAGCAGAAGGTCTTTCAGTGGGGTATTTGGACGTCAGTTACAATTTTATAGCTACTCGTTAGCCCTCTTAAGTAAGTTAGAACATGAGAGGGCAAAGGGAAAGTGGTGGCCGGTATTGTCTTTTTGGGAAGAAAAAGCACTCTAGTGTTTACAAAAGTCATGTGTCAATGGCAGAGAATGATCGGCTTCTTGTTTTTACTTGAGACTTGAAATTGTTTCAGTTCAAAAATAGAAGAATTACATAATAAAGTCCTGACACTAAATTAGGAAGGGATTATGCCAGAGAGAAAGGCCCATTCATTCCGCAGAAATCCTGTGTAGACAGAAGCACCGAATCGGTCCCGCTAACTGAATGGATCTGGGACCTGCTGCATGATGTATCGCGCCGCTGCGTGACAGAAGCTCTTTGTTTAATGACTTTTATACTTTGGCAAAATTTGTACAGCTTACTTTGCTAATAAAGACTGTTTATTAGAGCTAATGTGCCTTTAGCAAGACACATTATAGGCTTATTGGTTTTGAGAGCTTCTTTAACATTCTTAACAAACAAAATCAAGGCCTTTTATTGAACTAAGTACATTTTTCTTTTTTTACCCTTGAAAATAACAACCCCAAAATTCTTTAAAATGCATCAGGAAGATTGAAAGTGGCAAAACTCATTATCTGGAAAAAAAAAATCACATTGTTTACCGCTTGCATAGGTGCTGTCTAGCACTGTGTGTGACAGTCGGCATTGGTCTCTCAAATGATATATACAAATTAATTGGCATTCCTATCTGGCATTCATCTAAGATGTAAATATGGGCTACAACTGCAATTCAGATTAATCTGAAATTTAATATCTGGTTGTAGTGAGGATCGCTAAAGATGTCTGGCTAATTTAATTGACATAATTGTTATAAAGTCTCTACTTTTATGTTGCAGCCTGATGTAATGAGTGCTGAGTCACCTCTGCTTTGGCAGACATTAGGATAAAAATGAGAGATTCACAGGCCTGGGTTGAAAACCTGTAGAAGAGGGTTTCTATGGCTTTCTCTCTTTTGGCATGTTGCTGGAGGTACATGAATGAAATATGGATGTGTGCAGCAATATACCAGCCCTATCATCCACCACTGAGGATCAGGATGAAAAAGCAAATGGTTCTTTTATTGGACTGAATTATTGTTACTTATTTACAGGACTGAAATAGTTCATTTCATAAAAAAAAAAGGCAAAAAAAAGGCCTTCAGCAAGGTCTTCTCGGAGAGAAGGGTTTATTTATGAAGTCTCTCTGGGATAATGTAGGATGATTCACTGTTTTCTGCTGCTTGCCAGAAATGACTCTGGCAGATTAAGAGAATTAAAGCTATTGAGGTGGCTCCTAGGAGTGAGCCAGGCCCGAGGTGCGGAGCAGCAGCCTGAATTCCCTGTGCTTGGGAGCGCGCCACTACCCGGCTGTCGCTTCACACATATTCCTGTGGCCATCCATAGCCGCTTCATCCAGGAGGGAATTTCTGGTGGGGATATGAGGGCACAGACATTCCTGCTCCTTCTGCCTGATGCAAAAGCTTAAAAATTTTCTGTAACTGCTGGAGCAAGAGCCGGGCATCAGTTTACAAGCTAAAATAATCATCTCGCTTGACTGTGGAGACCAGCCTCCTGACTGGGGCTTCACCCCGCGCCTCCGGCTGAAGACAAACGTGGAATTGTGTGTGGAAGGCGGAATCCAAAACTGACTGCTGGGTCTGGTCTGTGCTGACCGAGGACGCCTGGGAGGGCCTGCGGAAGGGGGGAGGCAGTGGGAGGACGGTGGCCATGGTGGCTACGTTGCAGAGCGGCCCCGCGCAGCGCGGCCTCCTCTCCAGGCCCAAGCGGCGGCGGCAGCGCTGGGTGCTGCCCAAGGCGGCTGCCCTCGGGCCTGCCAGCGCAGCACGGCCCCCGCGGAAGTGAAGGGGCAGCGACTGCCGGGGTTTGCTTCATCCTCTGCCTGGAAGAAAAATGTCCGTTGGAGCCTGTCTGGGTTCTCCATTTTCAGAGATTTTCTCATTTCCTAGTCAGACTTGAGACTTGGCTTGCTGTAAAATTCAGGCAGTCTCTATCAGCATAGTGGTGATTTGACCAACTGTATTTTGTATTTTGTTAGTTCTGTGTTATCAGTAAGTTTTTCAAATGTCTGAGAAGATCAATCTCTTCCCTTAGAAGTCTTCCTTCTCTTCAGTCAGGCTTTTTTTTTTTTTTTGGTTTGGCAAATAAATGTCAGCAGATGTTGCCAAATGTGAGAAGATGCATTTACCCCTTGTCAAAGATATATATATATATATATATTTATTTATTAAAGAGAGGATATATCCAGGCTACTTACTTACAAAGTTTTTGGAATCAGCTGTGGCCATTGTGGTAGGATGAGACCACCACAAGATCTGTGGGCCCATCGTCTCCCACGTTACTTAAGTGCAGTACAGGGTGGCAGTGCCAGATACTATTGGAACATGGCTTTAAGATGGGAAGAGCAAATCAGGATTAATAATCCTCAGGGAGCAGAGGGGTGGTCGGGTGATGTTTGCATCTGCTGCTGTCCCTCCATGGCAGGGACGAGATTCGGCGTCTCCGGCGGCTTTTCATGCTGATGGAGCCCAGGAGACCCTTGCAGCGCTCGAGAGCAGCGTTTCCACAGAGGGATCCGTCATTACTCTGACAGCAGAGATCTATTAATAACTTCATGGCAGATCATCCGCTCTGTGCTGCTTCGCTCGCTGTTAGTCATTATAGCCGTTTCTGTAGGCTACAAGTAGCAGGCTGCTTATTAAAAGCAGGAGTTAGTGAAAGATGGTTTTCTTAATCAAATTTCTCCTGCCAAGAATGTAAAATCAGTGCAACCAATTTTAGGTGCCTTGAATCCTCTCCAACTTAGATTACTAGACAACTCGTGTTACCTCAGCTGCTTCCATACCTTCCATTCACATTCCAGTCGCTACCAGGGGTCAAAGTATTTGAAAATGTGTGGTTATTAAAAATACTGTCTGAAAATTCTCCAGAGGGGAATAAAGGTATTTGCTTAGTGTCGTTCCTGGGTCCCATCCAAATCTAGCAGGGCCTTACACGATGCAGAATCCCCCTTTACCCTGAAGGAGAGATTTAAAGTTATCTGAGAATAAATCATCTGCTTCTGTATCTTTCTCACATAGGCATTACCCATAGGGTCATGCCTAGAAATACCAAGGAGAAAGCAGGGGCCTGTGGTGAAACTCTCTGTTGCTAAACCTTATGGTATTTTCTCTGATTTTGCTGGCTTAGTGCTCCCCTAGCTGTTCTTATTCCAGCTGTCGAGGGAAGTTCTCTCGTTTTCAAATTCTTGCCAGGCTGTGGCAGGTCACTTGTTTGTCATCGCAGTCAATCGCCGATTCCAAGTGCTCTGCATGTGGGAAGAGCAGATCGGGGCGGCCACGTCCTGCGCTGCAGCCAGGCTGCGTGCAGCAAGCGCAGACTCGTCGTGCGTGGCGGGGAGCACCGAGCGCTGGGAGCGCCCTTGGGAATCGCCTGAAATGGGATACGGAAGTTTGGTTTTGTGGCAAAAAAGACCTTTCTAATTTAGCTTGTTTAATTTATAAGTCAATAGTCTGTGAACAAAAAACTGGCTTAGAGAAAGAACTTTATAGATTAGTAGTTTTGCAGAGGAAGATAATTAGAGCATAACTCTGCTCAAAAGTTATGACAATTTTTTTGACATCATATGACAATTTTCCGTGGAAGTTGTGTAGTGCTGTAGAGAAGTGAACTGGATCCTTCATCACATTGTCATTTTAGAGCAATGTACTGAATTGTACTAGTACAATGTACTTAGTATACTAATTTGCAGAAATGTTCCTTTTTAGTCTTTATGCTTCTCTTTTCAGTATTCATAGTTCTCTTTGCACTATTTATTCATGTTTTTATCATGCATACTTTGGGAGAGGGAATGCAAATGTAAAATTTCACATTTCAGAGTTCTTTCCCATTCTCTAGTTTTATTTGTACTCTGTGGGCCAAGTTCTTATTTCCCTGTGTTTCAAAAGTGAAGAGAAAACTTGCCCCGCTCCTGAGGATCATAGTTTTATTGGTATTTCAAAATTTTTAAAATTATACAATCAAACTTTTTATTTCTGGAATTTTCCTCTTTTGCCAGGACATTTTATACCTCAGCCGTCAGTTTTGTTTTTACTTTCTTCTTTCCAGTGCCCCTTTCTTTTTCCTTCTCCTTTTTTTTCATTCCAGCTAACAGTGATCAAAATGTTTCTCTCGATGGAATTAAAAGTAAGAAGTACCTTAAGTATTTGGCAGTTTCCCAGTGTTCTTGTACTACCCTAAACACCAGCAGCTCAGCTGAAGTTGGTGAAGAGAAGCACTTGGAGTGGCTGGCTTTGGAGTAGCTCTTGCCGGCTGACCCTTTCCCGCTGCCTTTTGTACCTCGGAAAGTCAAGGCTGTTCTTTGGTACAAGAGGACTGCTTCTGACTGCTGAGACGGCTGATTAAAGGAGCTGGGTTTTAAAAATTATATATGCTAAAACAGCTGGAGAACATCTTTCTGCAACTTCCAGAAAGAGTAACAGATGTTTGATAGCACTGAATTTTCTCTTTTAATTGCTATTCATCATTGTTAGAATTAAATAAAATTTAACTTAAGTGGCTGTGTGTGAGCACATGTGTGTGTGTGTAAAACTATGTGTGTGCATGAGTCTGCTTTGATAAAGTGAGTGATGGCGTCTGGGTTTTCATATGTGAGTGTCTAGAGGGTACTGAGTTATTTTGTATTTTAGTTATTTATTATTTTGTGAAAGGGTTGGTGTATTTTTATACTGTGTGGGATATTGTAGGTCTGCATTATAAATAGTGGTAGGAGTAAAATACCCTACACCAGTTCATTTTTCTGTGCTGAAGAGTCTGTCTTCTGAGGGTGCTAAAAGTTGTTGCTAGCATTTGGTTTCCCACCTTAGTAGGTCACCTGGAGTTTTAAATATCTTATGAGATCTACTGTGTACTATGTACTGTACTATATATGCTTGAAAATGAATTATGCTGCTCTGTTTTTATTTTTCTGTTTGCTATTTTTTGGCTTCTGTCCATAAAATGAGACAGGTAGGACTGGGTTGGGAAGAGCCCAGGCACGGGTGGATGGAGGTGCTTGTTGTCCCCGCTCGGTGCTGGTGAGAGCACAGCCTGGGCTGCTCTAGGCTCTCCAGTATGAAACCAGGCATGGACGTATGTAGACACAAGCTGAAACACAGTTTGTTCTCCCTGAGCAGGGAAAAACGCTTCTTCGTAGTGAGGGTGCTTGAGCAGAGAGGTTGTAGAGTCTCCATCAAAACCTGCCTGGACGTGGCCTGGGCAGGGGGTTGGCATAGCTGACCTTAGAGGTCTCTGCCAAGCTCTGCTGTTGGGTGTTTCTGTGAAGAACCGATCTGGGAGGATGAGGTACTGGCCATACGAGTGCAACCTACGCTCAAGTCCTGCACAACACAAGTGGTTGTGAGGATTCGAGTGCATCAGTTGAAAATTTAGGTTAATCCAGCCTTCTTGTGTAGACTCTCCTAAGACACTTTGAGGGTGTTCCCTCAGTCTGATAGAACAGATTGAAGCTGGTGGAAGAAATTCTTGTGTTTCAAAACATGAATTGTCTTTTGCTGTCCAAAACGAGAAGGAGCTCCCCCTGTAGGAGGGTTTGTGACTACATGTGCATTTTGGGGTTTTGTGCTTCAACAAATGGGAAGAATGAAGGGCCTTTTCCTTGTGAAGGACCGAACAGCCTTTCTAAGGTCGCAGGCTGCCCACACGTTACCACACAGTTTAATGCTCCGCAGTAAGAACTTGGAAAATAAAAGTCATGGCCCAGGGCTATTTGAAAGGGAGGTGTTTTTTGATCCTTTTGGATGCAGCCTCCCTGTTGCCATGTCCGAACAGCCGTGGTGGTTCAGACAAGCCCTAATGGCTCCCCAAAAGGGCAGCACAGAGCAGTTCCCCCTGGTGACTCCCCACATCTCCTGCAGTTCTCCAGGCAGAGCCAGCCAAGCGGCGGTGTCAACGGGTCACCTTGTTCAATAACCGGCCGTGGACTTATTTCCCATGAATCTGTTCCATCAAACCGTTTATACTCTTGGCCTCTACAGCACAGGGTTTCACAATTTAATGATTTTGTTTGTGTGGAAAAATCTCTTCCTTTTTTTGACTTGCCGATTGATAATTTCTTTTGAGTCCCCTGAGTTTTCTGTGTTTATAGGAGGAAGAGTAACAATTCCAAAAGTCATTTGAAATGTAATACTGCTAAAGAAAATATTCTGCTAGATAAACCTTTGAATATCATCCAGCTTGACAGTTATTTTGTTCCTGTAAACAATTGGGTGAAATTCCTGTTAAATCCTAAAATCTAGTAGGTATCATTGCTCACAGAAAAATGATACTTCGGCCAACTGAGAAGTTCCAGTTTCTCACTGACTTCCTACGTTTCGGAGAGTAGATTTATATTCATTTGTTGTTTGTCTTTAACTAATCTTTGCTTCCAAATGAAGAAGATCACTCATTCCAGCTCAGTAGGCAGCAGTATCTAGGAAAACAGAAAAATCAATCTGAGAAGTGTTTTGGATAGCTAGGAAAACTATGCATTTGAGAACCTTAGTACATTTATCTGCTGCATCCAAGCTTTGCTTGATGAGCAGAGAAATAATTCGCACCCATTTTTTTAGTTTTGTTTCTCTCTTTAGGTTTCTACAGTTCCTTTGATATGTGAAGAGGTGGAGCGAGAAATTACCGCAGTCACAAAATATGTAGAAGGATAAAATAGGAGAAATGTACTCTTGGGCATTTCTGCTCTGACTCCAGAATGACCAAATAAGATGAGAACAGGAAATTAGGAGATGGCACTTAAGCGCAGATTCATCTGAAGAGGCAAGTTGAAAATGTCCACCCTAGAAATACAGTTTTTTTCTCTGAGATACGTATTAGCAGAGCATTGTGTGTTATACATGTATATTCCCCATGCTTTTAACAGTTATTGCTGAACTTTTTACTGTGGTTTAATAATCTTATACATGGAACGCTCTGTGTGAAAACTGATTAAATCTGTTTTTAATAAAATCATATTTTAATAGTCAGCTACCAAATGGAAAGGAGCAGGAATGGCAGCAGAATCAGGATTCATTTAGGTTCTCCTGCAGCCTGTTTTCAGGCAGCTGATTTTATATTTTATGGAGAGTATCCAGATTGATTTAGAAAAGTGTATTTTGGTGCTAGGGGTTTGAAAAACTGTTCTTGATCTTGACAAAGTAGAAATCTTCATATTTGAATCTCTCTTTTATACCAAAAGTGTCTTAGATTATGGTTTTCTGCTTATAAATAAATAGAACTGGCCCAGTTTTTGATTTTTTTCATGGAAAATTAATGAAAGGCAGAGAGAGGAAACACGACTCTCCTTTTCCTGCCTCTCCTTGCCCTCTCCTGCATGATTTTGTCAGGATTAGCTGAGTGTATTAGTTTACCTAACGCTTAGATTTACCTAGTGATAGGAAGGTAGGAGAAAGTAATACACAGTACTTAAACTCTACCTAATGCCTCTTCAGATTTGGTGATGCTTTGTAATTTCATTCAGATAGTCAGTTTTTGAGTGGGGAACACGTGTGCAGTAGCTCACAGCGGCGATGCAGGGGGGTGTTTGAGCCGGCGTTGCGCCGTGCGGAGCCGGGGCTGCCTCAGGGCTCAGCTGTTGCAGGGCACCCGCTTGTCCCGATGCGCACGCCGCTCCGCGTCCCACGTCCATGCAGGCCCTGGAGGCACTGCACCTTGTTATTTTTATTTAGCACTGTTTGCTGCTGCTTTCTGCTAAAGCATGACCAATGTTTCATGCAGCAGCTTTGTCCTATATGATTGATTTTAGGTTCTTTTGTTGACTGCAGAGAGTCTACGTGGCACTGTTCAAGACTAAAAAGAAGAACATGCTTCATATGGGGGTTGGAACCATCCGTATGAGAGATGGAACCATCTTGTGCTTCCTTGGGGTAGTGGAAGCAAAGGTTGGTCATGTCAATACATGAACAAGCAGGAAACCCTTTTTGTGAGCTAACTTTGGTTACAGCTTCCATTTGTCATGGAAATGCTGTATCTAGCAAATGAAATGTTGTGTTTTCAAGATTGTCTTGAGGCATGGGATTAATCAGCAAGATTAATTCTCTATGGGGTCAGTTTACAAGGCTAAAACAAGCCAACCAGGTTTTAGAAAGAGGATTGATTTCTCCATAGCATGCAATTTCAGACTTGGGTATTTTGACAGAGCCCTTAAATTTAGAGTCTTAACTTCTAATTCCACCTCTTCTCCATGCAGGAACCCATCAAGACGTTAAAACATGTCACAAGAAGATTTGAGTTAAATATAGCATACAAATATAGCATATCCTCTCCATTTGAAAATAGAGCCGCAGGAGCATAAATGTGTAAATGCTTTCTGGGGTGCGGAGCGGGAGGCTGCTGCATGGCTCCGCGCTCCCACTCCTCGGGGCTTTTCATAGCTCCTGGCTGCCTCCTCGGATCGGCCGGGTGAGTCACGCTGATGTCATTCCCCGGATTTGCAAAACAAAACTCTGCAGATCTGCGACTGCTTCTATTTTGAGATTTACAGATTTGGGTTATGGCTGCATTGTAAACATCTGAATTTAGGAGTAACAGTTTTATTGCCCCTCCATGACTTCATATGTCATACATGTGGTCGCTTCCCCACTCAGTACTACATAAATAGCAAGATTTATCTTTTTCCCTTCCTTCCTCTTATTAACACTTCTCATTAGAGAGGCTATAACTTTATCAATTAACCAGAGAATTGAGAGCAGAAGTTTGAAGGTTGCATGAAGTTGTCTACAGCTGTTTTAGGCTCATATAAACCATTAGACTTAGACCAACCTCTTGCTGTCTAACTGAGTAAAAGGATTATTCCTCTGTTTAAGTGATGATACTCTGTGTAACTAAAAGTCTCTTTTTTATTGAACTTTCTTAAGGAGTTCATCCTAATGTGCTGCTTCTTGAAAGTAAAATTTGACATGTTACTAAATAGGTTGAAAGTTAGGATGTAGGTTTGTAAACCTCTTTGTAGATGCAAGGGGGCTCTTCTGAAAGGAAAGAAGTGTCGTCTCTTTTCCGGTAGGCACAACGGATGCATCAGCTACCAAATATCCTCAGTGTCAGGTCTGCCAGAAATTACTGCTATATTGCTAGCTAATCTCTACATTTAACCGTCTTCTTGTTTGAAACTACCAATGGATTGCCATGGTTTAAGTTATTAAATTGCTTTTCATGTGTTGTGAATGTAATTCCTGCATGCAAGAAAATCCTGCTTGGTGTAAGAGGAATGAACGCTCCTTTTCTGCCTTGGATGTTGCTCAAGCGCTCTGTGTGTGTCAACAAGCTCCCTTTGCTTAGTGTCAAAAATTACTGGAGCCCTCTGTGCTGGTGCTGGTGAGCCTGGCTGGAACAGGAGCCCTCAGGGGTCAGTTTGTTTCCCAGCACAGGATGAAGTTGGTTGCAGCCACACCTGAATGTCAACAGCAGCCGTAAGAAGACAAATGTTTTTTAGTTCTGCTTTTGTTACTCTCGTACATATTTAGCTCCCACTGGAAAATTGTATTCTGATTCGGAATGGCATTTTGCACATCAAGAGCTTTGAAGAGGTTGGGGATGTAAATACTTGTGTTTTACTGGTGACTTATATACTCTATTAAAAGTATTGCTGCTGTCTTGCTTTTTGAACCTGTAATAGAAGCCATGAAACAAATCAGAAGCTACAACTGGAGATAATATAACTAAATGGTAATTGCACGTAAGGATTTGATTTATGAAGGCATAAATGTTTCAACCTTTTAAATATTATTGCCACTCATTGGAAGTGGAAAAAAAACAATCCTGGAGATAATGTAGCTGAAACTGTCCAAAACGTGTGGTATCGTGGCAAAAGAAAAGGAGTTAGTTAACCACAAGACTCCCAACAGGGTCCAAAACGAGCTATTTAAATGGCATTTATATCTTTATAACCATTGAATTTTGGATTCTGTTTACTCTGTGACTAATTCATTTTCATTTAGTGAAGGTAAAATTCAGTGCGGAAAAGCTTATTGCAGTAATCTTTTAATAAGAACATGACTATGGACAAAACCCATCAGTATTTAAGGAATGTATCTTTTTAATGCGCTTTGTAGACTGAAAGGATGAGATTGTGTTGGAAAGAAGGAGTCAATAGCTCAGCTCTCACAATGCTCTGCCATTTCCGCCTCCTTTTAATATTAGTTACACTTCTGAAATTGTGTTGTCTCTCTTAATTTAGATTAATGACAGCAGCAAAAGGAAAGATTTATGGTGCCCTTGACTGAGGATTTTAAATAGAAAACTTACACTGCTAGTCGGGACGCAGGGTTGCTGCAGCATCCTGGACCACGGCCATGGGTTTTGTGTATTTTTTGCTGCCTCGTGTCTGGTGCATCCCTGTGGCCAGACCAGAACCGAGTCCTGGCTTTTCCATGGAGAATAAGGAATCGTGCCCTTTATTCTTTCCTCATCCACACACGTCCTGTACTACACATTCACTTGTGATGATACAAGCACAGCTGTAACTAGGATGGGATTCTGCATGTTGCAAAGTGGAATAACTGGTGAGATGAGATGTAATGGTGTCAAAAATCTCCTTGCCATCCAAAGGGAACGAAATGGATTTTCTTGTTAAGAACTTAAACGTCTGCATTAGAACTAAAGTGTTTACTGTGTGATTAAGAAGTTTCTCAACAGAACTTTTGTTCTTGCAGAGTGAAAGGAACTTAACATGGTATTAATAGCATTGAAACTAAGTCTGTGGAAAATAGTTTTAATACCAAAATAATTGCTTAAATAGAGCCTTAATTATAGTGATTAGTGTAGTTCTTATTGGGTGATAATATATTCTAACTCAAAATTGTATCTGGGTGTTAAGTATTTGTGCATAAATATGCACCAAAAAGTTATTTTATTTTAAAAGAAAACCAAGCAGTTTGCAGTAAATAAGTAAAAGATAAATTTGAGTCAAATGTGTCTAGCATTTTTCTTCATACAAGGTGTGTGGGGTGCTCGAGAATGGGCTGTTCTTAGGGACGCCTTTACCTGCGGGTCCAGAAGTGCGGGAGAAAGGTTCTTTCCTCTTGTTTTAGGCTCTCAGGTTGCTTTTGGGGCCAAGCTCACAGCTCTGCTTTCCTGAGGACAGGTGCTTTTCCAGAAAACAGTGATGCTCATTAAAAGATATCACTTATTTTGTGTGTGCGTGTGTCACATAGCAAAGGATCAGCCTTGTAGCAAGTCTTTCCTTTTCTTTGCTAATAAATCCTGCGCTGGCTGAGCTAGGGAGGGCTCCTGGGCTGCCCTTCTGTCAGGTGCCGGGGTGTTCGCCCACGGCGCAGGTCCTGCTAGGCCTGGTGGTTTTTAGAACAATTTTTAAACCATTTTTATTTCCTTGGTTTGTCATTACTGAATTTTATCTTCTTTTTCTAAATACCTTTGTTAAAAGAGAGGGTCTGTGTAATAAGGGTTAAGCCTCTGTTCAGTTCTGTGTTAAATAACCCTGTTTTTGAAGGCAGTGGTGGTCTTTGCTTCTGCGCTTTGGAATTGTTCTGTGCCTCTGAAACAAGGTTTGGCCTAAGAGCAGCTGTATCTGGTGCAGACGAGGTCTCGGGCCTAGGGCCAGCAATCTGCAGTGATAGGCAGTTCTGGCAGAGGCAAAAAATTTAACAGGATTTTTTTTACGGACTTACGTTCTGGCCCTTACATGTGAACGGTCCAGCCTTGAGCTTGCCTAATGTTCCCCCTGTCTCAAGTGGGACAACCCGTGACCAAGTGAAATGCAGCTATTGGAGTTGGCAGAGCTCGAGGACAACTGAAAATAAATCCTTCCTGGATTTAGGTGCATTCTGGAATGAGCGTAAAGCGTCTTGATCAAGTAATAGTATATATTTAATTATAGTGCAATTTATAATGCAAACTATTACCAAAATAGAATCATTGCAAACATTAGATTTAAATTTTTCATTTTTACAGCAGGGCAATTTGTAATTATTTAGAGTCTATTATTGTAAATATTCATGAAGATATTTCTGGTTATATATTTCTTTAATTTACAATCACACATGCCTTAATTTTTTTGTCTTTTACTTCATGCAAGAGATGGAACTAAAACTGAATGTTTTAGTTTCCAAGCATCAAGACATTTGCTTGCCTTCCTTTGCTTTCACGCTATGTAAAGGGAATTGGCTCAGTGTGTTGCGTTGAACTTAAGAAAAAAATTCAAAATGCAGTAATAACATGTTGGATGTCTTCTCAGGGAAATGGTTTCAAAAGAAAGTCTGGAAAACTTTGATTCAGTGAAGCTCAAATGTGAAAGAAGCAGGAGATGTGGAAAGTGATTTGTCTTGGCAATGCTTTTCCTAAGTATTCAGTGTTGCAAAACTTCATTAGTGACCTGGAAAACAGATGGTAATTAAGAAAGGCCAGAATGGTCAGAGCTCCCCAAAAGAGAGACTTGCAAATTTGTGTTACAGCAATTGAGTCAAACTGGATGGACAAGTGGCTAAAGTGACTGCTCCTTTTCCTGATTTATGCCTAAAAGAATCAGATGAGGCAACATTGGCCCTAAATTTCACATGCAGATTTAGGTCTAGTTCCCGAGTTTGGGAAAGAGTATTTTATCTGGAAGCAAGTCAGGAAATCTTCAAACTAAAAACAAATCTAAAAGTTTCCTCTGGGTCAGGGCAGCTTTGTCCTGGTGGATCCCTTTGCTAGTAGGACTTAGACAGAGCTTTCTCTTTTCTCCTTGGTGCTATGGTTGTGCAGCAAAGAAACTCCTAGTACTCTGGGTGTTGGTGAGATCTCTTGACAACCTCATTTACTTTCTCCAGGACACACTGTGCTTGTATTTGTATTTTGTTTGTATTATGCACAATTTGCACAATTTGTATATTTGTTTGTATTATTTCCTGTATTATGCATGTTTTGATTAAAACCCATTTTAATAAGAATTTGAGGTAAGTGTCCAGATAACCTCATTTCCATGTAAGGCAGAAGGCAGCTTATGTCCCAATCTATATTCTTAAGAGCTCTCTGACTGCTCATAATGGCACTTGAAGCCAGTTTGGTAGAAAGAGCAATTTAGCCTCCCTGTGTCACTGGGGCAACAAATCCACGTTTTTACAGCTGCATTTAGCTCCCTGGGCCGTTTTCGCCCTCCGTGGGGCGTTGCCACCTCGTGCACTGTCTCTGCTGCTGCAGAAGGGCCCAGGCCGGGGTGGCAGCGTGTCCGGCCGCGCGGCCCCGGCGCCAGCGGGGCCCCTTTCCCGCCGCTCTCGCGCTTCGGGGCCGCTCTTCTGCTACGGTTTGTTTTGGCATCCGGAGCCTGTTGTTTATAGAGGTTTACTAAACACTTGAATTTTATTGACTATGTGGTAACACACATTTTTCCTTTTGCCTGGCTTTCACTGCATAGATTAGTACTTCTCCAGGGGCAGTATGACACTTCATTACTTAAGTGGAGCTGTTAGTTTCTTAATGTATTCTAGCTAGAAACGTTGTTTTGATGCTATCCAATACTGTTGTGTGGAGACAAATGTGATATCAGCCAGTAGCAAAAAATCCTCAGGTTTCTTCATTTTTTGCATAATTTGAGAATTTAAAATGGTTTTTTTTTCTGACTTCCACTGAGTTCTGTTACGGCTTTTGGAGCAAAGTCATAATGTATTTATCATCACTAATGTCAAAAGTTTCCTTCAGGGAATGCAGGTTGAATGGATGCTGCCCGGGCTTGCTCTTTCCTTCCCCCTCGTTGTTTTTGCTGCATCTTTTCAGTATTGCCCAGGCTCTTTACTCTGCTGAGCAAACTGCTGCAGGTGTGGAGCATGTCTAGTGGAGTCATCTTGGGCCTTTCTCTAGTCTGGAGGTAAGAGATGCTCTAGTTTCTTAATTAATTGGAGGAGCAAGGGGCACAATGACGTTTAAGGAAACCCTCTGCTGTTGTGCACTGTGGAAAGCAAGAGGCAGCAGCCATCAGAGGATTTTACAGTATGAATAGACGTAAGGAATGAAAGCTGGTGCAAGAGAGGAATTAGTGTCTCCCCTGGGTGTCACAGGTGGAGTGAAAAGCAACATGAAAAGCCGTCCTGGTAACATCCGAGGTGAAACAGATGGAGAAATGCAGAACCTGCTATAATATGAATTGTTCTGATTTCTCTCTCCTGGAAGAGTCATATAGTCACAATTCTGATATTTATTTATTTAATGATGTAATTCTTGAGAATTGGAATCAGCATCAGGCCCAGTTATTCCAGTTCCTTGTGCAAGTTTGTAGAAGGAAACACTTTTGACCCCAAAGACAACATTGCAGGTGCAGAGAAAGCTCTGACAAGCAGACCTTGCAAGGAGAGCAAACAGGGAAAGCAAATGTTTGTATTGCAGGGTGGGCAGCCCTCAGAGCTGTGCAGAGTCACAGACCACAGGAAGCCCTTGGTGTCTTGCAGGATGAGGCCTCTCCAGGTGATTGTGCAGAGAACAAACCCCGTATTCCACCAGGTGATGGATGCCTTTGGAGAGCACTCTAGTTCTACCTTGGGTGGTGAGAAGTGGCGATGTCAGCATCTTTTAAGTGAAGGAATGAATGCCTATGGTTTCTGTTGATTTGTTGCATCGTATCCATGCGTGTCCTTGCAGCTGTTCCTTAGAAATATGTGGATGAGCCACGTACCGATTAGCCTGTTGGCTCTCGTGGCATTACAGAAGCATAAATGTGTAAACCTATTGAAGGCAGATATCTGGACATGGATATGCCCAGAAACACCGCCTGATAAGAGCACTGAGCATTTTTACACGACACTGTTGGTGTGAAAGCAAACCAAGCCATTTATATAATCATTTGTCCTTAGAGCTGACATTTATTAAAAGCTCATTGTGTAAAGAATGGATCAGCAAAGCAAATACTTGAGTTAATGCTACTAGTGCTGGTAAAATGAACCCAGTGTTTAGACTTCTGTTACTCCCAAGTAGCTCACCAGTTTGGTATTTTTTTCATTTCTATGATATTTTGAAGTATCTTTTGCTATGGAACACAATAGTTTTGTGTGCTTGGATGGCCGGATGCCCACAGGACAAAGGTCTGTTCCTAGGCAGTTGTGATCGGGAATAGTGATAGACTTCCCTGCCCCGTCCCGGGAGTACAAGAGCATGGCTCAGCCCTCCCTCAGCAGCAGAGTTAAGGAGTCCCTTTAATTCTTGATCTGCCTGCCACCAGGATGGTCTGTGGTAATGGGTGCTGGCAATTGACTGGAGAACATTGGTTTATTTGGACTAATGGTTACACTGGGCTCTTTGAAGGGAGTCTATCAAAAATACTGAAGCTGTGAATCATCTTGCTGAACTTGTGACGCTGCAGTTTGATGTCTTCTTCAGGTTTAATCACACCAGGGTTCCTAGGTTTCAAGGGAGAGATTCAGGCTTGCCTCAGGTCTAACTCATCTGACTCATTTTTTAGACATCTGAGAGTTAAAGTGAACTAAGGCCCAGCAGTGCCTATTCGTATGCACTGCCTGGGAGTGGAGTCCAGAAGATTATGAAGTGTATTCATTTGATGGAGACATCATAACAGAGAATCTCACTGTTCATTTTATTAAGGGTTTTGATCAAGCAAAGATTGATTCAGTGACTTTTTCTGTTTTTCTGTTGACAAACAAAGGAAAAAATGGGAGGTGAATTCTGACTGGAACATTTACTTGTTCCAGAAATTGAAATAATGTGATAAGTGGCTTTTATCGTATAAGCAGCTTCTTTACTGTATAACCCAGCTAAGTGGGGAATGGTGTTTCGTGAAAGAAAGAGTCCATTTGTTTGCTATAGTCAGAATAATATTTGTTTGTTATGGCCTTGGTTAACCTTTTACATTACACTTCTGGGGCCTTCCATTTCCAAAGCTGCTGTGGGTGCTCTGAGTATCCTTTGACCAAGGGTCTGGGCACTGATGCCCCATGGGGCAGTGATCCAGCCTGGGTGATTCTCTTGAAGAGTGGTTTGCTAGAAAGGAAAAAGACCAAAGCCAGAGCAGGTCTCTTGGCTGGCCTGCCTCTGCCTTCGTTGATGTGTGTGTCCTGCTTTTCCTGGATTTCTAGCATGTCCAGTAAGGAAAAGGAGACAGCCAGCAACTGCTGGGAGCAGTTTTGGTCTGCAGACCATTCAGTGCCTGATCCTGCTCCTGGCTGTGCTCATCCCGACGCTCCAGCTGCCCAAGCACCATGGACAGGGGCGGCTCCTCCAGGCCCAGAAACCCTCGCGCTGAGGAAGGGAGCAGGGATGGAAAAACACGACTGTAAATGGAGAGGAACTTCAGTGGGACTTCCATTCAAGTCCCAGGTCCAAATGACTTTGACTCTTTGTTGAGAGTAATAGGTCAAGTGTTTGGTTTAGATTGATTAAGGTTCATTTCACAGCCCTTTCAGCTTCTGAGGTCTTATTTTCTTTTTCAGTTTTCGGAAGAGAAGTTTCCTTCAGGGTAGGCCACACTGGTCCCCGAGAGAGAAGAGACTGCTAGACATAGCCAAGATTTTACATTATTTTATCATCTGGACTACACTCCTGTACTGTCACTGCTTTCAACTGTAGACAGACATGATAAGAGTCAAGTGATCTCCACACAGAATGTATTGAAAAGAATAATGGAGTGTAGCTGATTTTGGTGACTAATTTGGGAGAGCAGCCCCGCAATCAGTAATCCATAAATACAGCAGGAGCCCTTTATTGCTGTCGTCCCAGGGGGTTCTGATGACCCGGCCCTGCAGGGGGGCGCACACTGATGGGTCGGGAAGGGAAGAAGTTGTCTGCTTGCCTGACGGCAGTGGTAGGTCTCACACATACTGCTGGTTTACCCCAAGAGCTGGCATGGGTCGCTGCCTTTCAGAGACCTCCACTGTCACGAGCACTGCTTGTGTGGGGCAGGGTCACAGGCATTTCACCTTCTCAGTCCTGCTGGGTGGATGAGAAGAGACCCAGAGGACGTGGATGACTTGGTGCGGCTGCCGCTGTGGAGAGAAAATGTGTCATCTTGGAAAGGTTCTTGTAAGGATGCTCATGGGCACCGCTGTAGCATCGGCGCTGACTGCAGTATCTTGAATACCTGTTGCCTGCTGGGTATCCTTACTGATATTTTGGTACTGTATTTCTGATCCTCAAAGGTATTAAATGCAACCTGGATTCTTGGCTCTGAAATGAAACTTGTCTTGCTTCTCTTCATTTAAACTAGATGGTAGGCACCAGCCCACTGATTAATTTACATTTTGATATGCTATTTAAAGAAAAATCTTCTTCCCTGCAAGAAGTTTTCTGTTAACATAGAGCCAAGTTATTTTTATTTTATCAAAAAATAATATTATTGACTACATTGGGACTATTTTGCATCAATGCAGCACACAGTATTTGGCTTGAATAATGTTATTCACTTTTAACAAAAATACAAGTTCTTATTAGATACATTTGTCCTTCTGATCTCTCAAATATGCCAATTTAATAACATTGTATTCTATACTGATTACAGTGCCTTTAGATTTTAATGAATATTTGTATCTTTGTAGTTTCAGCTTTAGAAAGATAAATGCATTTCTTTATTGGAAAACAAATTCATTTTAGGGGTATTGGTTTTATTTGTTTATCAAGAGATTTTTAGGAGATGAAAAGCCAGTCTTTGAACCATTCAGACTTGTTCTCTGAGCTGGCATCGCTTTTATACAAGAAATCACCGAGGGCCATCTGTGTCTCTTCCTGATTTGAATGGGACTTTTACAAAGTAACTAGGCCCTTTTTAAGAGCTTCTGGCCTCTCTCCCAAAAGATGAGATGTCAAGGATTGGAACAGGGGAAATCAGAAAGTCCAGATTATAATTGGTGCTTTATGAGCACTTGTGAGGATGGAGTAAATTCTATAGCCGCAGTGGCGTAGGCATGGTCAGGTGGAAACAGGGTCAGAGAAGAAAATCATGGAAACATAGAATCATTATGGTTGGAAAAAACCTTAAAGATCATCTAGTCCAACCAATGGATTTTGGATAAAGAAATGTTACACAATTTCTCACATGATTTTCTTAAAAAATAGTTGGAATAAGAGATGCTGCCACGCTGTATTGTAGTGCATGACTGAATTGTTTTGCTTGTGTTCAGTTTAGACTTTTTGGACTGAGTTTATGTTTGTACTGTATGTTTTTCTTTCCAACCTTACCGTTGAAATATGAGTGAAGAGAGGAGGTTCAGAATGCCTTCTGAGTCCCTGATTGCCTCAAAATTTTACCACAGGTTTCCCCAGATGCATCAGACTAAGCTATTGAAGCCAGAGAGACTGAGGTGGGTTTGAGTTAGTTGGGAGTATGAAATGAAATCATTGGGTCAGCAGAATTACTCTTGTAAATGTTAATTTGACAGGCTGAAAAAAATTGTACTGAAAATAACTTCTCAATATAAATTTCAATATAAATTATTTACACAACTAAAACCTACTTGTAAAGGGGCTGGCTAAGGAAAGTGTGTAGGGGAGGTTACAATGTGCCATAAAAATCTCATTTGAGGCTGTGGTTTTTAGTGGTCAAAAATAGTCATTTTAGTTCTTGCAATAGTATTGTTTTGTTTTGCTTTCCTTTGTTTTGAATATACTTCATGGGTTTCCCTTTTGGGGCAGGAGGGAGAGAAGAGGGATTCAGTGCTTGTGAAAAATGTTCTCCCGCTGGTAGCATTGGGCAACTGAGTGTTTTTGTCCCTTCGGATGCCTGCGGGAATTCATTCAAATGCCTAGTAAGTGGTTACTAGCACCCGTAAAGTTTTGATGGGGAAAAATTAGGATGGATTGGGTTGTAAGATTGCATTGTCGTGTGTATCTGCCAAGGATTCATGAATGTCATAATGATGGAGGAAGAGGGAGATTTATTATGAGGCTGTATTGGCCAGAGATTTATTATAAGGATGTGTTGGCTAGTTTAATGCTTGTTTTGGCACAGTATAGACTTGGGCAATATTCAGCTGTAGTTACATACCTTTCCCCGAAAACCCTGTTCTCCATCTTGGATGTATTTGGGCAACAGGCCGTGCATGGGACCCTCATCCCCGCCGTATCTTCTGAGCAGTGGCTGCGTTGGGCAGCTGCCTTGGCAGTCCGTCCGAGACCCGAAACCGCTGTTATTTTCCGAGCTGGCAAAGGCTGGGAACACGGCATTCGGCTCAGCTGCTGCATGAGAGGAGCCTCTCGCTTCATTCTGTAGCAATTCCTCTGCCTAACGATCCACATTACGTTTATTGGCCTCCGAGGGAATTGTGTTTACTCAGCCAGAACGACGGCCGTGCGACTGGGCCCCTCGGCCTGCAGAGTCCAAGCAGGAGAACTGCAGAAGGTCTTTGCAGATCGTCCCATTCCCGCACTGCAGAAGAAGGTGATGAGAACAGCTGGTCCAGCAAACTCTTCAGACAGGCACTCCAAGCTCTATCTGGTAGAGTGTAACTTTATCAACCTCTTGCCTGGGAGCCAAGTTAGTTATGAATAGTTTTGGTGTATGTGTTGGAAGGTACTTTCACTGTAGCACACCAGTTTAACTCATTAGTTGGAATGTAATTTTAGTCTATTCAGACTCCTTCAAAGCAGTTAACGGAAACTTTCCATAAAATCAGAAGCTTGTGTGTTTTATTGTGCGATCATTCCAGTGGTAAAAACCATCTCTTTTTTTTCTTTGTAATAAAATGAATATATGAAGTAAATGCAGGCTAGTAAGAAAGTGAGATGATGAGTTTGCAATGAAGGCAGCAGTTTCTTCTAGAGTAAGTTTTGTGGAGCGCTGGTAGCTGAATGTTTGCTGTTTAGTGCTGCCTTCCTCTCTTGGTTTGGAAACGAGGGGCTTACATTTCTTGGACAGGAGTACATACTGATTCTGGCTCGGCACTGCAGACACTCGAAACAGAGGACAACTTGAGCTTTCTGCACCTGTTTTTGTGGATTAGAGCCCAGAACCTGTAATTAGTGTGAGGCCTTGTGTATCTAATCTGCCTTGAAAAATTAGACTTTCACCCCAGAATGCCCTGTTCAGAGTGACCCTTGCAGGCAACAAGGCTTGAGCAGATGGGCTGAGCACAGCTTGCAAGAGCGCTGCTCCTGCTCAGCCCTGCTCTGCAGAGCCGTGCTGGCTCCCTGGTGGGACAGTCTTGGTTTTCCACTGCAAAATCCCACGTTCACATACTTGAGCTGTGGTGAGTCCAGATAGCTGGCTATCCCACGTGTCCTTGTGCAGCATGAGGCAGAAGCGATGAAAGAAGGGGTTTTCGGCAGTTGTCCTAAATCCTTCCTAGAAAGAATCTGAAATCACTTGTCAAAGAGACAAATGGGATGTGTAGGCAGCTGCGACAGGTAGTGTGTGTGCTGCTTCCGAGAGAGACTCTCTGCACCCTGGCCCAGTGATGTCGTGGCACTAGTAGAGCTTCCAGAAGAGCAGTGGGCACCACAGTAGGTGCTGTCTGTGCTGGTTTCTTCTGGGTGCCTGTGCATGTTTATAGTGGTACATCCTAAAGCCCTCTGCATAGCACATGTATTGCAGTGTCACACCGTCACTAACAGCCCATCAATGGTTTTGGCTTATGAAGGGTCTGTTGCTCAGCTCAGTGCCACAGGTCGTAAATACACCTATGAGTAAGGATGGGTAAGGAGCATGGAAATGGCGAAGAGCAAGGGTCTGAATTTTCCAGTGAGAATTAGTCTTGCCATTGATTATACTGCATAATTAACACAAAATTATGAATACTGTGCTTTTGTTATTCTCCAACAGATTATCCAGTTGAGAAATAATAGGCAGTACAATACACACACAACAGAGCAAATTGCCGGGGCAGATGATTTGGTAAAAAATAACAGATTTTAAGCTGAAAACTTAGCTTTTTTCTTCCAGATAGAGGAAGAAAACTGAAGAGCTGAAGCAGCAATAGCTCTGCAAGACTGGAACAACAGCTTTGTCTCCACACAGTAAATACAAAATACTGAGTGCTGTTGATGATTGTGATTTTGTGCTCTCTGCAAAGGGATGAATTGTGAGGCTGCCAGTCCCTAAATACTGCGAGGGTGGGATTTGTTTTCCAGAACCGATTTCTAGAAACAATAGCCTGGAAAAAAAAAGTATGTCAAGCTACATGTGCTCATCACAATTTTGTAATTAAAGGAGTTGGTTTGAGCAGGATTTGGAGAGTCTTCACCATGGCCACAAGGTGATGAGGGATTGCTGTTGGTTTCGCTTCAGCTGGGATTTCACTGTGTGAGTTAATTATCATGCTTGGTGACAACCGAGTCGGATCCCCAGTGCACAGAAATCCCAACTAGCCTGGGCTTGTTGAAGTTGTATTTTATTTAAACCAGGGATGATTTTGGTGCTTGGATAGCTCTGATTACTAAATCCGTTTGTTTTCCTTGCTGATGACATAATGACATAACTGGAACTGCTGCAATAAAATACACTAAGTGTTTCTGCAAGGGTTGTTTTTTTTCTGGCAAAGAGTAGATTGACGTATTTTTCTCTGCCCTGTGCTATGATGTTGACTTCAAAAATGGCATGTATTTGAGCTTTGCCCATGTCACCCGGAGCTGTAAAGTAGAGCTTATGTAACAGATAGAGGCAGAATAATTGAAACAGCAGGTTTCAGCTGCTAAGGTGCATGGTGCTCCATGTCATTTGTGATAAATGTAACTAATTATTGTGCTTTTAGTGGTGAAATTAATATAGTCTGTCTGCAGTGCTGAGTTAGACAAATGCAGTTGGGGAAGTGATGTTTTGTTCAAGTCAAAGCATACCATTAGTAGGCTCCTTTGCATGGCTGCTGAGGAAGGGACCTGGACTCCGTGGGCACAGCTGTAATTAATGCACACTGAGGAAAATTGCTGTTTCTTCACAGTTCAGGTTGCTCACTGCTTCTGCTCGAGCAAGCCACAGGTATTTGGACTGTAAATGACTCCTTTTTAAAAATTTTCCTCTAGCTTGCACACATGCACACGTGCGTGCATACACACAGACAAAGGCAATAATTTAAGACTGCAGAAATAGTGTTGCCACTCTTGAACTTCTAAAGCTGTTGAGTTGTTGGAATATACCTAATGCCACCCCACTTTTAATTTTTTGAGTCAAGGTGACAAACACTGCCCGGCCTGCAGGCGTGAGGCAGGAGGTGAGAGGCGCGAGGCGCGAGGCGCGAGGCGTGAGGCGAGA
This sequence comes from Tinamus guttatus, assembly GCF_059628265.1. Classification (NCBI taxonomy): domain Eukaryota; kingdom Metazoa; phylum Chordata; class Aves; order Tinamiformes; family Tinamidae; genus Tinamus; species Tinamus guttatus. Next base: position 525,297 of record NW_028288759.1, on the reverse strand, counting down.
GGCGTGAGGCAAGAGATGTGAGGTGAGAGGCGTGAGGTGAGAGATGTGAGGTGAGAGGCTAGAGGTGAGAGGCGCCGCCCGCTCTCCTACCTCTGCACGTGGATACTTAAGAGGAAGGTTCAGCCTCGTGCACTTGACGATCGCTGCTGTCCTCCTCTCGCGCTTCCCTGGTTGTCATGGGGGTGTTTTCTGCTGAAGCAGATGGGGGTTGCGCTTGGAATCAGTAAATCAGAGCTTGTAAATATTGCAACAGTTTTGCGTAAAGATATGCAAGTTTCATAATTTTATATTAGCAACACTGAAGTATCATTTTGTTATGTAACTGGCATATTATCTAATATCAGACCTCAGGGTGATCTTTCCCTCCTGGAGTTAGGCTGCCTCTAAATATATTGCCTCCTCTGGCTCACACATCTCCATTTTTTCAGTCCCAATTCCATGTTACTTAAACATTCTTTTGTTTGCGGGATCACAACAGCCCTGTACCTTTGCCTGGTACTTATTCAAGCTCGGAAGTTGGTGGCTGCTTGGAGGGTATTCCGCTTGTGAGGGACAAAAAACCCCTTATTCTGAACGTGTTCAGCATGTGTCAGCATCAAGCGTTCAGAAAAAAACTCTCTGATCCATGAGACCATTGTAAAAGTTAGTCTCCAGTTCTTGGCTAATTTGCTTTCTTCAGTGCTACTGAAATAATTATTTAAGTGTACTTGAATATTCAGTCATAGTGAAAACAAATCTCATCAGTAAGAGGAAAGGAAAAAAATGATCACCCTTTTACAGGTCAGAACTGCTCTTACTGGAATTGAAGTCATGCTTTCATTTGTTTGGTTGAGAGAAGAGAAGGTTTTACATTTTCCACAAATTAAACCAGATATTTTTTTATGTCCTTGTATTTTAAGATCCACTTTAATTAATAATGAAAATGAGAGGGGGAAAAAGGACTTTCAAATGAAGCTTACTCAATATATTTGTTTATTGGAGTTTTTAATCTTAAATAATTTAAGCAGCCTCAGTATCTTTGGAAGCATCAGTTTACAGCATCCATTTACAGACTCACTGTTGAGTGCTCTCTTTGTCAACTCATTCGTTCCATTCAGAAAAAAAGAACTATCCTGGATTTCATCTCTATTCTGATGGCCACTAAACTGATTTCATTTGCTAACGACATGCCGTGTTATTACTGTACCAAAAAATAAACTCCTTGAGCCTTGATAATAATAACAATATTCAGGTACAAAGGATTGTCAGCATTTGTTTTTTCTCTTAAGAATACAGATTTATTAGTATAGAAAGCTCATTGTTGGCACCATCAAACAAATAACACCTCAAAAATGCAGGTGGTTAATCCATCTCTCTATTCCAAGCGAATTTTCAACGAACAGTGTACATAAATAATCGGTATATGCAGATCTATGTTGTATCTTGCATAGGAAAAGTACTTCATACTGTTCTCTGGGCCAGCCTCTTGAGCATAACTGCAAAAATAATTTAAACATCACAGTAAAATATGAAAAGTTGAAACTGATGTCTTATTCTCCACAGCAGCCTTGTACTAAGAAGACCATCTCTCACATCCCAGTTTTGTGGCCGCGTTTCAGGTCCCCGTGGGCGAAGGAAGGGGCCGTTTGCCCCGGGTTGCCCTGCAGCTGCGGAGCAGGACCCGGCAGCAGCGCCCGCGCTCCCCGCTCGCCCCTGCCCCGCTCTTGGGCCATGAGTGGATGGTTGAGCCTTGTTTTAAGAAAGATTTTTTTTCTCTCCAAACAAACACAGCTCAAATGGTTCTTTATGGCCCTTTGTTATGTTCATAAAATTGATATTTCTGGCTGTTTAAGGGGTATAGGAAAACAGCCAAAATTCCTTCACATATTTTCTGGCAGAATCTTTATACAGCTTAGGAACTGGTGTGTTAGTTTAGCTGTCAGTGCAGAATCCTGTTCCATTAAAGACCAGTTTGGGAATTCCTCAGCTTTTTTTTTTTTCTAGAGTACATACAGGTGTCACGGAGCGGGATTAGGAGGGTAAGACCTAACAACTGAAGGTCATGTTTCTTCCTGTCAGAAAGCTAGGAGTCTGTCACTATTTCCTGAAAATAAATCTGTTCTTCACCAAAATATGTTACTGCAGCATTGTTTGCTGTTGCCTTTTTTTTTTCCCCACATACATCCTTTTCTCACTCCAAGTAATAATAATTTCACTGAATTCAGTAACTATAACTTTGCACAAGGCTGACGTGGAATCATGATTTTCTCCTTGCTATGTAGTTGCTCATGTCGAACACAAATCAGACACAAAGTGGTGATTCAGTGCAGGGAGGGCGGGCGGTAGAGACAAGGCTGAGGTTTGAGGAGAAGGTTTTAAAAATTGTCAGTTTTCTAAAATAAAAATTTGCTTTTAAATCAGCTTTTTTATATATATAGATGAAAGCACTTTTTTCACCCTCTTTCTCAGTGAACTAAACATTGATTGGAAGGAAGCTGTTCTTCACTGTGATTTTCCCCCATTTTCTCTCTTGTGTTGTTTTCTAGCCAACTGAGCCGAGGTTTTATCAGTTTATGGTACCAATTGGAAACTTCTGAAGCTTTTTATGTCTTGCAAATGTCCTCCCACATTTCTTCCCTCCTCCGCGAGCACACAGAAGAGAGGGGAAAAAAGTGAGCAATGCATTTAGGTAGAGGATGATTAAACAACTAGGTTTCTGAATAAAATCACTATTTATTTCACAGTAAATGATTTCAGCATCATTCTCTGGAATATTATTTAAAGTATAATATAATGTTCTCCTCATTTAAAATAGAAGAACCCCACCACCAGCCTGGTGAATAGATCAAGGCATCAGCTGATGAGCCACATATGGCAGAAGCTGCTGCATATGAATTGTTAATGATCTCTACTGAGGAAAATAGCCTTCTTCCTGTTGGTGTGGAGCCCAACTGGAGTGTGGAAAAATCCACTGAATGTATGAAGATTACAGTGAGTCAGACTTGCATCCCTTCTCAATAGCCTGTTGTGTGAAATGGTGGTTAAGAAATACTTTCTGTTTTTTATTATACTCCCTGGCATCAGCTGACCCCAGTATTGCAGCTAGTTGATAAAAATGTGCTGAAGGCCAAAGGCGCATCTGAGGAAAAGCCCAAAACTGGGTTTCCTCGGGGTCCCAAGGTGAGAGTTAACACTTCAGCATTTCGCTCCAGGTTGTCAATGCTGAGCAAAGGGGGAGTCTCCAGGCTGTGTTGGAAAGTGCAGCTAAACACTGGTATATACCTTAGAAGGTAAAGCACTGAAGGCTTCATCTCTTCTTCTATACATACATACATACATACATATATATGTGTATATATATAGTGATTTAGTGTAGTTCATGGAGAGCATCCTGGAAGTTCCTGTCTTCTCGGTGAGCAAAAAAATGGTTTTGGCAACAGTTTTGAAGGATAAATGATATTTTTGAAGGAGAGGATTGTCACTCTTAGAGTTGAGCCTTGTATCATCCTTCCTCTTCTGCTGATAGTATTTATGGCTTCACAGAGAGAGGTGGAGGAGGATGTGGTCACCAAACCACTGGAGCCCTGTGCAACTTTTAGCCCCAGCACCTTGGATCTTGCGGCTTGCACAGGTTTGTTTGACCTTCATCCCAGGGCAGGAGGCTCCCGCTGGGCTTTGCCTGTGTTTGCCCCATCCCCCTAGATGGGGCTATGTGGAAGGAGTAAAAGGAAAAGTTACTGATAAGGAGTCTTATTTCTTTTTAAAGTCTCTTCATGTAAGAATAAAATGGGAAACACGAGAGTAACCTGCTGTTTAGTTGTCAGTGCTACAGAGTCTGGTGCTCTTTACCTTGCAGGATAATTTCCAGACACCTTTTTAGCAGCTCCAGGATGACGGAGTCGCAGCTCCCGGCCCAAGAAACTCCTGACCTGCGTTTTGGGCTCTTCATGGCAGCAGATGACTAAGCCATTACACTTGCTAAAGCGCTGTGAATCTTCAATGAAATGAAATTACAGTGATATATGCATTTCAGAGACATTTTGATTCATTGTCATTTAAAAGGTTTTCAGTTAAAATTACCCTTTTCTAGTTCTGCTTAGGTTTATGGTAGGTTTTTTTTTTTTGAGATAGGGAGGGAAGGTTGGTGTAAAGGGGCCATAAATGCCAGTTTTCCCTCCAGCTGTATAATCACCAGATACTGGAGATCCGCAGATAGCATTTGAAGTGAAAAATCTGAAGTAAAAGTGAGAACCAGGTTAGAAAACAGTAAAACAGAAACAGGGAAGCATGGCAACGGCGGGGATGCCTGTGTTGTCAGCCCAGCACAGTGCTCGGGCTCGCGGTCCCTTCTTACGTAACTGCTGCTTCACTTCAGCTCTGCACAGTTTGGCCTTCAGTAAATATTTTTATGTCTATTTATAGGCTGCAAAATGACAACGTAAAAGTGGTACAGCAGAATTGCGCTCTCTGTGCACATTCAAGCATCACGAGCTTGTTTTTGTCACGGAAGCAGTTTTTAGCACGACTTCTGCTCCCCGGAAGGTTGCGGCGCTCGTGCGGCGTCGGGAACGGGCCGGGGACGCCCCGTGGCAGCCACAGAGCTCCCAACCTTCCCTGCAGGTCGCCGAGGGGGCGCAGGCCTCGCAGGCATGTTAAGCGCTGCTTCCATCTCTGCGCATGGGAACTACGGACATTGGCCGCAGTGTCATGGGATGGGAATTCTTGGGGAAAGCTGCGTTCCCACTGCTGCTCGCCCAGAAGGTTGCAGAGCAGCGGCAGCCACCGCTGTGTGAGGTGCCACCCGGGCCTGGGGCCTGATCCCGACCCTCCGCCACCCGCGCGGAGCTGGGACCTGCCGTGTCCTTCTTGCCCAGGTGCTGCGGGAGCAGCCTGGGGTGAGAGAACTCCTTGGGGGCAAAGGCTTCAGAACAAGGCCTTGTCCTTTGTGCTTGACCAAATGCTGCAGTGTGAATGCTGAAGATACAATTAGCTAGTTAAAGCATCAGACATTACAGAATTCTCATCTTTTCTAATGTGGTGTGTAAGTATATGCATATATGATTGCAAGTGTTTACTCTTTGTAACAGATTGAGTTGCTCTGCCAGTTTGGAAATTGTTTACTGTTATCTTTATATCCCTCATCAAAATTTTCCTTATCCTTCATGACAACTTTCCAATGATTTGTTTTGAATTCCATGATTTGATGCAGTTGTAGTTTCTGATGCGCCCTCATATTCTACACAGTGCTAAAACTGAGCAAACCTCTCCAAAGAAACCTTAGAAAGTGAGCTACTTATCTATTTATTTATTTATTTTGCAGTCAAGTGCACACTGACTTGCTACTTCAGATTAAACTCATATCTTACACACAGCTAGTTTGCAATTTGGTCTTTTTTGTTAGAGTATTGACATTTTTTCAACAAATTTATTGAAGAGAGCTTTATGCTGCCTTACAGGCTTTAAGAGAACATGGTGACAGTTGTAACATACAAGTGAATGGTGACCCCAGAGGAATTGTTCAGATGGGGCTGTGCAAGTGCTGCGGGTTTGTTTTCTTTGTCCCTAATTGGGGACTCATCTCTGTGGTGTTAGCAGAGCAGCTGTCCATGTTCCTTATCATGCTATTTTTCCAAAGAAGTTACTTTTTGTGATTATTATCTGCACAATTAACATTAAACAGAGAGGAGAGAATTCGTAGAACTGCAACAGATAAATTGCATAATAGAAGTTGTTCATTAAGTATTTTAATTTAAAGCCTGCATACTAGGCCCAAGCCTGTTCCCATTAAAGATGAAAGAGCCTTGACTGACTTCATCAGAAGTGAGAGGAGGCCTTTTGATAGCTGAGGCCTGAAAATTTGGGGATCCTGAAAAAACATGAATTTTTACACTGACCTGAGGCATCCTTGTTATTTTCAGGCCAGTTGCCTCAGAAATGATATTTTATGTAAATAACAGTAATTAACAATGACATGCTGTTCTCTCGTGGGAATAATGGTGTGAACGTTATTTTCCTCGTTTACTGGAGGGCGCTTTCAGTTGTTACTCTGCAGAAAGCACTTCCATGTTCGGTGCTTTGATGCAGGTAGTAGAGAGGAACAATGTCCTCTCAGACTGTAGTAAAATTTAGATCAGCACTGCCGTGGAAATGGGAAACTGCAGAGTCTCTGTAGCAATAACATTTTTATAAGAATACTTTGCGCTGGGCGCTTTTCCGTGCAAACGGAGACTCTCTGTTGCAGCACTGAGAGAGCTTCCTGGTGTTCCGTGGGCTAAAGGGGAGAGAGGGTTTGGGTGGTGCTGGGATTTACTCCCGAGGCTGAGTTCTTGCCCTCTCTGAGTGCTGGGGCTTTTGCAGGTGCTCGTGTTGCTTCCCTCCAGTCTCCTCATGCTCTCATGGTTTGAGGGGCCGTGGACCCTGGGCCAGGGGGCTTTGTTGGAGATCCCTTTCGGCCCTGCTCTGTTGCAGTCATGTCGGGCCCATTGCACAGCTCCAGTTAAAAGCTGCAATGCTTTTGTCTCTAGATGTTTGTCTGGTGGTTTTTTGATTATTGCCCTCTAAATGGAGTGTTTTTCTGCAGGAAAGCAGAGAAGAGACTGTAAATCTTCAGAGACGAAGGCGCTGCTTGTGTGTGTGTATGGCATGTGTGTTATTATTAGTACATCAATTATTGCATCAACTACGAATTTGAATTTGAATATCAATTTGAATATGTACATGTAGCAGCAGTGCTTCCTCTTAAAGGTGACTGACCTCTTAAATCAGTAAAGCACATAAGCTCCCATATTGTTAATTATTATAGCCACAACTTAAACTGTAGGGAACAGAGCAGTGTTTATCGTGCTGCTTGTGCATATTGTTTGCATGCCACTTCAGTATTTATTGCTGTTCGAAATAAGCATCTATTTGAATCATCTGCTCTTCCAGACTAGAGAAAGAGATCTATCAAATGGCTTTTTGTTAAAATGGAATTGCTGGTGTCTGGGAGGAAAAGAGCCAGCCGTGTCAGGCCAGGCTTGAGCAGGACGCGGGAACATCGGTTCTGTGCGCTGCCGCTGCTGGAAACGTCACCCCGCGTCGCAGCCAGCGGGCTCGGAGCTAACGCGGTGCTTGTGCCTCTTGTTAAACTAAGCTGCTCTTATTCCAGGCGTTGCCAGTGATCATTCCGTGGAGACTAGGTTTGAATCTCAGGGAATTCCGCTGGGCTGCCGGGGGCTGGATTTGTTTGTTTGCGTGGGCTCCTTCCGCTCTCTAATTATTCCTTGCAAGTGAAATTGAAAGAGGGACGTAATTCAAACGCTCTATTTTTGGGCTGGTGTCATCCCGAGCTCGTGGGCAGTGCTGGTGATGGCAGGGGAGCTTGCGAAGCTGAGGAGGCTGCGGAAGGAGGCCGGGAGGACTCGCTGCACGAGGCCTGCGCGCGGGGACAGGGCGCGTTCCCGTGCGCCGTGTGGCAGAGCTGAGCTAGCAAATCTTTCTAATTTTACAAGCTAAAAAAAACCATTTTCCCCCCAAGTGTAACAGCTCAGCTGTTTTCAGAGCAGGTTGTGCAACTGAAAAAGCTGCCTGCCTTTATTTATTTATATACATAAATATATATATATTTGAAATTAAATAGAGCGAGTGATTGTTGTTTTCATTTGTGTCAATTGAGCATAGCCAGATTAAGCGGGAGAGGCCGGGGCGGGCAGGGAGTTTCTCCTGACGCTGCTCCGGATTGCCCGTTACGAGATGACCCACATACGTCGGGCCTGGCCGGGGCACGTGATTTTTCAGCTCTTCTGTGGAAACTGATAGTGCACAAAGCCCCCATTGAGACGTGGAGAGATGAAAGGAGATGAAACAGCTGGTTTGGTTTTATCTCATTCAGGGCAGGTTTTTTAGTCAACGTGCAGCATTAGTAGTAATAAAACCAGCTGTTGTTATAGCAGAAACCTTGCCTTGAAAGGGACGTAATTATTGGAGGCTGGTACTGTCGTTTGACCTATCCTTCCTTCAAAGCAGAGATCTTAGTTTTAGTATCAGACGTGGCACTTTATAGTTATTTGCGTTGCTAATTTGGGTGTTTGAAAGGCAGAGACCAGCCTTGATCAGTGCAATGTAACACAGCGATACCTGCCATGAATGCATAGAGAAACTAGCGTGACTTATACACTGCTGATAATTAACTTTTAGCTCTTGAAGTTTTAGGAGGAAAATGAAAACCTGTGAGCTGTCCAGAACTAACAAAAGCTGGAAAGTGCGAAGGGAAATGCAGACCTGAGGAGACAGAAAAATGAAACTCCAGCTATGGGGTAAAATTAAAGCTCCACGTTGGGGCCCTGCGCAGCCTCTGCTTCCCTTTCCAGCCATCCAGCCTTCTTCTGATAATAGCAACACCAAGGCCAGATCCACTTGCAGCAGGTCTATTTTTTTTTGTGGAAAACATAAAAAAATGTAGCAATTAAGAACAACCTATAAGACATGGAAAAATCCTGATTCATGGTAGCCCAGCTAGAGGAAATCAATGAGATTTGGTCCAGAGATGACACTTTCAGGAATGATTTTTGCTGTAATTTCTCAGAAGTGAAGATGGATGAAATCAACATCTTTATAATAAATATTTTTAGACAGCTATTAGATATATTTAGCATAATGTCCTGAGCTATATGTGAGCAAGCTTACTGCCCTCCTTGATTTCTGCTGGGTTAGGAATACACGTGCATCATCTGTAGGCTTTTTTTAGGATCAACTTCCTTAAACTCAAGTATGGGAATTTTACTTTAGCAGTCACAAAAGTCATTTTGCTCATCATATCACTGAATCTGTGTGTAAACTTCATAAACACCAGGTTCCTTTTAATATATCTCACTTAAAGTTATTTGACTTCAATAACTTTTTATTATAACTTGTGCATTTTTATTGCATAATCCAGTAAGTACCTAAAAATCAGAGAGAGATGACAGTGGTATCTGATCTTTCTTACAAGTTTTGAAATGAATACTGAGGTTATCAGTAAGGTTTTCTGATCCTGTTGCCTTCGCACCGAGGCAGACTCCAGATAAACCTCAGCCTCTCAAATGTTTCCTGCCTTGGAAAGGGAGGGCGAGAGACGCGGCTTCAGCAAAGTTCCTCCAAACGCCATTGAGGGAATTCCTTCTCTAAAAGATTTTGGCGTTGATTTTTTTGGCATGTGAGGAACTTACTTCATCAGAACCGCGAAGTTTTGTCCTGCAGTTTTGGGGCAGGTTTCTGCAGGTTCCTCCAAGCCTGGAGACCCGGGTGAGGTCTTTGGAGTATCCCGGGGTCTGCAGCACTTCTGAGGCCCAGCTCAGCTTCCCTCTTGTTCTGGGGGCACATCCTGACCCCTTGTCGGGAGATGATAGTCTTTATTCGCCCATTTCTGCCTTTATAAATATATAGAGAAAAGAAATATGTACAGAGAGGTATTTCTGCCTTTAATGGATTTAATGATTTGTATTAAACCCAAACGAGGCTTCAGTTTGTGCCTTATCTCTGTTATCTGACTTACACAGGGGAGCTGCACCCACGTGGTTTCCATTTCCTGCAGCTGCTTGACCAGTGCTTCAGACTGGGACTTGAAAACGCCCCTTGTGCGTCTGCAGGTCGGACACAGGGGCTTGGGGAGCTACAGAGCGGCTGCAGGGGGCTGTGTGGGGGTACGTGTGGGTTGTTCTGGCTAGGGAGAAGATAATGACACTATAACAGGCCCCGCAGCAGCCGTGCTTGCTGTTTGAGGTGGAACAGAGAGAAATTCCCCATTAGCGGGGCTTAGTGCCTGAAACGACTGGCGGACGAGTTGTCGTGTGTCAAGGACGAGCACCAACCTACCAGGGGAGTACAGGACGTGTCAGGGGAATAAGAAGACAAGTACAGTGGAATTTCTTGGACTTCCGAACGGCAGAGACAGATCTTCCACCACTGGAGAACGACGGGCTTGCAAAGGGGCCACAAATCACAGTGCCAGACATGGCTTGAGTAAAAGAGCTGTTCTGAGCACAAATCAGTTATACAATTTGCTACTCCGAATATTAAGAGTGACATTTTCCACTTTGTTTTTTCCATTTTCCGTTTTTTTTTTAAATCTCCCCCACCTATTAATCCTTGCTCAGTAAAAACTGTCCTCTGGTATCAAAAAAATGGGAAAATAAAATGTTGCTTCAAATCATATTATTCCTCTCTCCTGAACGGCCAGTAATGTGTATTCCATTTGGTGACTGAACATTTTAAATCACTCCGTACTGCTATTTGGTCTAACCGCTAGAGTAAATGTATTTAAATTAAGTAAGCAGTTTAAATATATTTTTTCCTTAGAACGATATTGTTTAAAGAACATAGAGTAGAATTTAAAAAATACAAGGCTACTCACAGTTACTTTAATATTCAAAATTCAGAATATTTAATATTCTCTGCTCCAGAGAAATTCTCTCCAGCTCGGTAGCTTTTTCAAAGTGTTTTCAGAGAAATTTCTTTCCAGAGCAGCAAGTCAGTGGGCTGCGGTGCAGGAGTGATTTGCAGACACGGACTGGTAATGCTGTGGCGTTAGCAAGTGCTAGAAGACGCAACTGCTGCTCTACTTGGTGGCAATCCTGGCTCCAAAATTGCACATTTTTGTTTTAGTCACTCCTCTGCCATCAGTGTATTATTTGCTTTATGGGATGTGTGGAAAGGCAAAACTTGTTTGTCTGGTCATTTATTCCATTGCAGATGTGAATTCTGCACATCATTGACATCCTGGGGCTGCAGGGGTGGCCCCGGGAGGGAGCGGGGGCGCGCGCAGCAGCTCAGGCCCTGCCGCATCTGAGCATGTTGGTGCCCCTGGCACAACTCACACAAATTCCGTTCCTTACCTATTTGCCTGTGTTTTGCTCCTGTTTCTCCATGATTTTCATTACGTTGGGAAACAGCACCACTGTATCTATCTCGCGTGCACTAACCGTGTTTCTCTGTGCTCACAACGTCAGTGATAAGAGGTGCGGAGCCGCCCCCAGCAGCAGTGACCGGCCTGGCTCCGGGGCCGAGCGGCACCAGGCACGCGGGGCCCGGGGTCCTGCACAGCCCCCCCGGCGCCGCTCTTGGTTCGGGTGGTTGTGCTGCCCGGACAGCCACGACCATCCCTGTCCCCCCTGCACCTCTTTGGACTTCACGCACAGAACCGGTTTTGTTCAATGCGTAAAAATGCTGTTTGGGGGCTCACCCAGCCTGCAGGTCTGGTCATCTGAAACCCCCAGCAGAGCAACAAAGCGGGCTCCGTCCAGGAAGACGGATGACAGGCTGCCTGCCACATGTGCACCACGTTTGCCTGCCAGATCTGGCCTCCTTTGTACTCTCCTCTCAAGTCCTTTCATATATTGGAGCCTTCCTTAGTTCTGCAGCCTGCAACAAGCCCAATTAAAGCCTGTTCCTCTGTGCTTTCTTCCTAGTAGAATGTTTTGTAATTTATTAATATGGCATCACAGTGCTGGAGCAATGAGCTAAAAGTCACCTGTTTATTCTCTTGTAGCAGTCCAAAATAATGGGAACTAAAACAAGTAGGGGAAATTTGCCATTTCATGTCCTTAAGGAAATCACAATCCTTTGTAAGTGTAACAAGCACGTAAATTTTCTGTAGAAAGTATTTGTTTGAAAATGTCCCTGTAGACATCATCCACATTTCATTTGTTACAAAGTCTCTTTTTGCTAGTGCAGTGTAAGAAGACTCCGATAAGAGATTTATTTCAAATAAAAGATAACTTTAGATTCAGAGAATTGCATCCTGCAGACCAAGGATGCTGCACGTCCAGGTTCTTCCTTTGGCAAGTACTGGTGTATTATCAAAGCACTCCAAGCTCTATAGCACTTTGGCAAATGTGCTTGCTTGGCTACTGTTTTCTAGAAACTGGACTTAAGGAGATTGTAAACAAACACTTCCAGAGAAAAGAATTCAGATTAAAAGAACACTGAGGGCAGATCTGCTGGGGCAATAGTCTGAATATTGCTGCTTTGAAATTGGCATCGTGGCTTTCCTTGTTCGAGGCCATTTAATGACTTCTAGCTGAAAAATGCATCATCTATGAATAGTTTCCCCTGTCTCCAGACTCCAAAGTGCCAGCCCTATAAATTGAATGTCAGGCCATGTTTTTCATGGCTCACGCATTCCAACCAGGAATAGTAAGTAGTTCTGCAAGTGGAGTCTAACTAACAAACCTAGTGATGTAGGAGCCAGAAACAACCTAACTTATACAGTTTTGTGTTGGAGTTCGTGCTGCAAAGAGTTGTAAATCAGTAGGAAAGCACTTTAAATACCTAAAGCAACGAGGGATAATACGGATGTTGCATCAGAGCATGTCTGTTAAGGAAGGACTATTTTCTCAATGTGATTTTTCTGAACATTAGAAGGCTCTGAGACTGGATTCCTCTGTCTTGGAAACCCTCTGCTCCTCCAAATTCACAAACTTTATGTAGCAATGGAGTAAAATTCTGAATTTGCTCTTAATTATGTAATATTCCTCTCTCTCTCTTTTTTTTTTTTTTTTTTGCTTTTACTTATTCCACTTCCCCTTTTTCCTCTTGTACTACATGTAAAACATGCAATCCTGAGAGTAAGTGATTGCTTTTCTAACAGGACTCGCCAGTCCTGACTTCAGGCCTGATTCAGGAAATTCAGTGGGTTTCACACAGGACTGTTTATTCCTACTGACTGTAACAGGAAAGGCGCTGGAGTGTCTTGGGAGATTAGATCTGTCTTTTTTTTTTCTTCTTGTTAATGACAGTTCTCCATCATGTTTTATTCATCATAAATAAATGAATCATTTTAAATCTATTCCTGTTTGCTGTAATTATTTTAGTTTTTATTGGTGCATTTCCATAGGAAAGAAATCCGTCTTTTCTCAGCAGAAAGAAATTAGAGATCTGATGGGTTGTCTTTTTTATACTGAGTAGGACCATCACACCAGAGGTGCTGCTGTTGGTGGCAGAAATTAAATACAGCTCAACCCTGGAGTTCTGTGTGTGCTCTTGAATAGGAGATTGTACGGGTTATGCACTTGTAATTGTCAATGAGCCACACTACAATTCTTGTGGTTATTAGTTTTAAGTACAGAACCAAGGGGGAAAAAAAGCCACCATGTTTTCTTGTTTTATATGAAGGCTGTCTGAATTTTTACATGATTATGGACTTGCTCTTGTTATTACAGGCCAACTGGACTGTACTGGCTCGGCAGACTGAGCGCCCTGCAGTTCTGGCCATCGCACATGGCCCCACGTAGACCTGAAGCTACAGCTGCCATGTCTCTGCTTTGCTCTCGGGAGAACTCGTATAACACAGATTGAGGGTTTCTCTTGGTGACTCTTGGAGCTGGTAGATTGCTGCCTTGCAGAAGGAACTGCTACCAAAATACAGTATCAATAGATCACGAATGGCACTTTTAAAGCAAGCATTGGGAAGTCAGGGCTTCTTTTGTGATTTTGATAACTCCCTTTTGCTGTAAGAAAAGTTATGCCTGCAATTGAGAAACCACGGCTCGCTTTTCTTGGGAGCTGGTGTGTGGTGGTGATCCTGGGTACTCTGGAAAAAGAAAAATAGAGGAGTGAAATTTTTCAAATCTCCAGCGACACAGAAGATTTAATTTGAAATCTCTGTCTCATAACTACAGGCCATCTCCTAAGGGTAGGACATGGTCCTGTCCTAAAGGCCGAGAGACGCAGTCTTGGTTTTCCCTGCCTTGCCCAAGGCTTCCCCCGTGCTGCTCTGATGGTGACCTTGGCATGAGCTCTGCAGGAGGAGGCAGTTGGGCTGTTGGTGGCAGCCCTGGCTGGACGTGGCAGACGTGGCAGTTTGGCTCGGTGGCACTGAGGGCTTCTCCTCTGACAAGTGGCATCGTGGCCATGGGCCCCATGGAAGCGCTTAAACCGTATTGTGCCAGGCCTGCTGTTAAACCTCGGTGGCAGCAGTGGCTTTCGCCTGGAAAACAAACAGGATGAAGAGCGTTTTGCAGCTCTTTGTGGAAGGCGGCTGCAGAGCAGAGGCCGGGTTTGCACCTCTCTGCCGTGGCAGCACGGGCACGCAGGGCCCAGCGCATGCCCTGCAGCACTCCACACTGCTGGCCCGTCTCCAGCCCTAGCCCTGCAGGAGCATCTGTGCCTGGCGCTGCAGCGCGCTCCCAAACGCCTCGCTCTTGGCTTAGGAATGTGTCCAGTGGGGTTGTTACTGAAGCCAGCAGCAAAAGCGCTTTGCAAGTGCTGCTTTGCATGCAGTTACTTGCTTTTATCTTCAGAGATAAACTCCTTGCTATCTGTGATAAAAATACCCAGTTGATGGTGCACAGCAGTGACAGTTGATACTTGCGTAGTGGTTTTTGTGTTGAAACTCTCCGAAAAAAATTGCTCTGTGCTCTTTTCTGGTTATGTAACCAGGAAAGCTGGTTGCTGCTGTTGCTGTGAAGTTATCTGTGATTTTGCTAGAAATCTGGATCTCCAACTTCTCAGTTACGCTCTCCTTTGTCTGGGAATGAGGGCTGCCCAACCTGGGCCAGCTGTCCATGGGCCCCAGGGGATGATCCAGCAGCTGCGAAGAGCTGGAGCATCTTGGTCCTGGGCCAGTCTATTGCATGGTGATTCCCGGCTCTTTGCGTGCCCTGGGCACGATGGAGCTAAGCAGGAGCTGCTAAGGAATATGTAGCTCTGCACGCCCTCCTTGAAAAGGGTTATGCCTTTTCTCTTTGCTGTCTGCTGTCCATCAGGTGGCTGAGAATTTCCCTCTCTTTATTTGACACAGTGCAAGTTTGTTGTCGTCTGTGAAGCCATTCATGTGAGACCCAGTACATCCCTTTGTGTTGAATTTTGTCCTGGCAAATTATACATAAAATGCATAAAAGTACTGATGTGGGTAGGGCAGAACAGAGCATGTATATGGATGTTAAGCATGTTTTCTTGCTATTTTTGGCAATATGTTTTCTCTGTCTAAAATAACAAATTTTGCATAACTGTCTTCTTTGCAAGCACTTCAGCTTCTTTCCTTTTCAGTTCACAGACTCTTAGAATTTAGAGCGTGAAAGCATTTGATGGACTAGTCCGCTCTCTTGCATGGCACAGGTTATAGAATCTCATCCAATTATTTCTAACGTGAAATAAAAATAACTATTTCAAAGCCCTCCCAGTCCTATCTAAAGACTTCTTGATAGTATTTCTGCTTCTTTCTCTTCTTTCTTTTTTTTTGCCTTTTTTCTCTCTCATGTTTAGTAAGTTTGTCTTCAGGTTAAAATTTTTGCCTCTGTGTGTCACATCTTTTCTTTGTTTTTTTATCTCCTTGTGATTTCCCATTTAATATTTATTTCAGTCTATTTTTGTGTATGCTCCACGGAAGGAGTGTTTATGGGTCAGGAGAAGGGTTGTGCTGTGCTGTTCCATAAAATAAACTCCCAGCTCGTAGTGTTGCTGCACCAAGTAGTTGATAGATGCTTGCCTGGAAGTCATGACTGTATCTTTTGCTTGATCACCTGATTGTGCTTAAAGGATGTTGAAGCATTTATATTTAAGGCATTTAAATGTTACCTTTGAAATCCCATTTAAAACACATTGAGCTAAATGCGTAGCTCATTACTTCTGAGGCCTTGTTTAAGACTGATGTAAATAGACTGATGAGTTGGTTATTTTGAGCTTTTGGTAAAAAAAATCAGCTTCCAAGTGGTCCTGGTGTATTTATTGTACATGGGAATATATGGAGATGCTGGTGTCATGTCACCATACACAACACACCTCTCTTTTGTGGGATGCCAGTATTTGTGCCCGGTCTCTGGAATAATTTGACTTGTGTATGCCATGAAGTTACTGCAGTAGCAGTAGTAGTTAGTACTGCAGATTCAGTGTCAAGTGTCTGATGTTTTCCTAATGGACAAGCTCAGTCTGCTGCTGGGGGTGGTGGAAATCCTGCCCCAAAGTATCACAGAATCACAGAATGGTGGAGGTTGGAAGGGACCTCTAGACATCATCTAGTCCAACCCCCCTGCTCCAGCAGGGACACCCAGAGCACGTGGCACAGGGTGGCATCCAGGTGGGTTTGGAAGATCTCCAGAGAAGGAGACTCCACAGCCTCTCTGGGCAGCCTGTTCCAGGGCTCTGTCACCCTCACAAGAAAGAAGTTCTTCCTCACATGGAGATGGAGCTTCCTGTGTTTCAGTTTGCACCCATTAACCCCTTGTCCTGTCGCTGGTCACTACCTAGAAGAGTTTGTCCCCATCCTCCCTACATTCTCCCCTCAGGTACTTATACATATTGATCAGATCTCCTCTCAGTTTTCTCTTCTCCAGGCTAAACAAACAGACCTAGCTCGCTTAGTCTTTTCTCCTTCATTCCTCATAAAAGGAAAAGATATAAAAGGAGTAAGACCATCGCTGATAGAAATTTACGGGCCATACCCGCTGTATAACTGCGTAAATACTCTTCCAAAGTCTTCCCTCGCTTTGCCCCACATGGCGCTTGTCACAAAGCTCTTTGAGGAGGCTGGAGGGGGTGCGGGGCCCGGCGGCAGCGCGGCTGGACGCGGCGGCAGCGCGGCCGTTGTTGCGGCCCACGTGAGGGCCTCGTGAGGCGTCACGGGGCGGCGGCCACCGCAGCTCCCAGTGCCCTGCCGTGGCGGGGGCTGCCCGTCTCCAGACAGGCGGGTGCACAACTGCCTTTGGGCACGAGGATAAGCCAGGCTGGACTGAAACCTTAGTAATTTTGGCTACGGTTTTCTCTTTGTATGGCGAAGTTGTACAAATAGTTGGTTGTAACTGGGAAGCATAATATGCATGACCGAACAACTGCTGGAAAGTCTGAGTATTTGAGCTGTGTTTTATTATTATTATTTTTAATCATACCCAACCATTTGGGTCTGGATTTGAACCAGGGACCGAGTGCTGAAATGCTCTGTGTCTGATCAGCCACCCCTCCGAGTCACTCAGTCGTCGGTTGCTGTTTCGCTCTCAGTGCAGCAGATGCTTACGGGTTATAAATTGCAATTCCTTTGACTTCAGTTATTTATTTTAATAGTTTCTATGTTCTGTCATTGCACCAGGAATGAGAATGAAAGGGATATCCACTAAATGAATCCAAAGGGATATAGAAGCACCGTCTTTTTATTCTAATATTATTCAGGTGGGGACAAAAAAGTGCACTAGTACTTTGTGTCTGGTGATATAATGCTCTGTTTAGCTGATAGACTGGAAAAAAAAAGGTCATTTTCTTCTGCTGGTTGTTTCTTTCTCCATTTGCAGCCCAAGATACCTGTGGCTAAAGTAATCAAGACTGAAACTTTCATCTCTTTTAAGCTCACTCTTCAGGGTTAAAAAATAACCTATATTGAGTTGGATCTTTGCTATCATTTTTGCAGTTCTGTTTTCCAAGGTAGCCATTAGTGGCTGTCCTGTTGGACAGAGATATTGAGAAGATTAATTTCTCTCATGCTCCATAGTCCTGATCCTCAGCTTCAGATGTGGACTCGGATTCGGTGCTACCGAAGATGCTCACACCAGGGCTACGGCAAACTCCTCCGGCCCGTTATGAAGGACTGACCGGGCACCTTCTGTTTGCAGCCAGGATGTGACGCTCTGAGAAACGTGCGACTCCGTGTGCAGAGCGAGGTTCAGTTGGAGTGAACGGGATTCAGCTCGGGTGCATGCAGGTCACGCGCGTTGGTTCTGGTCTTGGTTTTCACCAGAACGTGAAATAAGTAACTGGTGCCATTTCAATAGGGTTACTGGAGGTCAGTGCAGTTTCTGAATAAAATTAAATTCCGCCCCAAGAATACGGCGTGAAGTTTTGGAGCATTTTGCTCAGCACCCAGACATGTTGGTAAATGACGAGACTGCTTTTGTTTCCATTAAAAACAAAACAATTTTTGTAGCAAAATGTGGACATTAAAAATGCCAACCCGGCTATGTAACTGACAGGTCAAAGCCACAGGGGAACTAAACCCGTTGGACTTTTTTTATTCTAAGTCTTCATGAGTTATAACCTAGCCTTGTGATCTGGGGCTTAACTTGCCCTGACTCAGGCCGCCAAGGCCGCAGAGCCTGGAGTGACTCCGTTCTTCCTCGTTCCCTGTTGAGTGCTGCTGGAGCACACGGGAAGATGTTTCAAGTGGGTCCTTCAATATGAGAGTACAACACAATGTTAAGGAAATAAATAAGTATTTAAATAAGATTATACTCTTTTTGTTTACGGTGCATGCGTGGGGGGTGGTAGCGCCATGATCAGCAGCCTGCTGCGCAGTTTTTTCCATAGGAAGACTTTTCTGGAACTTGGGAATAGTTTATTCTCTGTGAATCAGTCTCGGCTCTATCCCAAATAACTGAACATTTACATTTCAAGGGTTTTAAATTTGGGGCTTTTTAATCCAAGCCTGGCTTACTAAAGCCTACTCTGCACAAGCTGTGAGCCTAATAAAAGGTTCATTTGAGCTCTCATTTATCACCCCAAAGCCCTTGGGCGGGCGGGAAAGTCACACTGCTTCCTTGCCAACTACAGCAGCTTTAGTGGAGAGGAAATTCTCCCTTGGGAAGATTGCGAAGTTTATTTATTGCTCTCCAAAATGAACTTTTAAATATTTCGGGAGTTGCCAACCTCAAGGAGGGTGTTTTCAGGTACCTGACCACCACCTGGGACACATGGCAGAGCCCCCAGGGTCCTTCCCACCCTTGAGTGTCTCAGGGGATTTCCACAGCAGATGATTTTATAAATTGTAAAATTTGTTTTCCAAATTATAAAATTCTAAATAATAAAGTTATAAATTCTGGGTTTTGCTGTAGAGCATCAAGCTTGTCGTTCTTCCAGGTGACCAGCACCAGGGGCTCTTCCTGGATAGCACTGCTGAAAGGGACCATCTTTCCGCTCCCTATTGGCAGCATGAGATTAAACTAGTTCTGTTGTTTGGCTGTGCATTTATGTTGCATCCGCAAACCGCTGCGAACAAAACCGCTGTTTTTTTCCAGAGCAGAGAGCACCTCTGCAGTCGTCGTTGGTTTTAACTGAGCCTCTCCTGGGGTGCAGCTCAGACAGGGAGATCGAACCGTTTCCACTGCAGCAGAAATAATCGTTTCTCCTGCCTTTGTGCTGCTCAGTCTCAATTCTGGCAACAGCTCAGGCCCAGATATCACTGGGTCATCACAGTGTTTTTTGCCCTTTGCTGGACCTCTGTGATCTGAGCTATATCTAAGAGAGGGCAAGAAAAGTGGAACACCGGCAAATGTATTTGTTTAACCTGAGGCACTATACATGATGGGGAACAATGTTACGAGACACAATATTTTACATTTCTCACAGTCTAAATTTTTCATTTATAATGGATGTAGCGTACTGTGGATAGACACCTTCACTGAGCCTTTCTGCAGTTGAATTTGTCTTCTGAAGAGCCACGTATTAGCAGCAGCCAGGTGAATTTCAGGCGATCTGTATTACACACACACTTGCACACATTGCATTTCATCCAGCGTCGTCACTGCGTCTCACATCGCGCTGCGCGCCTGGGCTGGGCTGAAGCGGCACGCGGGCTTTGGAACTGAAGTGAAAAGCTATCAGAGAAAATAAACACTTCCAAATGGCTGCTGAGCACATAATCCCCCTATATAACAGGATGTCTGCATTAATGGTGCCTGCTTCTTTCGGTTATTTGTGATAGCCGTTTGTTTTGTCCCTGAATTTCTGTGTTTCCTAGAGCAACTCTCCGTGGGGGTTGTTACCATGCGAATAATCTTAAAAGACTGGATGGACCTGATCAAATACAGGACATCAGAGAGGAGGCACAAGATGGAGTCTGTGTGACAGAGGATTCAGGGGAGCTGCAGGTCCGCCAGACTTCAGGAGGGGTTGGACTGTGTCACACACATGAGTGGGGCATGAGGGCTTCTCCGGTGGGGAGGGCTCTGCTCCCCTAACGAGCATGTTTGCAAAGAAAAATTACATTTCCTTGTCACATGAAAGAAAGTAATGTGTACACAAATGCTAGCCATTATTTGGGAAATGGCTCAAGCTCAAAAATTCTGGCTGGAAACCATTAGGAAGAAAGCTGGTCTCTACCATCAATTAATGCATTGTTTTTCTTCTCCTTTCATGTTGCGGAGCAGGCCAAGAGATAAGGGGCCGGCTGTAATCCGTCTTGTCAGATGAGCTAAGTCACTCCACGTTACACCGGTCATCTGGAAGATGAAAACTCCATTTCACTCTGAGTTTGATTTTTAGATCATATTTTTCAAGTCGTCTTTGCCTGTAGTTAATTTTCTCATCTTCTTCTTGTACTGAGTATTCTGAGTTAACGATGGAAGTGCAGTGCTCCCTTTTAGGCTTCATGGCATCTAGGAGAAGGTGTTGTTAATCCGTGTTTGCTGTGGTACTTAAGAACAGCAAAGTAGCTGCTGGTAATTAATTGCCTCTGTCTTGAGAGATGCATGTTCATCACTGAATCTAATGGCAGAGGCTGCGTTTTCTGTCAGTGCAGCTTTGCTAGGGGCTACGCAGACCTGCTTCACACCAGCAAATTCAGGAGCAAGGAGGACAGTGCGGGGCGCTCAGAGGGGCTGAGGAGGGCGGTCGGCGGCCGAGTTCTAGGGAACAACTGGAGATGCTGCTGCCCGTGGCTCCGGGAAACGCGCGTGGTTCCTTCTGCCACCTTCAGCAGAGGGGAGTTTGGGAAATGATGGGGAGACTGGGCAGTAACATCGTAACATTTTGCCACTCAGCTGTCCCAGACCCCAGAATTTATTTTGCAGCCCGTGTCCAAACACCAGCACGACTGACAATATCCAAGCTAACTAGCTGACGTGCCGATCTCTTCTGTGACCGTCCTGTGGTGTGACTCTGCCACCAGTGCTCAGCTGGTCAGCTCCAGCGGGAGGGAAAGAGGTGCTGGTTTCTTTAGCTACCTCTGATCACTGCAGTTGGGTGAAAGAGACCTAGAAATGGTACTGGTTTCAATCCTGTGAAACCCAACACACGGGGCATTCGCTGTGAGGAGAGTAGCTCCCCCAGCATGTTCATCTTCCACTGTTAACTTTTGTGTTTTATTGGAATACAAGAATCAAATCCAGTAGCACACTAAATGGCATGCCTGTCCCTTTCTAATATATGCCTGAATCTCTTAGGGTGCAGGAAAACCCAGAAAGGAGGTTGACTTGTCATTTTGAAGTTATAATTTGCAGAGATTTTGAAATGCCGTCATTGCAACTCAGCATCTATCTCCTAGGTGCAAGTGTAAAGCACAGGGACACTTAGAGACTGTTCCCTGCATTCATAAAATCCCTTTTAAGTAACAGTTTACTCTCAGATCATTCAGACTTGTCTTGTTTACCGATTAACAGAAAGAGCGCATTTCCCAGAATCAAACTCGTCAAGTCTTTAATGCTACCAGGTTGGTTATGGCCAATTTCCCCTGACCTGCGGAAGACTGTGCCGGTGTTACAGTCCAGCATCCCTGCGGGAAGATGGGACAGCTGCTCACATCCATAGTCAGGGGAACGGATAAATGGGATCCACTGGAGCTGTTCTGCTTTGTCTTGGCTATACGTTAGTCCAGAGACTGCTAAAAAGCACTTGAATGTAAAGCTGTGCAACCGGAGACCCAGACTGGCAGTGCGTCTTCAGGGCTGGTAGTCGGCTATAGTGACTGCGACTGCCCTGGCCCTGGGGCCAGCTGGCAACAGGAGCCCGTCAGAGCCGTGGAGTCATTCCGGAGGTCGGGATCGCCTCCAAGGTGGCTGCTGGGCCCTGCTCAGCCCCGGGCCGTGCCAGGGATTTGCTCGGAGAACACTCTGAGGTCGGGTGCCAACGCACTGCCAGGGTCCACGGAGCGCCGCCACGGTGCGGGCCGTGCTTCCCAAGAACATTCCCGGGCGCTGCTCCATGTGTTACTGTGATGGAGCCTGCCATCCTCGAAGAGGGATTTCATTAATACAAATCTTATGTAGGAGGACAGCTCTCATTTATGAAATAGGCTGGTCTTGTGTGGGAAGCTGAGTAGAGGAGGAAGATGTGAAGAAGGATTTAACCTCTTAATTACTGACAACCTTTTCTCGCTCAAAGGGGAGACTGACTAAGTTCTTGTTAGGCAGCTTCAGGGAGAAGTTTCTGCAGAACATTCATTTGCTGCGGCACTAAGTTGTTCTGCTGTGTGTGAAGCAGATGTTTAATAGTTTATCTGATTCTTTAAAGAATTGGAAGAAACACACTTTGTCCTGCTGTCTGAACATGTATTTTTTTACTGAAAATTCAAACATTAAAATAATTTTCCCTTTTTCTGTCAAAGATTCTGGTATATTCAGTTGTTTTGGCTCATTATCTTCTAGATACAGGGCAGGGACAAGAAACACCCTGTTACTTTTCCATTGCTGTTTTGGAAAAGATGCCTTCGTGCTTCTCTAACACTGAAATTATTTGCTGCAGCTCTGAAAACTCTCAAGTGTTATGGGTTGCTCGTAGGGTTCCCATGTAACTGGAAAATGCACAGACAGCCTCCTTCCAACCCAACACCTTGAGAGCAGATTTGTACTCCTTTTGCTTTACTTGGACCTTATAGTACCGGTTTTTAAGAACAGGTAGAATAAAAATTCTCTTCTGTTTGCTCATAGACATATGGCCAGTCTTTTGCTTTTTTAATGATGTTGGATCCCATCTGTAAAGTATTTTAGCTATTACTGTGTTTCATTCCAGTCTCAACAATTACATAATTTTACTAATATCTATGGACTTGTTTGGCAGTCTTAGCAGTGAAATATAAGACAGCTAAATTGTTTATTATTGTTTTCTGAAGTGGTGAACTCTTTTATAAATACATACATATATATGTATGTGAGTCATTTGTTGAATACATTCATCGCGCTTTTTTATCCCTCTTCACTGAGTCTGTAAATTATATTTCAGGCTGTGTAATTCTTTTCTTGTGGTGAATCCTTTCTAGTGCACTTCTCTTTTTGACCTCTCTCGTCTGAGATGAGAAACCACAAGTGGGACGTGTTTCTGTGACACGAGCTCAGGGGAAAGGCTCTGGCAAGAAGGCGTCTTCCTCAACAGAGCCTCATTCTCTACAGATGCAAGTTAATTTCTTAGCAGATGAGGATAATGATGCAATTTATTTTAATTCTATTTCAGAATAAATAAAGTGCGGTCTAGTTTGTGGCGGGCTGTGTTTTTACTTTTGTAAGGCACATCTTTTGATGCTGCGTACATGAGATTTTCTTTTTTCCTTCTATTTTTTTCTTTTTTTTTCCCCTCTCTTCATCTTTTGCCTTCTAGATGGAGAAAAATCTCCATCTAACAGATAATATCCTTCCACTCCAACTTCTAAAGACTAAATCAAACAATGAAAAAATGGAAAGCTCCACCAAGCTGAAAACCAGACAAACCAAAGAGCCTCTAAAGTTCAATTTCCTGCTTTTGAGGGTGTTTTCTTTTCATTCCGTCATTACTGGTGTAGCAAATGTATCGCACAGTTTCTTTACTGTGTTTCAGCAAAGCCATATGTGTCATATGTGAGTGTGGGTCTAGGAGGAGAAATGGGGAATATACCCAAGCTGAGCATTATGAAGCTGGCAATGTAAATCTGGTTTCTTGATTTTTATTTGATCTCAGTTTTCTAACATTGATTTTTAGTCAGAGATCATTTTATATTGAATAAAGGTAATGTGGTTGAGGTTCTTTGTGTGTAATGAAGAGCGCGCCAGATGATTGTTTCACAGAAAATTTTGTTGTATCAGTTTTATTCATTTTATCTCAAAATTCTGCCATATTTTTGCAAAACTTTTTAAATAGTAACTTAATAAACATACTCTTCAAATACTTAAGAAAGCTAATATTTATGTTCCTGAGTGAATATACCAAAATAATGTATTTAGCACTGAAGACTATTGAGCAATGTGTACTCCAAGAAAACTGAATTCCCTTTGTTCAGTGTGCAAATGTGAAAGTATAGTGTAAAAAATAATACTTCCCAATTAACTAAATTTGGCATTTCTGGAACAAATTACAGAGCCAGAGCAACGTATCATCTAATCAGTGTAAAAGCAATTTCTAATCCTCTCTAGTACTCCTTCTATTGTCAGTCATAAGATTTTCACATTTTGCAGATCATAGAAATTAATGAGCAAATTCTTCAATCTGGAACGTGCAAACCTACCTGTCTGTTTGGAATCCAAGATCACAGGCTCTTCTTTGAGTTGTGACTGATTAGCCATTGCTCCAGCTAATTGAAAAGCAGGCGTGCAGCTTAGAAATGACAGCACAACATTACTCTGACCTATAATGAAAAATTCAGAATAAAAAAAGCAATTATATTTGTTGAAATAGTTTTATGTTGTTTTTTTTTCTCCTCCTAATGAATCTTTAAACTATTGGATTGGCTTTGATTTTTTTTTAAGCAGATGATAAATTCATTTTGTTTATGTCTAGTTTGTATCATTAAAAATCAGCATTAGCCGTTGGTGTAGAACAAATTTCTGTGGAGAGATTTCTATCAAGCAGAGGAGATCATTATGGTTAATATGTGGTACGTGCTGGCACAGGCTGACTTGTTATTAGCAGACGATGTATTTGAAAGGTTTTCTTTTAGGCATGTGCTCCTGTTTTAATGCAGACTGTAGGCTTTACTGTAATGACTTTCACAGGTAATAGCAATAACCTGTTTTCTGATCCGGTTTGTTTCATTAATATCTGATGAAATATTTTCAAAGTTTTAGAGATACTGCATTTTTAGCATATTAGCATCATTTTGAACTGATGTTTTAGATGTATTATTTATGGCAAAAAATGCTTGTAAAGACCACGTGTGTATCATCTGTTGAATAAAATAATCTCTGCTTAACAATTCGTAGCCACAAAACCAAAATACAACAGAAAAACATAGAGAGAAATGGCAATAAAATATTTTCTACTGTTGACAAAAGTGTTAATTGACAGCTATCAAACTCCGAGTCACTTCAAGGTGTAGTCTCAGAAAAGGAGGAAGTGGCTCAGAAATGAGGGAGGTCCCAGAAAGCAGGTATTGGCAGTGGGCTCTTGTTCACAGTCATTCGCTCTGGGCATGGTGGAGAGGCAGAAAAGTCTTTTTTACCCTTCCTCAAATAATACAGGAAACATCATTTGATTTTATTGTTACAGAATATGCGCTCCCCAGACCCAGGGGAAAAGGGAAAATCTTTGCTTAGGAAGGAAAGGGAAAGGGAAAAAGGAAGGGAAAATCAGTGCTTAGAGCACTGGCAATTCTCATTTCCACAGCGTCCTTTGCCTTGTTTCTGTATATTTTCTCTGGGGGGATTTTCTGTTTTGACATCAGGCGCAGAATTCCCTTGCCTCCTGCCCATCCCGATTCCTCCAGTAACTGTGAGGCGCTGTCTGAGCGAATCCGTCACGTTGGCGTTGCGCTCGTGCGCGGAGGCCGCGGCTGTGGAGAGGCTGCGTGTGTGAGGCGCAAGGAAGGCGCTCGCGGCGGCGCCGGGCGCGACGGCCCCGCCGCCGCCCCCGCTCGCTTCCCTGCTCTGTTTGTGTGTCTCTGTCATAAAGATGGTGGTGCTAACAGGAGAGACACCAAGTCACCCGGCAGGCAAACCCCAGCACCCCCGTAAGGAGCATCCCCCAAGGGAAACATCCACCCGCGAGCTGGGCGGCTGCGCCTGGGGGAAGGAGCCCAACTGGGAGGGCCGAGGGTTGCGGCGATTTCTTCTCTCTTTCTTTCTGAAGAACTGCTTCTCTTGGTCCTTTACTAAGATCTGTTGTGCCAAATTGCTGATCCGGTTGGGAAAAGAGTTAAGGCGCTCTATTTGTTAAAAAATTGAATTATTTTCCTGCGTTTTAATTTTATTTGTGTATTTAACTCAAAATTCTGCTCTCTGGGAACGTTGGTCTTACTGCTCCTGCCAATATCAATACGCAGCTAGACAGCAGGAGTTATTAAAACGTGGAAGACCGAAGATGATATAGTCTGGAGATTTGTGAGCAAAGTTTATTTTGTTTTTTTTCTACATACACTTTCTTGTACCCGCTGTGCTGATTTCCCTGCCGTGAAGATTCGCAGGCTCTTTTTTTTCGGGGAGATTTGGCGAACCGACATCAGCTGCCATTTAACTAAAACCACTCTGTTGACAACTGCTAATGGTTGGAAACAAGTCTGACATTAGTTATTAAGGCCGAAGAGATTGGAGGCCTCTCTTCCCCTGATAACCACTTAAAAACAAATAGTAACATTTTTTAGGCTTTCTGCAGCCCTCATTTCTAATAGTCCAGGAAGGCAAGCAACTTAGGCTTAGAAAATGTAAGTGTAGGTCGTCACCACTTGTCAGAAGTGTAAGGAGGGATTGATTTGGATGAAAACAAAGTGGTTGTCAAATTATAATGAGCATCTGAAGTGTCACTTTGCTAAAGAAATTGTTTCTGGTTGATGTCCTGTGCTTTCTTAGACACCAAGGGAAAATTAGAACTTTATCAGAGTTTTTAGGAATATTAAGTGTTGCTTTAGAGATAGGAATAAATAATAATCCACTATTAAAATGAGGGATAAATAATAATAATCAAACTATTAAAACTAACTGAAGCATTGCCCAAAGTTTTAGTAGTGCTCCCTTTAGGTTTGGCTACCCCAGACTCTCCGTTGCTAGCAGGAGTTTCCAATGTGAGAAATGTTTCCAAAACTGTTCAGCTAGTCCTGGAATGAAGACTAAGGAAGAATTTTGTTTTATCCATTAAAAGTAAAAAAAAAAAAAAAAGCTTTTTCGAAATATCGGGAACCGTGCTTTTGAGCTCAAACAGGCTTTTGCCTTCTTTTCTTGCTCCGTGAAAAAATACCCCAAATTTGGCCAAGTTTATAACCTTCTGAAAAGCACCTTGTAGAGCCCTGCTGCAGTTTCAGCAGATATGATCTCTGAAGGGGTTGCCCTCTTGCCGGGAGAGGAATAACCAAACTAAACCTCTCCCTGTTTCTTACGTCTGATTTATGGCAACAATCGTCAGATTTGGACTGAAGAGTCCAAGAAGAAAACCCCAGGACAGCGAGAAAAAAGGTGCCTGGTGCCCAATGGCAGATACACGGAGCAGTCTTATCTTTACCTTTGCTTGGGGGACATTGTGGTTGAATATATAGTCTTAAATCTGGGAGAAATCCCAGTATGAAGTGTTCTGGCCCCTTTCCTTCAGTTTTCTGCAGGTCTGAACCTCACAGTGTCTCTGCTCTGGTACCTGCATTTAGGCAGCGGGAAGCATCACTGGGGAGGAGGCCGGTCACCCATCCTGCAGTCAGCGGAAGCCCACTTCGTGCTTGGATATGGAAATGTATTTTAAGTGAACTATTACGTGGAGGAAAATGCCAGTCAAATTTTGGGAGAGTAAAGTTAACTGGAATATTAATCACTTCACATCAGGAAATCATTTTTGAGAGAAGTTCAGGTTTTTAAGGGAAATGCTACAAAGAAGCTGCATGATTCCTAATGAAAATAGCTACGTCGGGGCTTTTGGAAAGCTGCCTGCATTAGGGATTCAATGCAGGAAAGCTTCCATATCCATAAGCACAAGTACATAGTTTGGGATAAAGTGTCTGTTCTATCATGCTTAACGTGGGGGCTTTTAATAGCACACCTCTTAATGGGAACTGAACCACTGACTTTCCTAGCTGGCCGCAATGCTAATAACGCGTTGCCTCCAATTAAAAGAATTCCCTGCAAAGAACTTCAGTAACATCTGATTGCTTCTATACTACAGTTTCCTCCGTTAAAGCAGTCAGAACTGCAAGGCCACACGGTTATCTTCTGGGTTAGAAATTAGGGATAACTATTTAACCTTGATCTTCGCTTTGCGGTTCCAGCGAGCATGTGACTCGTGACAGAAGAGCTCAGCATGCCGAGTCAGTCGTCGTCCCCGCGGCTGGCAGCGAGGGGACAGGGTTATTTATAAAGCCAGAGGCCGTCGCGCAGTTTTAATAGACGTTTGTTTCTCTTCAGATACTAAAAATATTAATGTCAGCTGCAGTGTAATCTGATTTGGGGTAATAATGTCAGGAAAAGTTGTCTTTTAGAAACATCTTTAATTATTAAAAAGATCTATTTCTGTTTTTTACATAAGTATACATTCTAATTCTACTTCCTATTTCTACACATTTTTTGGCTTTTGTTTTTTTTTCTGAGGAAAAAAAGCAAAAGTTTCTGATAATGACAAAAGATGATCAGGATAAAATGTTGTCCTAATTCTTTTATCAGCCATCCTGAGGAGGAGGAAGTGTAAATTTTCAACATTTTTTGATATAATTTTCTATACAGATGATGGTGAAACATAGCCACATAAGATATATCTGCTTCATCGCAGATCGCTTTGTGTCCATAACATTCAACTTGCATTACACCGTAGAGATTGGAAACATAGTCCTATGACTTGTTGTTGTGTGGAAATGCTTAGCACAGGGGCTTAAATTATACTGAAATGAGAGTTTATTTTAAATACTTCTACCTTTCCAGAATGCTAGATCCTTTGGCGGTATTCTCGCCCATTCATGATGCCTATGTGGTTAGTTATTCCATGTAACTTAAATTTGCCAGTCACGTGGCAGTTGTGTGCTGGGGTGCAGTGTAGGCAGAGCTGCTTTTCCTCTGAAGGTAGGAGGGGAGCTACAACGTGTGCGGAGCAGGAGCTGCGGAGCAAACCCGGCCTTGCTGGGCTTGTGACCTGCCCGCGTGCCCTTTCAGCCCTATCAGTGACACAATTCCAGTACACTAACGGCATGGTGCATACATTTATTTTTGTTGTTGTGGTATATGTTGTTGCTCCGAGAAACAGGTTGCTTTTCAGGCATGGCAGAGCATCTACAGACATGCATTGATTGAATGTGGACACAATCTTAAAAATCAGGCCTTTGGTATTGAAACTGAAAGGGGCAAATGCAGTGAGTGCGTGTTCTTGAACCTCACAGTTAGCACATTCAGTGAATTCCTGTGTTGTAACTGAAGATTTTAACCTAGTTTCCTAGTTTGGAACAGGCTGCCCAGAGAGGTCGTGGAGTCTCCTTTGAAGACCTTCCAAACCCACCTGGATGCCACCCTGTGCCACGTGCTCTGGGTGTCCCTGCTGGAGCAGGGGGGTTGGACTGGATGATCTCTAGAGGTCCCTTCCAACCTCAACCATGCTGTGATTCCATAAGTTTCAGTCACTCCGTTGAAGAGGCCAGGCTGCCAGAGTGCCGGGGAAAGGCCAGAGCCTTTCTCTGAGCTCTTCCCAGGCTGACGAATCCACCGTTTTTGAAAACGGCAGCTGACTGCATATCCAGATGACTTCTTCCGTTATTTCGTAAGTGACAAACTCTACCATATGGTGGAAAGATTTTTTTTTTTTGAAGAAAGACAGAACTGATGGAGTAAAAAGAACTCCAACTTCCCTATCCAAAATAGTACCTTGGCAAAACATGACAGAAAGAGGAAGTTCCGGTTCTTTCTTTCCAAGAAACTCATAGCATTGGAGGCAGCGGAAGGAGAGCCTTGACTCGTGTTTTGCCTCTTGCTGGGCTCCCTTCTTCTCCACTTCTCTCCTAAGAACGAGGGCACAGCTGAAAGACACGCTCTGTATCTCCCTCCTGAATCATCACCATTTTATCCCCAGCAAATCTGGTGTAGAGTAAACCTGAGCTGAATTAATCTATCCAGAGGACTTCGAGCATAAAAGGATAAAACGTTTATCCAGTGAAGAGCTCTCTAGAGCCTATTACTAGACAAAATATTTTTCCTGCTTTACAGTATTTTCCAGTCTCCTCACCCACTATGTAACTTTTAATGTGTATATTTAATGTGAAACATTAGCTATCAATGAGGAATCCTGATCTTTGTTGACTGAAGTTTCAGACATTTTTTCATGTCTGAAATGAGAAAGCTAAGCCATGATTCTGCTGAAAGACGTTGAAATTTGCAATTTTCTTCATAATGGCCTATGATGCAAATAAGTCGTCTGGTCGTGGAATCACAGAATGGTTGAGGTTGGAAGGGACCTCTAGAGATCACCTAGTCCAGCCCTCCTGCACACGCAGGGTCACCTAGTGCTAAACCAGCTTTTCAACATGAGAGAATTCCTCTGCTTTAAGAGCATCTTTGCACAACCACAGTGCCACTTAGGGTGCTGAGACTTCTAGGTCTACTTCAATCTAAACTAGCGCTCATAAAATGCAGTGTGTTTATAGAAGAACAAGCCTTTCTTGTGAAATATTTCTATGAATTATGTAAATACAAGCAATGGTTAGCATATTCATCTATTCAAAAAGACAGTGTCTTAAATCATATGTAAAATGACCAAAAATGGTCAAATGCTCCTCATGTTAAATCCTCATTACTTTAACTCCAGATCTGTTCAAATTCTTCTTCTTTTTTTTTTTTCATCTCTACCACGTATCACTGATGGTTGCAAGTAAGCCTGTCCTTCAGGAGAGTATAAAAGTGTGGCTTATGTAGAAGTACTTCTACTAATAGCAGTTTTTGTCAAGTTGAACAATATTCTTTCCGGATGGAACTTCTCTGTGCTGCTTCTCTGTTCTGGTGAGTGGAAAGTTTGGAGAGCCCTGGGAATTCAGCATGTCTTGGTTTAACAGCGAGGACAGCTTGAGAATTACGAGATGAAGGAAGGAGCATGTCCTTCAGCATCTAAAAGGGGAAGATTGTATTAGAGCTGTAATCTCTTTGCCCTTATGAGGTGCTACAACACTTGTGATGCCAAGCAGTAAGAAGGAGAAGCTATAAAGCAGCAGAAAAGTAAAAGATCTTGAAAAACACTTACAGAACAATGAAATATTTGGCCTACGCTAAATACTCTTTATAACCAGCATTAAAGAACATACAGCTTTATGATAGCTTTGGAGAGGGGTTGCAAGGCATTAAACTTAGGAAAATTCCTTTAATAAATTTTTCTGTGTCTACTTTGTAAATTAGACATTATTAACTTCTGAAAGTTCCAAAATGTGCTTCTGTTTAGCACAAAGGGGAACCCCTACAGTGTTCTAATAATAGTTTTGATATGCTTAAAAATAATTAAGTCTTGTCTTGTTTCTTTGAAGGAAATACCACAGAAGGAATGAATGTTGTCAGATTTGCCCACTTTTAAATACAATGAGTTTTGGGCTCCTTGTGTTCAGTAATCTTTTATTATATCCAAGGAAATTTTAATGAGTAAGATGATGCTATTTTTTTTTAATATGCAAGTTCTTTCAAAATTGTAACTTCTGCTCACTTAGGGCCCAGTCTAACCTAGACGGTCTTCTCTTAGTATTTGTGGACTGCCTAGGTTGCTGTGGAAATGAGGAGCTGTCGAGATGGAAGGCTGGAAGGCCGTGCTCCTCACCTCGCGGGATTGAATTCCCTGCATTTAGGGCTGTGCGTGGTCGTGGTTGGGTTTCACAGGGCTCTGCGGGTTGGGTCGCAGTGCTGCACGCAGCAAGTCAGGCACTCAAATGTTAGAAAATGCCCAAATTATGAAAACATAGTGCAGATTCATAGGGATTTTCAGTTTCCACTGATAACCGTGTGACCATTTTTACTGCCGTGGGTTTGGGATTGAATGTCTTGCGGTTTGACGTCTTGTGATCATTCCAACAGTCTGAACTGAGCACTTGAATTGAGTATTTAAATAGTCCTTTTCACGTACCCTCCCCATGTCGTTTGTGCTGTTCTTGTCACATATGTTCACAACAGATATTTTTAGAAAGCCTTGGCTTGGCTGCTGTTGATTATCAGAAGCCCAACTGCTGGGACAGCAGAAGAGCTGGGGAAAAATAATGTGTGTTAATGTGTGTGTTTGCATGTGGGTATACACATTTGATCAGGCACATATATAAAACCTGGGTCTATCTAAGTGATGATAAGTGGGCTTAAGGATAGTGAGTGTGCGTTTCAGTGCGCGTTTCACTGCACTGTTTCGACATGTTTGGAAGAATGAGTTGAAATATCATCTTGGCCAAGACTGAGAGGTTCTGCAGGGCTGCAAAATAACACAGTTTAACCATTTTCCTGCTTTGAAGAGGGGTTACCAGGCCAGGTTACTCCCCCAGCCTTAGGTGGGTGTCACTTCATGAGCCTGCGTTCAGAAGAGGGACGAGGTTTGGGCTGTTGGGAGCAGTTTTGGGGGGCAGGATGGCAGAGGGAGTTCCAGTGCAGGACTTGCTGCTAGTGTCCCCTGCGTCAGCCTGTGCTCTCTGTGCGCCAGTGGGTTACATCTAAAAATTCTCTTTGATTTTTTGATAAATCACAAAGATCCGCTGAGTGCTTTATGGAAATGCATCTGCACAGGTTACATTAATATCGGGAACTGCTGAGCTGTTTCATTTGCTCATTAGTTCATTTCCCCAGGTCTTATTCAAGCATTGGTCAGATATTACCAGCTTCTGCTTACAAAAAGAGCAAAGAAAGGCCCCTGTTTGTAAATCTGGAGTTTGTAGGAGCCCTAGCTCAATATCCCTGACACTTCAGATAGGACCATCAGTGTAACTGGGAATTGCCTCACCTTTGCAAGAAGGGCAGTGTTTTGTGGCCTGTATGCAGTGTAATATAGCTAAAGTATTGCTGGTGTTAGAAAGCAGCTCATTAGTAAGTTTTAGGGACCTACTCTGAAGCCATTTCTCTGTTTTACTGTTTGTATATTGGTAGCATACGGAAAAATCCTCGGAGTGATGGAGTGCTCCAAGCTATGCAAACAAACCCCTAAACTGCCCCCAAGCAGCAGCTCCTGCTGCTGGTTTCTGCTTCACCCAGGAGTGGAAACCACGTAGGACCCCGTGACTGTACCCGCATATTCATCGCTTTGTACAGAGAGAAAAGCAAGAATTCAAAACTTACTCCCCCACATCCCTGATGCTTGTTGAATTAAAGCACAGGTTTTGTTGGAAGCGATGTGTTAAACTAGGACTGGCAAATAATTATTTCTGGGTGGTAGCTCTGTCCCCATCGGAGGCTGTCGCTGCGGGATGGGTGAATGTACCTGCGTGAGTGGGACAGAAAATCAGCAGCAAAACTCTGCGACATGAAGTGTATGGCTTTGCCTTTCTCACCAAAAGCTGAGTAACTGAGCTTTTCTTGCTCAATGACGAGAGTTCAGTTCTTGTTCAATTGCAAGATGTTTGGTCTCTGATCCAGAAATCATCAGCCGAAATCCGTGTCCTGTGCTGAGCGAGATGACAGTCTAGATGGCAAGAATGATTCACTCAGGCTTGATCTTTCCAAAGCAAAAATAGCAAATGCAAAAAATAACATTCAACCTCCTACTGGAATATTTATTTTTATCAGTCCCCCAAGCCAACTTACTCCCTGTCTTACACTTGGAGTTTGGGGTTAGGAGTGAAAATAACCTGTGTATCAAGAACTTTATCCCTTCCAAAGTTTCATTAGTGCTAGGTGAACCCGGAGGCCTTTGCGATCTTCTGCAGAGATGGTCGTGGGTCTTGAGTGGCCATAAAGAACTGCTCAACATTCCTACGTATCAGCAGCAGAGGAGAAGTTCACAGAATGGAAAGGATTTTTAAAATCCCAGCCGAACTAGCAAATGGACAATAGCTTCCCTTTTCCCTCCTGAACCCTTCCTTGCGAATCCGAAGTGCGCAAGGAAATGGAGCTGGAGGTTTGAAGATCTGGTAAAACTCCTGTTGTGGCCAGTGAGATCTCGGTGGGAGATTTCATCTCATTTCTCCCTCCTGGTCTCGTGGCTGTACCCAAGGAAAGGGAGATTCTTTAAATTCCGCCTTGAAACTTTGCTCGTTCACCTGTGTTCTGCAATTGTCTATGTGTCACACTAAGAATATATGATATAATAAGTAAGCAGATTATACAGACAGTTGAAGAATGCAAAAAGCCCGAAGCCTCGAAATAGCTGTTTTCAATTTTCACTGCTTGAATAGAGTTTCAGTAGGATTTAACCTTTGTTCTTTGATCATGGCACAAAAGAATACATGCATGCAAACGAGAAGGCTTAGGTAATGATTATATGCAAAGACGCTGCAAAGCATGTAATTAAAAACTGCCCTGTGAGACACCCCCAAATTTTATATCCTAATTTTATTTTACACTGCTGTTTAGGGGAGGAATGAGTTCACCTCCCCCACACACTCTTTGCACCTGTTTTGTATTTAATGGGCAGATTCAGAATCTGTCTTTGTAGGAAGTCTGCTGCATATTGTTCAGATAATGTTGTGCAGTGTTTGTTAACCTAAATTTTGCCCCCTCAGATACTCCAGTCTAGACCAATTGGCTGCAGTTCTTAGCATTCAAATTATCAAGCAACAGGGGCCATGAAAATTGATCTCCAAACATTTGATACTAATTCTTTGTTTTCTACTTCTTCACTGAGAAAATTGCAACAATTGTTCTGCAAAGCTTGGAACGAAGGAAATAAACATACATTTGTAGCCCTTTGAACACCCGGAATAGATTTTTATTTCAGGGCAAGGTTATTTTGTGTGATGGGATGCTGAAAACAAGATTTCTTTAACCTTACACCTATGAAATAAAGCAGTGCAACACATATCATGTAAATGAAATATATGAAGATGCAAACATTGATTAAACCTACGCAGTTGTGTCTTTGTCTTTGTAGTTATTGGTCTGTCATGGATATTTTTGTTCTCCTACTCATAAATTCTGTGCCACTATTTGTACGTTTTATGTCTCGGTTCTTTATCTCATATATCCTGTTCTCTGGAAAAGGAGGTAAACAGCATTGGATATCCTTAGTAATCAGACATATCTGAGAAGATTTCCACGTAGTGGGGTGTTCCCGTGGCACATGGGGTGTTACCTGGTTCCCGACGATGAAGGGACCTTGGCAAAATGGCTGTTTGCATTGACAAACCCAGACCGGGCAAGAGCCGCGTGGTTGGCATCTAACAGGGATGCTCTCCTGGCTGGAGCTGGAGTGGATTCCACAGAATCACAGAATGGTTGAGGTTGGAAGGGACCTCTAGAGATCATCTAGTCCAACCCCCTGCTCCAGCCGGGACACCCAGAGCACGTGGCACAGGGTGGCATCCAGGCGGGTTTGGAAGGTCTCCAGATCACCCTTTACCCTCACTCTACTCCCACTCAGTAGATACTCAGGGGAATACATGGCAAGATCACTTACTTACAGTTTGACTTTGTGTGCCTTCTACATATCAAAATACTGCTTAAGACAAATGTTATGAATATTATGAATACCTAAAAAAGTTCAAATATAATTAAAAAAAGAAAAATCAAAGAGCAGTACTTTGGAGTGGGCCTACCCGCTTGTTTCCTTTCTGAGATAGACTGATGGAATTCCATAAACTGATGGAATGAGAGAGTTGAATTGAGAAAAATACACTGAAAAGCAGTGGGAGGGGAACAAGAGGGAATAAAGAGGGAGGTGAAGGCACCAGGTGGGGCCCTGCTTGCAGGGAAAACCATGTTTAGACAGACCCTGAGGACAGACATCTGGATGGTAGTGACAGAAACGACCTTGCTGTCAAGTAGGGACAGCAACAGCTCTCAAATACTGCCGAAGTCCTAAAAAAGGACCAAATTTTCCTTCTGAATGCATAACACACAATAGTTCTACCTCCTTTCAATAATATTTCACAAAAATATTGAAGAAAAATGGGGAAATGTAAAGCAAATTAAGGGCATTTCTTTGTAACCTCTAAAAATTTCAATAACCTAAGTGATTTTGATAATTTTATCGCTCCTAACCTGCCTTTTTAACCTCCCATTACCCTCAGCCCGACTCCCTATGTTTACCCTCGGCCCTACTTCCCCGTTTACCCTCGGTCATAGAATCTAATTTCCAGGTTAGATGAGGTGTCAGCTATGATTTCTGTATCTGGGCAGGGGTTTGCTCAAAATGTTTTGAAAGTTTTACCTGAAAAGCAA
Organism: Tinamus guttatus; assembly: GCF_059628265.1. NCBI lineage: Eukaryota > Metazoa > Chordata > Aves > Tinamiformes > Tinamidae > Tinamus > Tinamus guttatus. Next base: position 489,493 of record NW_028288759.1, on the reverse strand, counting down.
AAGGCGCTAGCCATGGGAGTTGTAGACGATGGGACTGTTGTAAGTGATCTAGTTGGCCATGAAGTAACACATGACATTATTACTCTTCATGTTGGAGTATTGCCAGGGGTCCCTGCGTCTGTCCTAGGTACTGTATGCTACAACAAAGCAGCTCTTTACCATTCAGCAAGTTTATCCCTTTGTCAGTTTGGTCGTTTTTGCTTTTTTTGGAGTCTTTTGTGCTGTAGGTTGTATACTTGCTTTTCATTAATGCTGCTGGCAATTAATGTGAGTGGAGCAGCTGTGGTCCAGTGTAGCTGAGATGTCTGTCCAGAGAACTGAAGTGCTCGTCGATGACTGTATTCTCGCAGAATATAAGTAGCTCACTGCGTCCATGGTGATGGAGGCCTTTGGCCTAGCCACAAGCGGTTTGTCCTTCCACCGCTCTCCTGCGCTGAAGTAACGCGCTGCCTCCTGCCACGCGGCTGGGTTTGCAGGAGCCCCGTGCTCGCCGGAGCTTTTCCAGAGTGCGCAGCCGCCCTGCGCAGCCAGACAAACGCCAGCCCGGCCGGGCGGGAGCCTTTGGACAGGAGAGCGCGGCCAACGCGGCCTCGTCTCCGTGCCCCGAGGCTCCGGAGGCCTCGCGCGTGGCCCTGGCGGCAGCAGCACCAGCCCGGGCTGGCGAGCGCAGAACAGAAGGCAGCAGCGCGGCTCTTTCGTGCTCTGGGCACCTCTAATCACTGCTCTGGATTCCTGGCACCATCGCGGGGCCGGAGGAGCCACAGCCAGGTTCTTCTGATGTCTACCAGAAATTATTTCAGTGCGTTTTTCCAATATCAATCACTTTTTTTTTTTTTTTCCTGGATATGAGTCACCAAATGACTTCTTAATTTATCTGTGACTACCACTGTTTCTTGGTGGGATTGAAGGGGCTTCTTCCCTTGTAAACATTTCAGCCGTCTCCATAGGTGTGCTGCTTTTCTGGTCCACATCTCCATACTGTGTGAGCATTCTGCAAATTACAGTGTATTTACTGTTGTAATGGAACTAAGATAATAGGTAGCAGAAAAATGCTATTATTCACAGAGAGAGAGAGCAAAATGCAAAAGAAAGGTGATGTGACTTTCTTCAGATAATACAGGAAGTTTGTGCTGGAAAAGGGCTTTGGGCTAGTTTGGGTAACTTAAGTATTTTACATATCAGTCATAATTTGGAGGTCTGAGACAGGATTTTTCTAATGTTGAAAGTAGAAGAATTGTAAAATATGAAATAAAGCATTTGTCTTCTTTGTACTGGCATTAGAGGAATTTTAAAAATGGAAAATTCTGAATAAAAACATGGGGTTTAGCTCTGGCTGTCTTACCAGGGCTTCTGATCTTGCTGGAGTGGCCAAAATAAACAGAACACAGTTGTTAAGTGAATGACCCATGTGTAGCTGAAAGAATTGGCAACAGTGTTATGAATCAATTTGCATGAAGAAATTACTGTGAACATTTAATTAGTAAAATTCAGGCCATTTCAGAGATTGTATAGGAGCAAAGTGTTTTCATTGCTTTCCCTTCCTGCCTGTCACTTGTAGTTGTTTTCCACATGTTTTTGTGTACAACTTCAATCCTGGGACTAACTCCGGAATAACCCATTGCACCTGCTCCACAGACTGGTTGGTCTGTACCGTTCAGAAAGACTGGCTGTGTGGCTGGTCACCTAAATCACATGTTACTTCTGCTTCCCGACCAGGTGGTTTTTCTGCAACACGTTGTATTCCACAGTCAGGGAAACTGAAGCCATTACCAAGTTTTGATTTGCACTGAAGAAGCAAATGCGAGTGTTCCAGTCATCAAAACCCAAATTACTAAAATTTGTAAATGATGTTCCTTAGTTAGCACTGAGTAATCATTACAATAAAAAGATTATCTTCTGAAAGTTCATAGTCTTCTTTTCTCCTAAAGATGTATTGCAGGTTGAAATGTCATTGACTGATGCCACAGAGCTGGTCAGATTAAAACACCAGGCTGTCGGGCCTTCTGTAATGCTCCTTTTATGGTACCATTTGAGTTCAGGCCTTGATCAGGTGTTTTTAATGCTGGCATAGAACCAAAAAATACCTGAGATAGGCAGGGACCTGGGGAGATTATGTAGCTGAGGTTGTTCAGAGCCTTGTCCAGGCAAGTTTTGAACGTCACTTTCCCCAGTCTCTCTGAGCTACCTGTTCCAGTGTTTGGCCATTCTCTTCATAAAGTGTTTCCTGTTATATAGTTACAGTCCCTCATATTGCAGCTTGTTTTTTGCCTCTCTTCCTGTCATTGTACCCCATGAGAAGTGTTTGCTCCTTCCTCTCCGTACGCTTCCGCCAGGCAGCAGGAGACAGCAGTGAGGGCTCCCTCAGCCTCTCCACTTGCCTCTCATGTGCTCCAGCTCCCTCAGCATTTGGGTGGCCCACACTGAACTTATTCCCTATGCTAGTGTCAGTGCTCTAAACTGGATCCAATAGTCCAGAAACAGTTCCCACATAGGATGAATAAAGGGGAATAATAATTATTTTCCTAGGCCTCCTGGCTACACTTGCTCATACAGCCTGTATCTCCCTTTGCAGCAGGGATGTGTGACTGACTCTGCAGGGATGTCTGACTGACTCCTGTCCACCCCTCGCTCACCAGAACCCCATGGCTTTCCCTGCAAGGTTGCATAGGGTCGTTGCATACCAGCTGCAGGACTTTGCCTTCTTCATTACTGAATTTTACAAGGGTCCTCTCAGACCGTTTTCTAGGTACAGATGAGCCTGCTCACATCAAGGAGGAAAGGTTGTGGCTCTGGCTGCTTGGGGCGCCGTAGAGATGTGAATGGTGGAGCTAGTCCAAAGGCCAAACATCTGCATTTTTTTTTTTTAACGCTCTGCTCAAAACCTCATTTAAGATAACATGAAAACTTTGGCCGAATTTTAATAGCCTTTCGATCAGGGGTTACTGGAAACACTCTAGTCAATTCTAGCAGAAAGAAAATGCTGTTGCACTTTCTGCTATCAAAAAGGTCTAGCAACAGTGTTGGTAACAGCAGAGCTCGAGTTTATTATAAAGTGAAACTGCTGAATGTTAATGCTCAGAAATGGATACCTTTGGACACGTGGACATGCCTGTAATTACCTAAATTGTGTTTCATGCCTCAGGAAAAGTAACTCCCTGAATGTGTCACTTCGGGATTTAACTAAGAACTTTAAAGATAGACATTTGATAATTTTATGCTGTCTTTTTTCCCCCTCTCCCAAACTACTGAATGTAAAATTGAAGCATTGGACTTTGAGGTAGTGGTAGAATTTCTTCAAAAAATAAATATAGACTGTCATCAACAAGAATTTATAGGAAAATAAAAGATGGGTAGGCCTGAGGAGATTTGAGGTTTAGAATTCATTTGAGAAGTGTTTTCTTTGAAAGGAAAGGAAAAATGAACAAAGCAACTTTTTACTAGATATTTGAATTCAGCAGGTGTAGACAAATACAGAGCAATGCAGCTGTTTTTCCTTCTGGACACGGAGATTGGGTTGGATCCCAGATTCAAGCTTCTGAGGTGCAGTTTCCCCCTGTGAGTAAATAAATAGCCCCAAACACACAGGTTAGGGGGAAAAGAAGCTGTGTTTGGGGAGACCGTAATAAACATTTTTCATTAGTAACTACACATTGGGGTCATCTTTGTCTGTATATATTGAAGAGCGCAAGAATAAAATTCTCTTTATTTGATAAAGAGTATTTTAGAAGTTAGAGAGATTGGTTTGGACATGCTGCATTTTAATGCAAGCAAAGCAAAGCTCCCTAAGAAGCCAGCGCATCCTCGCTCTCCCTATCTAAGTACTCTACTCTTTGAGTCAAATAATTACAGTTTCCTTGGTGATGTTCACTGGAGTCAAGCACAAAAGATTTAACCTTTTGTTATTCCACTTCTATTTTAAAGAAAGTATTCTTGACAGGAATTAACAGTGTGTGCCAAAGAGAGGTTATTAAATAATAGGGAGGTCCAATGTAAGTTCCTGAGTTAGGGGATCCACAACATTTTATCCACAACAGATTATTTTTGTACTTCCTTGCAGATATACTTCTTAGAAATTCTGTATTCTCTGTTATCAAAATAAGGTAATTTTCCATACAGTGGGAGATTTTCAAAGCTGATTTTCAAAGCTGGGAAGCTGCAGGTATTTGCATATATCTAAAAAATGAAAATAGGGCAGCTCAAAACTTATGTTTGTGTACCTAACTTCTGAAGCCCACATCTTCTGTTTATTAAGACGTTTTAGCTTTTATAGAGCTGAGACTGAAGAATTTTGAATTCTTTCAATTTACCTTCAAGTAGAATCGAGTCCTCAGCCATCCATGCACAACTATTTTCTTTGTGTCTCAGGAACACTGTAGTAATCCTGATATAAACCCTTATTGATATGGAGCTGTCACACTGTAACTGCAGGGGAAGAGCGATATTTTGTGTGTGTAGTGCAGCTCTTTACATAAGATACAGAGGAACGTGTTGAGTTTGAGTCCAGGAGGAGGCTGAGGTGCTGGTGTATTTTAATTTGCAAAGAAAGCAAACTTGATGTGACAGTGCCTGAAAACCCTCAAGTAAAAAAGCAGTAATGTTAATTTTATAAAGTACTTTAAAGTGTTAGAAGGAGAAATCAATGCTGATCTGATAGTTGTAATAACAGTAATGACTTTACCTGGGATGCACGCCAAAATGTACAGTAAAGGCTGCAACATTTGTGTTCCAGAATGCTAGAAGCAGATATATTTTTAATGTGTTTGAGGAAATTGTAGGATTTTCTGAGTTTGTAGCAATTTGATCTGGGTCCGTAAGTTTAGTTTCTGAGCAAATACGTGTACTGTGACCATAGTGGAGAGAGGGAGGATGCACAGGGAGCTTTACCGGGAAGCTCCCCCAGCCGGGCCGCGTGTGTGGCGACATTTTTGGCAGTGAATGGGGACAGTCCTGCTTGAAGGTCTCTGCAGTATTCGGTCCTGCCCTTTTTTCCCCTATTCCACGTTGGACATAAGCCCCTCCGGATGATTTTGCAGCCCTGGTAGAGCGTAGCCAGGGGCCGTTTCCAGCTTGGAAGAGATGCTGATTGCAGTTTGACTTTCGTGAAGACGATAATAAACACCATAATAGAGCACCAAAGTCTTGCATAAACTCTGTCAGATGGGAATGGCAACATAGTTAAGTAAAGCAGGATTTCTTTTGTTAAATATGTGGAGAATTTATGTGGCCTTGTAAAGATGATAAAGACTGCTGGATATTTCCGCAGTCATACAAAGTAAGGCTCTTTTAGTTATCTCCCAGGAATCGGCTGTATGACAAAATTTATTTCACTTTATTTGTTCTGTCAGCCAAACATAACTCAGCGCTCAGCACTATCTTTCGGCGGGAATAGCTCCTCTTCCCCTTTTTCCTGTCTCTTTCCTAAGCCATCAGATGGCAGCAACTCCATCATTAATTATCGGTGGTGGGGCAGCCAGTTTACTTAAACATTTTCTTTGAAGTCTACCCAAGTGGGATGCAGAGCGAGTAAAGGCCGCGACAGCTCCGTGTGTGGCGGCTACCGCACAGACTCGTGGAGCTCACGCTCCCTACACAGAGCTTGGGTACCTGGGAAGCTTCTCCCTTCGGAAGGAGGCTCTGCCCTTCAGAGGGAGGTTCCCAGGACCTGCTTGGCTACCTGGTGGCCGCTGGAAATGTGCCCTGAGTGAGAGGTCCCATGAGCGGAGCAGGAGGCTCAGGGTGGCTCTGTGTGTGGCAGGGCCGGGGCGGTGCTCTATGTGCTGTGCTGTAGGTAAAGGCCTTCCTTAATCACCTCTAAATTACACTGCATTTTGCTCCCAAACTTGTGTCTTTGAACCTCTCGCCAGAACTTGTTCACATTTCTATATCCGCCTGATGACTGGTAACAAACTTCTGGCCGATTTCCTTCAATCATCTCCCACTGCAATTACTGAGCTCTTAATGACGATAAATGCTTGGCTAATATGTGGTTGGGCAATCTAATCCACAATCGTGTTTACAAACTGGGAAGATTTTGCTTCCTTAACTTGCAGGGTCTTTAAAAGGATAATCGTGTCTCAGTTTTCTTCTCAATGGGAAAATAGTGGTAAAAAGAATTCTCCAGTGGCATCTGGAGAAACCCTGTACTGGGAGGCGATTTCCTTCGTCCATCCCCACTGGGTCTCAGCAGGCTGAAGCACAGAATTTAGGACATGAATATTTTCATCAGAGATCTATTTCATCAAGTGGTGGTAGTCCTAGCTGAATGATTAACCTTCTTGCTCAAGGTTTCAAGGACAGTGTGCAACATTTCATATAATTCTAAGCCTCACAATTTCCCACATACTGTGGTAGTAGGGCTAGATAAAATGCATAGCAGTTTATAGTGCAAGCAGACAAAAAGTAGTAGTGATGGAGCTTCCTCTAAAATATCATCCCTGGTTTCTTAAAGCTTAGTTTTTAATGGAGATGAATATATGCGTTAGAAAGGACGGTATTTATATAGATACTGAACACTACAATTTTGCACGAACAGTGAAATGGGAGATGGATCCACCAGGCTTTGGAGCTCACCTTCCTGTAGCAAAGTGCTTTGGAGGACACCTGTGTGACAGTCACACTGGGAGGCCTTGTTCTCTGCTCCCAGCTGTGTTGTCAGTCGGAAACGCTCACAGGACACTCTAACATGAGTAGCAAAGGTGGTGTCAGCAGATGCTTGTAAAGATTATGGTGATTGTTCTAGCATTTTGAATTAAGAAAATGAAGATATATGTATTCAAGAAATAATTACTGTGGCAATTCCATTTATTCCTCTGTGGTAATGATTAATGTTATTTGAGAAGTGTGAAGTAAATCAGACAAGACAAAAGGTTATCTCTGATACTCAGTGAATTTGTGCTAGTTGAGGACACTCAGACTTTGGGTGCAAATACTCCAGTTCTACTTTATGAGGTAAGAAGGACTGCTGCTCTGAGCGCTATCTCTTCTTTTGAACGAGGCTAATGAGAAAGAGGACATGAATTTGTGTAGTGAATTTGTGCTCTGTCTTTTGCTGTGAGGGCACTCCTCGAGGAGCTGCCAGTTTACTTGAAAGGTGCTTTACACATCCAGTGCAATGAAGAAGTGAGAAGTTTGAGGGTAAGAAAGAGCCTTGGTGGTCGCCTTTAGGCTTGACTGCTTGAGGTGGTTGCCTTCCCAGTAGAGATTAAATGGTGTAAAGTTCTGCTTTAACGGTGCTGTGATTCAGGAATAGCAAAGATACCTCATCTAAACCGTGGGTCAGAAGAGCTTGGAACGTCCAACCATTCACCAGGTTGGAAATGCTTGGAAATCCAGGCTTCGTTAACCGACACACTAATGGATTTATTCATAAGCATATAGCTCTAAATCACACCACGTAACAAAAACCTGTACAGAGGAGAACAACAGGAAATGTAAACCAAACATATAAAATGTAGTATATTTGTGTCTGTAAAAATAAAAAGGTCAGTACACAAATATGAACGAATACTATGCCACAGAAATATTTGTTTTAACCAGATGGTCGTAAGTAATGCAGTAAGAGATGTGGTCACAGCACATTAGTTTGTCTCCATGGTAACACTAGTTTGGCACACTGAGTTATTTAGATCTGCACTGCGGTGTTCGTAGCAGTGCAATCCTTATATGTGTGCTTTTATTGAAATTGAAAATGATCCTCATGCAATCATTCACTTAAAATACGTGTGCACGCATCATATGAAGCCGAAATTCCCCAAAGTAAGAATTTGACAGCAAAGGGTGTATTTGTTAGACCAAGTGGTGACTCTGAAAGCAACTGTGAAATTACTCTTCAGGTTTTGATTAGCTTCAATAAATAATATTGCGTTAATGTCTTTCTTTGGAAGCCACTGTCCTTCTGAGAGCTGAAGAGCAAAGCCGAGGATGCAGATTGTGTTTCCCGTGTGCAGAGCACGTGCACGAGGGGTGTTTTTGGCTGCGGCCTGGCGCTCAGCTTCCCTGCACGCGGCCCCGACGTTGCGTTCGTGGGAGCAGCGCTGCTGTCCGGAGCGGCCTCGGCTCCGTGCTGGGGAGAGCCGCCCCGAGCAACGCTCAGCTCCAGCTTTCCTGTTCCTGAGGAACCCTGGATGAGGCTAGAGGGCAAGTAACTGCAAGCAGTTGATACAGAAAATGTGTTTTTAAGCTGATCTTGATTTCTATCATATGCACTGACTGGAGGTAAAAGACTGACTTGACTGTGCTGTGTCTTCCAAGAGTTCTCAACGAAATTAATTTAGATAGAATAAAACATATTATTAGATGTAATAAGTTTTATGTTTACAGAATATACCCAAATAATTAAGACTTCATTGGTGATTTATGCAATTTAGATTCAAAGAGTTTTGCCAGGTAGTGAGAGCCAGAATTCTGATATAATTATTTCTCAGAGAAATGCCCATAAATACCATAGTGCTTCTTGGTACAGGCTGGGCTCCAATTCCACTTGCAGTTGGAAACTGCAATTTATAGCGCAGTGGAAATAACTTTGTATATTTTCTAAACTAATCAGTGTTGGGACTCGGACCTTTATGAAAGTTTTGTTTCCTTGAAGCGGGATAACAGATGGATTTTCTGCAGACTATCACCAAAATGGACTTGGGCTGTCAACATTTGAAACCCACAATTTTCTTCTTCCCCCGGGCATGGCTATGCAGTACCTTAATTATATGGGACCTTGAAACATTCTGAAACAGGAAAGGATTGAGAGTTAGTTTAGCAAGTTTTGACAAAGTCCAATAATCTAATCCAAACCAGATGTACTCTCGTTTTCTGCTTCAAGTGAATAAATAAAATATAACTTTATTTTGCCTCTTACTGTTTTTAAAAAATGACAATCTTAATATTTTATGCCAAAAGCAGATAAACAACAAAATTCATACTTTTCACCAGGAGGGCGTCGAGCGCTTCTAAACCAACAGAGAACAAGCTTTGCTGTGTCAAATTATGGGCCTCTGTGCTTTTTTCCAGGGTCACTGGCTTACTTTCCAATTCAAATTATAAGTGTCCAGTTATTTTTAAAGTTGTTGTAGCCAAAATAGGCTTGTAACATGAACGGTTTAATACTGGATGCGTCATTTCCCTGTGCCACGACGGCCGCGCTGGCCGGAGCCCTCGTCCAACCCCGGAGCGCTCCGGGGCCCGCGGCGCGTGCGCTGCCGAGGAGGGTCGCTTCTTTTTCCATGAATCCCTGGAAATGCCATTGAAGCTCAGTGCTGGGAGGGCCGAGGACGTGCTTGCCTGAGGAACGGTGAGGAATGCGTATTTCTGCCGTGGCTAATCTAGTATAAGCAGAATGGTGCTTTTTCTAGGTACTTGGTTTGTGATACCAGGTGATATAAATTATTGTTTTATGGACGTCGGCCTCGCGGAGGACTCTTTGCTTCTCATTTTGAGAGCTTCTCCGCGGGGTTTGTTTTGCTAAATTTTCTTTTTCCCCCAGCTGTGAGCAGCATCCTGTAACACAGGAGGATGTGCAGTAATATTCACAAAGTGACATGGGGATATAACAGAGGAGTAGGGGGATGCATTTTTGCATATCCCACATTGTGCCTGAGTGCTGTAGCCTTTACAGTAAGATATTATGACTCCTTTGGGGGTGTCTTTAATATAGTGATTAAACAGTCAACCTCTATTTCAAAATAACGCACACAGACATGTTTTTCTTTCCATTAGAAGTAACACCAAAGATGCCTGTGATGGAAGGAGGTTGGGGAAACTATTTTGTACTATTTCATGCTTTTTTTTTTGCTTTGCCTTTGATGCAGCTTTGAGGAGCGTGTTCAGAAATAGCTCAGTTCACAAATAATTGATGTTCCATTGATCCATCAGGTGATCTTGAATGAAATAAAATGGTCGGAGTTGGTTTGGCTCCTTCTCATGGGATCAATCTCCCTTGGGTTCCTGGTAGAGCTTGCTCTGCAGTAGAGGGGAAGAAATTTGTTTTGCATTTTGAACAGAAATGCAGTAAGAGTCTATAAATGATTTGAGTTGAGAACTGACGCCAGGGCAAATGGGGGTTAAGGGCAGGACATTTTATGCTTGGACTTGAAGATCTTGAAGGTCTTCTCCAACCACAAAGATTCTGTGATTCTGTGTGTGTGATTTACCCTCTCTGCTGGATTTATATTTGTACGTGCTCAGAAATTCGAGTTGGTATCTGACTTTGCAGTACTTATATGAAGCAGTTAACTTGTATGAAGTGTTGACGTGGCTACCTGTGTTGCAATTAGAGCTCATACCCAGCACAGCCCAGTGCAGCAGACAGAGCCAGGTTGCATCGCCCTTCCAAAGGGCTTGACAGACACACGCAAAATGTTTGCAAACTTAATTCTTGAGAGGTTTTCATATTTATTCCAGGCAAAAAGCAGTCACTACTTGTCACAGAAATGTCTGTACAGGAAATCCTGTAGAAACGTAAGTTAAAATGGTGCTTGGACAAGTCACAATTATGTTATCTTGGGGTAGTATGTGATAATATTGTAGCCAAATGCAATTTTAATGAATAATTATAAGTTTTCACTGAAATAAGTTTTTCATTGAAAACACCTGTGCTTTCTTGCTAAATTGTACAAAATCAAATTATATAGCAACAAAAACAAATTCCAGACTTCCCTAAAGAGAGCTCACACTTGACTAATTCCTCCAATAACAATGAACTGTTGCTAGGGCTTTTAAACCCTAATCTTTAGATTTAATGCATTTTGATTTAATACATTTTGATTAAATACGTTCTAAACAGGGAAATGAACTGATGCAATCTGTGATTTTTTGGTCCTTCAGGAAGGCAGAGCAGGGTGCTACGGAAGGTTAGCTCGAAGCACGAGGCATTTGGGATCGATGGCGTTTCATTCCGGATCCAGCGCGAGCAGCAGTCGCAGCGCTAATTTAGACTCCACTTATCTCCCTATCTCGCAGGCATCTGTGTCTTCCAAAATCGCAGGAATAAATTTACATAGGCACGAACACCAACTTGTAGGAGTTTAGACTGTGCCAAGGTAAAAAGCAGAATTTTAAACCAAAACGGTTTTTAGGCTGGATGGTTTTACAACGTATAGGCTGGCCATTAGACCAGGACTTCATATTTGAGAAAAAAATTAGCTTCTAACACGTGTAAATGTAGTGCTGAGTCCTATCTGAGCAGGCGCTGCGCAGCGCGTGCCATCCATAGCCTGCAAGAACACGTCGGTGCTGCCTCGATACGTGCTATCAGTTTGGCTGGCAGATACATTCAGCCTCAGTTGACAGCAGCTATCTGAAGGAGTGAGAACGGGGAAGATGCATCAAATTATTCATAACATCTTGGTATTTTAAAGTAGATTCTTGTTATATTTTTAGGAACAGAGTAATGAATGACAGCCAGTAGGTTAGACCTTCTTTGACGCTCTAAAATATGCGTGACCTGAGCAACACGGTAGTTAAACTAGACGATGAGAAGGGACGTGGACCCAACACTACCAAGCACATGAGCATGGCTAATTTTAAGCGTGTGACGGTTCTGCTTGTTGGCTGTTGTCAGCTGAGCCAGAACGTCCAACTGTCAAATAGCACCTAGTGGGGTCAGCGAGAGCTTAAAGCTAAGCCTGAGCTTAAGCATCTTTCTCTGTGGGGCGAGTGCTGGGGTGGGAGCGTTCTCGCCTCTTCGGCAGCACATCTGGCCAGAAGCTCCTGCATGGTTTTCTAGAAAGAGCTACAGAGTTAACTCTCCCCTGCTTGTGCAGTCTCTGGCCTTCTTCATCTCTCATAGTTTTTTCCAGTGTTATTTTAAAATAGCCTGCAGCCAGTTCTCAACTCTCCAAGTGCAGAAACGTGCCATTTCACTGCAGATACGTTAGGGTGCTCCTGGTATCTGTCTCCTTTTTCTTAGCAGCTCCTTTCACCAGCAAAGGGTAGAGAGGAGCCCCCATCTCCTCCTGCCAGGCTGCCAGTCGCTCATGTTAAGTTGCTCTCAGAACTAAAAGATGCACTACTGAGGAAATAGGTCACGGGAGCAGACAAGTGATGGCGTTTCTACAAAGAAGAAATCTGTAGGAGAATTAAGAGTGGAGCTGGAAAGCTGCTCTGGAGAGAGGGAGGTGCTGGCCGGGCTCTAGGGCCTGGGGTGCTCCCAGCCTCCGCACGGGGCATCGCTGCTCCTCGTGGTGCTGAGACCTTCTCCCTACCTTGAAAGTGGGATTTATAGATTTACTCCCTAAAGATTATACTGTTTTTTTACATTTGCCTATAGAAATCCTGTCAATGTGCAGCAGCCGGGGCCAAAGTGGCCATGAGAATGATGCTGTCCCCACCCCAGAGAGCCTCTGTGGCAATCGGAGCTTCGTGGTGAGGGTGAGGGTCACTCGCTTGATTCCGCGAGCTGGAACGGAGCGCTGGTTTGGGCAGATGGAAACAAACTGCTACTTATTCTTTAGCAACTTTGCTCTTCTTTCTAGACATGACTTACAGCACTGAGCTTCGTTTTCACAGTCATTGGGAAAGTGTTATGTATTTTGTGGTATGTTATCTTTATTGGAATTCATTAAATTAGGTTTGTGACGAATGTGCACACATTGGTCATCAATAAATGTGTAAATTCAAGTTGTTATGATATGCTAGACACATTTTTTGCTTTATTTTTCTTAAAGTTTTCTCTCTATCCTACTTAGAAAAGTGTTAAATTTCTTCTTTAAAAAAAATATAGACTAATGATGTGACTTTGCTCATTCATGAATACAAGAACACAGTGGCACTTAGGCTAAATCTGTATACTGTAAAAAGCATGGAACAACATTTCAGAATTTTAAAATAAATTGGTTTTGGAAAGCTTTTGTACTTTATTTTTGTGCTATATCCCATTTAGAAGCATTAATTGTGTCTTGGGATAGAGGAAATTCTGAAGTGCTGACCATGTCTCCAAAAAGGAGTTTTGCCGCTGGCTTAGTTCATACATTTTTTAGAGAGAGACCACAGATGGAAGAACACAACATTTTAGACCAGATGTGGCCAAATGAGTATGTGTAACTACACATGCTTAAGAGCTCAGCAGATAATTTGTATGATCACAGATTTCACTACATTGTACAATTAGTCGGTTGTGTTTAGAGTGTTCCCAGTGGCAGAAAGTTTTCTTTAGCTTTGCCAACGCGTTAATTCAGGGCACGCCAATGAGGTGGAGACAGTGGGAAATCTCACTTGAAAACCCCGCGAGTGGAACTCCACGATGTGCAGAATTTGTGTTAAGGCTTTTTACATTTTGTGGAACCATGTCCCAGCTGTTTGGAGATTTTTAAAATGTACCAAATTTTGACTCTTTTAATTATCAGTTCACCTGGTATTTTGAAAAACAGTAATCCTTAAAGAGTCTGTAGGGAAGGAAAATAGTCTTTTTAAATGTTATCACATTTTTCATCTTATTTCATGGTTAGTTTCATTTATTTAACATTTTACATTAACATTTAACATTTCAGCATTTCATGTCAGAGATTCTACATAATTGCCATACTGAGCTAAAAAAGAATTTTTAACCTCTTTTCTTCAGAAGCAAAGGACATGTAAATTTACAGTTATTTTCCTGGCCCTTTGCCAAAACATCTCTTTTGTTATCCTGAAGGAAAATTGAGAGGTTTGATTAAAGCCTTGTGCAGTAATTAAATGGCTGTAGTTTCTCTCCTGTAGCCATTGTTCCATTTTGGTGGTACTTGTCGTAAGGCTCAGTGGAATTTGAATAAATCCCTCAAATGAACCCCCAGACAGTTTTCAGGATTTTTAGACTACATTAGCAATTACAGAAATACACTGAAAAAAAAAAAAGATAATAAAACCCTGTTAATTGCAAGCATTTAATTGGGTAGATTATTAATTTAGCATGAGGAGCAAATGATGGTCTAAATTCTGCTCTCTGTTACAGGAGTACTGTGCATATTTTTAAGTTCTGTAAGTAATTTCATTTGGAGCAAAAAGTGATGCGTCTGGTATTGCTTCTAGTTGGATCTTTGCTTTCTGAATGAAATTCATTAATAGCTAGCCCTGCTCAGCACTACCTACTCAACAGTTCTATTAAAACCCTAAGAAAGACTGAGAAATGTGTCATAGAGAAAAGTCACCATTGAATTCAGTGAGATTTTAAGTTATACGATGAGCAAATATTGTAGAATAACTGGGCATGCAGAAAGCCTTCAGAATGAGGGCTACTTAAATTTTGCTTGCAGTGATAAAGTCAGGGACATCGCATAAAACACCCATAGGAAGGATTTGTGTGGGAAAAAACCACATGGATAATGTTGGCTGTGTTTCTTGCATTTAAATAAAACCTGCAGGCAGCAGTACTCTTGAGTTTTAATTTTTAACTTGGAGTTTGCTCCAAATAAACATCATCAGTTGTGGACAGGTAGTTACCTGGTGAGGGTCTTGGAGATGTTGGGGTCGAGGATCTGTGCCCGGGCACTAGCCTGTCGGGACAGGGGATGGGAGAAAGCTCATGTGTTTTTTTCCTGAAGCCTTCCATTTGTTCCAACATGAACTTAACAAGAAATAAGCGGTTTTTAAATCCTTCTACTCCTTCAAAAACTGCTCTCCAGAGGCTGCCACCTACTCCTTCAGCCTCATTTGAGTAATTGCATGGTGCTAAGTGCTGTTTCTCTGCATTTTTTCCCCCTTTCCACTGCATCTGCCTTTTCTGTCACCAAATCTCTCTTTCTTCTTTCGACACCTTCTTCACTTCAGTGCCTTTTCTCCCGCTTGTGCGAAGCTGCTGAAGGACTGCAGAATTTTTATGGGCTCTTAGCACCCTCCATCCCGCCCAGGCTCCTTTCCTGCAGCGCTTGATTTATGTGTGTGGGCTTCCCCGAGCAGCAAGGGGAGAAGGAGCCCTATATGTGACTATAATCACGGAGGATATAAAGTCTAACTGACTGATGGGATAAGCTGTATCCAGATGTTCCTGGGCATGCAGAAGGAATTCTGTTTAGGCATTGCTGTCACCAGATGTTCTACAGGCAGTTACTTGTTTAACCAAGGTTGTGACGTGGGTGTTAGGCGGCATTGCCATCATGATGACATTAAAACATGGGTCACTCCAGTTTTGCTTGCAGTACTTCTGTTTTAAAGTGTATTAATATGCTAAAATACTTCAGCTTGGAGGTTTACAGTTTAAACCAGGAATATTGTGTGTTGGATTTTCTACATGCTGCTTTAATTTATATAGGAAAAATAGGTAGAGAAACACTTTGTAAAGAGGCGTGATAGCTTATACTAGCCCAAAACACGTGAAAGGATCCAAGGAGTTTTTGAACACACAAGTCTTTATTTTGGGGGAAAAAAAGTGCTCTTTTTGTGATCACTGGCTCCAAACACCACTGCTCTTTGACATTCGCTCCTCCTTTATTTTGGATGATGCAGATAAGAAGATAGGACCGTGCTGCCTTTTGAATATCCCTTTTATCTGCCGTGCTGTCTCCTACGCCACATCGGAGCTCTTTGCAGGGCCGGGCGGGATGTGCCAGGAAGAGCTAAATGGTCCCCTGATTAGGGACAGGCGGTGGGCGAGAGCGCTGCATTCCTGGCATCAGCCTGTCGTGCTCCCTTGCAAACGCGTCTGTGAGTCACCTGCCACCAAACATCTTTATTTCTGTATTAAACCTGTGTATTTAAAGCTCTTGGGTGGGGGTAGGGGGAAGGGGATGCTGTTTTTATTAAGGAATGAGAGCGAAGGGCATCGCTCGGCCTGGCTCACGTGGCCTGTCCGGAGGCTCCTGCTTGGCCTTGCTCGGGCACCTGAGGCCAGGCCTGGTGGAGGGATCCATAGAAGGTGCCGTGCGGGAGGGTGAGCTCTGACAAGCTGCCAGGACCACAGGAAGCTTCTTTTGGCACAAAGGTCTAACATTCCTTGTTACGAAAGTGCTTCATCTTGTATTGAACCTACAAGCTCAACGGGCCGTTAGTGTGGGACTTGGTCAGGCGTGGTCACCATCCACCTCCCGGGCCTCCGCAGGACTAATACAAATAGCCGTTGGCTTCAGATCATTTGATGTTATTTAGCGTGTTAATTTATGTCAGTCAAAAGATCGGTGAACTTTTCTGCCAGCAGTAAACTAGTTTCTGCTATTGATTTACTGGTAGCGACATGGAAGAACGAGGAGTGACGTTGGGCATGGCTGTGTCAAAAACTGTTATCCAAATACCACTGCGGTCACGTTTTAACAGTAAGTGCCACGATACTTGCTCTGAATAAGGAGGGCTTTGTGGAGGATTCAAGGAACATGTGCTCCGGAGCGTCGTGGTCCTGGCCTGGTGTTCAGGGAACAGTTTGGCCCGGTCCCGGTGCTGGCTTTCCCAGCCCTAGGCTGGGGTGCCCACAGGAGGCCCCATCTGCAGAATCCACCTTTTCCTCAGGAATCTGTAACTGGCTGCCCTTCTTTTTTAATATGTGCCTTATGGCCTTGAAGTCATTTTATCCGAGGTTGTTGTTTCTCCTGCTCGTGGGCATCTGGCTTGCTATGTGCCCATGGAGAGTTTTCTGCATGTTTGCAAATGCTTTTCTCTTCATGGCATTTTGAAGAAATATGCATACAGTGTGTGCCATAAAACATTTTATGCATATTTAAAAAAAAAAATCTGGGAAGGTCTTGTCTGCCAGAGATTATACAATGAGGCCTTTGAGTTTGCCTGATGTGTCTTGCTTGTGGAATGAAGGTCTTCGCCGTGATGCGCAGCCGGTGCAGAGAGAGGGCTGTGCAAGGCCCATTAATTTTCCATCAGCGCAGGGTTAGTGGGTCCCGGGAGCTCTTTCACTGATGCTGGATGTTACCATTGCCAGCATGGGCGAAACAATCTCTCGCTTCACAGTATTGCTGTTGACTGTCTCCTCTCTTTTGATGGTACTTAATGCTCCCTTTTGTTTTGTTTAATCTGTTAATCCTTCAGCCTTAAATTTGAGCAAATACCTTGAGCACAAGTTTTAATACACAAGGCTGATTTTTTTTTTTAACCAGGACAAGCAAATACATATACACACAAATGCTTCTGGTCTGAAATTATGTAAATAAAGAACCGTGCATAGCTTGGTAATGCTTTACGTGTATGCCTGACTTTTGCATGAACATATGTAGGAAACCTCCTATGCCTCCTAAAATTACACAGCTCATTACATTCCTCTACATGCATTTTAGTTGCACTGAGGTATATTATGTGTTTGCAGAATGTTTATGGCTTTGTTTACAATCCTGTTCCCTACAAATGAATATTTAAAATAGATGCTGCATTATGTCCAAGTGATCTGCTAATTGTGCTACTTATTTTGTTACCTTTCCTATGGCCTATTACATAAATTGTATGATTAAGAATTAGCTTTTCAAGAGGACCTAAATACTAACTGTTTATAAACCTGCTCAATGAAATATGCTTCCCTGGCACATAAAATGCGGAGATTGGTTTCATTATTCGTGCACAGCTGTAGCACCTTTAGGAATAGGCTTTTTTTTCTCATTTCTTTAGAGATCTACTTATTCAGCCAAGATAGTTTATCAGAAGTTTGTCTAGCTGACCTAATCAGACATCTTTATACATTTGTGAATTGGGAGACATTAGGTTGAGTGTGCACATCATTTTTTAAGGTTTCCCAAAGAAAATGTGATCTGCTGCCAGGATGGCTTCTGCCAAGGTCAGGAGGACAACACATGCTTGCCAATTCCAACTAGCCTGGGGAGGGCCAAACAAGCAATATGCCACCTTCTTTAGGAACTGGTTGCTTTTTAAGAAAGAAAAACAACTAAAGATCTATAGACAGTTTATCAAAATGAAGAGCAATCAGCTGTTGCTTTATATGGACTGGAGCAGCATGAATTCAAAAATCCAAAGTTTTAACAGATGAGACATACCAAAAACGAGGCCGTTTCCCCATGCATCATTTCCGCAGCTTTACTTTTTATTCTCTGGTTGGCAAATAATTGTGTGTCATGATTGGTAAGTTAGAAATGGATTCATTCAATTTAACTTTCGCTGTTAAGTTCAGCCCTAGTCAGTGGATGTGGATTGACTCATCCCTGGAGATTCCTGTTTTACAAACCTATTTTAGGATCCAATGAATCACTGAGCGAAGGTGCCTCCCTCCTACTGCAGATTCCAGAGGAAGCATCGGTCGTTGCCGCAGAATAAACGTCAAGTGTGCAGGTGGCTAAAATGAAGTAACGTGAATCCCAGCTCAGGACCAAATTAAAAAGAAACCATTTCTAAAGTGCAACAGGGGTGAAATTTAGAGTTACCCCAAGAGTGAAATGTGTAAAATGCCAACTATCCATGGTGGGGCCTGGCAGTCTGTAGGTGCGAGGGTCTCCAGCAGCAGAGCTGCGAACCACGGCCCAGTGTTCAACCAGCAGGTCCCTCCAGAAACAGAGATCTAAGGCTTGTCTGTCTTAATTTGCATCTCTGGGCATTTATACTTCTCCATTTATTTACTGGATGCCCCTTCACTGAAGAGTAAATGGGCAGCTCACCTGGGATTGCTGCTCACTAGCGATTCATGTTGCTCACCCATTACCGGTGACCCTGTTTCCCCAAGTCTCAGAGAAGCCCTTGCTCGCTCCCATAGCATCTAATACATCCACTACTTTGTTCCAAAGGTATTTTATTTTGGTGAGATTTTAATTTTGGTAGTCACCTAGTCACTCGTTAGTCACCTAATTCTTCCTACTGTGTAGAGCTGACATGGCCATTCCAATGAATCACTGTGACTAGTACCTAGCATAGATTTTTTCCCCCCATTTTTCATTTGATGGCTATTTGAATGCTTTTAGTGGTTTCATAAGCACAAAATCTTTCTCTTCTTCCCTGTTGGGTCCTTTTCATTTCCAACATACGCTTCTTTTTCTGCAAGGCACCAAAGGCATAAGCACACACTGGGAATTGCCTGCGGGACACCAGGAACTTGAATAGAGAGGATTTGCGCTGCAAACTTGAAAGTTCAGGCTGTTCCACTTGCTGCTGGTGTGGAAATGCCTTCTCTTCAGGCCCCGCAGTTGCACATCATTAAAAGCAGTTCCCAAATCTGCAGATGGCAGTAGCAGAGTTTGACACTTTGATTCGAACCTACTTTACAAATAAACAGGGATAGAGAATTGTGGCTCTTTGCGATGGTTTTGCCATCATGCATCATAACTTGTGTGAGGCCCTGAGCATATAAAAGCCAGTTTTACTCTCTGACTATAAACCGTTAAATACAATCTGTATAAAGGAAGTCAGCAGCCCTTTCATATTAATTTGTTTTAATTTTCTAGGGATGCTAACTAATGTACCAGAATCTCTGGACTAAAAAACACCATTTGAAAATTACCTCTGTGACCTAATATGCCTTTCATGTGAGCAACTTGGTTATTTAACTGTGCATTGGTTTTCTGCATCTCCCACAGATTTCTGTGTGGTATAAATAATGTAAGAGAGAGAAACAAAGTGGCACATCAGGACATTTTGTTCAAGGAAGTTATGTGGCAAAGCAACATTTGGGTTGAATTAAAATTATTACTTGCATTTTCTAAGTACCTGCACTTTGTCTGGCTTCCTCTGCGGGAAGCCTGACAGGGGGCAAGAGGGGGTGGGAAGCGCTGCCTGCGCACCACGCAGTCAGGAATAAAACCCAGCCTCTAGAAAGCACCAGCATTTCTCACGTACTCCAAACCCCCAGCAGGGTGGTTTTGGGGCAGCACGTGTTTGAAGGAGGGTAACTGGTTGCAGAAGTTGCCAAAGAAATGCTAAACTCCCCTTAAGTGCGAAGGAAGTCTTTGGACTTGCATAAAACACCTGGCTGCAAAATCTCAAAATAAAAGTCAAGTATGTTATGATGGACAGGGAATGCTTTTGGTGACAAATCTATGCAGAGTTTGAGTCCAGTTACCAGTTTTCTTAGTCTGGAACAAGCCCAGGATAGCTCTAAATCCCCTGCTTTTGCTCTCTGTGCTATATTCAGAATTTGTGGCCGAGTGAGTGACAGGTGGCTGAAGGCTGGAGAGGAGTGCATTAACATAGCGGCACCTCCGGAAATAATCTCGTCGCCTATCTAGCGGGAAAGAGGTTATTTCAGCTGGCTATGGGCTATTTGCTTGCAAGGAAGGGAGTTTTCAGAAGTTTTGAAGAGCAGACTCCTTGAAAAGGCATGTTTTGAAGCTAGCATTGCAGAAAAGCTCCAGGGCTTTAGCAGAGCTGCCCTTCAAAGACAAAATGGAAGAAGTCTGCAGTGAGCGTAGGGAGCCAGGCTGCCTGATGGCACAGACGTGTCATTCCCATCCCGAGTATTTCTGCTCTTAATTCCAGTGACTGCGGTGTTTATTACACCAGCATCTGGCTTTCGTCTGGGTGCTCACAATGCTGAACTACGTTGATCATTTGTTTTTGCTGCTTAATACTTTCTCCCTCCAGCTGATAAGTGCTCTTTCCTCCTCCTGTTGGGGCCATTGAAAACCGCCAGGTTTTCCTTCTTGCTGGACTTGTTCTGTGTAAATCGGAGCGTCCCCCTTTGCTCCCTTTTCATCAGTCGTTTCTCTGTGATTGCTGCAGATGAGCAGGTGACTACCACGAAACCCACAGCCCCACCAGAATGTGCTTGGGCTGGACTAAAGAAGTGCAGCAGCAACTTCTGCACATCAGGGCTTCGCTGGGGCAGGCAGACAGGGTTTCCTTTCCTCCTGCATTGCACGTGTCAGAGCACATCATATCAACACCTTGCGGAGGCCTGTACGTACCCAAGGTGTGCTACTGAACCCCAGGGCTATGGGGGGTTTTTGGGTCGTTGGCCGCAATCAGTAATTTTTTCATGGGTTTTCCATGCTATCCCATCTGCAGGGGGGCTGGAATCCAAAATACGGCTTCTCTATCTTTTCTAGATTCCCCTTAATTTGTTTAGCACTTCTAGGAAGAACCTCATGGAGAAAAGGATTTTGCTTGGATGCCCAACATGAAAAGCCAAGAGGAATCTCCGATAAAACTGCTGGGGGGCCTGACCCCCTAAAGACTCCGGGATGTGTGGGATGAGCTGGAGTGTCTCTGGGATGCACCTTGTCCCTGGCTGCCCCAGCAGCTGTCCAGGAGGAGCCATGGGCAGGTGCTCGCCAGCTTCTCTCATCAAATAGCCCCAGCGCCAGGCGCTGAGTGTGACCCCCTGAGGCAGCCTGGGGGCAGCTGCTGCAGCGGGAGGTCTCCTCAGCGCCGAGGGTGTCGGGGCTCCTCGCTCTTCTGGCCTCCTCCTCACTGCGCGTGGGCACGGGGCAAGGTCAGTAGGGTCCCAGATGTGTTTACAGGGGTGTGTGGAGATACAGTGAGGCAGAATTCACTGGGAAAAAAAATAGGAAAGAGTTGAAATGAATGTGGAAAACCTAAAAAAGATAAGATTAAAAAAACAGGCTAACAAAAATACTGTTATTGGCCATGTGATGTCTGTAGTAAAAAATACTATGAATAGAAAATGTAGAATGGAAAGAAAATGTTTTCAGAAAGATAAAGGTAAATCAAAAAATAAACACTATTAGCTTCTTAGGGAAAAAATACTGAGCTGTCCTCACCGATAAAGCTGCAAAACGGGAAATCGCAATGGAAAGAGTAAGAGGAATGGGTGTTGGCGTTCCACAGCCTGCTATCTAAAAGTAACAGTGTGCTACAGGGAGACCTTTCTGATAGTGACTGGCTTTCTTACACTAAAAGAGGTATTTTTGGCTCCCAACTTGCATATTTGATAATTCAGCAACATAGAAACATAGAAACGAGCTGTGTGTTTTAAGAGCAGAAAAGCCCCAGTGCTGCTGCAAGTCTGGACTGAACCTCCTCCTGCCTGCGTGTGCGCACGCACTGCCCCTCTGCCTCCTGTGAGGAGGAAAGGGAGAAAAAGTTACACATGGATGTATGCTGTTCCAAACGCTGCATCCTTGGGGAGGAAAGGGAAGGGAATGTTCAAATGTGGCTGCTGATCTTTGTGTTCAAGCTGGTGGCTGAAGGGTTGAGTTCCCCGCGCGCTGGTGGTGGCCGCCTCGTGGCCTGTACTGGTCAAGAAGCTCAGAAAGAATTAACCAAAAAAAAAAAAACAAAAACAAAACAAAAACAAAAAACTGAGCTTTTTTTTTGACAGATAAACGTTTTAAGGCTTTTTTTTTTTCAAAAACGGTTGAAAGGGTTTGTGTCTGTTTTTCCCAGCTGGCACGGCAGTATCTGGTCAAATTGCAACTAAGCTGGGTGGTCACAGAGCCCCGAGCTCTGTGACTTTGAAGCACAGGGTAGCTCTGGGTCACTTATGTTACAGGTAAAGAGTTTCCTAAGTCTCCTGCTTTAAAGGCTGATTAAAATCCAGAGAAACAGGAGGCATAGCATAACAATTGGGAATATCAGTGCACTGATAAAACGTGGAGTGGCAGGAAATAGTCTTCTTTATTTTCAACTTTTTGGAAGTGCGTGGTGGAAGAAATTTTCAATGCAGAATAATCCTGTATTTTTGCAAGTATTTAGAGCTTTGTAGGTGTTCTGGAGTGGGAATGACTCTGAGGAAAAAAATACACCAGAAGAATCTGTACATGCAAGTTTTAGCCTCATCTCAGAAATCCTCAGATAGATTGATGTTTTTTGGTTGCACCCTGGAGAGCTGTGATGGTGCTTTGAGTCTGCCCTCAGCTACCAGTACTGAATTCCAGCAAGGAACACATAATGCTTCTCCACAAAAAATAATAGATCTGTACCATAAAACCAATTTCCTAGCCTTAGAGGGTGTTCTTTTCTTTCTTTCTTTCTTTCAAGCCTTGTGAATGAGGGGCAATCTTTTAATTACATGTCTTTTCCTTTTTTTTATATTCATCGTATTGTCTTTAATAATAGCATCTAATTTTAATAGCCTAACAGGCTGCGTTTGCAGGGCTTGTCTACTGTTGTATAATCCAGCCGCTTCCGTGATGGAAAATAGCTGCTGTTCCCTACCAGTTAACACTGCAGAAAGGAAAGGAAAAGCATGGAGGAGGGATGCTAGAATAGCAGAGGGAAACGGGTTTGAAGAGCCCATTTACCCCCCTGGGAATCTGGCTTCCTTCCTAAGAGGCGATTTTCTCTCTCAGAAAAAAAAATATCAAGAATGATTACTGTATATTTGAAGTATGTAGGTGGAAGGAAAGCTTGCAATGGGTAACGTGTTGGTGTAGCCACAGATAAAGAGGAAAAGGTCTGCATGTTTTTTTGCCTTTTTTCATAAATCAGGCTCCTGTGGAAATGTTTAGAAATTATGAAGTTTAAAAAATATATAGGAGAAGGATGAATGGGGGAGAAGTGGACTGGGAATGTGGTAGGCTCTTCCAGCTGAACATCTATTGCAGTAATTTCAGGCTGTGGGGTAATGAACTTGATTCCCGTGCCATCCTTTCTGCTTTGATTTGCCAAAGTTCGTTTGCTTCTAATAATGCAAAAGACTTGAAATAACTAAATTGTAATTTCTTGTGATTCATTTGTTTGTAAATGGACAGAAGATTTGGTGCATAACTGCCCTAGCAGGAGTAGTGATTAGTGGGAAGATAATTTAAGTGTTAAATTCAATGT
Source organism: Tinamus guttatus (assembly GCF_059628265.1). Lineage (NCBI taxonomy): Eukaryota > Metazoa > Chordata > Aves > Tinamiformes > Tinamidae > Tinamus > Tinamus guttatus. The sequence continues at coordinate 465,934 of NW_028288759.1, read as the reverse complement.
TCCCATTTCTGTAAATAGAACTTTTAAGAATTCAATTTGCTGTATGTACAAAGCTAGGAAAACATAAACTGAGCACTGACGCTGTGCAAAAAACAATGTAAATATTATAAGCAGGCACACAAAAATGTGGCATGAAAATGCGGAGCAATTTGAGAGAGGTGAAATATATTCAAATACATTAACATTGTCCTGCTATAAAGAATTAGCCATATACAGTAAAGCAATATATTGCTACTATTTTCCCAATATTTTTATTTTTTAACCAATATAAATATGTATATGCAACTACCAGCATGATGAAATAAAGGTTTACATTGCTCTTGTTACTCGAAGGAAAAGCTTTTTGTTACAAAGGGAAAGGCAGGACAGTAAATTCTGAGCCTCTTAATAATTTTAATTTTCAAGACAGAAGGCTGTGAATAAATGTTAGCATTGCTGCCTAAACAGTACAGACTGCTGCTTGTGAGTGTCATCCAGAAAGCAGAAGGGTGAAGAGAACAAAGAGGGTCAAGCTGGGCTATAAGTGTTTGTCTCAAAGGCTTCCATTAAAATAGTGGGATTTAAAAAAATTATTTAACAATGACCTGAAATGAGCTTAACTAATTGGGTCCTGATCTTGAAAATAATTTCATGCATGCTTAACCTCAATCATGTTTGTTATCAACTAATTACTTCTGTTTACAAATTATTGAGCAGGCGTAGAATGTTTGCAAAATTAGCACAATGAAAATTGATAAAAACATAGATACACTTATGTGAAAAAACAGACGAATGTGCACAGGAGAAATGTGATTGTTAAGTCATTATTTATAAATGTTATTTCACCTTGGATCTCTTAGAAATTCAAGAGACTTCTATTTCATATCTTTTTAACCACTGCTGAATCTGATGAAACTTCCTCTAAAGGACCTAAAAGGGCCTTTAGGAAGCACCTAGAGGAATGGATTTAAAAAAGAAATCAATTAAAAGTTGGTGGAAGAATACTGAACCTAAGTGAGCATTAACATAAATTCAAGTTGGGGGAAGAATACTAAACCTAAATAAGCATTGCCATAAATTCTTTGAGACAAAAATTACAGAGGCTCACTGCATTTCTGGCGCAAGGCCAGAAATTGTTTGCTTTGGCACGTGTACCACAGGGTGCTTGGCTTTTGGAATATACATTGCATTGAAGTCACTAAAATCATTCAAGTACTACACACACAAGAAAATAAGTAGCAGCGTGACAATAACCGCTATCAAGAATTCATTGCAATGCCCGGTAAAGAAATCCAAGCACTGGCACTTAAGATCAATGCAGAAAGAAAATCTGCGGCTTGTGACTTCTAAAATAATATCTAGCTCAATCAGGCTTATACAAATGCTGCTTGAGAACTGCAAAGGGACCATACCCCAGGCGGGAAACGGGAGCAAAGACTGCGGCGCTCTTTCATGCCTCTCTGCTGTAAATGGAGAAGAGTCTTTGGGAATGTGATTGATGGTGGGGTAGGAATGCGGCCTCCTGTCCGTGAGGAGTACACAGCAACACAGTAATTGAGCAGCAGAGTTAGTGCTTTTGCCTCAGTGACCTGCGTGGAGTCGTGCATGTTTGAAGCGCCGCCGCGAGTGCCTAATGGATGTCAAGGTCACCGCGGCGGTGGCAGGGACTGTGATGAACGTGAGGCTGCTGGGACAGAAATACGACTTTGACAAATGCCCTATTCTCTCTAAATTGTTTTACTGCAAGTTAATTTGTTTTCTCTTGGTTTGCTTTGTGGGCAAGAGCTGTACGGAAAAGACCTTTCATCAGGGAGTGCTTTGGGATGCCTGTGATTGATGCAGGCTGTGTCACGTCCCCGTGGCTGTGTCATGACAGCTCCCAATGGCTCCTAATCCCAGCCATTGGAAGGGATGCGTCCTCCTTGCAGGGATGTCTGGAAATGCTGAATCATCTCATTGCAAGGATGCGCGTGTACTGCGAGCCACGCTAGCATTGAATGAACACAAATTTAAACTCTCCCAAATTTGCTGGGTTTGTGTGATTTCGGTACAAAATCCTGAAATAGCACAGACTGAGTACATCAGGTTCAGGCTTGTCTGAAAAAAAATTACAAACCTCTGGTTAAGCTAACTTGGATTTTCATTTTGTAGCTACATGTGAATCCAAATGATTTAAGAGACATTGGGGGCTTTCTTGATAAAGATTTCCTTGACTTTTAGGCTTACTAAATTGATGCTTGCTGTGTATAAGCCTAAATTAGAACAATAGCTGCTTGTTATTTCCCTGCTCTCCTGTGCTTTGGTGGAGAGATGGCCAAGTGCGCTTGCACTGGGGGATGTCAACTGCGTGGCCCATTTTTTCCCCAGACTTGCTCCGTTAAGTGACTGCACTTGCCCTACCTCAGTTGCCTCTAAATGGAGAACTCATCTTAGAGGGGGGAGAAGCAAATATGAGATATGCAAATATAAAATTATTTATTTAGGATACAGATGTCAGTCTTGCAGCATTCCTGCTCATGGGAAGTGCAAGTGAAACCCAAAGGAAAGGAAAGTCATTAGAGAAGTCACGCGCTGATTTATTAATGGCTATTTCAACTCCTGGAGAAGTTGGGAATCCTCCCCAAGAGCTACTGCTGGGCACTGAGTTGTGGAGCTTAAGTGTCCACTTCATTTTCTGTCATCTCCTTTTCACTATAGATTTCTGACAGCTTGGGGTTTATTTTCTGCAGAGGCTTTTGGAGGGGAAGCAGCTGTGCTTCTCCTTGCCTGGCGCTAACGCGGGGCGCCGCCTCGGGCACCCTCTGCCTTGGTCTGCGGGTCCCCGGCACCTGCAGGGCTGCAGGTTTTACCTCAGAGCGTGGGTTTTACCTCAGAGCATGGGTTTTACCTCAGAGCGCGGCCTCCCGAAGCCGCAGCGGCACGGGGCGATCCCCACGCGCGGCGCAGGCCCTCGCAGCGGGCCCGGGCGCTGCTTTCCCTTGTTCTCCCTGTCGCCTTCGCAGCTGCCCTCAGCAAAGCAGCTGACCCAGAGACTTTGCAAGTTGACTGGGCTTCTGTTTGGGAAAGGTCGGAGCAACAACAGACACACTGGGGCTCTGTCTCATGTGACCCAGGGAGGGAAGAAAACCTGTGCTTGTTCACAGGGCACTGTCAGCATTGTGGTTATGAAGGCAGCCTTGTTTTCCTACAGAAAGTGGAGTTTTTCTTGCCTGTCTGTTGAGGTTGCCCCTGGGCTTGCCAGAGGCAGTTGTGCATTGCCGTCCACGCTGCTTGGATCTGACAGTGATGGTGCCCTTGCTTCAAAGGAGAGTCTGGAGAAATGACCATCCTTGCTGGCTGCAAAAAGCGACAGATTGCACCTCCCTCGCACTAAAAAGAGCCATTGTGTGTGGGGCTGGCGAGGAACCCACTTAGAGCAGCTTGAATTTCTCACAGGGCTGCATTGTTACCCCATGGCAAAACCCAGTGTGGGAAATTTCCATGATACGATCATGTAAACTCTTCCCCAGGCCATTCTGGGTCAGGAGCTTGTGTGGGTGTTCTGGCTCGAGAGGGACTGGAGCCGGCTCTCCGGCCTGGCCACCGCCGCACCTCGTAGCCGTGGGGTTTGGTCTCCTGTGGCCCCCTGGCCTGATGCACAATTATTTGTGTGTGCCTGCACGTGTGCAGTGGGTCTTTTGGTGGAGGAGGTTCCCTTGCCCACCATGCAGGTTTGCTGCATCATTTCTGTGAGCAGCAGTTGATTTATCCCTGCCAGGATCTTCCAGGCTTCGCTTTGGTCCTAGGTCCATCTCTCTGCAGCAGGTTCTGTCAGGCGTGCGGGTGTCCACTGTGTGTAAAATTGCATTGTGCTTTGTCCTTACAAAAATGTTATTACAGTGAACTCCTTTAAGAAGGTTTAATGACTTTCTGAAATATTTTTGCACTTTTTATTTATTAGGTAAAGGGGGTAAAGTTATTCTTCGTGTGTGGCAATAAAAAGGCAAGGAGCATGTAGGCAAAATAATAATGTTTCCAAGAGGACTCTGAAACCATAAACTTCTATTTCTGTGACTTGCACAGAATTGTGGGAGGTCAAGCAATTCATGAATTGTAATTTAACTTCACATTTCTGAAACCACTGATTTCAAATGGTGTATTTTAAGCTAAAATTTTAGGCTTTTATTTGAATTGCTTGCTTTATCTAAATATTTTGTGGTAAAACGCTGCCTTTCTCATTCAGAGATGGACAGAGAAACAGTATTGCTCTGCATGCCCCCCACTTTTTCTCCCTTGGTAGCTTGTGGCGTGAGATGCTTCTGGAAACTCTTCCCATTTTGCTTCTGAGGCATCGGCTGGAAATGATGCTTCTGCATCCTCTCCGGTTTGAACTTCCTAGACACATTTTGATAATGGTTCATAGGATTTTATGACCTTCCCAAAAATGTGAATGTTTCTGAGTGAAACATTGTTATCGCTATCTGGCATATTTTTGTTAAAATCTTAAATCCACTCTGGCCTGGAAAATTGGTAATTTTCTTAACTGGACTGGATTCTTAGTGTGCTGCCTTTATTCTTAGAAAGCAAACTCTCTCCTGAGCTTGGCAGCAGTTTTTATTTCTCATTTTACTTTGTGTACTCTCCCTTTCTTGACTTCTATTTTATGTTTTCCAGTAAAATGTGAATGAGGTCAGCAGACTGTATAAAATGGGGGTCTCTATATTCTTAAACATTCCAATTCACATAGACTCCTAAGTTTGTCAGGTACACTGCTTTTGATTCTCCAACATAGAAATTTTTCATCCTTATCCAAAACCATCTATCCTATATGAAGGGAATAAACAGCCATCAATTTTTTGAAGTGCTGCTCTACTGCCCATGAAAGCAGCTTCCCTTCACTTCTAGCTCCTTTCCTAATCTGTCCAGGCTTGGATAGCTCTGAGTGTACATGTGAGCTTTCTAAATGTTCTCACTCCAAGCTCTAATACGCAGTGTCATCAGCTTGTATTCAGCTATTTGCCTTTTTTCAATAGTACTGCCCCTGACTCACACAGGACCAACGTGTGCATTTGCACATACAGGCAGCCTCACAGGTGCCTGGCCTTAACCTGCAAAAATACAGTGCATTTCGGTGCAAATAGGACTGCTTGTGGGATGCCAGCAAATCCAAAAGCCACGTTGGTGGATTTTAGAAAACAAGAAGGGGAGGATCTCCTTCCCTCCTCAGAGCTTATTCCAAATTGGTAGCACACAGGAAGCCCCATGTACACAAGTACAGAGCTCCATACATGCACTGAAGAAAATTATACTCTTGTTCGTGTTGTCCACTCCAAAACCAACACAAACACTTATGGGTTTGCTAGGCTTTTTTAGTTTAAGGAGTGATTAAACAGCAGAACAAGGCTTTCCCAGCTTGCTCACATTTCTGGAAACAGCAAAGAGGCCCTCCCATGGGATGCCCTCGTCAGATGAGGGACCACCTTGTCCCGTAATCGTGTCTGTGCAGGACCCCAAACTGGCTTAGATTTATCCTGAGCCGTCTTGTATCTCTGGAAGTGCCCACCTCTGGAGAGATGCACTTCCAGAGTAGCACCTCACAGAACTTAACTAATCTCCTTCCTCCTCCTCTTTTCCTCCCAGGCTTCTGACCACTCTTTGAGTGGCTTTCCTCTGTCAGTGATTGCATTTGCTGTCTGTAAGCATGCTTTAAAAGGCTCGGTAGTGGAAGCTCACGAGACTTGCTCTGCAGACTTCAAAGGGCTTTTCAGAAGCCTGTTGAAATTTAAATACTTTGATGGTTTTCTAACAGCTTATTTTAGTAAAAGGCTTGAGACATTTTATAATTTGCTCAGCTGATTTTTTTTTGGTTACTTTTTAGTTGGGGGGTTTGGAAGTAGACATGGATGGGGATGTGGGTTTTTGCTGGCATTATAAAAACATAGCTACATTAAAAACTGAATATGATAAAGCTCCCACTATTGTCCTGTCAGTCTACCTGTGCACTAAGCAGAGATGATAAAAATGCTAAAATCCTATTATTTACACTAAATTCTTCAAGTGTCCTCACGGCTTTGTCATGCATGAGGAATGCAGCTATCGCCATGTCATGCTAAGGAAGTCCTCACATCTCACAGTGCTTTTATACATATGTAAATGGCTAACGATCAGCCTAATTATATATGGGTTACACATCCAGCAGCCTTCACTGGGTCGCCTGTCATAGCCCCCACACTGATTTGGCTCAAGCTGTCATTTGCTTTCCCAAGTGATAGAGTCACATAGGAAATGTTTACTAATTGAAAACTCATTCCTCTGCATTAGTGTGACAGCTGAAAAGATTTCTCCTGATTACTGGTGTGTGTTTCTTGGCTTCATCAGTATTCAATTCATGGGTTAAATAATCTTCCTTCTGTTGACAATGGTGTAGATTTTTTTTTTCTAGAATATCTATTTTTAGATATTTAGAAACTCAGAATAAGTAGGTCATACACAGCTTACTGTTTAGAATGCTTCTATATATTTTTAAATATACACTAAATTATTTAGTTATGAGGTGAGATGAAACACAGGATGTCAGGGAAAAAAAAATCTCATTACCTGCAGTGTCAACTGGGGAAGCTTTGAATTGCTTGTCTTTTAAATTAGCATCCTGCAGCTTCCAGAATATGTTCATGTATAAAATAAACATAGATGTTAGTTTATATTGCAAATAGAACGTGTGATTAATATATACTTTAATTTATAATCTCCTGTCTGTGCCAAAAACACACAAGCTAATGTTTTCCATGCATAAGCACGAATCATACCAATGTAGCAGGAATTCCTGCGCCCAGTTCCTAAGATTTGACTCTTTCTTAATAAAACAAATTGGACCAAAGTGATGTAAATCGCTGTGTGCCTTTGATAATTCTCATGTCTGCATCTATGCACCCCTCCAAAGACCAAAAGCTTGAATTACATTGTCTCTGAGGGCAGAAATTACTCCAAAATGGAGAATCCCTGCAGAAAACAGCCTGCAGGCTGCTCCTGCTCCCTCTCAGGCCGGGTCCTGCCATCAGTGGTGGTGTTGGCTGCGTGTCCATGTAGCCATGGGCTTACTTCTTCCCGCTATGGACCTAGGAAGCTGATCAGGAGAGGTGATGGGGGAGGCCCCAGGTGACACCACATTCGCGCTCTCCAAACCTCCCCCAAGGATTCAAGGCCTGCGAGGCCTGGCAGGCGTCTCTCTGCTCCACGGCAGCTGAGGAAGCAGGAGGATCCGCCGATCCCTATCCGTTGTCAGGAGATTAGCTGGGACAGGCAGCAGCTTCTGCTCCTTGCCCACGGATGTAGCGGCAGAGAGGAGCCGGGTGGTGCGAGCGCCGGGCGGGAGCCGCCGTGCCAGGGAAAGGCTCCCTCTCCTCCGCAGCCGCTCTGCCACACGACCCGTGTGGAGGATCGTGTTGTTTCCATGCTGCTCCAGTGCTTTCCCCCAACGACAAGGTTTCCCACAGCTCAGTGTTTAACATCATTCTTTGTAGAGGAGAGGTCTAAATGCAGTTTCTTCAGGAAAGGCATGAATGACTATCATTAATTGTAACACTAGTCATCCGGTAAGTTTTCCCCAAGAAAGGCATGAGTTGATTTACAACTGGCTTTCCCAGGACCACAGCAGAGTTTTGTCAGATATAAATCAAAAAGGCCACGTGGCTCAAAAACAAAACTCAGTGGGACCCAAGCAGTATTTGTCCTTTATACTACAAAAATTATTACCATCTTAATCGAGCCAAGTTCAAGCTACATTTCCTACGCTGACTTCTTTTGTTGGTGGTAGAGAGGAAGCTGTTTGCTTAGCCTTGCAACCTATCATGATGGAAGCAAAGAGAGGATGTAGAATCTATTTAATCATGGCAAGAAAAGGAAAACATCCAGTTCTTAGGGACCCTCTCCTATTCAGTAAAGGATAGATTAATAGGACGGCTAACATGCTCGTCCGAGATCCAACTTCAGTTCTCTTCTCTGCCAGGGACGTTTTCATAGAATCATAGAATCATAGAATGCTTAGGGTTGGAAGGGACCTCTAGAGATCATCTAGTCCAACCCCCCTGCATACGCAGGGACACCTAAAGCACGTGGCACAGGACTGCATCCAAGCGGGTTTTGAAGATCTCCAGAGAAGGAGACTCCACAACCTCTCTGGGCAGCCTGTTCCAGTGCTCTGTCACCCTCACTCTTAAGAAATTTTTCCTTAAGTTCCTATGGAATTTTTGATGTTTTAGTTTCCGGCCATTTCCTCTAGTCCTATCAGTGGCCACCACTGAAAAGATACCATGACCGTCCTCTGCACTCCCTCCCTTGAGGTATTTATATACACTGATTAGATCCCCTCTCAGCCTTCTCTTCTCCAGGCTGAACAGGCCCAGCTCCCTCAGCCTCTCCTCATAGGGCAGATGTTCCAGGCCCCTGATCATCCTTGTAGCCCTGCGCTGGACTCTCTCCAGCAGCTCCACATCCCTCTTGTACTGTGGAGCCCAGAACTGGACACAATACTCCAGATGCGGCCTCACCAGGGCTGAGTAGAGGGGCAGGATCACCTCCCTCGACCTGCTGGAGACGCTCTTCTTAATGCAGCCCAGGATCCCATTGGCCTTTTTGGCCACGAGGGCACACTGCTGCCTCATGGTCAACTTGTCGTCCACCATGACACCCAGGTCTTTCTCCGCAGAGCTGCTCTCCACAAGCTCGGTCCCCAGCCTGTACTGGTGTCTGGGGTTATTCCTCCCCAGGTGCAGGACCTTGCACTTGGCCTTGTTGAATTGCATGAGGTTTTTCACCGCCCAGTTGTCCAGTCTGTTCAGGTCCCTCTGGATGGCAGCACAGCCCTCTGGGGTATCGGCTACTCCTCCCAGTTTGGTATCATCAGCAAACTTGCTGAGGGAGCACTCTGTGCCTTCATCCAAGTCATTGATGAATAAATTGAACAGGACTGGACCAAGGACTGACCCCTGGGGGACCCCACTAGCCACAGGCCTCCAACTAGACTCTGCACCGCTGATCACCACTCTCTGGGCCCTGCCATCCAGCCAGTTCCTAATCCATCTCACTGTCCACTCATCTATCCCACACTTCCGGAGCTTGCCCAGGAGGATGTTGTGAGGGACGGTGTCAAAAGCCTTGGTGAAGTCGAGATAGACGACATCCACCGCTCTCCCCTCGTCTATCCAGCTGGTCATTTCATCATAGAAGGCTATCAGGTTAGTCAGGCAAGATTTTCCCTTGGTGAATCCATGCTGACTACTCTTGAGCACCTTCTTGTCCTCCATGTGCCTGGAGACAACAGCCAGTATGAGCCGTTCCATCACTTTTCCGGGGACGGAGGTGAGGCTGACTGGCCTGTAGTTGCCTGGGTCCTCCTTCTTGCCTTTTTTGAAGACTGGCGTGACATTGGCCTTCTTCCAGTCTTCCGGCACCTCCCCCGTTCTCCAGGATCTTTCAAAGATGATGGAGAGCGGCTTAGCTATGGCATCTGCCAGCTCCCGCAGCACTCTGGGGTGCATCCCATCAGGGCCCATGGATTTGTGGGTATCGAGGTTCCTTAGGTGCTCTCTGACCCAATCTTCCTCTACCCAGGGCAAGTCTTCCTCTCCACCCGCTTCTTCTCTTGCCTCTAGGGCCTGGGGCTCTAAAGGGCTGCCCTTGGTAAACACCGAAGCAAAGAAGGCATTGAGCAACTCTGCTTTTTCTGTGTTATTTGTAACCAAGGTGCCCATCCCGTCCTCCAGCGGACCCACGTTCTCCCTGATCTTCCTTTTGCTGTTAATGTAATTGAAGAATTTTTTTTTGTTATTTTTAACGTCCCTTGCCAGCTTGCCTTCCAGACGTGCCTTAGCTATCCTTGTCGCATCTCTGCACTCCCTGACTACGTTCCTGTATTTCTCCCAGGGGGCCTGTCCTTTTTTCCACATTTTGTATACCGCTGCCTTCTGCTTGAGCATTGCCACAAGCTCCCGGCTCATCCACGCAGGTCGCCTGCCCCCTCTGCCTCCCTTCCTACACACAGGGATGCACTGCTGCTGGGCGTGGAGGAAGTGCCGCTTGAAAACTAACCAGCTCTCTTGGGCCCCCCTGCCTTCTAGAGCACTAGCCCATGGGATTCTACCGAGGAGGTCTCTGAAGAGGCTAAAGTTGGCCCTCCTGAAGTCCATCGTCGCAAGGCTACTTACAGCCCTGCCTCCTCCTCGTTGAATCCTGAACTCCACCAACTCATGGTCACTGCAGCCGAGGCTACCCCCCACCTTAACATCTCCTACTAGGCCCTCCCTATTTGATAGCACGAGGTCCAGTAGCCCACCTCTCCTCGTCGGCTCCTCCACAACCTGCGTCAAAAAGTTATCGTCGACGCTCTGCAGGAACCTCCAGGACTGCTTATGCCTGGCTGTGTTGTCCTCCCAGTTGATGTCGGGATAGTTGAAGTCCCCCATGAGAACCAGGGCCTGTGACCGTGTCTGTAAGGAGTTAAACTTACCTGGTTTATTTTTTCATTTACTAAGATAAGTATAACAAAAGGATCTGATTCTGTTCATAATCATTCACTACTTTAGACAGAAATATTTGGAATGGGATATTGCCTGTCTTCTGAAGAAGAACAATTCAAATGATCCTGTACTCTGCCCTCAAATTAGGGAAGACAAGGAATACTGCATATCACAGACTGTGCCGGAGTGGCAGCCGGGGAGCCGTGCTGTGCCAGCAGCTTCCATGGTTTTTGCAACGTGGGGGTGGTCTGCGCTTCGGGAACCGTTTTCATCAGCACCTCATGCGTGAGCCAGGGTGCAGGACCCACTTATTGTAAAGGCCTGCAAAAACAGGGGAGAGGCAAAAGGTGCCGTACTGGCTGAATTGTTGCTTCAGGAAGGCAAAACCTCAAATCTGTCTGAAAGGGATATTTATCTGCGATTGTTTGCAGTGTCGTTTCCCCTTTTAAAGAATATGCATCTTTTCAAATGTGTATTTCTGAATTGTCCTGTGATTCAGAAGAAGAGTGTCTGAAGGAACATGAAGGAACACTTATTTAAAACGAGTTTTTTTTTTTTTTTTTTTGCCATCAGTTTTTCTGTGATTGGGTGCCAAATAGGTAGGAGTTTGAGGATAAATCATCTTCCTTGTTTTCTTTGTTATGACATAAAATCATGATGAGTAACATGGCAAAGCTGTCTGTACCTATGACCAAAAGTTACTTACGTGGGTTTTTGAAGCATGCAGAAATGTCATTTTACTATCCGTTGATTCAGTTAGATTATTTCGCCTTTAGTAGGATTCTTTTCATACACAGTCTTGAATGCTGTATGAAACCTGGCCAGAAGACTTATTGTTAGCAAAAGCAGGAGGGTAAGTTAGAGCAGTTCCCTTGTGTCGTGTCATGGTAAAATCTGAAGTATAAATCTCAGTATTTGCTTTGGAACAGGAACAAGAATGTAATAATAAATTATAGTTGGTTAGAAAAATAGCATATAAATTGTATAGAGAGATTTATATAACAAAACTCATTCACAACAAAAATTAATTAAGTCACATTTCTCAAGCACATTAGCACTTATTGTTGTGGGAGAAAATTATAGTTGCAAGTAGCTACAGAACAGCACATGGAAAGCTGGGTTTTCAGAAGCTGGGATTGTAGCTTGTACAAAACTATGCTGAAATAATACTAAATTAGCTTTGTACGAATGCGAGCTCACACTCCCATCTGCTGTGTTGTCCTGTGTAGCCTTGTTATTAAAGCTTTGTAATCTCTTGACTTTTCATGAACTAAAATCTGTCTGCGTGGACTTCTGCAAACCTCCTGAACTCTCGACACCTGCAGCTCATTTTTCTCTGACAGGGCAAGAACTTCATCCTGTGCCTTGCTTCGTCTCTAAACACATGTGTACTTTGCTGTAAGTTTAAGAAGGGAGCAGCAGCAGACTCCTGCTCTTGAGTGTTCTCAACTTGGCCCCTTGGCAAGTGCCTGCATAGAGTGAGAACAGACTGAAGGTTATCTCTGCCTGGAGGCAATTTAGGACAGCTTGTGGTTAAAATGAGGAGCGCTGAGTTTCTTAAATGCCATTTGGGTCCCAAGGTTATGTCTGGTTCTCCCCACTCCTTGTTATCTGCCTTAAAACATTAAATAGTTCAGCTCTATTTTTAAATTGACCGTGGCTTGCTATTTTGAGATACCTCAATGTCTGGCAACTGTAATAGGGATTTCCCATTAGCACAGAACACTCTACAAATTATCAGATAACCAAATGCAGTCCATAGCTTTGCAAGAAGTTGCAGCACAAGTTTCATCAAGCTGTGCTAATGCTGAGTTTGTTGGGTACCTAAAGATACTCCAGAAGTCTCTGTAGTCAGCAAGTTTCCTGGAATTCCAGCACCAACACATTGCATGTGAACATGACCTAGTGACTCCATCCCTGAAGCTCTGCCAATGGATTAGCCATGTCCTGGAGCTACTGCATGAAGAGGGGGCGTTTTCAAGGTTACTCTTTTAGGAGGACAGATCAAGGTGAGAGAGGCACCCATGGCAGTCAAGTCACTTTTAGGTTCAGGTTCATATTGCAGCTTCATTCTTCCAAGTAGTGCATAGATAAGTTAGTCTGCCCTGTATCTACAGTGATAAAATTGCTGTGACTCAGGCGAGGTTCCAGCAGGATTCCGAGGAAGCAAGGCATGTTATTGATCTATATGGCAAAGATGTAAGGTTGAAGAAAGAGGACTCTAAAACTGGGGTCTTATGCGGAAAAAGACCTCATAAACCAACAAGGGAAGTGTCAGAGAGAAAGTTTCATAGGGGAGAGGGCTGTGGTGTGGTTTGGGACAGACCTATAGCAGACCCATGGTCAATAAAATAGCTCAGTTGGAATTCAGGGATACCTGCTTATTTTTGAATGTATTTTAACTAAGGCAGGTGTCCCAGTCTGTGGTCCTTCCATGCAGTGTTAAATTCTTTGGCTGCCTGAGAGCAGAAATGCCCCTTAGGAAATGAAGGATAAATTGCTGTAGCTCCAGCATAGCAATCATGCCTAGCAGGAGCCTGCACTATCTCACCTCCTCCCCTGGCTTGTGTCTTTCCAATCTCCTAGGCCCTATAGTAGAAAGAAATGAAGTAACCCTCGTTCCGGGCTTTGAGAGCCGAAGGAGGGAGCACTCGCAGCGCTGCAGGCAGGATTCCCTCCGGCCCTGAGCAGGACCCAAGCGTGGCCTTTGGGCACCTCCAGGAAGTGTGGGCTTGTCCTTAACGACGTGTTGAGGCCGTGGAAAAGGTCATTCCTCTGTCACTTGGAAAAAAAACCACATGATTTCTCCCCAGTGACTTCAGCAATATGGGAAAAATGAATTCAGTCACCTTTTTGATTAGGTGACCAAAAGGCAAATAAGCTGAGTTGTTTTTTCTGTAATCTCTTCATACATATGTATGCAATGTGTGACTTGTGAAATAAGCCATTATACAGTGCCTGAGTTTGCAAAAACTGGTGATTTTAAAGGGCCTGTTTGGCATGCAGTTTGCGGAGGTTAAAGAGTGAAAATGTAGACGCAGCCAGATTTAGAAAACTCGGTGCAAATGTTTTTTCATAGTGGAGGTACAAATGTGATATTCGTTGTTATGCATGATTAATATTACAGGGGCACTTAGAAGCTGCAGGCAGCATTAGAAAAAATGTGCTCTTCCAGGTCCTGCGTGACCTTATATGGCACTATCCTGTGCAACCAAAATTACAGAACAGATTAACACCAAAACATGATGATTCCTTGGTCAGAACAAGTCAGCTTCTCAACACTGAACTTAGTATAGAAAGACATTTGGATGTTTGCTCCTAGGAGCTGATAGCTTTCCAGAAATCTGGCAAGCAGAAACTTAGCCTAATAAAAACATTACAGTCAGTAATTTTTTTAAATTTGTACTTGTATCCCTGTTGTTCATGCTCCTTCCTTTAGTATATTCTCATTTGTAGGGACCCATTAAAGATACCTGTCAAGCCACAGATAATTGCATATGGTTGTGTTGTGGCCTTATTGTTGGAAGTGCTCCTTCTAGTCTGGAATGCACCTGGCAGTAAAAAAGCTTTTTTTGTTGTTTTTTTTTGTTGTTGTTGTTGTTTGTTTTTTGTTGTTTGTTTGTTTTTTTGTTTTTTAGTGTTGCACTATCCTATTGTAATAGTGCAATGTGCTGCTTCAGATACCAATACTGTGAGAAACAACATCTGCAACAGAAGAAATATGCTCCTGAATTTACAGGAATTTTTCAGGTCATTGGCTAGTCTTACCTGAGTGCATCTGCCATATAGAAATAAACCAGACTCCACTTGCAGCTTTAGTATATTCTGTTGTTTGGAACCCTTTCAGTGTTTTACAAGTCCAAGGAGTTAGTGGCTTTATGTAGTAGCATAGCTTTGTGCAACGGAAGTCCAAGAAACCTTTACAGAAGACAAATACTTAAATAACAGTACAAAGGCAAGTTGAAAAATGAAATATTACAGGCATTGTAGGAATTACAAAGGATTCACAGACCATTTGTGTTTTTGAGTTTTTCACAGCTCATGTATGGGAGTAACGTCTAAAGAAACCATCTGACATTCTGCTTGTCGTTGGGCACAAAGGCTTGACTTCACTGCTTTTCTGTTTTAAGTGAAATTGCTTGGTGTTTCTCCTATCAAGCTTCTTAAATAAGGAATAAATTCATAGAATTCATAGCCACTTGGAAGGAGATATGGTTCATTTTAGACACATATAGAGCTCTGCCTGGTTCCACCTTCTGTATTATGGGGGGGCATGCATTGCATTTGAGGAGAATGTAACAAATGAAACTGTATGTGCTTTTCAGACTTAAAAATCACAGAATACTAATATGTTTAGAAATATTCAGACATGAACCACTTTCTGGAGAGGTCTTATAGGAAGAGGGTGAATAAGAGTGTGATGCATGCAATGTTATTTTGTTGTTGAAAGGTTTGGAACAGAGTCTTTACAAGAAAGGAGGGAAAAGGAAATTCTTTCTTTCATTAGCTGAAGTAATCTTCCTGACATTAAAGCAGCAGAAATGTGTCTTTGTTTGCACAACCTCTTCTCTCTCCCATTCTTCTTTTTGTTTCTTTTTCTTCTCAAATTACGCTGTTAAACAAGTAGGCTTGGGTTGAAATGGATGTTCAAACCACCCTGCTTCAACCCAGAAAGTGTTTTGGAGTGGCAGAACGCTTGGTAGCATTAAGTACCAAGAAGTAGGGGCATGCTAGGGAGAAAGAAAGCGTTTTCACATCAGGGGTCTGCAAAATCAGAATTATGGAGCCAAGAAAAACAGTGGAGTAGTATGAAGAAATTAAAAACAAAAAAGGAATAAATAATCGTAATTATGACATGCAGGTATTGAAATCACAAGCAGCACGAGGAAAGCTTTTAATAAAGCTATAAGTAGTGCAGTATTTGGTAATAGAGAAAATATTATAGATTTAAAAGAAGTTTTGTACTTACTGTGCTGTATGAAGCACTCAGATGTTATGTCCCTTGTGCGGCCTGTGTGTCAGGATGAATAATACGTTTATTTTCTTACTTTCTTTTAAACCTCTGGATCACTTTAGCCTTAGCCTCGCTACAAAACCAGATCCACCAAGTTCTCTCAGCTAAGCGATTTGCTGATCTCTACATCTTGGAATTCAATATCTGCTGTAAAGCCTAACTCTGTGATACGGGTTCGTATTTTGGCTTTTCTGCTATGGATGCAGTTTCCGGGCCACGTGGGGCACTTCCATGTGCAACACCAACCGTCCCTCCCCAAAAGCCCTTGAGAAGCAGCCTGGCACTCTGATAAAGGGGCAGGAATGATGAATAACATGGAAAATGCCTCTAAAGTGTGTGGAAGTCTGGAATTATTTGCTTCGTAAGGAGCCCAGCAAGGAGGAATTGACAAAAGTGTGTCAGAAAAGAACCTTTCAGAGCGTGTATGTCATGAATTTACCATGGCACAGGGCAAGGGGGTATTTAATTAATTTAAAAGTTGGTAATTTGGCAGAGAGTGCAATTGGAGTGTGGAATTCCTTGTAGGAGGGTGCAGAGGCCAAGACTTCAGCACAATCCAAAACAGGATTCCAGTTTTATGTGGGTAACAGAAGATACACGGGGCTGCAGCACTTAATCCTGCAAAGTTTTGGGAATGTCATGCTCCAGGGCTTAGGTGAGTCTCTTGATAGCTTCGAATCAAATGACATTACGAGGAAGGGGAGGAGAGAGCATTTCCATTTTCCACTTCAAGCTTCTTACCTTACGTCGTCCTCTGACTGTCGACCACCTTCAGGGCTGAAGGAAGTGAAAGACAGGGAATGAGATCCGACGTGACAGCTCCTGCATTTCTTACATTCTTTTCCAGTCCTGCAAATGGTCACCAGAATTATTATCTACCGTTTCAAATTTCCAAAGCGTGGAATTACTAGAGAAGCAGTAAGAACTGTTATTTGTATTCTGGAATACACCAAAATGCTGTATCTTTTCATCTTACATGTAAAGGTTTTCAGATGGTTCTCATCTATTTTAATTATATAAGTAGGATTAGAATCACCTTTTTCTTATTGAGTAAAAGTACCTGATTTTGGTCGTTCCATCCATATTTGAACAGAGACGAAGATGGAGTTAAGTGAAGATGTAGTTAAAAACTGAGTTCAGAGTGGAGGCAGACTTTGCAGTGCTCTCATGATGAGAAATCATTTATTTATTCATCCTGCTAGTAAAATATACAGTCATGGTGACATCAGATCAAAACTGGGAGATGTTCCTATGAGAGCCAGACAGGGAAGCGCTTGAGACTATGAGCAGTAAAAGGAGCAGTTTGGGGGTCAGATGTGAGACCTCCGTGGAGGCTGTAGGTGGATAGCGCTGATCAATGCTCATGGAAATGTGAGCAGTTTCCGAGATTGCAGAGTATTAATAAGGATGAATTAAAACAGATGATGAGCCCTGTGAGCACTAAATAGCAATGTGGTGATTAAAGACCTTTGCAATGTCGCTGCTGTAGAATAATCATTTTCAGAATAATCACGTCCAGCGCTCAAATAGTGCAAGGCCACAAATATGAAACCACCCCAGACTTGAAGCAGTGCTGACTTGCTGGTTATTTGCAAAGAAGAAAAGAATGAAAATCACTGAAAATGTAATTCAGACACAGAGCAACAGAGAAAGATTATAATTACAGCCTGCTGGAAAAAAAAAAGAGAGAAAAAAAAAAGAGGAGGGGAATCTGTAAAATGTGATATCAGGTCTGTGTAGGGAATATTCATAAGCAGGTATCAGACTGACTTGTGTCGATTATTGCAGGATTCTGGAGTTGTTCCTTATATTCCCCAGGCCACCAGCTAGTCTGGGTGGGTGGATCCTTCTGCTCGTATGGACGTAGAGTCGGGGGAGCTGTGCTTGGCACACGGATCTGCTGCCAAAACAGGGCACTGGAGATGCTTCATATCCACATCTGCCAAGGTTGACAACTGGGCACTGAGACCAGGATGTGGCTGCAAACGCTTGTTTGAAGGCACATGTGTACACATCTGGGAGGTGACATCTGGGTACACATCTGGGAGGTGACTCTGTGCCATGTGCTCTAGGTGTTCTTGCTTGAGCAGCAGGTTGGACTAGATAATCCCTAGAGGTGCCTTCAAACCTCAACCATTCTGTGATGCTGTGATTCTGTGACACCAGCTAAGTGCACATTGGTCATATGGGTATTTCTGTCCAGAGCAACCCATATGGATGTGCTGTCTGAGCTAGGCTGCAAAGTCAGTGCCCTGGGTATATCTACAAGACCATATGTTAATTCTTGTGGTCTTTATTTCTTAAAAATGGATGTATTACCAGGCTTTGCTATTCTTGCTTCTCATCTAGGACTTAATAACAGAATATTAACTGAAGTCCTTTGTAGCTGCTCTGAATATTAAGTAGCCTTTACGGGCACTTTCTGAAGTCTGGCTGTAATGCTGCTGTGAAAATAAGCGGACCAGCCCCATTTTTGAGGTGTTCCTTTCGTGCTCGGGCTTACTGAGACACAAAATTAAGTAAACCACAATTGGAAATCCTGAAAGCCCCTCAATTAGGGGGTTTATTATCACATTTGTGATAATAAATAGCAACCTGTCAGCTCAGGACAACAGAGCAGAGCAGTATTTGTTTTGGTGCACTCTTACAAACACATATTCAGGGGCTTGCTCAGAGTTTGTGCTCATGACACCACCAGCCCTTTCTGCGATTTTTTGCCAAAGCCAAAATGAAGCAGTGAATTTGATAAACTCATGAAATGCCATTTGCTGTGTGATAGGAATTAATAGCCTAATGTCTGCCTCAAAAAAACTCTTCCCTCTGCTAGATTTGCCTTCTAGAACAGCTGAATGTGATCCCGGCGCAGTAAAAGTTGTCTTGCTTTTGTTTGAATTGCAGCGATTTTCAGTTCTGCCTTCTTTTCAAGAAGAACTGAATTTGCATGAAGGAGTGGAACAAAGATGCAGAAGATGATTTTGCTTTGGGTTTTCAAATGTTTTATTGATTTTTGAAATCTGGTGAAATCAGTTTGTCCTGGGAGGGTCTGAGCCAGCCTTTCAGTAGCAGCATCCCTGAGGCACAGCCCGTGCATTTGCAGTATTTTCAGTGCTCCAAGTTGCCCACGTAACGGGAGACGAGTGAGCTGCTCCTAGGCCTTTCTGCTCCTGCAGCTGGAACCATGTTGAGCACCCAGGTGCCGTGCACTTGACTCGTCCCCCTTAGGGGTCTTCCTAGGGAAATGGCATGGGGCCAGTCTAAGATGCTTCCTTCAGAAGTGGAATTTCAGTATTTGGGCACATTTCATGCAGAAATTACACTAGCAATGGTTTTCAAAGGCAGTTTTTCACAAAAATAGGAAGTAATCTGCATACCTTATTAACCTATATTGCAGGACAAGTATTGCAGGTGCCTTTAAATAGCTGTTCATTATGTCGTATCTGGCTCTTGGATCAAATAAGCTGTCAACAAAATGTATTTTAAAATATCAGCCCAAATCAATCACATTCGCAGGCTGTAAAATGCACATTAGATTTTTTGATTTCTCAAGACCAGAGACAAATTCCAGTTACTCTGCACCCCCACAAGTGCAAATTATGATATTTATAATTTTAAATAGATCTTTGCTATTGCAGTTTTTTCTGCATACATCTCCCTTCGTTTGGTAGGCCACATGTGGGTCAAAATCTCTTTTTACTCTGAATTGCAAATTAATTGCAGTGAATAATTAACTATCTCAGATTCGTAGGAAGATAGGCACTTCCAAGAACTGTGCCGCTCTGGATGCCTTTAACATCCTAGAAACAGTTTGGAGAACAATGTTTGCTAACTCTGGTATCACAAGATATTTCTGGATATCATCACCTACAGATTTCATCATCACCTATTGAACCAACAGCACATAATGTTATCTTTAAACTGGCAAGTCATGAAAACCTTATGTTTATAAAAAAATAATTTTGCATTATCAGATTATTTAAATATAACACCCAGACAAATTAATTAGGTTTTTAGTTTGCAATTTCAAAGGATCATATTTAGAGAAATTCAGATCCAGCATTTGAAAGTAGCCTGAGATTTCCGTAAATGGGAAGAATATTTAGGCAAATTTTGGAGACCTATCTGAACAAATTACAAACCCAGAAGGATTCTAGCAATATGCATGAAGCACACAAAAATGGAGAAGTGATAGGCCCAGCTTAATTAACTCTCATTTTAGAGAGAAGAAAACACAGCACGGAAGTGAAAAATGTCTGAACCTCAAGTGGAATTTTAAGTTCTTCTGATACTCTAAAGAACGAAATAGTAGATGAATTTTACCCATTTACATTTTTATAAGGTCAAGGCAAAAAAAAAAAAAAACAATGCTCATATAAAGATTGAAATAAGGTTGAAATAACCTAGGTATGCCAGAAGCCAACTGAGTAGAGGTGAAGATGCTAAACACAATGCAAAAGAAAGATATTTACACTACTAAGTATGAAAATGAAGCGTGTCCATGGGGGAAGGAAATCTCAGATTAATTTACTGCATTGGGCAGCTGGCTAACGTCAGTGCTCGTGTGCTAAAAGCAGAAGTGCTGATGGGGAGTGGAAGTCCAGAGCAAGGGTTTGCAATTCTCCCTCAAATACCAAGTGCCCTTGTGCCATTGAAGAATAGTGAGCAGCAGCGGTGTCTGGGAATGGTGGGTAGATGTGGCCTGAGCCCTCTGCCTCATCCTCAAAGAATGGGAGGCTCTCGGTGCGCTTTGAAGGAAATTCAGTGACAATTAGGGAGGTAATGAACAACTGGATGGAACACAATTTAATCCATATTTTTAATGAGGTGGATTGTACGAGACTGACAATTTCTTTGATAAGGCAGTTGACTTTTCTAGACAAGTGCTAGGCACATGAGGTAAGCAATAAATGTTTATCATTACTAAACATTGGCAATGGAGTCTGTGACTGAGGCTTCAGTAAAAGAAAGTAGCAGCAAGTCGCTTATTTAGAGGACTTAAGGAAAGCCAGCACTACCATATCAACAGAAGAAAAACATGAATACTGTCATGAATAGGATCATGGACCCTTCATAAATGATGACTTTTTTTTATTCTTCAAAATCCTATATGTCATGTAACAAAAAACAATGTTCTAAAATGGTAGATCAGAATATTGGGCTTCATGATATCCCAAGTGATGCATTTTTAATGACGTTATGGTCACTCAGCACAGTCATTATGCTAATTCAGGTCCCTGTTCACCACTGCTTACAACTCTTCCACGTTCCTCCACAACCATTAGTGGTCTTCTAATTGTTTGAAAGGGAGTTGTGGTACTTCAGTTCCCCCAGTGGAAGTTGAGAGATCTCTGCATTTCTGCATTTCTATCCAGCTGTCAAAGTATGTGGAAATTTCATTGGCAGGAAGGTATTTGTATGCCCAGAAGGATTTTTTTTTTTAATTTAGAGATTGTACAGGAAGAGAGTTGGACATTTTGGTGTTCTTATAATACTACAGTACTGCTGTTGTATGCATATTATATATATGTGTGTGCATGTGCTTGTATTTTTCCATCAATGTGATGTCCTGATCCCGCATTAGGATAAAGTGATCTGGAGAAGTGCTGAAGCATTTCTGTTCCTCGCTAGCACAACCAGTCCCCAGCACAAAAGTTTTATAGTGAACCAAAATCAAGGAGGAGAAAGTTGAAAAACATGAATAAAGCCCCTCCTTTAATTTTTTTTTCCCATATGAAAAATAGGAGCTCCAGATTTTTATTCTGAATTGAAATTTGGGAAGAACTCTGCAGCTATGCTTTGTTGCATCAAAATCCTGGAAGCAAAATTGTGGTTGTCAGGTTTAGAAATCTTTTGCCTGTTAAAAGATCTGCAGTCTCTTCCAAGAAGATCAGCCCTCTTGGACTTGTTTGGCCAAACTTAGTAATGGTCAAAGTACGGAAAAATAAACAAATATTTAAAAATATAAGGTCACTTGCAGGAGGGTTAGTTTCATAGGCAGCTTCCTAGAGACGCAGCAAAATAAGAGAACTCCACAGTAATAAATTTTAACGTTTTACTTAGATATGGCAAGTTTTTCCATTTGGATAGCCCGGGTATGCTTTTATAAGCAGAGGAGTAAATAGGCTTACAAAGTGGTTTGGATAATGCAGTTGCTGTTGTGTTTCATGCAGCTATCGTGCGTGCCTCTTCAAGACTCTTCCTCCTCCCGCTTTTGTTTTGGAGACATTTTCAGGGCTGGGAAGAGTCAGGAGACAAATTTGTAGAGCACCGAGCACAGCTCAGATTTGCTCTGAACTGTAAATTCCAAATAACGATAAGTGGAATTACTGCTGTAATTATCTTGCTTTAGGGAACACTTATGACTTGAAATATAAAGCCTGTCTATTAGATAACATTTATCAGGAATGTTTCCTTAGGCATGTTTTTCAGAACTGTATTTTATTGTTATCTCCAGCCAGATCTGACTCTGTGCGTTTTGCGTTAGAGACGGGGAGAATAACTAGACCTGGCAAAGGCCTCATCAGCAGCGGGAAAGCTAGTGGAGAGATGAAAGATGAGCTTCTAGCAGCTGCAAAAAGGATGTACACTTCAAGGGTGCCCTATAAGCCTTATAAAGCAATAAAGGAAGGAAAACAACATTATGAAGTGTGCTAACAGCCATAAAATTCCAAAAATGGCAAGGATTGCTTTCATTATATAAAGTGTTCGTTAAAGCTTTAAATAATGAAATAAACCCGGACTCTGCGAATGGAAACCTTCACTGTGAAGCCCGGCTCTGTTTACTTTACAATAATCCAGGCCATAAAAGTAGTGCCTCCCAAATATTCCAATCTTGGGGAGCTCCAAGCAGCTCCGAGGACCACACAGTTCTCCAGCCTCAAACCTGCCGCGATCCCCCCATGCCCGGCTCCGTCCCCCTCTCCCGGCATTGGCAGGAGAGTAGCAAGTTTGAGGCAAGAAATCCCAAGGATTGCTTTCCTTGGCTTCCACTAGGTGTTTGGGGTTTGGGTTTTTTTTTTCTGTTTGTTTCTTTTTTCTTCTTTTTTTTTTTTTTTTTCTGACTTTTAAAGTCCAGGCGTATTTCAGGTTGGAAAAAGGGACCGAAGACTTTGAGCCCAGAAAGTAAGTGGGGAAACTCTTGGAAGGGCTTCCAGGGTTCAGGGTGGAAAGAGAAAATGTCTTCTATATCAAATGATTGATTACTCACCTATTTGCTGAAAAAAGTAGAATTCAACCTAAAATAAAGGTTGAGGACATTGTAAGGCAGATATTTTATTTTGCATATAAAAAGAGCAGGCAGAAATGTATTGATTTGAAACAGGAATATTTTTGAAATTCAAAAAAAATGCTGTTTTATCATTGCTGGTATTGTTTATTTTATCTGGTTATGCAAAATCTGTTTAGATATTTTTCCCTGAATTAGCAACTACTTTCAAAAACATAAGCTATAAAGTATGCATGGAACAGCCTTCCTTATCTGTCATTGAAATTCAGCCATTTTCTGCTTTGCTTGCAAGATACAGGGACAAAATGTATCCTAGGGGGGGAAGAAAAAAATTCAGCTCTGTGTGGGTAAAATTAACATTGAAACCTTTAAGCTGCAGCATATCCCCCTTAAGGCATTTGAGCGGTCCTGTAATTTGGGGTAGCGTGTGTAAGGAAAGTATGCGAGTGCCATTAATTTTTCTGAACAGCAGTTCAACATTTGTTTCCTCCTCGGAGCTCTGATTAGTTTTCTAAATTGCTAAAGGGGTTAAATATCGTAAAAAAAAAAGACGCGTAGCTCCTGACTTACGTATTTTAATGTGCACATGCATATTACATGAAATAGCCCCTTTTTTTCTTAATTTGAGCGTAGTTTTCATATCTCCGTGCTTGCACCATCCCTCCAAGCCGATCCCTGTTGTGTCCCTGCGTATTTTGGGGCAAGCAGACGGGAACCGTCTGCATCATGAGTGGGAGAAACAAGTGAGTCACAGGGCTCGTTATGAGGAGCTTTGTTTCATTCAAATCCCCCTTGCCAAGATGCTGACACGGAGCCTGAGTCATCAGCAACGAACACATCTTAGAGAAAATTGAATCTTCAGAGGGCAGAAAATCATGGGGAGAGGCGAGGAGCTCACCAGCCACCTCCACTTTCGTCCGGGCACCTCGCAGTTATTGATTGCATTGGTTCCTGTGGCAGGTTTTCATAAGACCCTTAAAATAATTCAGAAATCTCTGAAATTTCATTTGAGAACATGCATGTATAGCGGAAACCAGCAGCATCCATCAGGCTTTGAGATCAGAGAATATTGAGTTTTCATCATGCTGAACAAGGCAGTTGTGGTTTCTGTTTTTATCATTTGCCTTTCACCTGTGCTGTGTCCAAAAAAGACTGAGAATTGTGATAACTAGTGGCACCTTCACCCTAGGTAGTGGCATCTTCACCTAAGAATTCTGCCTGGAGGATTTTTATTTATTTATTTATTATTTTCTTCTGTATAGTATTTGACATTTTCGAATTCTTGGAAACATTTTTTTTATATAAAACATCTCCCCGTATTTGCTTTCCACAGTTTGTGCGCTAGTAAAACCTCCTTTACTATTCTTGCTATTAATTGGCTTATTTTTGAGTGAGCATTAAAGAGAGAGAACAGTGAAACAGAACAGTGAAGCACAACTGCTGAAAGTCTCCTTAGATATCTGCAGGATTGCACTGCAAGGAGCTCGCTGCAGCGGGTGCGTACGGTATCTGCATGGTCCAGGAGGGTGTTCTCAGTCGTGCTGTGAGCTGGGGTCTGCTTTTGATGGTGGCAGGGAAAGGTTATCAGTTGACTTCAAAAACTGGAAAGCGGAGACAAGTTGTTCAGGGTGCGAGGGCCCCGTGTTCATTCTGAGCTGTATTTTGCCATGGGGCACAGAGAATTCCTGACAAATCTTGCTAAGGTCACCCTCCTTGAGCACCTTTAGAAGTCCCCTGTGTACATGCCAGCCTTGCAGGTTGGCATTTTAGGTTTCCAACCTAGAAAATGTTGGTCTTCCCTGGTGTGCGCGCATACCAGTGACGGGTGATGGCCTGCTTGGCCTGTTCAGCAGAGGTGACATCAGTGCAGAGCTAGAGGACACCACAAATATCGGATATATTGTAATAAGCACAAACTTTTATCAATGATAAACTAATATCTTTGCTTCTTCCAGCATCAGCACATAATAATATGAAGATATAGGAGTTTTGAGTCTTTACGTAGCAAAAAGAAGAGATTTGGTGAAATTCAGCTTGTTTTTCTGTGTAATACAACATCTATTCTCTCTTGCTTGAATAAAGGTTGCTCATGCATCAGGGTAACAGTGCATCAACATTGTTGCCATGTGTTCTTGTTTGACTAGGGGTAATAAATCAGCCAATAAATATTTGGCTGGAGAGGAAACTACAGATTTAGCTACCTTACCTCAAGCAGTCCCTCCATGGAAGCAGCGCTGCAGCCTGTTGTCTGCGGCACCAAGGTTTCTAACCACGCCAGGGCTGCAGCATTTAGAGCTCGCATGCCTCAAGGAAGGGCGGTGATGGATGCAGGTTCCTCATGTGGAAGTGTTTCATGCTTAATTAAAAAAAAAAAAATGCTGAAAAGGCCCTTTTTTGTCCTGATGAGCTACAATGTGCATTTATTTTTGTGAGATGTGATTCCATGGTGGGAGGCAGGGAAAGGGATCAGGGTGATGGGTTCGGCATCTACTTGCATTCGTTCTCCCTCCTTGAAAGGTGCAGGATCCTGGGTAGCGCTGGGTGCCCAAGCGCGCTGTCCTCGCAGGCCCTTGGGCTCCCGGCCCTGCTTCCCTGGATCTCTGCGGCGCGGGGGAAGGAAGGAGGACCGGCCATCGCACACGCTGCCGAAAGCAGAGGCCGTCACGCAGGCAGCAACGGTTGTGGCGAGCGCAACGGAACCAGCTCGCAGCACAGCACAACCTCCCGAGCTCGGGCCTGGCCGCTGCGCTGGGAAAGCCCAAGGCCGCAGGGCTCTGAAGGGTGGATAAAGGAAATCCCTATAGGGTCCTATAACAAGGCACGGAGGATGCAACCCTTGCCCTTCTCTCTGTGGAGGTGGATGTGGCATGTGTGCAGCAGAGTCCTGAGGGACCTCTGGCTTCACAGGAGAAAAAGAGCTGATGAGAAAGGAAATGTTGTAACCTCTAAACCCTGTATTCTTAACGCAAGGAAGTGCCATCCATGTCATCCAGTCGGTGGCCCCAAAGAACCAAGCTGAGTATTAGACCTTGGAAGAGCAAAACCTAGATGAACCCGTCTAACCTGGGTGTTTTATTTCTCATGGGAAAATTAACTTTAAATTATGCCATACATTTGAGAAGGAACACAGAATGTAGACCAAAGGTCTTAATACTGTGTTTAGAAAACTGTCTGAATAGTGATTTATGACAGGAGCACCGGTTCAGCTCTGTTAAATTTGGCTAGTTGCGTTTAGTATATAGCAGGATTTTACACTAGAAATTCACAACAGCTTGGAAATGCAGTAGTTTTAAACATATATCACAATATTTTAATGGTTAACCAGTTATTTTTTATATTTTGAAGTCCATCTACCTGAAATAATAGGAAGTTGAATCCTGATAAATAAAGTGCTTCTGTGTATGTCCTCTGACTATATGAGGCAGCTGACTTCCTGCCGCATCAGAACTGAATAGTTCACTGCTTTTATATTTTGCTTCCACATATTTTTTTTAGATTTGGTTGCCAGGGCAATGATGCGTGTGATTTTTGAGAGGTTAGTGGTAGTTTTAATGGATTTCTCTGTTAATGCCTGGAAGTCGAAATATTTTCATATTGTCTCAAAACATCATTTTATACTTTTTAGAACTAAACACATTTTGCATTAAAATCTTTTCATGAATTAATATCTGCAGCTACTGTCTTTGTGAGATGATCTGTGGGAAGCTGGTTGCAATGCAGAGGGAGCTTTTCTTCCCAGTTTGAACATATACCAGCAGCACTGAGATAGGGAAGGAAGGTGCTTCTAGAGTCAGTGCGTTTGAACTTGAAAAACTTCAGTCCTCTTGCCAAGTCTGCCACTTCTTTGAGCAAATACAGGACAGTTATCATTTGAAGTGCTTCTCTCTCACTTTCCTCATTTAAAAACACAGATATTTTAGCTGACTTCCTTTGTAAAGTGGTTTGAGATTGGTGGCAAGGAGCGTAGGTGCTATTTTAAGTGACATTTTTCAGTCGGGGGCCAGAGGTTGGCTCAGGACACAGGCAGAGAGGCTTGGAGAGTTTTGCTTCTCTGCTGCTCGCTGGAACCATCCCCAAGAAAGTGTCCATCCCGTGGCAACCGCTAGCACTTGAAAGGGCCTGGATGTTGTTATTGATTTCAGAGCAACCCGCAGACCATCCTCTCTATACATTTAGTGCTAATTCAGCATCCATTTACCAGAGCGGCTGGGATTTAAATGAGTGTGAATCCTCTTAGCAAATGGTCTCTTTATGCCAAGGTGGAGCGTTGGCCTGGAAAACACGAGGAAACCTGCCATGCCCTGTAGGCCTGCGCGTTACTGCCAAAGCTGGGTTCATTTTTGTGGTGTTTGTAGGCGGTCGAGCTCTGGTGTCTGTATGAGGCCAGTGTTGCAGCCTGCTTGCGGAAGGGACACCGAGTAGAGTGCGTCTCATCTAGGTGTGCAGACATGCACACACGTTTGGAAAGAAGAATTTGGGTACTGGAGTTACGTTTGTATGAGTATTTTAACCACCAACTAGAGATCAAGGGCTCCGGAGTCAAGTATGCATCCAAACATCAATGATCAGGCCTCTCCAGCTCTAGCAAGACTGAAAATACATATTTTGTCTCACATATCCAAGTATCCCTTTTATGTGGAAAACGTTTTCAGATTTTTTTTTAATGCTTGTATTAAAAAAATAGTTATCTGAGGAAATACAAGCACAGTGAAGGATTATATTAATTGAATGTAAGGAATTCAATAATTTGTCTCCAAAATTCTTATGAGATTTTTTGAAAGTCAAACAAAGAGTCTTTATGGCCATAGTTGCAAGTGGAGATAGATTTGTTTTTTGTTTTGTTTTGTTTTTTCCTCTCAGTACTGCTTAGAAATTCAACCAAAGCATTTATATTACAGAAATGATATAGCAGCGGTTTCAGCTCTTTTGTGCCTTACATGCTTGATTAGAAAAATCCCATTAATGAGAGAAAATGCTAATCAGTACTGTGTTTTGCCAGCCACTGCAGGCCAATGCATTCTATATAATCCATTGTTTATTAACCTAATGAAGGTCATTGCAGCTTGTGAAAGCTTGTGTGACAGCATATCAAAATGGTTTTAAAACTCTGTGCTGCTGGACTCCAGTGCCAGAATAAATCAAGGCTGGGTATTTACTTGTCAGACTGGTTCTGGTGTAAATGAGGGTTTTTTTCTGGGTGGAATGATCATACTGTGCTTTCATTTGTTCATTATAATTGTCAAGACAGACAAACAGTGCAGTGGTGGCAAAGCTGATGTTGCTGCCATTAAGCAGCGAGCCCTGTCTTTATTCACGTCTTATTGATTTTCCTTTTCTTTTCTTGGCAGGTGACATCACGCAGAAGGGATATGAAAAGAAGAGATCAAAATTAATTGGGGCCTACCTGCCACAACCTCCTGGTACGTGTATCTGTGCTTGCAGTATATGAAGATGTCAAGCGTACTGATAGTTGCCCCAATAAAAATCTGCATCTCTGAAGAAGTATATGTGGCAGTAACAAAGCTATTGTTATGCAGAAAAAGCTTCTTCCATCCATTTTATGTATATTTATATATATATATATGTCCGCTTTGGTGTGTGTGTACATTTTTTACATATGTTGCTGTGGGTTTCCAGTCATGTCGCAGAAATAAAATCAGCCCAGGCACCTCAGAGAGCCTTTATTTGTTATAAGTAATGTAAAAATAGAGAGGAAAATGTAATGCCCAAACTCATTGCGACTTAAGCCAAGGAGAGCTTTCTAAAGGGAGGTGTACATGAGAGTGGAAGATAACCTCATAGCCTTCCTCCGCTTGAGATTTCCTGCCCAAATCTCCCTTGTGATGCCACTAGAGAGAGCAGCAACATCCCCAGGGCTCAGCTTGTCCCATGTGCCCCTGACGAGTGACTACTGATCCTTTAGAGAGGGCTGGTCTTGTGCTTCACTTGCCCAGAGATGTCCAAAAAACTTCAGGCTAAATTTAATATCAAAGAATTTAATGTTGTATCGTAAATAATTCTCTCGCATATAGTAATGAAAGATAGATATTGGGGCAAGAAAGGAGCTCTGATGAAACACCGAATCCTGAGGTGGAAGGTGCTGTGCATATCGCTGGAGGCCTCCGCTCTGTGTTTGCCTCCCAAGCTCTTGCTGGGGCTGCACATCAGGCTGCCTCTCCTCTGAGATCTGTTTTTATTGCAGACTTGGGGATATTTTTCTTCTACAAAACTCTGCCTTTACAGCACAGCTGATGGTTTTCTGTTTAAAGCACTCCTACATACTAGCTAGAATGTTATTTTGAGGGCTTTGGATTCCCTTTGGTCTGCTCCACTGCTGAGAGCTTCACAGAAAGGATAAGCATTGCGGACACCTCAGGTTTCTGAAGTGACATGGCCTGGTTTGAGGGTGACGGTGACACTTCCTAACTGCTGGGTTACAAACCGCTGAGAAACAAACCTGTTCAACAGAACTATAGTCCCATAGGTGCAACCGTTTAATGTCTCAGTATTCGTCATTGTGGCAGGCTATCACAGCTCACACACTAGTAGTCTTCACAGGAGGTTCTCAGGAGACTTCCTTCATTTTATTGAGCTTCAGAGGGATTGTACCTCATTGTAATCCTCAACCCAGTGGTGTGATTGATAGCAGTACTTTATTTACAGTTAGTTGTATCCTTTTTTTCTTCACACAAGGAAACATGGCTCTTTCTGCAGAGAGCTCAGAGTCTTCTGGTCAGACCGTGTGGTTGGCTGAAGCTGCTGGGGATTTATTGTGCATATAAAGATAAAACAGAGAAGGCAGAGAACCTGCTGGGGTTTATCCTTCCAAGTCTCTGTTGTGATATTGAAGTTTTCCATTATAACAAGGAGAAGCAGTGAGGTCTCTGTAAGTCAGTCTATGGTCTCTGTAAGTCTGTAAGAGGTCCATGCAATAATTTGAAGAGGTTGTGACTGAGAAATAGGTGATTTAGTGCTGTTTCAGAGTCAGGAAGATATTCAGTGGATGTTTTTTGTTCCACCAGTTCCCACAAAATCCTACACTGAGGATGTGAGCCATGGATGAATGAAGGAAGATTTTGATAGGAAAGAGAGGGAAAGAATAGTGACGTATTGTCTGCTGTCCTATTGTGCATACATCAGTCTTGATGCTTCAGCTGATGGCCAAAAGAACTATTTGGTTATAGTGGAAGACATTACTTCCATTGTATTAAAGCGTTTTCCATCAGAAAGTGGTATTATTTGTGCTTGGGTCTTTGCTGTCTTTGTAGTTTTTGTTTGTTTTGTTTGTTACCTTTTAGACAAAATCTGAAACACTGCATTTTGATATTCTCCTCCTAAGTCTTTACTTACCCGAATGGCTTAAGGTCCTTGCTCACTAGGAAGGGGGAGACGAGTCCTTTCCAAGAGGAAATAGGATAAGGAAACAGATGCATTTTGTGAGCCTCTGTTAATACCTCTGAACAATTGCAAAACTCCCAAAGTAGTTATTCATTTGCTTGCTGTAATCTGCTTTGATGGGAAACTGCAAGAGTTTATAAGCTTTGGTGTTAGATCGTGTTGGATCAATGTTTCAGAAACACTTTTAAAAGAGCATGGAAAGGGGCATGGCTCCTTGTGAAGGCTTTGGGGAAGGGCTGGATTTGCACTCTGTAGCTGTGTGCGCCAAACGGAAGGTAAATCCAAGGGCAGTTCCCCACCGTAGCCACATCCAGTCCTCTCGCTGCACCTTTGCTAACGCTCCTAACGCCCATGTTGGCAGCGTGGACCATCAGCCCGCACTGGCTCCGTGAGTGTCCCGTGGTGTCTGTGCGTGCGTGTGCGTGTGTGCTGTACTGCATGGGGGCAGCCGCTCCACTCGTTGCTGTAACAAATGTAAAAAAACTAAACGTGAATTAATTAGTTTTTTTCAACTTGTTACAGCAGCGAATGGAGCTGCCGCGGTACGGTGTAGACTGCAACACAGTGAAGGAGCTGCAAGAAGAATGCTCCGCACTGCCAACATTGGTGTCTGTGACATCCGGGAAGCGGCCGCTAGAGAGCGAGCAGCCAGCACGGCAGGAAACCGGCCTCTCTTTTATTTTCGTTTTGGTGAGCACAATGAATGTATCCTTTCGAGTCCTTATCTGTCTGTAACTGTGCCTCATCTGCACGCCTCTGGTAGATGTCTACCTCAGTAAAATAGCCTAGCAGCTGCCAGGTGCCAATGTAGGAGAAGGACAACATCTAGAAGGCCGTTACCAACCTCTGCTTGCCTAAGAGTGAAGCGATGGGAGGGAAGGAGGAATAACCCTTCTTAGCTTAAGATGTGAACGTTTAATGTGTCCCTAGTGTTCCTTGCATTGATGCTATGGAGGAGGTGTCACACAATAAGCTGGCAAGGCACAAGAAGACACGTGTTTCTGGTTCCCTTTTGGCAGTGACTTCTTAGGTCCCAGCGTTTGGCCCATCGGAATCACGCGGAAGCTGTGTAACTCTAAGCACCCCTCCTTCAGCACTATCTCAACTAGAGATCCCTGCCTGAACTCAGCTCTCGTTCAAGCTGTCTGGAAGATCCACTTCTAGGAATGGGCCATGGGCTGGTAGGAGCAGACTCGTGGAAGGACTTTCTGCACTGACACTTGTCTGTGACGTGGAAAAGGGGGCACAATCCCAACCGTGCCTACGCATTGAGCCCTTCAGGCAATAATTGTCCTGCCTTCCAGGGATATCCTGTGTCCTGTCAAGCAGATAGTCTGCTCCTATTCCCTGGGTTTGCAGCAACAATTTATAGCCCTGCCAGATTAAAGGTTTTCTCTTGCCAGCCGTGTGGATGCACATAGGGTGTCACCGCTGTGCCCGTGTGGTTTACACCCTGCCACCAGGAGGTCTAGACGTGGTGGAGGAGATGGCCAGATGGAAGATAAGATTGGCAATTCTGACAGTACAAGATATACCTGTAAAAATAGGATCCCCTTCACACCCATCGCATTTCAGTTTGAAATATATTTGGTATTAAATGTAGGGAGAACCTCTTGAATTCTGACCGAGTTGTCTATTGTCCTCTTAAAGTGGGGCTGCACTAAGGTTCCCTTGACGTGATGCGAGTAACTTTCCACACCAGTTATATATTTTTTTTTGTAAATTAAGAATGCTTAAATTTAAATGGCAATTTCAGGATTAGCAGAATTAATGATATAAAGCCATTTAAGTGCTAAATGTAGGCCCTGGAAGGATTGAGCATATGCATATGTATAAACACATGCATACATTGATATATACCAGGGGTCTTTCTTTGTTGTGTTTCTTGGGATGCGATCATGTTGGATAAAAAGGATAGCTGTTACTTTTCAGGAATGGATATGACCCTAGTCCCAGAAGGGGAACTGTGCGGCCATGTGGCTGATGCTCTTTCATGGGATGTGGGAGTCCACTGTTAGGCTCCCTGCCTTGGACAGGGAAGTCCCGGAGAGCAGTGTTGTCCCATGTGTTCTGCAGCCCGTGTGCCTGCGTCTGGCACCGGGGCCGTGCTGGATGCACTGCCCGTGCAGGCTGACCCTGCGGTGCCTGCAGAGGGGCTGACACCTCCAGATGCTGCGCAGGGGACGTTTGTGGTGTCCCAGCCAGGCTGTCCAACATCCATACACTGGGAACAGATTCGCTGCGTTTGGCAGTGTTCATGGGAGAAGGAGTAAGGAGCCCCCTTTGTCTTTTCCATTAAATCCCACCTGCTTTAACTTAGGGAGACAGAACTACAGCTTTGTTTCCTCAACATGCTTTCACCGAGTTGTCGGTTTGTAGCTGGAGATGTTCCGTGCACAAAATAATACTTCCTTTCTTAACAATACTTTCCTTTCTTTCATATGTCAGACACCTAAATATAATAGTGAATCTGGACCTTTATGTCTGCATATGCCTCCCAGTCTATCTTGTACTGTGACCTTTCTCTTGTTGCCTCTGTACAGGAGGACTCCTGACAGTCAGTAGCTGAAAGAATAACCACTTGAACCAGCATTTATTTCAGAATAATTTTCTGAAGATTATCTTGATTAGATCAATCAGTGAGTTCTGGGTAAGACAACATGGACAGCTGGATGTGTGCTATTAAGAGGAACCCTCCCTGCAAGAAAAATAACTAAATTACCTGTATTCCTCATAAGCTGTGTTTTTGCCCAATTTGCTTCCAGCGTTTTGCCAGGAAATTCGATTATTCACTCACAGAACAGAGAGACAATGTTGTTATCAATTAAGTTTTCCTTCTAACAGTTTAGACATGGGTGGCTCATTCTCTTTTAATCAAGTGCTGCGTCTACACTAGATTACTCTCTGTAATTTCCCATCACTGGTGCCACCAGTGTAGCTCTATTTGTAGTGTAACCATGTAGACCAGTCACCAGTGCTTTATTTATTGTGGCTAATAAACCTGTGAGATGCAGTGTTTAAAAGGCACCCGCTGCTCCTTTCACAGGCCTCGAGACAGAGGCTGCATCTCCCACGGCCCGAACAGCAGCAGCGCTGCGAAAGGGAGGAAACTTTAAGTTATATGAAACAACGGCAATAATAGATTACCACAGAAGAACCCCTTACCTTATAAAGAAGTAATTTTCTATAGAATTACAGGAGCCAATTCCTCTAACCTGTATTATGGAAATAAGATATGTATTTGTAAATGTCTATAAATGTGTGCATACATTGGCACACATCTGTGAGTATGTGTGCATACATTTGCTTTTGATTCTTACTACTGCTAACCCTTGGGGCTAGCAAAGTAAACTTGCCAATTATAATTTCATTTTCTCTTCCATGGACTAATTCAACATTATTTGAATTGCACAGAATGCAAGGAAATGTTTAAAGCTTATTTCTAGAATTAAAATAAAACTCACATACTCATTCTATTAATAGTAACTAGTGTTCTTAAAACATCTGCCTTCCTAATTCTCAAAGATCTTAACCATGAGCTTTGCTTTTCCTGTGCTGCCTGAGATCCCATTTATTATTTTGTTTAAAAATCTTAAATTATTTAAATGTTATTATTTTCATTTATTATTTTAAGCATTCTTCATTTTATGGTGTCACCTCTATTTCCCGTCCTGCAGTAAAACCTCATAACATCAAAGACAACAGTCACGAGGCAAAAGGTATTTTACCTCAAATACTTCACACCATAGTTGGTGTGAGAACTTTGGTGAAATATGTATCTCTGTTCATGGAGAATATAACTGAATAGGAGCAAATATGAAGGTGTCTGTCTGAAAATCCGACAAACAGGTGGTCAGTCAGAGGCTAATATTAATGAGGAAAAAAATAAACAGAGCATTGAGGACTTTGAATGGCCTTTAAGAAGTTGATGCCCCAGAGGAGAAGGAGCCGGTGGGAGCTTGTGAGGAGCTGGGGACACTCTTGAAGGGAGGAACCACTAGAACTCGCCGCCCTGAGCGGGTAGGTCTGAGGCAAATGTGGCAGGGCTGAGAGCCGGGAGGAGGAGGTTGTGCTGCCTGCACCACGCACTGACCGGCCCTTGGGAATGTGAGAGCTAGGGAGGGAGAGAGTCTTTTTCTACACAGTTTCCTATAAGCTGCAGGCCACCCTAGAGAACACTGAAGTCGAAGGTGGCATGTGAATGGTGGCAGCTGGTGTGACGTCCACCACGAATTCTCGTGTGGTGGAAAGGAGGAGACTCCCACATGAGCTCTACTGAGCTTGAACCGAAGGCCTAACACTTGCAAGGCAGTGCTGGAAGGCAAGGGTGAGGTTTTAATTTGGACAGAAGATAAATTTGGAGTGGGGCAGCACATTGTTTGAAATCAGAACATGTGCAGGAAGGGGCAAGTGTGAAAACTCACCAGGAAAGACGGGAAGATTGGTTATTAAACATATCTAGTCAGAAATTCCGTCTCTTCCTTATTTTCCTAGCAAGCAGTGGCTTGACTTCCCACCTGCCTTTGGTTAGGAGTATTTCATTTTAAATCTCCTTTGGCTTTGGCTGATCCAGTTAATTTCCTATCTGGATGTAGAGCTGAGGGGAAGGGTGAAATGCCAGTCGGTGCATCAGGTCCCACGGGGTGCTGTGGCATTCAACCTGTTCACACGCTGCACACCGCCTTCATCACACGGCTTTGCTTTTAAAGCAGAATGGCAGTCATTGCAGAGAAGCACAGGAAATAATCTGAACTGAACGTAAATACTGGTTTTTAAACTGTACTCAAAACACCACTTGTCTCTCCTCCCCCTGGCCCTGGTTTTGCTGGGTTTGTCCTAGAGCTGAATCCCGCGGGGTCCCACTCTGTGGTTAGTTTTAGAAGAATAAGCATAACCCTGGTCTAAGAATGCTTTCTATTTCTTGTCAATGAGACGCTGCAGCTTTTAAACATTTTTAGATTCAAAATTTTCACACAGTCACAGGAATAATAGATGCATCAAAGTAGCTTGTCAGCTGTCATTAAGAAACAATTGTCCCCAGTGGAGAGGACAGTGCAGCTCTTGCCACATTACCTGCACTTAGCACCACAATTTAACTGCAGAAAGAAGTAGTGAGACTGGAAGGGGGGAACAAAGAGATGAAGGGGAAAAGAAGAAGGGAGGAGGTGAAGCCTGCTTCCAGCTGACAGCTTTGTGTCTTCCATGTGCTAAAATGAAACTAGCCAACCTGCTAGTTGCTTAAATAGCTTCCCCGTGGCTCTTCAGTTTGTAGGTAGACACACTAAAGATATAAACGAGCATGCACATTACAATTTCTATATTGATATATCAGTATTAGGCTGTCTCCCTGTATTTAAACTCCTAATCCCATCTGAAGAGATGCAGTTAATTCAGCTGATGAAGCCTGGAATGCTTTCCAGCTCCCTGCATAGCTCTCCAGGCTTCCCTGGGTGCACCTGGTTGCCTGGACAGAGGCATCTAATACTCCTCAGCATTTCCTATGGCCTTAGAGACCTCTGCACACA
Source organism: Tinamus guttatus (assembly GCF_059628265.1). NCBI lineage: Eukaryota > Metazoa > Chordata > Aves > Tinamiformes > Tinamidae > Tinamus > Tinamus guttatus. Next base: position 430,303 of record NW_028288759.1, on the reverse strand, counting down.
GCAGGCACATATAAAACAGCGCTTAAGGGGAGGCATTGCCATGTGGTCAAGCCAGGTATCATACTGCACAACATCTAAAGGGACATTGGACTCCTCTTTTTAGACCACTGAATTCTGGCCTAAGTTTCCACTGCTCATAATGGGCTTAACACCTTCTTGTAAATATAGGTGTCTTAATCTGCAAGCTGAACCCCACATCAGCCGTGTTAGATAAAAGAACTGGTACTTCTGCTAAGAGCGTGGCTGTTTGCTGCATCTGCTGCCTCTTATGTGTAATGCCATGAGCATAATGCACTGATTTCTCATCCTTTTATCTCAGATATCTGTGTTCGGAGTATGTGCTTCTAATACATATTTTGCTGAAATTCTTCGTGATGGGTAACAAGGCATTGGTGCACTGGAACTTTCCCTTTAGATGCAAGACAGGGGAAACGATTGCATTAAGAATGATGACAGTTTGAGAATGACTGTGGTTGTGCCTGTCTGCATGGCACTGGAGTGACATTATGAAAGCCATTTATTGCTCTACTGCCTCTTGAAATTTAGGAATTGATCCAGGTATGAGTTCTCTAAGCCTGTTCCAGCACCACTTCCACTTTTTCACAACTGCATTTCAGTGAAGCTGCACTTGAATAAGCATTAGCACTAAATCTCGGACCCAATGTGTCGGCTGTGAAAGCAATCAAATTTGGGGGTTTAGTTATTGCAGAAGTGCAAAAAGGCTGCCCTGCATTGCTGGAGCCTTCGTGGAGGTGAGCAGCTCTGCTCTTAACATCTCTTGGCTGCTTCTTGGGGAAGCAAACCCATCGAATGCTGTCCTGGGCTCCTAAAAGAGGAAAATATTTTGATACTCAGATTTCTTTTGCCAAGGCCTTAGACACAGTGTGAGCTGCTAGGGCTCTCCCTTCACTGTCTGTAAAAAGGAACTGTTCATCACTGATTTCTATCATCAGAAGCAACTTTAAACAAAGCCAAATACAACGTAGGAGGGAGAAACATGAGTTGAAGTGACTGATTTTTAAGGCTAGATGAGAAATTTCTGTATTTGTAGTGAGAGCAAGTAACACTAAAATTGCTGTTTTAGAAAGTGGTTTTTTTGTCCATAGTTTTACACAGTGGTTGCCTGTTGGGTTGCCTGTGCCGGGGCTGCCTCCTTTTAATCCTCCTTTTTGTTTATAGTCAGCTTGTTGCACCTCAGTAGCAGCACCAAACTTCTTGTCTTGGGCTGTCCCCCTGCCCAAGAAATTTGCTGTGACACTGCTTTCCTCACCAAATGCCATGACACAGGAACAATTTGTAGATATGTTTTTTTGTTGTTTGCTTTTTGTGAATAAAAAAAAACTATGCCTAATTTCCAGGAGGTACCTGATTGACTACTGAAAATAAGACTGACAAAACAGCTAGTGAATGGGGGATGGATAGTGGAGGTTAGAATCCCATTCAGATTGCAACAGGGGTTTCATCTTCTGAAAACTGGATCAGAAGCAGTTTTGTTTTTAATTTTATGTTGCTTGTCCTCAGGGTGACGCAACAGAGAAAGAAAAACACTATGTGTACAAAAGAGGAAAAAAGATTTCTTCTGATTATTTAGATGCATCGAAAGATAAGTTTGCCTGACTAAAAGAATATAAAAGCTAGAGAGCAAGTGAAATTACAGAGTAGTGTGGAGGGAGAGCAGTTAAATGCAGAGAATTTGTTTGAAATTAAAAGTATGAATTAATACTTGCAATGTGAGTTGGTAAGAAGAGTTAAGAATCTACTTTTACTCTTTTATGTTCCTAGCCAACCAACCACTTCCCCACAAAATCGAAGCAGACGGACATGACATTTCTGATGTTCCAAAGATTTAAGAGGGGGAGCTGTGTTTTGAGTTCTGTTTCTGCATCACAAAGTCGTCAGCAGAGAGTGCCAGCTTTTAAAAAGATGACTTTCAGTTTTTAAAGAGTCCTTTGAAATATAACTAGTACTCATTGAAAGTCAGCACTGCATTTTTTGTTATTCTACTTTCTACATAAAAATTCTTGTTTTCCCCCAAGTAAATTGTTATCCTGTCCCAATAAGGAGGAATTGAATAGTTTGGAAATAGTAATGGAAAGTTTTTTTATATTGCATTTGAATAGAAAAATACGAACATATTTCCAGGTGCTGTTTTGTTGAATCCATTTTCAATTTATTTATTTTTAATTATTATTCTTTTAAATAATTTCATTAAAACATGCCATCAATCCTAAGTGCAAGAGGATTGTTTTACTTCTGTCCCTATAGTTACATCAAGTTTGTCATTGGTTTTTAAAGACAGAAAATAACAGAAAGCAATGAATTTAATTTATATAGATTTTGGTTACTCCGTCCCGCAGAGTAACACAGAGAAACACGGTGCCTCTGTGCTGTGTTAGACATAAGTTGTATGCGGCACTTGCAGGGTTTGTTTAGCTGGGTTCTTTTGTGAAAAGGCCGTACTGTTTTGCTACTAAATATTACAGGTTCAGGTTTGCTTTTTTCTCCCACTGTCTATTTGAATTTTGCTCCCTAAGTTTTTTGGCTTTGCTGTTCTCTGGGAACTGGGAAGTAAGGCTGATTTTTAGTGCTGTGTATCTGCAATGCTGCTGTCGTGCTGCTAGGGTCTTTGAAGCTGCCTTCAAGAAAATACCTTAAAAAAAAAGCATGCAAGCAAAGGGATGAATGCAAGGTTGAAAAAAGGGTGTCTGAATCCTAAATAGCGGGTGTCTAAGCATGGCATACTAAGATGCTGCAGGTATAAATTATAAGACTGAAATATATTTATTATTTTGCTGGAGCAGATTACTCTGTTAGACCTTGGTGGTGCAGTTATTATTTACTTTCTGGCGCTTGATAGCTGAGAACACCTGTCATTAATTATAGAGTTCCCTTGCCCTTTCTCTGGCCTTTATACTGTGTTTTTACCAACTAGTATCATCAAACCACATAAGGTTTTATAGACACATTCATAATACAAGCTAGCTCATTTTTTTTAGGAATTGTTTGTAATCAATTGCCAGGAAAGCTTGAAGATCCACTACAATAATATCTCTTTTGTTAGCTCATTAAAGTGTTTCTTAGGACATTAAGTTTCTGGAATCCCATGAGAATGAACTTTTTTTTTGTAATAATGCAGGGGTGGACCAGGCATTACCCCAAGAACGTCGAACTCCGGTTACTCCGTCCTCGTCGTCTCGGTATCACCGCCGCAGGTCCTCAGGGTCACGGGATGAGCGCTACAGATCGGGTAAGCAGAACTCAGGGCTGCAGACGTGGAACGATAAGTAGAAATGGCAGGTTCTGGTCTTTGCTTTCTAACATGTCTTTGTTTATGCTCTTCTAATATCTGCGCTTGGGAAAGATCTACTCTAGGAATATGGTGACACTGTCCAAGCATGCAGAGGCATTGGCAAAGCCAAAGCCAGTTTGACTTGAATCCGACACGGGATGTGAAGGGTAACTAATTGCTTTTATAAACACATTAGTAGCAAAGGAAGGCTAGGGAAGATGTCGGTCTGTTGCTGAATGGGGCAGAAGACCTGTTCAGAAAGCATACATAAAAAATCAAGGTATTTACTGCCTTTTTTGCCTCAGTCGTTACTGTTAAGACTTACCCTCAGGAGTCCTAAACTCTTGAGACCAAGGGGAATGACTTGTCGTAGGTAAAGGAGAATCAGATTAAGGATGTTTTAAATAAACTGGAAATACACAAGTCCACTGGGCTTGGCAAGATGCACCCACGTGTGCTGAGGAAGCTGGTCAGCATCCTTGAGAGGCCACTCTCAGTTATCCTCAAAAGGTTCCGGGCTCTGGGAGTGGTTCCAGAGGGCTGGGAGAAAGCAAATGACACTCCTGTCTTCAGTAAGGGGAAGGAGGAGGATCAGGAGAACTACAGGCTGGCAAGGCTCACCTTGATCATTGGGAAGGTCATGAAGCAAATAATCTTGAAAGCCCTTTTGAAACATATAAAGGACAAGAAAGTGATTGAGAGTAGTTTGCAAGGAGTTATGAAGGGAAGATTGTGCTTGGCCAACCTGCTATCCTTCTATGATGAGAGGACTGGCATAGAGGATGAGGAGGGATGTATATTTTGATTTTAGCAAGACTTTGGACACTGTCATCTGCAACACTCTTACTGACAAATCACTGGGTATGGACTAGGTAGGTGGACAGTGCAGTGAGCTGAACCCTTGCTGAGCTGCTGGGCACCAGTTGGCTGGAGACCAACTGCAGTTGGTGGAGCTTGGGGCTTGATACTGGGTCCAATATTGACACCTTCACTATCGGCCTGAGAGCACCCTTGGCAAGTTTGCAGACGATATCAAATTGGAAGGAGTGGCTGATACACCTGTGGTTTGCTGCCATTCAAAGGGGCCTCAGCAGGCTGGAGAAGTGGACAAAGAAGAACCTCATGAAGTTCAGCAAAGGGAAGCACAGAGTCCTGCTCCAGAGGAGGAATAATTCCACTCACCAGTACAGCCTGGGGGCTGACCAGCTGGAAAACAGCTTTGCAGAGAAAGCTCTGGAGTAGCAAAGAAGGCCAGAAGTCCTTCCCAAATGCAACTGTTTTGTGATTCTGTAAATACCACTGAGTTTTATCACACTGATTGTAATTTTGCAAATACCATAAGAAAAATATTTAATTGCAACTATAGCAAGATGGGAGCATGACTGTGCCCTAAATAGAAGTACTGACAAAAAGAAGATAAAATTAATTTTAGAGCAGAGCAAAACCCCAGATATAGCAAAATGGAGGAAGTGATTGGCTTATAGGCAGAGGAAGATTGAGGTTCTGGAACTTCTTTGCTTCTTGAAAGGTGTAAACTGATGTACTGCACCTTAAGTGGCTGAGGAGAGGTGGGCCTGGATGCTGGCTCAGGCGCTGCAGGGGCTGTGTCCTGTCTTCAGCGAGGACAGGCAGCCGTGGGGAGAGTGCCCAGGAGCAGCGGGCCAGAGGGAGCCCTGCACAGGGGCAGCGTGAGCAGGAGGCTGCTGCTCGTGGGGGACACGGAGGAGCCCCTTGTGGAGCTCCTGGCTTCTGCTGGAGGAGAGACACGCGTCGTGCTGGAACGGGCAGGCACATTGTGCTGACACAACTGGAAAATATTGCAGAGAACTCCTTACTGAACCTTTTGCAATGCATCACTGTGTCATTCCATTAGTCAAAGAGCTTGCCAGTCCTATTTAAAGGAAAATGAAACAATAAGCGTTGGCAAAGAAAATTAATGTGTGTCCAAACCATTTTGATAAATTTGAAAACTCCTTTCTCCCCTCAAAACCCTCAGGTTCACACAGTACATGCTGCCAGTTTGCCTTTGAACAGCAGTCACATGATGTGCATAATAATTCTTTGACACACAAACTTCTAGAAGCTGCTCTCACATTACACTAAAAATTGTCTGCTCTCTCCCCAGTGTTTTAAATAGGTACAAATATTATTCTTGGAATTGCTTAACCTACGGGTGTGCAGCCCACGGTCCTCACAAGCCCTCACTCCTGCGAGCAGTTCTGTTAAGGACACTTGTGTTTGGCTGTGCATTGAGGGGGGTCTCCTTGCGATGGGCTTGCCACTTGTCAGCTGAAGGTTTTGAGTCTGTTTGGGGATGAGGGCTGGGAGATGTCACCACAACTTCTCTGTGTGTCTCTTCTGATACCTCAGCAATGCTCTGAACTGCTGTCGCTGCTGCTGGGTTTCGCTTGCTGCCTTAAAAGGAAGGCACGAGAAAATAATTTAATTAGTTCTTAGGGAAGCAGTATAGAGGGGAAAAGCTGAAAGGTTGTCTGCCTCTGTAATTAGGATTTATCAATCGCTGTCGAAGTGCTGCTTCCTGATGACCCATCCTTCTGAGCTTCCCCCACTGTTCATTCCCTTTTCAAGCAGCACCTTGGTTTCTACACGTGTTTAGAAGCACACACTTGGGCACAGCTCTTCAGACTAAGCCATCACCCCTTTTTACCTCGTGCCTTTAGATTCCCTTTTGCTGTGGTGCCTGTGAGTCCCTCTGCACCGCGGCTGGCATGCTGATAGCACGGCTCAGCATGCAGCTCCCAGGGCTTGTCGTGCCCATGGCTTCGTCTCGCTGTGCGAGTGCTCGTAGGCATGCGAGAGGTCGGCTTTTGTATCTGTGTATCCATTTATTGTCTTTATTCAAACAATCCCTGGCTTAGGGAATTTAAAATCTTATTCTGGATGTGTTCCAGGAATAGCACATAACGTCCTGGCTAAGGAGTAGGACTAAGCAATATATATAGCAATGCATGTAACTAATAACTGCACAGAATGTGAGGATGAGAGGAAGAATATGGAAATCAGTGCAAAGGGTTGCCTGTTATTAGTGAAGGAGTATAATCTTAGGAGAGTCAGGATTATACTGTAAATTTTGATCTCCTTTGCTGGTTGGAAAATATCCTTGGTGGTGAAACTAGAAAGCTTGACAGTATTGTCAGGGCTTAAGGCAGGGCTTTGCATTCCTGCATTGATTGCTGTATGCAGTGACGCCTCAGCAAAATAAGCCCTGGAGCTCTCCAACAAATTGGTTTGAACAGCTACCAAGACTGGGTTCGCCCAAACGAAAACTATATATAGCGAATGGCTGCAGAAGTAAATGTAAACTTGCATTTCAATTTTGAAAGTTTATCAAATAAATCTTTTTTTTTTTTAGAATTCATTTTTAGAAGCTTTGCTAAGATACAGTGCAATGTTCCTATTCTATATTATGTTTTCCCTTCTTATGCGTTGCCCCTGTGAAGTCAAAAGTCCATTTCATGAGCCATACTCTCTTTCGCTGCAGGTTATGAAATTTTAAGCCAGGTTTCTTTCTGGTTATCTTGTCTCCAGTTTCAGATTTGCTGCAGTTGTTGGAATCTTTTGTTTAGCTTGTTGTTGTACTGTGCTTAATACTCAAAGCATCTCCGCTCTGATCATAATACAGTGATTAGATGCTCGCTGTTACCTGGTTTCAGTGCTTGTTATCGTGTTTGGCACATCTTCCTGGAAAAGTCCCAAAACAAAATGAATGTGCAGTCTTTATCCAATAAGTAATTCATTTCTAGGAAAACATTTCCCATCCTTAGTTTTTGCACAATTTATTTCAATTATCATCTGAAAACAAATCCTGTACTCCAACTCTGATCAAAGTCCTGTTCTGCCTCTCCTTCATAAGGTTTTCCTAATTGGAAACCTAACATCCTGAGAGTCATCCAGCCCTCGTTCCATGCCTTGGCTTTTTACATAAGTTTAGATGTCAGCAAAGATTGTTTAACGAAGTCTCTTTGGAGACTCAAAATCATTGCTACCACTATTATCACCTTCAACTTCTGCTCTTTTATTATGGAAAATGTCAGACAGTGACATTTCAAATCCCTACCTATTTTCTCACTCCAGTCTTTTTTATTATTATTTCATTAATGCTGTAAGTGAGGTTTTCAGCACTATAATTTCGAAAAACTTGATTTTCAGGATTTTTATCTTCTAAATAAAACTGTTTTTGAGTTTGTGGAAAGTAATTTTTTCCTGCAAGTATTCCTGGTACATTTTGCACATTTAAGATGGCTTGATTTTAGAATTCAGCCTACACTGAGAATGTAGTTTAATTCTTTAAAACTGTAAAGGTGGAAAATGTGCCTGGCTACTTCTTTTAATACAATGAGTGATACCAAAATCTTAATGTTACAGAATGTTAGTGTCTTCGATGACTTCTCAGATGTCTAAAGAAATAGGTAAGTTCTGTAAGAGTGCTAGCTCAACTAATGCAGGCGTGAGCTATATATCTTCCCTATAAAATTTTAGCAGCTAGGTTGGCTAATGTTAATGAGTAATTGTTATTTCAAAAGGACCTTTGGTTTGTTTACTACAAAGCATGAAAATTCTGTGAATGAGAATCAGTATTTGAAAAGGTTTGCCAAATGTCAGTCGTGACAATGACTTTCTCTTAGCAGCTGCTGTTTCTTAGCCTGTGCCTATGCTAAAAAATGATCTAGAGGCTCAAGCTGACACTCAAGCCAAGTGTAGGTTGGATCACTGACTTCTGCCTAGAGGCTTCTCAGGCCAGTGGCTTTTCTGGCAAAAAAAAACCCTCAATTGCAGAAAAAATTGTCTTGTCCTTGTGTTGTTCCTCTGAGCAGAGGAGACGTTGGCATCTGGCTCGAAGGGGCTCAAGTTATGTGACGCTGCAAAATGAAGCACAGATCTCAGTATGTTAGCAATGGCCAGGTAGATGTGGCCGCACCTGGAGGCACAGATTCCTTTCTTTAATGCAATTTCAAAACTTGATTTCTCAGCCACTTCTGGAAGCTGCAAGTCCGTGGCTTTGGTGTGTTCTGCTGAGACCAGAACAAGAGTTAGGAATTACCTAGTGGAGTAAGCAGACAGGTAACCTGAGTGGCTTATCTGTCATGTTCTCCTCATCTTGTCTGACTGAATTGCATTAAGCCACCAAACTACCAGGTTTTGTAGAGGATGTTTGTTCTGCATGCCTGCTTTGCAGTCACTAGAGACTGATTGTTTGCCAGTTTACTATCATTCATTCAATTCTGCACCTTCTGGTGTTGAAATCCCTCATGGAAGGACCAGAAGCTTCTGCCACCATGAGTTAAAATCTCACCATATCGGCTGTCCTGCTTTTGGCAGAAAGAATGACTCCTAGTGATCTGGTGGTTAGATTGGTGCTCTGTGACCTGTCCACAGTGGAGTCCTGGGTTAATACTGGTGTTTGACCCAGTGTGTGTGGGTTTCTGCCCTCGTTGTCTGCATAGAGCTGAGCTCTGCTGCCACGTAAAGGCTGCAGCCAGTACAGCACCTGTGCTGCGTGGCACTGCGTCCCAAACAGCCCACGGGCAATCCGGGCACGTCCTCTCCAGCAGAAGCTCATAGTGGAAGCCCTTCAGATCTGCGTGTCTTAACCAGCCCTGGCCTCCAGGATTCAGAGTCTGACTCTTTCGGAGACCTTCTGCTCCTTCAGGCCTCATATCCAGAGCCCTCAGATAGGTGTTCAACGCTTGGAGAAATGGAAAGGCGGGTTCTCACAAAACCTGTTTTCCAGAGGAACACCTCTGTGGCCTTTACGTTATGACAGAACCAAAAAAAAAGAAAAAAAAAAAAACCCTCAGTTCTTCATCCCAATCCTGAAAACTGGAGCAACTTCTCATGCACTAGAACTTCTCTTCTACATTTTCCGGAGCCAATTTGCTGCTTGTCAATACAAAAAGAAACAAGCAAAAGAGATCATTCGAGACAATAGTGTGTTGAAATGCACATGCGTGTGTTAGGGATGAGGTAGTACCTCATGGCAGTGTGATTTCTGCTATACCCTTCTCATCGGATGGGCAACATAGGGCTTTGGCCAAGTTTACTGAATCCTATGTTTTTCATGGACTGTCTAGGAGGCTTTGGAGATGACCAGTATCCTGCATTTCTTGAAGCAAATGTAGTGCTTACAGAAAATACAGCCAGAGAGCTCTGAGAACTGAGTTTTCCAGATGTCAGCAATGATGTGGGAAGTATCAGCATAAGGGAACTGTACTGCTTTGCTATGTCTAAGGGTTGGGGCACACCCAGCTTGCTTGCAGCTCAGGGTCCCATGAAATAAGATGTTTTAATTTGGCTCAGCTTGAAGGTGCTCTTATCCCCAGAACAGCTGTCGTTGCCTTTTCCACTCTCCACAGAGCCTTGCAGAACTTACTGGCTCCACGTCTTGCTTACAACATCTTTGCACCTCCTTTCTCAGGCCTCCTTCATTAACCTAGAGCAAAGAGCAGCAGACGAGAGCACGTGCTTCAGGCACCACACGGACAGATTGTAAATGACACACAGTGAATGAGGACTGAGAGCTGAGGATTAGGGGATTTTAATGAAGACCATATGTGAGGGGCAGCATCCCTCAGGTGACAGTGCGGTGGGAAGACCTGCTGGTAACGTGGCCTTGGTACCTTGACTCCTGGAAGGGGAGTCTCCCTTCTCCCATTGATTGCTGGGGAATTTCTCCCTGCATTTTTGCCCTTCTGAAGATAGGAAAGAAGAATCGAGCCTGGTGCACCGTTCTTGGAGGGCTGCCAAAGTCTGCCCCAGAGATTCAGCTGCTGGGGAGAACAGTTCGTTTTCCAAGCTCACTCAGCCCTGCTTTTAAAAGACATCTTAATATAGGTTTTTTGAGATACTGCCAAAACAAATGCATCCTAACTGCAGTTCTCTCCTGGATCAAATTCCTGAGCCACCTTTCCCACACTGTGGGGAAGGGAAGCAGGGAAAAGATGGAGCAGCTTATACTGAGTATGAGATGACTAAGCTTCGAAATGAACCAGGGTGTTCAAAATAGGGAAATAGCAATGAAAGAAGATTCCCTATAGACCCAAGCCCTAGAGGACCTGCCATCAGAGCCGAGGTTATTGAGCTGCTCATCTGTAACTACCTAGGTGAAAGTTTTACCATACATTTGTTCCTATTTATCATGTGCATTCCTATGTGTGCATACAAACTGCAACAAGGAGTGCTGACATGTTGCACATTTACAGATTACCTAATTTTAAAATATGCTGCTAGTTTGTATTTTGCATATGTTATGAAAAGACATTAAAGATCTCCTCTGGGATCTTTCCAGAACTTAGAAGGAAGAAATCAAAACAAGAAACCAAAAGGAATTGCATTCTAAGAATATCAGAGTGCTGGCGCGTGGCAGGAAAAAGGATGAAATGTCAAGAATTGAGGAATTATTTTTGTTGAACCACCATCATGTAACATTACTCCAGAGAATAAAGGAACAAGTGAAGATGCAAGTATTTGCTATATGACAATACAGGAGTGTATGTATGGTTTAAGGTGGCTCATCTTAAAACAAAGGATTTCTTAACTCTTTAGATCAGTGAGGGTTACTTGGAAGAGTTAACCTGGAATCATGAATCTGGATATAGACACACTTATTTAGAAATTAATTCAAGTCTTATTTGACTTAGCTGACTTACAAACTTGACTTTAAACCTACAACTCATTCAGTACAAGAAAAGCTTTTGCAAAGATGTAATTTATATATGACCATGCTCTTGCTTTTGACCCAGCAGAAAAATGTTAAGGATAATTATAGAACTCTAGAGGAAAATTACTCAAATATCTCCAGAGAGGAACAAATAGAAAGTTGATTTACTTCAGATCGCATAATAAGGGGGCTCAAGATGAAGTCACTGTATGAAGCTTACTTCCAGATTGCATTATAAATGAGACAATAAATATATGGAGGAATGGAAGTTATTAGTAGGAGGCCTGTATGTTTTGTGATTTCATTTATTATTAGAATTGATATAGTTTTAAGTTTCGGATTTTTGAGAAAAACAGTTTGAAATCAACTCATAATATCTGAAGACTCCAAATAAATCAAAATTGTGCCTTTCAATAAAATTCCAGCAGTAGAGTCATAAAGAGTTCAGTCCTCAGCTTTTGTATCCTGTGTTTACATCACATTAGGTCTGCATTTTACAGTCAGTCCCTACAGCTCTCCCAGTTCTCTGTTCGGCCTTTATCTTCATTGCACCCAGTGTTATGGAATATCACTATTGCCATGCAAAGAAAGAAATTATGGCCATACTTTTCTTCTTTAGAATTAAGATTTCTGGGTGCATGAGAACATGCAACGTTCCTCCCTATGCGCACGTAGTTCTTCAGCAGCAGCTAAATGCCGCTTTGGCCCCGCATTTTGTGCTCCTCCACTGGAATTGTTTGCTGCAGTGTCCTCCAGAAGCCAGGCCCTTTTCTTTGCCACATTCATGGGAGTGCAGATGTTAGGTTTTCTAAGACACTAACATTTTGTTGTCATAAACTGTGCAGGTGCACAAAATTTACTCCCAAATTCATGAACAGTCAACAGAACTTCAGTTGCATATCCATGTGTTAGAGTCACCAGTTCCCAGGAAAACCTGAAGCCCAGAATATGTATGTGTAAATATCTCAAAGACTGAAACTCACACACTTTTTTTTTCCTGAAATATTTATCTGTCAGCAACAGTTTATTTCCGTTAGTAACTTCTGTAACCCTGATATAAATAAGTAGCCTGTGAAAGCAGATGTTCGTAAATTCAGTAGGGTATTCGCTGTTTGTTATGAATACCATATTTTAGAATTGATAGCACATCTGCTTGCAGCTGAAGAGAAATTAGGTGTCACACTGTTCAGACTATGTGTTTTCCTATCTTAATGCTAGAGACTTTTTTTTAAAGTATTCTGACACTACTTTATTGGAGCATCACCCACAGCAAGGCCTGTTATTGTATGGACTTACTTACCTTCACATTGCCAGAGGTGAGATGATTTTCCAAATACTCCTCTGTGTTGAGTAAACACAGCAATTTCTATGAAATCACTTGCCATGAAATACAGTATCTGCCCAAATATACGGTCAGTACTGTCAGCCCAGGGCAATCAAAAGACAAAGCCTAATTCTAATCTGTTCTGATGATACTGCATTTACCATGTCTCACCCCATTTACTGCATCCTGATTGCATTTCCAATAGATGTAGCTACTAAATTATCTCTAGTCAGAGTATTTACAGGCCATGTATTAGGAAATGAATTCTCAGTATATCCTTAGTTTCCATGGTAGCTACAACGAAGGTCTGATTAAACTCGTAAGGAGACTTCCATGCTTTCAACTATTAGTTTCCTATAGAGCAGCAATTGCCAACCTTTCCTCTTTATAATTACTTAGTGTGCTCTTACTATACTTAGCATTGTCTTATCTAGAGTTTTCAGCCACAATTCATCCTGGATATTGAATATTAGTGGATTTGAAAGGCTGTTTCCCTGCAGTATCAATTGCCTCCCTGCAATAACTCACAGTTTGTTACGATGCTCCCATTGCACCATATATATATAAATGCACAACTGCCCTTGCTCTTACCCCCTGCAAGCCTCTGCTGCTGCCTGCTCTTACAGCTGTTTTTCTTGATACAGCCCCAGATGGCGGCCTCCCTGAGACACAGGCTTATTTTTGGTTTTACTCATTTGTTAAATGTCTGACTTCAGGGCTGATCCTCTACTGCAATATAAATAATACATAAATATGTATTAAATGTACATAAATAATCTTTTATTAAGAATCCTTTGGCATTCTAACCTCATTAGTGTGGATCACCAACCTCCTTGATCTTAATAATTTGCCATTCTGTAATTGAGTCAGTTAAATTTGTGAGCTATCCCATACAAAGCAAGAAGGCTAAACCTTCTCAAAGTCCTCAGGCCAGTCCTGTTCCCAGGCATATGATTGTGTTAACAGGAATTGGTTACTACAGCAAAGGAAGAAAGATTGTTTCCAAAGGCGGGATTGGCAAAGGCAGGAATAGCTCTAGGGAGAGGAATTAGTTGAAGCAAAAGGAGCCAAGAGATGAAATGGGTGAATGCAGATCACATCGAGGCACGTCTCCCAGCAGTTGCCTTCCCTAGGGGGTAAGCTCCCTGGAGGAGGAGATGGAAGTACCATTACTTCAGATCTTTAAAACTAGGCTGGAAAAGATGCCAGGAATTCCTTTAGGGAGGTAATCTTGAGTCTCTACAGCAAAAAGAAAAAGAAAAAAAAAAAAGGTAGAAGCTTGTTTTTCCGTATGGGCAGATTTCTTACCCAGCTGGTGACTGGGTATTAGAAATGTTTCTCTTTTTTTTTCTCATGACAGGAAGATAAGCAAAGCAACATACAGAAATGTCAGGACTTAATAATTACAGGGAAACTGAAGATTCTGGCAAAAAATATTAGAAAAAATATATTTTATCTGAAACATAAGGTCTAAGAGACTTTTACCATCTTGATTCTAGCAATGCACAACTGGTTACAGGCAATGTAACATCTTATCTTAAAAAGAATCAGGGCCAGTGGTAAATCAGATGTGAAAGAACTACCTGACACATAGATGCAAGACCTGATTTCAGTACAAACGAAGACACTCCTTTTCTTTACTTTCCTGAGACATTTGATTCAAGAGGTGAGAGGAGCATAGTTTTATAGTGTGTGAATTTTTAATGTAGATAATGTTTGCTGTGGGAGGAACATGCTGGTCCATGATCGTTGCAGCAGTGATGGACAGATCCATGATCCGTGAGGAGGTATCACATTGCCTCTGATACGATAGACATTTGACAGATCTGTAGAGCAGTGTGGCACACACTGAATAGAAGCAGCCACTGAAGCTTTTTAAGCTCATATAAGAAGAAAAGCTTAACAATCCCTCCATGTGAAGGAAGAAGAGAGCTGTAATTTGTTGAATAGCTTTTTTTTTTTTTTTTGGAATAAAAGAAGAGAACTGAGCAGAGAGGAACAAACTCGGTTCCTGCTAAAAACTGCAGAAGTCTGTGGGAGGACTAAGAATATGCAGCATGTTTCATCTGTCTCAGTTACACCTAAAAGCCTCCTGGGTTGTTATATCCAGCCCAACCAAGCAATGGGATGTCCCTGGTGAGGATGTCAAGGGGAAGGGGAGGTCAGGGCTGCGCTGCAGGCTGGAGCAGGAGGCCCACGTCAGAGAAGTGCTTTTCTAGCAGCTCTAGAGAAGCACCAAGTGTCTCAGTGTTGCTCCACATGTAGGCCAGGCATTGGGCCAGCTTGTTTGCTGCATGCTGATTGCTCTCTTGCTTCAGGAAAGGAGAACTGGTTTCCCTGGAGAGCTCACCGGAGCCTAGGCCGGCCCTGCGTACTGTGTGGCCCAGGGGAGCGGCAGGGACGTGGCAGCCCGTCACAGAGGGTGCTGGCTGCCTCTGAGCAGATAATACCTGTATGTTTGTGCAAAGCTGCGAGTCAGTATGCTTTCCAGGAAAGACTAGAGTGAAAACTCAAAATAAGCTTTCCTTTTCCCAGAACCTGGCCAGGCCCTTCTTCTATCTACCAGGTTCTGACTGAGTAAAAAAATAAAAAGTATAATGTCATCAAAAATATGGGAAATAAATGGTCAAAGGGCATTGTGAAAAAGGGGATCAACAGTATGAGAAATCTATAGCTAACAAAATTTGTCTCTGTCTTTTTGAACTTTGCCATTTAGATTTAAAAGTGGACATCCACTCGCACTGTCCTATCAGCAGTTAGTGCAGGTGTCCCTCCAACATCTTCCTTTACCAAGTTGTCCCTGTTCAGAAGCAGACACTCCCTACCACATCAGTGTCCCTATAAGGTAAAGAACCTCTGGGCTAGTCCCATGAGGAAGGAGGCTCAGCTCCCTCCTGCTGGGCTCTGTGCCCACCATGGCCCCTCTGTCTCCTGCTGTTTGCTATGATAGTGTTTATTAATAGTGTTTATTATTATTATTATTATTATTATTATTATTATTATTATTATTATTATTATTTGGTTGGTTTTTTTCCACTAAGGTTTTTCAATTAATCAAGGAGTCCGTCATTGCACCAGGTTGCAAAATTAATCAAATGAAGAACAGTGGCCAGGTTAAAATAAGCACTCTTGGGAAACCCAGACAATTCCTCCTGCTGATAAAGAATTTACCCCCTCCATAAACAACAACAACAAAAAATGGCAGTAGGATGAAAGTTTCCGATTACGGAGTGCTGTGGCAAAATCCATGGGACATTGCTGAGGGATTCAGAGCTTACAGTGCTTCATGCTCTTGCCAGTTTTAATTTCTGTGTTTTTGTTCTGAATCTTCACTTTTTATTTAGTAGATTGTTAGTTTTTTGAGGGGAAACTTTCTCTCCTCAGTATGCTTGTTTTTAAAGTTCCACTTCCTTTGTGGACTGACTTTGCTTCCAAAAGGACATTTGCTGTTTCTGTCCAGTTAAATAAAATAAGGAGAGAGAATAAACAAACAAGAATTGAATTTTTTAGTACAACAAAAAAAAGGCTGGGAACAGATCTGGGTTGTTTTAGGTTTGCTCAGTATTACCAAGCAGCACTGTAAGAAGAACTTGTCAAGTTAAATAATGAGCACCAGGTAGATTGCAACAGCACAAGTTAAGCAATTTGCTTTCCCAATCACGACACTTTTCCTGTTTATTGATTCCTTGAGAACAAAATCACCAAATGAATTCAGTGTATGAGTTGGCCCACCCAAAACAAAGCAGGAAAATAAAAGATAAAGAACTATACATTGGTTCCTACTACTGTAAATAGACATGGTGGTATTTTATTCAATACTTCAGATTTTCCGTTGAGCCTTTCTTGTGAAATAGCCAGATGGGAACAGTAAAGATTTTTTTTTTACCTAGAGGAGTGCTTTGAAGGGTCAGGACCCCAGATCATTTTATCAGCTGTAACAGTGTAGTTAGAATGTCACAGACTGCTACATAAAAGAACATTTCACCTAAAAGCGTTTTATATCCACTTAGACCTGGGGCTTTTTAGAAGGCTTGAGTGCAACTATATCAAGGTATATCTGCATTTGAAGCTCTATCAGAAGTTTATAGAGAGTTAGAATTTGTAGCATGTAGCTATGAGGAAAGAGAGAAGAGGTTTTTATTTTTCCTTTTAATGAAAATGCCTGTTTTTTTCTGAGCAAAATCTTCATAGGTGGAGGTTTTTTAATGGAAAAATTAGCAAATGATCTGTATTTGAAAGCAATGGTCAATCACGGTTTGATGAATTCAGTTAGCCTGGGTGTGCCACAGTAGGCTGCAAAGCCACTCAGACACTCAGACACTTTTGCCAGACCTGCAAGACGAGGAGCATCACCCCGCTGGAGCTGGCTTGAAATGTTGCTGTGAAGCTCTCTGCTGATGCTGTGTGTAATGCACGGGGAACAAACCCTTCTTGGTACCCATGGGATGCTGAGGGAGAAACAGCCTCTTGTCCCACAGGAACTCAGATATATCTGCTCACTCTCATTATATCGTTTCCCCAAGGGTACCACAAAACAGTTTCCTTCCTTTAATGAAGAAGTAGCTTCCACTTGCTGTTCCATTAATTCCCCTTACAAGCCTCCACGTATTTTTGCATTAGCCGCTGGAGACTGTTGGTAAGCAGTGGGAGAAGAGCTGACGTGCAGTGTGCGGGTCACCATAGGCACCTCTCATGAAACAAAGACAAGAAGCGAGCACCTTCCTGCTCAGATGAATGAGAAACAGATCACCATGGCCACCCTTTGAGGAGAAATGAACCCTTCAGGCTTGGTTTAAATCTTAAATCTGCAAAACCATTATCAGTTGTATTTTGACTAACATTCCCCAATAAAACATCAGCAAAGGTGTCTTGCAGATCAGAACAAAGAGCAAAACGTATGTATGGGAAGCACTGAGATAGCTGATTTGGGTGGGAACGGAGCTACTGAAATGTCTATGTGTTGCTGTGGTTAGAGGAGAGGTGTTAGGACCTGTGTGTTGTTCTCGCCTGTAGCTGAGAGCTGTTGGGTGGCCGTTACCCACCACCCTTGCTGTCCGTCCGCCCAGGCACTGGCTGCAGCGCCGCGTTTTTAGCTTAACATGTCCAGGGTTGTACAAGACTGGCAAGACGTTTCGAAGAGCCTACTCAAAACTCATGAGTAGTTGCTCATTTAAAAATAAGACCATACAATCTATGAGGACTGTTAGCTCTATTCCCCTCTACTTAATCCGTAACTTTTCTTCATAGTTTAGGAACACATCCTTTAACTAAAATAGTCGTATTCCTGGGAGTGAATACTGTGAAGAGATTTTCTTCATCCTGGATCAACTGCTTCTGCTGTCTTTTCTTCCTAAAAGCCCATAGGCTCTTGCTGATAGTCCCTGGGTTGTTCCAGCCTTTCCCAGCCCTGGGTCCTGCCTCCCTCCATAGCCTCCTCCCTTGGAGTAAAGGCTCCCAAAGAGCCAACCTTGCTGGCGAGCTGGGAGCAGGTGTGAATATTCCTCCTCCCTAATCAGCCTCCCTAGTGTTCCTTGAGGCTTTCTTATTGTCTCTATTGTTCTCGCTTTCCTGACTTATTTTATTTTATTTTATTTTACAACCCTGTTTGGCTTATTCCACAGCAGCCCAGTACAAATAAACATATCAGGCATGTGCCTTATTAAGGAAACAGCTTGGTTCCTGGACTCCCATGGACACATTTGAAATGCCAAACTCTGCAAAGTGTTTATTGATTGAGCAGAAGGGGTTTCCTTTCCGTTGCGTTAAAAAGAAAAATCCCAAAACTAGCAAGATAGAATTCAATGTCCAGCTACCACTAAGGATTTTTAAACACAGATTTTCTCTCAGTTGTCTTTCTTTAAAAAAACTTTTGAAGAACTGCATAGTTACACCTCATTTCCTTCCTGATACTTGCAGTTAAAAACAATCCTTAATCCATTAATTAACAATTAATTTCTTCTTTTTGATCTACAACTTTGTTCCCTTCAGAAAACTGCCGTAAAGTTCAGAACAACAACAACAAAGTTCTTAGTTTTCATTTTCTAATTTCGATCCTCGAGTGAATGCTAAGAACGTGTTATGAGCGGGTAGGAATTTCTCTTGGGACTTGCTGGTAGGTAGAGACTCTCACCACTGTTTTTCTTAGGCTGATAGTTTTTGCATCAGACTTCTCATCAGGTTTTAATTATAAGAAAGAACTTAAGCCTTCTAATTTGAACTAGACTGGACAAGAGAGAAATGGTTTGCTGGTTTGATGTCAGTATTGTAATCCTTACCTGCTTGGGTCCCTCAGCCTCACAGCTCTTTTCTGTTTTGAGTGGGCTCTTCCATGCTCCAATTTTGGTGCCTTTTTTGTCTCGCTTCTCGTCATGCATGTTCTCTTCAGGATGTAAAACAAAAGCAAAAAGCAGCTCACAAGCAGCTAGGAATGCTGTTTTTCTTCAGCTGACCATCCTTTCCCGCAGTCTTTCTGCCGAGGGGGGTTAATCCCTGGGGAAAGGCAGAGAACTGCTCAGCGAGGTGCCCAATCTCTGCTCCTTCTGCTCCTTCCCCGTGCTCCTTGCAACAGCTTCGTACACCGCTGTGCTTCAGCTGACAGCCCTCTGCCCCAAACTGCTGTGCATTATACCCTCCTCTTTCCTGGTGCTTTTCTTGGAGAACATTGTAAATGTCTTTGCAGGAAAAAAAGAGCCATTTCTTAATGCTGCCACCACAGGGAATAGGAAATAGGGAGCATGGTAGTAGCCTAGGCTGCAAAGGAGCCCTTAAAACAGGTTCAACAGCTGCAGAAGTGAGGTCGGTCTGGCTTGAAACATCTTTCCGAAGTAGGAACAGGCACATTCCACGTTGCAGGGTGCACAACTCGACGCTGTGTTTTCCGCAGCCGGCCCCAGCAGCGGCTCGCGGGCCGCTTGCTCCCGGCCGCACGTGCTGCGTGTCCCGTGCGCGGCGGCTCCTCCGGCTGCCCGCGATTTCTCTCGGCTGCCGCATGTTTTGTATGCCGGCTCCTCGTACAGATCTCTGCAAGCTGCAGAAACACGCGGGCAGATAGCGGGAGGTAGTAAATCGAACGTTTATTTCCATGTAATTTCCACGTTTAGCTGTGGTAGCAATTAAAAGATTAGCACGGAACAAGATGATTGTGCGAGTATTTTGTTAGTTTATTTTACACATGATATGTGGCCTTCTGCAGTCTCGGGAGGCAGACTGCTACACAAGCTTGTAAAGGCTTGAAAGCTCTTTACTGCCAAAGTCCGGATTTGAAGCTGGAAGCTGCCGCATGCTCCGAGGTGCTCGGTCCAAGCTGCACGCTGTGAAACCCCCGGGACTGCTGGAAGGCCGGGGCTCTCTGTGCTCTCCTTGCTCAGGCTGACCTCAGTAATACTTTGTTCTTCATGACTAAAGCCAAGTGACAGAGACAGGTCTTAGGGCGGGAGGACCTGCTGCTCTTTCTGTTCTGCCACTGCACACCACTTTCAAGCAAATCTATTCCCTTAGTCAGTGTGACTTTTTGTAGAAATTGAAAGCTCATTCATTTCAAAAATATGCCGTGGTAATACACCCTGCTTTCATTAAAAATGGCGATTGCTACTGAAGTGACACCTGTTTGTAAAACACTCTTAAACAGAAGTTTGCTGTGAGGAAGCTGAGCTCCTGCTCTTCCAATTACAGAGCAGTGTCCTGGAGCATTGGTGTAGTGCTACTACTCCAACAAACTGTTTTATATGTACAGCACTTTCCGCTGTTGCTGCTTTCCATACAGTGTGGATCCCTATGCAATCCCCAGGCAGTCCTGTGTGTTCATCATGTCATACGTGTTGTGAGCCGAGCCGCAATCCCTGCTCACCTGCCTGCAGATGCACTGAGTACCAGGCAGCTTTTCTCACTGAACACTGATGATTTCTCTCTTTTTTTCCAGATGTCCACACAGAAGCAGTTCAAGCAGCCCTTGCTAAACACAAAGAAAGAAAAATGGCAGTCCCCATGCCCTCAAAACGACGTTCATTGGTGGTGCAAACGTCAATGGATGCCTACACACCTCCAGGTGAGCATCTGTGTTGGTGTATTTTATGGGAGTTTTTAAAGTGATTCCTTGTGCTGCAGTGAGATAATAATATATATTCATGTATATACATGCTCATATATATAATATATGTTCATAATATATATAATAATTTAATATATTAGCTCATATGCTATGAGCTAATAGTATTATATAGGCAGTAATAGAAATGGCATTTGAAGCATGCTGAGGTACATTCAAAGAGCAGAAGGTGAACTAAATGGTTGAAAAGAATAGGGGCAGTTCCCTTTGCTCTTGGCAGTGCCCAAAGGTGCCCTGGTCTTTTTGGTCTTATGAGGCGGTAAGTGCAATAACAAACTTGCCCTATTTTATGCAACTGCAGGTTCCTTTCAAGTTTCTGTTTTACCTTCTTAAGACTGTAGTGGAAATTTCTCTTTACAATTTTTTGTTTTTATGGCCATCCCTTTTCTAATTTATATGCTCTTTTACCTATTACAATGTGAAAATATCCCACGTCCCATGGATTCTGCTGCTTGCTAAATCCTTGGCACAACAGCTTTGACTGAATTTCTCACTGAAGGGTGGGTTCCTTAGGACTGAAAAAGCTTTTCTCAGGGTCTGTGGACTGATGTTAGGAAAATATTTGGGATTATCTGTGCTGTTAGTAGATGGTTGGAAAACTTCAGGAGATCTTAAGCTGTATTATAAAGGAAGAATTATCCATATTCACTTTCATAGAAAAATAAATGAGCAATGACTTAGAGCAGCAAAACTCTCTTAATATGTAGTTAGCGACTGCCTTGGTTTCTAGACTTTCAGTAGATCAAACTTCTCTTAATGTGTTCACCTGCTTTGATTAATTTTTGTTAATGACAATTATCTTTAAGTTTGTACTGTGAATATGCCTTATTTCTATGAAAAAGAAACAAAAGCATTGCAAATAACAGGCTGTTTTTAATTATTAGATACTTCTTCTGGTTCAGAAGATGAAGGCTCCGTACAGGGCGACTCCCAGGGAACTCCCACCTCAAGTCAGGGGAGTATAAACATGGAACACTGGATCAGTCAAGCGATCCATGGCTCTACCACGTCGACCACTTCCTCCTCCTCAACACAAAGTGGAGGCAGTGGTGCTGCCCACAGACTAGCTGATGTTATGGCCCAAACGCATATAGGTTAGTCAATCTCCCTTCTGAGTATTTTCCATTTTAAACTGGGTTTGGTCTCTGACGTTTAGCTTACGTTTAGCTTATGCTGCTGTTTCAAGCTGGGATGTGACCTTTCCTACAAAAGTTTCTCTTGTGCTTTTTCTTCTTTCCTTTTATTCCATTTGCATATTTTACATGGAGAGAGATACCTGTGTTCGTATTCTGAAAGAAAAAGAAATTAAGAGCTGAGTCAAACATTTGTTGTGGCAGGCGAAGTCTAAATGCACATGCATGACTTCCATTGCTTAGCACCAAAAAAGACATCTGTAGGATCTGTAGTAGAAAAAAATAGTGCATGCAGCATTAGCGATTGCTTATGTACAAACTTTTCCTACTTCTGCACCATTTTAATTACAGGACTTGAGTGTTTTTTGATAATTTTCTGTTAACATTAGGTCTTCTTAAACATTTTTGCTGCCCTTAATTGAATCCACAGTTTGTGACTACTGCAGTCCCTGGGAATGACTATTATATACCTTCAAAAAAAGGGAGCTGGTACTGTTATTATCAACTTGTTTCTGTCCTTTGGAAAGATCCTAGGAAGCCAAGGCTTTCTATCCTTTAGGGGGCTAAGCTTCATAGACATTAATTATTTCTGAATATTTTTGCCATTGACATTAGTCAATGACATTAGATGTGTCGTTGGCATTAATCTTCACTTAAATGAAGCAGCTATTAAATTAGGCATATGGAAAGCAGGGCTTCTTGTCCTCCCTTCATTCTCCATTAAGTGCTGTTTATCCAAGGAGACTTGGAGATTTTCCTTTCCTCTGTCTCTTTGAGTGCATTCTTGCTGGGCCTGTGTAGGGGTTGTCTCACGGAAACTCTCTCTGGGCACAGACAAGGCAGCCTTGCTGTTGTGCTGTTACCCATTTCAGATGGAGGTTAGTGGCAAAAATGCCATGACGCTTCCTCAACTCGTCATTCTTTTTAAAGTATGTATGTATAAAGAGGAATATAAAAGCATTTTAACTGTTCCAGATTTTGTATGCTGGAGCAGTAGTCCTTGCTCCTTCTTCTGCTATCAGCATTGCTTGATGTAACACCTACATTTTTGGATAAATAATCCGCTAACCAATGCCCTGGAAGTGCCAGATTGCAGTCAGGAAAAGAATTTGTGCTATATTCTCAAAATCATGTTAAATGAATAGCTCAGAACATTGTTTTAGGAAAGCACACACTTCTGAACACGTTAATCACTACATTTGGTTATTTTCTGTGACTTCATCTTGAAATGCTAGAGGAAATTATAGCATACAGAATTAAATTTATCCAAACTCTGAAAGGTTGCATTACTCACACACCAAGTCTTAATGTGTCTTTAAATATAGCTGCTTTATAATGTGACATTTCAGTAATTCTGAATCTGGCACAGTAAGTCGTCTTTTATAATCACTCTGAATTTGCAGTAAATAATACAGCATTTATAGAGCTAAGTTAAGATGGCAATGTTTTGAGGAAGAGGAAAAATACTACTTCTTTTCTCATGTTTTTCTCTTTGCTGTTGTTGAGTGGAAGGATCTCTCCTTTGAAGAAAGCAGTTAAGGCCATCTTGACATATACATAAATTTATGTTATTCTGACAATAAGAAACCTTAAATTGCAAGGTGGACAACAGTTGTGATGTAGTAACGTAAAAAACATGGATATGAAAATGGAGCAGTATCTGCTAATAACTGTAACGTTAAAATGTGGATTCTGCCTGTGATCTCTATCAGTCATTGTTGCAATGATCAATGAAAAAAGTAAGAGATGCTGGACAGGTGTTACCTATAAGGGATATTTCTTCATGAGTGAGTTGCTATCTGATTTTATGTTGTAAGAATTTGAAATTAAATGGCTGTCATTTCTTCTCAATCCAAGAAGGTGGATTTTGCATTTAGTGGTATCTAAGAAGTAATACATGTGAAGCATTCCCATAGATAACCTTGATATTTCAGAAATGAATGCTAAAAGGCAAGTGGTGTGCCAGTGCTCATAGGTGAGTAATTCTCTTTAATAGGAAAGAAAGTGAGAGAGAAAATTATCCCATTCTGTGAAGCTGCTCTGGAGCATCGGAGATAACATGATCTTGAACAGAGATGTATGTTCCCATGACTTGAAGTTCAATAATGATATAAATATATATTATGTTAAATATATACCATATTATATTAAATATATAACAGTATATAAGTATATACTGTTATACTGTTCATTTAATTTAGTGTCTGCACCTTTGTTGTGGCCAAAGATTAGTATAGGATAGATTTCCTTCCAGTATTTATTTTGAAATATAAGAAACCAAAGCATCTGTACAGAAATGTAGGAAGAATCTCAAGTTTGACATGGGTATCAAAATTGTGCTGGATAACTGTTAAACTTAGAGGTCAAACCAGTGAAATCTGAAAAAAATAGCTAATGTTCAGGGCGTGTTTGGTTCAGTTGCTATAAACATTTCTAAGGTGCTTCAATCAGTCTCTAAGCTTGCATTTGTTTATCTTATATTTTTGATAAATACATATATCAAAATCAAGGAGAGAAAGTATATCGTGGAGGTGAGAAAATTTGTGGCTAATGGTTACACAGTGCTTACCTATCATTGTAAATTTGAATCTATGCAGATTAAAGAGTTAAAAGTCTCACTACAAAATCTTGATCCTGTAGGCACATACAATTTTGCCTTTATATGCTTCAAATATCTTTCTATTTGAAAATCAAAGGCCTCCTTCCAAATTAAAGGCTACATAGGTTTCTAATAAAAATCAATATAAAAACATGTGCCATAAGGCATGACTGATGGTTTTCTGACAGCCTTCAAATTCCTATGTGTTCTGAGGGATTATATTAACTTACGATATGGAAGACTAGTTTATGATACTCTCCATCACCTGGACATTAATGAAGGGAAAAGCTATTTGATGGGAAAAGGTATGACTTTCACTTCCCCAGCAACAGCTATATTTTCTTCAAGTACATTATTATGGAGGTGCAGTTTGAATTCCTAGAGCCTTTCCAGCTATGTAGTGCTTATGTGTGCTTCCAAAACTTCTACTGAAATGTACTCCTCTGCCTCTCTGCCTCTCCTCAAAAATGGGTTTGTGTCAGTATACACACTCCATACCTACACGAATGTCTTCTGAATTGGCAGTTGTTTCTCACTTTCATAAAATGGGGTAAATTGTATTACTCCAGCGGCAAAAATGAAGGGAGTTATAACTGGAAACAGCTGTTCAATCTGTGATCTGCTAATGCAAGAATATTGGAAGAGACAGGAAGAGAGGGTGACGCAAGTGTGTATGCTTGGTGGAGGAAATGCTTTGAAGTCATGCAGCTGTCACAGTTTCTACTTTTTAATCAACAGATGTGTCGGGATTATTATTCTTAACTAAGCCTCAAACAGTCCTTCAAGTTACCTGACATGAAGTGCAAGCATCTCTATACCCAGTGTGCCCATACTCAAATCTTCGGATGACTGTTACACTTCAGTAAAGTCTACATTTCACATAACAATTACTTTTTCTTTAGACATCATTCAGACCATATTTTTGCCTGTAGGACTTTGATTTCTCCAGGCCAAGCTCTGAGAAGAGAACTGATAGAGACTTTGCTATTTTAATTGATGAAACCTACAGCTATTGATATTACAATAAGACATCTGCTAAGCAGACACTACAAAGGAATAGGGCAGGGCAAACCTAAGTTGTCCTCTAGCTCCTCTTCTGCTGGATAAGGATTCAGCTTAGTAGAAATCTAAATAACAGATGGGCAGCCGGGATTTTAAACACAACTCTGTGACCAGCTCATGGTGACCACATTGGGAAGTGAGGTTCCTTTTGGATAATTTCAAGTGCCAGAGCTGCTTGTTCAAAAGGAAGCTCTTTTTTCAAAAGAACGGGAAGCTCCTTTCCCAAGTTATTTCACTTTGTTTGGCACTATGTGTTGCAAAGGAGTATTTGGGTTGAAGTGTGTAGACCTGAAAGGAGAGCATCTTGACTCTATGCTAGTTTGGATGTCTTCTTCTCTTCTATGCCTAAAAACAGTTTCATCTCAGTTGCTAAAACCTTGAATGTGATACCAAAAGGGAGCTAGGGAGAGCTAAAATCCAGTTTGCTTTGTAAAGTCTGAAATATTTCACTGGAAAGATGTGAACAATTAAAGCTAACTTCAAAAATACTTTCTCATGTTACTAATAGCTGACTAAGTACAATTATTTTCTTAGTCATGATCTCTCCAATTTGCCTAGCAAAACTGCAGTATAAGTAAAAGATGAAAAAGTAAACATCAGCATTTTTTAATTGATTTAGATACTGGGTAATTCAATCATTAACTGTAAAAAAGCTGCCACTTAGCAAGGAAGGCCAAAAATTATGCTGAGACTAGAACACTTGTCAAATGACAAGAGGTCCAAAATGAAGACATTATTGAAACAATTCCCAGCATAAGCCTCATTGTCCAAGCTATTATATTTCAGTTGGTTACTTATAGCTCATTATAAAGTGTTCTGGGGTGTAATGGTAGGCATGGATGTAATCATACTCAAAAGGCTCAGCGGGACATGCGTAGGGAGCAAGATATCTTTGAGTGGCAGGATCAAGCCCTCTTGTGCATGGCTCAAAGAGATTCAGTAGTGTCCATTTTTATGGTCACCATAAAGAGACTTCAAGACTTCTCCAAGACTTGTGGAAATTCCTTTTATCCATTGCAGTAGGAATTCTCTATAGAAGTCAGTGTTATAGTAGAGTTAAGACATCATAAATCATATAAGATAGATTTAATAAAAACCTGTCTTAAAAATAGTATTGGAACCAGATTAATTTCTTCCACAATTTTTACACTTTTAAAGACTCTTATCCTATCATAAATGGAGCGTGTTCCTGCTCACTTCAGTGGCAGCAGTATAAGACCTGTCTTTTTTTATGTCTCAGAGACTGCTAGGGATCATTTATGTCAATAAAAGAGAAGTTATTATTTGCTCATGGTAATTATCTCCATCTAGCCTAATGCTGTTAAAGACCTGGACAAAAATTCATGAGTCAACCTGTAAAGATAGTAGAATACATGGGCAATAAAGACTCAGACTTGAAAAGAAACTGTGGTAGCATGATGAGTTCTCAGGCTATGAAAGAGAAAGATTAACTTCGTGGCACTGTTTAGTGGTAATGTCATGAGTCAGAGCAAATTGAGTTTGCCTTTTGGAACAATTCTGTGTTAAGCAGAAGAATCAGAATAGCCCTAAAAATAGTGAACAAATAAGTGTCCACACAGAAAGCAATATTCATGTTTCTTTACATCTTATTTTTCCCCTACATTCCAAATCTAATTCCTAATTCCTGCTATGATTGGTTTTTTTCCTAATATGCCACAAATTTCTATTGAAATTAAAATTGTCAAATTCAAAATGCAGAGACTATAAAAGTGATATGCATTGGCACTTGCAAGTGGGTTGACTTAATATACTGTGTTCTTTTTATTTTGAAATACTGATGCAATAGTCAGAAGTGTATTTGTATGGGTCGTCTTCTCCCTGAACTTTTGCCCAAACTTTAACTTGGTATGAAATTAAATGCTAATGGAAGAAAAAAACAACCTAGCTGTGTAATTTTTTTAGCCGATTGCTTGTATGGTTGAGGATATACAGTCTCTTCATTAATCAGTGAAAAATTCATATATTAAACCCATGCTGTATGGGCTGTACCCGTGGGCTGTATGGTAGGATATAGGTCTATACACTCATTTTGTGCATGAACTTTAATACCTGTTTGGATAATGAGAAAAAATACAAACGTATTCCTTCCTTTCCCCTTTGCTTTTCTACTCTGCAACACTAGAGGACCCGGTTAAACCTTTTAACTTATTTTTCACAGAAAATCATTCTGCTCCTCCAGATGTTACCACTTACACCTCAGAACACTCAATACAAGTAGAAAGACCACAAGGATCAACAGCACGGGTGGCACCAAAGTATGGGAATGCTGAACTTATGGAAACTGGTGACGGTATGTCGCAGAGCAAAACTGTTTTCTTTTTGAGTATTGTAGCCTTTTTAGTGGCTAGTGCATACATCTGCGCTTTGTTTCTTCTGGGCACATTTCATGTATGAATATGTATAAAGTTGCAGCATCTTTTTTGTCCTGAAACTGGCATACATGAAGCCAACCAGGGGAAATATTTCTTAACCATCAGACCTTGATTCCCCGTAGGAATTGTTTAGCAGATGAAAGCAGCAAACCTCTCCTGCTTTTATCAGGCTGTCTGGTTATAGCTAGTGTGTCTATTCAATGAGAAAGAATGTGACATGCTAAGATGTCACATTTCATCATGAAAAGTAATATATTGGACGTTTTGTTTTCTGAGAATATTTTTTTGAAAAACAGTTATTTGTAAACCCTTTCTTATTTACTGCTCCTCTTTTCTAAAACATATGAAACAGTATTTCAGCAGGTGTGGAACTGATGACCAAGTGTATTGCATCTAAACAGTTTCCACTCTAACAATCACTTGGTAACAGTGTTGGAGCCAACCTTCTGGGAGGATAGGAAGCTGGAATTTCTGCAGTGCAGTGGGTGAAAGCTCTTAACTCAGTAACAGATGACCTGGATGTTGCTCTACCAGGAGGAAAGAAGGGGGAGGTGTTTGATGGGTTATATTGTAAAATGCCGTGACCCTTTTCAGCACCGTGTTTTACCAAGTGCTGCATGAGCAAGCGTGCTCTGCTTGGAGGTTGAGGGCTGGTGAATTGGTTGTGGGCACCTCCAGTGAAGACAGCATCATGCTGAAGCTCACCAAGGTGCGAGCTGTGGCTAAGAGGGCACAGGCCAGAGGTCCATGCAGTTTAAAGGCAAACCAGAGTAAACGATGGGGCAGAACCCGTGACCCATCCTCCTCGCTGGGCTGCAGTTTGCTGGAAGCCCTCCAGTTGGACAGTGTTGGTACAATCAGTGGAAACGGGGAGAGCAGATGCCTGTTTGCTCCCTGGCCATCACCAAAGCTGTCTAGAAATGCTCTCTACGGTCACCAACTTTTATTCTTGGGAGGGTTTTTTTTTCACTGTGCTTCTCTCCCTCAGTCTATGTGCTGTTTCCTCTCTAACTTTGCACGCTCACTCTGAAGTTGTGGTGTTGTTTTTATTTAAACCAGGCATCATTGTTCCTTTTTGCTGAAATGATCTTACTGTCTTAATGTTGAATACTTGAGTCGCACTCATGGTATGGCATGAAACTGTAGTTGTGGTGGCCTTGCAGTTCTAGCCGTTCTCTTACCCACGTAGCGTCTGGTGGCGTTCAGCGTAGCGGTCAACTGATGTCTCCATTGATCCCTGTCCTGCAGGAGTACCAGTGAGCAGCAGAGTGTCAGCAAAGATTCAGCAGCTGGTCAATACTCTAAAACGGCCCAAACGACCACCATTACGAGAGTTCTTTGTAGATGACTTTGAGGAATTGTTAGAAGGTAAAATGACTGTTTTTCAAAAGGTTTGGGGATCTTTTTTACAACTCTGTAAAATGTTTGCTTTCCTCACTGATTTTCTAGAATGCTAAGTTAGCCTTCCTGGTACTGTCAAGTACTCCAAAATATTGGTATTTTGTGGGATCTACTTGTAGGGAACTTGGACAGGGTGCAGTAGAATCACACGTCTCTGTCGTTTGCTCCTCTTATGCTTATGCTTGCAGTGAAACTGTATAATTCATTATAAAAGGGAGTGGAGAACAGCTTTCACAGAATCACAGAGTGGTTGAGGTTGGAAGGGACCTCTAGAGATCATCTAGTCCAACCCCCCTGCTCCAGCAGGGACACCCAGAGCACGTGGCACACGGTGGCATCCAGGCGGGTTTGGAAGGTCCCCAGAGAAGGAGACTCCATAACCTCTCTGGGCAGCCTGTTCCAGGGCTCTGTCACCCTCACAAGAAAGAAGTTCTTCCTCACATGGAGATGGAGCTTCCTGTGCTTCAACTTGTACCCATTAACTCTTGTCCTGTCACTGGCCACCACTGAGAAGAGTTTGGCCCCATCCTCCTTTCTATGCTGGAGCTCAGGAATGAAAATATTCACTGGAAAGAAGTTTCAGGAAAAGAAGAAATTATCTAAGCATTCCTTATGTTTGCTCCAACAAATGTTAGCTGCGTGTTCCAGCCATTTCTTCTGAATATCAGTATGAAAAATATTGCCAGTAAATGGGCATATGTTTTACATGTCCTGTTATAACAGAAACATTGAAAAATATGAACTAAATGTAAAATAGGAACAAGCATCAAGTCAATAAATGAAAAACTTCTTTTTAAAAGATCAGATGATAGATAAGATGGTAGATGGAGGATAAGATGCTTCTTAACCTACCTGGAGGCTTTGATAATTATGATTTGCTAGGAGATGGTGATTCAACTAGTCTTCTTGGGAGTTTATAAAAAAGCCCTATAGCAGAACATGACTTAAATGGATGTGTTAATGACTTAGAGTACAGTTTTTACTGGTTCTACAGTTTGATTTATTTCTGCTTTTTTTTTTTGGCCAAGAAAATCAAAATTTTTCCCAATCAAAAAAGTTGATTATTTCTAAGATAAGCTATGCATGCTCTCTCAGTACTTTCTTCCTCTGCTTGTAGAGATGGTGTGAGGATACACACATGAATCCCTGAGTTGTTTCAGCTGCTTCATCTCTGTTAGGGTTAAAGCTTAATTATTCTATTATATTTTTCTGCAGTGTCTCGATACCTTTTAACGTGTCACTATTTTCAGGATATTTTGCAGAGGTAGCTTGTTCTCTTGGTTGCACAGGTATACACAAGGTATAGAATTTGCATGGTAATTGTCTATCTTTTCATAATCATAAGTTCAACAGCCAGATCCAAACCAGCCAAAGCCAGAAGGAGCTCAGATGTTGGCCATGCGTGGGGAACAGTTAGGTGTGGTTACAAACTGGCCGCCCTCTCTGGAAGCAGCTTTGCAGCGATGGGGAACCATCTCACCGAAAGCTCCTTGCCTAACCACTATGGATACCAATGGGAAACCACTCTATATCCTCACTTATGGTAAGCACTCTTTAAACTCCTCTTTTTTTATATACAATAGTAAGTAGTGTATGTGTTTACACAAATATTGAAATATATCTATAGTAAATGCATATATAGCTAGTGAAAAAAGACTTCTAATGATTTCTCTATTCCATATCTAAGTAGGGTAAACCAGAATCTGGTAATGCCTGATTAGGAATTTGTAAGATGTTGTAGTATGATTTATTTGATGAAGAGGAAAAGATCTAAGCTGATACTTCCCTGAAATAACAGAGTATAAATGAAAAACACCTTTTAAATAGAAATAGGGCAGATTTTGCTGAAGATTAACTTGAAAATCCAATCCCCTTGGATATTACCCAGGCTTTGTTCTGCAAAGGCAGAATCTGGTAAACAAAGCTTCCTGAAAAACTTAAAATAGGATTTTTCCTGTGTTCTGCTGACATTATAATTTGAATTACTCTTCCTGGTATTTAGTTGTACAGCTAGAAAACATGCCCCCTTGAAAGAGGCGGGGGGTGTGCCAGGGTACATTTCAGTGTGGTCTTGCTTTGTTGATATGTTTTGGTGTGTACTGCCTGACAGTCTTCTGCAACAAAGAAAGGGCAAGTGCAGATAAACATAAGGATATCTCTTGTCAAATAACTCACTTTTAGCTTCTAATTGTGAGATGCTCGGGGGACATTTGGGAGATAGTCAGAGGAATTTTTATGGACAGATGTCAAACTTTGAGAGCAAGCTGGAACATTTTTTTGTGTGCTACTGTTTTGGATATAAAAATATTTTGCTTTTTTATTTCTGTCTTCTGATGGGCCTACAATTTGGTGCAGATAATATTTTTACATAGACATCTTATATACATCTTGTGTATATGCATATAGACATCTTGGGTATGTTGTTCTGTGCTGAGTGATGCCTTCTGTTCAGGAGTTATAATGAATGATAGTCCTTGACTGAAGAGATGTTTGCTGCAAGTTTCGGATTGCAAATATATTTAAAGGATTTTAAGGCATAACAGAACTCTACTGAAGGTCATTCATGAAACGTTTCCTCTTCAGCAACCTAGAGTTAAAAAGTTACTTAAATTGGAGGACAAATATATGATTCACTGTTGATACAGTATTTTCTTCCTTAAGCACATTCACTTGGAACTGGAAAAGAATTTTAAAGTTTGCAACTATATCTTTACAGAAGAGCAATTCATATCATCTACTCAAAGCACCAAATAAATTAGACAGGAAAGAAAATGAAGATGTTGTTGAGACTCAGACCATTTCTGAAGACTAGAATCTGCCGGGGTGTCTAAGCGTATGTCTTGTTTAGCCTCCAGAGCTAAAAAACTGAACAAATAAAACCTGTGGAGCTCATCCACCTACTTCACTTGGTCTGCTTCTCTTCCTAAGTTAACTGCTTCAGAACCGCTCTTCTAAGTTGGGAAAAAATGAGATTAAAACTCTTTTTTTCCTGTACTACCATTTGGCAACCCCTCATTTTTGCAGCCACTTTTCAATAGTTTCCTAAGGTCATTATTTTTTTTTTCTTCATGTTTCTATAGATAAAAGAAATTATAAGCTACAGCATTTCTTACGAGATTTAGTGGATTCTTCTCTCCTAGATAAATTTCCAACTGATAGTCTTCTTTATGAAAAATGTTAGTGCATTGTAACAAAACAGTTTTCTTTACTTAAATAGCAACTGCTTTTAAAATATAACTATCATTATAGCCACCTGCCATTTTATCGACAACTTTATGGATGGTTTTGGTGTAACTGTTACCTGTTGGCTCCATAATATTTCCTAGCAACTGTTGGCAGAGTATTATTTAAAAAATAATATAAAATAAGTTTTGAACTCAGCAATGACGTAGGCATGCATTTTTATCCCTATGTAGAGCTCCCCTTGCCTTTTTGGTAGAATACGCTTTTGAAAGATGAGCCTGCCAACAATCCTATGTATTAGTGTGGCACTTCCCTTCCTTAGGTGCCTGCTATGAACAAATGACAAGAATTGCAAAATGTTGACTGTGGTAACTTCCAGTAGCCTCTGAGTTTGGGCCTCACGGTTATTTTTGTCTTCTTCGCAAAATCAAGGAAACATCATGACATCATAGATTTCTGGGGGGTCATATGTTCACTATTTTGACAAATATGGAATTAAAAAAAAAATTAAGGTTTTAGAGCTTCATTCCTTGACCTCTCATCTACTCATTCAGTTATGTACCTCTCCTTGAATATTTACCCTCGCTTTACTATTTCTGCTTCCATTTTTGCCCTGTTGTGTCTTTATGAAGAGCCTCTTCATTAATCTCCCAACTTTTCCAGATTCCAAGGAAGATCCTCTGTGGTATCTTTTGATCCTTTTTTTTTCCCTCTTATGCATCGACTTCTCTGATTTCTGTCTCTACATGGATAGATTTGTCTGCTTGTTCCAGACCTACATACTTCTCTCCAAACTACATTCTGGGACCGTCTCTGTGACAGATTTGTAGCTGTCAGCTAAATCACATTATGGCTGAGTAAGAGGGCTTATGCCTTCAACACCAAACATATTTATCTCCTCCTTTCTGGATTGTTGTAGATAATATTACCATTCTGCCTGTCATTTGGGCCATAACTTGACTTTTGTAAATGCCCTGGACATTTCTTCAGTTTTGTACAGCCGTTCTGTGTCTACACCTTGCAGGTTGCTTTGGGAGCAAATCTTTTCCAGAGCAGACCTTTCTCTTCATCTACCCAGCTAAATCTCATCCCGTTTCTCACTTTAGTGTTAATTGTTGCAGCATCCTTTCACCAACCCTGAAAAATGCAGTCTTGACCATTTTATTCATCTAGAATGTGGCTGCTAAGATTCCTGAACTGAACAAGTGGGTTTTTTTCTTTTTTATTTATGTGTATTATATTTTAGAAAATAGACTTTTGACTGTTTTCTAAAAACTAAATTCTCCTTCATTTTTCAAAGCCCTTCATTCACACTCTGTCCTTAACACACTTAGCTTTCCTTTTTCCCTCCAGACCACAACCATATGTCACAGTCTTCTTAGTGATACTCCCTCTTGGTGGCCTTTCATGCTGAAAAGGTCCTCTCTGGAAGTCCTCAATCTTATTCTTCTCCAAAGCTTTCCTCAAAACCATTTGATTAGTCCAAGAAGGATCAGAAAGGCTGGAGAAAAAGTAAAAAGTTGGAAGTAATTTGAGAAAGTGTTATTTTTTTTGAGCTTTTTAATTGTAGCTGTTGTAAAAAACAGCAAAACTGGTGCCAAGTAACTGTGATTCAAAGAATCTTTTTTCCTCTGTCTAACACTTCCTGTAGTAAGTTCTGGGTGTTTTTTAACCATCTTCAGTAACTTTAATGTTTGTCACATCAGAGACGTGCTGGTAATGGCAAGGATGGCAAGAAAAGAGCAGGGAAAGATCTCTGGATAGACAAGTTATCTTCTTTTTATCCATTTCGATACAATGGGGAGAGTAATACCTGAAATGTTTTTTTAAACGAACTGCTCGTGAAAAAAAGAACAATATCTCTGTAAACATTTTGAGGCCAAAGTCCTGCTGCCTTAGCTGAAATCCCCATCCTGGGGATACTGTGAAGCCACTGAAATTTTGGTAGCAACAGACTGAAGATAAAGGGCAAGCCCGTGCCATGCTGGACACAAGCCCCCACCACCCGGGTCCTCTTGCTGTACAAGCCTCCTGGGCCAGGGATTTCCCAATTACCAAGAAGAGGGGGAATCAGGACTGTTTTCCTAATGAAGTAATTACATAACCTGCCTAGCCTTATCTCTGAATAACTCACTGCTCACAGAGGTAGTTATTTTTCTAGCTCAGCTGACAGATACACTCATTGAATACTCATGGTTCAAGCCCCGAGAGAATACATCAGCAATATGTTTAATACTTTTAATCTTTGCTTCTAATAAAAATATAGAAAAATAAACAAAATCCATGTTACAAAACTGATTTACATTGCAAAATCAGGCACTCTGGAGGCCAGAGTTACCCCTATTGTGCATATGGCAAGAGTCCTTTATTCTCTGTGGTACAGCATATTTCTTCCTGTGGTTTGTATTTTTGTTCCAAAGGGCAGCTTCATTTGGCACTCGGGAAGAGTTGAAGGAGCCTGTGAAGAGAGGGTTAACACAACAACAGAAATGCAGCTAATAATTTGCAAAGTAAAAAAAAAAAAGTGCCCCTGTACTTGCATAGCATTATCAAGCCTGCCATTTACACTACGTTTAATAAATACTCTTTTTCTATTTAATATCAGAAATATCATGTTGTGTTATTGAAAGAATGAATATTTGACAAAATTATTTGCAGTTGAACTTTGGCAGTCTCTCAATTGCTGTGCACGGAGGTTGGTAAGCGCCCACTGGTTTGGTTTTGCTGAGTTAGTGCTGTGTGGCTCTGAAAAGCATACTGAATATAATAAGGAAATTGATTGTGGTTTGTTTTGTCTCTGAGTTTTCTCTCTGATGCAAGCTTTTCTTTTATAACCTTCTTTACATTCAACACAAATATATAGTCCCATTTGTGAAGAAGAGGGAAGGGCTTTATTTTGTTGTTATGTAGCAGGCGTATATTTCCTGTCAACTGATCCCTTTGTTGTATGGTTTTTAAGACCTAATGATTTCCTTTACACTCATCATGTGTTGCTTAACCAGGTGGGACTGGCTGTTAACTCACTCCAGCTTATAAATTTTAGCTGGTAAAAGATATTGCCCTCTGAATTGGCTGTTGAACAAGATGGATAACAAGTGAAATCTAAGGGATATGGTTGCTGGTATAGAGTTGCTGCTATGCAACTAAATCAAAATTCCAGCAGCAAAAAAAAGCTTGCCTCACACAGGTGTTAGCAAAGTTCACTGCAGCTGCCAGAAACTGAGATTTTTTTTTCAGCCTGTCCAACTGAGCGTATCTGAATATACAGCGTCTGCAGGATATGGCTCAGCTTCAGAGACATTAGCTGCCTCACCACTCGCTTTCTGATACTTGCTATTATACACTGGGAACACCGAAGTTAGTTTGCAAATCTGTAAAGAATATTAGGGACTTGGCATCCCTGCATGAGCTTCTAGAACTTGAAAATCTGGCAGCTATATCCAGACATATTCTGGACGAGTGACAAAAGTGTCTAAGGAAGAAGTGATCTTGTTTCATCTTTAGAAGAAAAAGTCCTATTTCTTCACAGAATGGTTGAGGTTGGAAGGAACTTCTGGAGATCACCTATTCCAACCCCCTGGCTCAGGCAGGAACACCTGGAACGCGTGCACAGGGTCACATCTAGGCTGGTTTTGAAGATCTCCGAGGGAGAATACTCCACAGCCTCTCCGGGCAATCCACTCCAGTGCCCGGTCACCCTCCCGGTCAAGAAATTTTTCCTCATATGGAGATGGAACTTCCTGTGTTTCAGCTTGTGCCTGTTGCCTCTTGTCCTATCTCTATCCACCAGCCAGTGGTAGGCTAGTAATTAGCAATACATTAGAGGATGACAGATACAAAGAAAAACTAATTTCTTACCATCCTGCAGAGTTATAAAAAAATCTCAGAAATAAACAACATGATATGCACTTTTGTGGAAGCTGGGATTAAGACTGATTTTAGTATTGACAAGGGGCTATTAGTGTTGGAGAGTTTGCTTTGGTTTCCAAAATTGGCTTGGGAATCTCTTCTTTGGACCTTGAACAGTCTGGTTCATTTTAGGACTGAAAACTGGAAGTAATTCAAGTGCATAAACATAGGCATCAAGAGATGACTGTATGTGGCTGGCAGATACAGTACAGGACCAGTGCAAGTCCAGCTCGCTTCTGGGTTGGCAACTGGACACCAGGCAAGATGCCCTAGTGTTTAAAACGGCGCTGGATGCCCAAATCTCTCTCTAAATGACTTACCAACTATTTAAACTCAAGAAAATATTAATGTGTGACTGGGCTGGTGAGCTAGGCCAAATCTGCGAGATTTTGTTGTTCTCAGAGGCCGAACGAAGCATCGTTCGGAAGGACCACATAGTGAGGCATGCCAGAGGATAGGAAGAAAAGGAAGCCCAGCAGGTTCTGCTCTTTAAGCACAGAAACAGCCTGGCAGTGCCCCTGCTAGTGCGGGTACTACCCTCACTGGCAGTCACCCTCCATGGCTGTGGAAGAGCAGAGAGCCCCTGGATACTGCAGTGAGGCTGAGAGTCTCTTTGGGAAGAGACAGAGCTCTGCCACTAAGCTAAAACGAGGACCAGTCCGAATGAAGCTGTGGCTTGGATTTCCTACATCTGCCCTCCTGTCTTCAAGCCAAGTAATTAGAGGGTTAGTGATGGTGTGTTTATCCGAGGAAGACCTGTGCTTAATTGCTCGGCAGCGGAGGGCGAAGGGCCGTGAGCAGCGAGCTTTCCCTTGCGACCCGTGTGACGACGTTGAGCCGCTCCAGGATGGGCCCCGTGGTGGGGAGCGCTGCCTCGGTGACGGCCTTGGACGGAGCACGGTTGGCCTCCGCGCAGCTTCCCTCTCCCACAGTGCAGATATGGCCCTGCATGGAGGTCAAGGCCAGGCCGCATCATCTGGATTTGTGGGGGAGCTTTGAGCAATCAGCTTTTTATTTTTCCCAGCAATATCTAATCTCTACATTTGCAAAAGAAGAATTCCACTGAATTGCAACCTAGGCAGAACCGAGGAAGGAAATACTTCAAAGATTTCCTTCTTTATAACATCCTTGTTATTGAGTGCTTTTATTCTGCAGTCATGGAGGCCTTTGTACTGTGACACTTGCAGGCCGAAGAACCAAGGTGGCAAAATAAACACAGTTCTGTCCGCCTCTGAAGAAGCTTGTGCCTCATCCATCAGTCATAGATCTGACCATAGTGATTCATACATTCCTGGCTCCAGCTTCTGTATTACTGCTCTCTTTGGAGCTCATTTTTTTAGGAATGAAGCTATGAAGAAAAATTACTGGCTTCCCGTTGAACATGATCCAGTTCAAGATCTGCGTAGGATTTGCTCTACCTACTTGAAAGGTTTCCTCGTTTCCGTCTCTGCGTTGTCTCCGCTGGAACGTGGCAGGACTGGCAGCCAAGTCCCCAAGGCAGCACTTAGGCTAGGGGACTTCTGAGGGTCGCAGCGGAGGCCGTGTATTTCTGCTGCTTCCAAAGCGAATGCAAACTAACTTCTTTGTTTCAGTTCTCCACAGTTTCCAACCCATATGCACATGCAATTAATTAATGTTAATTCCCCAACAGTTTGCAAAAAGATAAAGAATTTCAACTTTGGGGTAATTTGTCCTCTGATGACGCAGATAAGCAGAGCAGAAAGGGCTGTGATAAAGGAGAAGAATGATCTTTCCTGAAGTATTAAGTGTTAGGAAACATTGATGGCCTATTCTGTGCAGTCCAAAGTGCATTTACACAAAAAAGGTGAGGCAGTAGTGAGACAACATTGCATGCTCTGCTACAGAAGCTAACATACAATTGAGGAAATAAAGGAGTGCCAATCACAAAATGGGGATAAAATACACTTAAAGGCTGAATTTACAAGAAATGCTTACTATAGTTATTACGAAGGAGACCATAAACATTTTCTAGCCTTAGAGAGGACTTACTTTCTGCTTCTGTGGAGGTGGTTGTAACCCTGGTGAATTTTTGAAGGAGGACATCTAAATAACTAGCTCTGCAGATTTTGAAGAAAATAGCATAAGATGCCACATTTATTATATGCAAAAAGAGTGAACATGTTGCAAATGCAAATTTAAGACTTGTAATAGAATTAATCCCACAACTGAGGCAGAATATTTAAGACCAGCCCCTTATGTCTCTCAAGAAAGAGATTAAAAACTCAGTGTCCATGTCAAGCTTGAAAGTGTTTTGTGTAAAGATGGTTCTTTCTTGCAATTCTGATCTTTTACCAGGCTTTTGATTTCCATTCTCCAAGATTCTGTATAACTATTAATTGTTTTTTCAAGTTTGCTCTCACTGAAACATTAATGTTGGAAACCTGTAAGAGAAAAGAGTATTTGCTTCCTGTTTCTTATTTGCTTGTCAAATTTAAGATGCTTTTAAAGACTTCCTTTCAAGCAAATGCAGGCACTTCTGCTCTCCTGACAGTAAATGCTTGTGAGGGTTAATTCTGCAGATGTACTCATGTATCCCTGCTGAATTTCCAGTGCAACAGAATTGATTCATGTTTACATGCTTACATGAATGTTTAATGTACATCCAAGCACTTCAGCACCAAATACTAGGGTAATATTTTAATGAATTAAAAA
Organism: Tinamus guttatus; assembly: GCF_059628265.1. NCBI lineage: Eukaryota > Metazoa > Chordata > Aves > Tinamiformes > Tinamidae > Tinamus > Tinamus guttatus. The sequence goes on along the minus strand of NW_028288759.1, from coordinate 391,555 downwards.
CTGCAAAACATAGTTTGATTCAAGCCTGATGATACAATATTGCCATTTTCTTAAGAACTGATTGCTCCTCTCCTTAGTACTTCCTCAGTAACAAGCAGTAGTGACCCTTCCTGCTTTCCTCAAGAGGGAAGAAAATCTGACCTTCTCATTGTGTCTTACTTTTACGTTAAATTTGAACTTAAAATCATATGATAGCATTATAGGTTTTATCCAGGATGTGGAGGAAGTTAGTATAACAACTGCTTGCATTAGTTATAAATAGCAATAGCGCTTGTTTGGGAGCCTGACCTGCTGAACCCCATAGGTAATCCGTTGTCACAACCGATTATCGTTTACGTTATTGGTGGGCATGAATTAAAGATTCCTTACTGTCAGAGTGAATACAGTTTAAAGACAGAACATAAGGGCAGCAAAGAACAAAGTCTGCTCTGCTAGATATTGGTCAGGGGAAGGAACAAAGACATTACCTGAAAGAGCTTGCATGGAGAATGCTGCTTACTTCTTAAGGGATTAATGAGAGGGACACAACATGGCCAACATGCTCTTGGAGATCATTTTTCCCTTAAAAATATTAAGATGAGGTTTTGATAGGGATTAGCTAAGTGCAGAGGTGGAGAGATGAGCAATTGAGGAAGGGAAAAGAGAGGTGGTAAAAAGGAGGGTGCTGGGGGACGAGTGAAATGGAGATGAGGGAAGGGGCTGCTTGGAAGTCGATGAGAAGTAAAAGCCAACTGAGGGGAATGGAGGAAGGCCCAGAGCTAAAATCAGAGTGCAGCATAACTATGTGCTACAGGTCAGAGGGTCCCTGCTGCTTCGTGTGCCCTTTTGGCTGTGGGGTGTCTTGTGTGTTGTTTTTTTTCCACCCCTTCTCTCTGCCTTTCCTTTCTCCTTGGTGGCGTGGCGGGGAACGTGCCGTGGTGACGGCTGAGAGGTGCCCTCACACGGTGCTTCCACGCCAGCTCGCTGCAGCCAAGGATGCCTCAATAAGCTGCCTGGACCTGACACTATTCCAGCTACTTCTAGCAGTTAGCTCTTTGGAGTCGGGATCCCATTTTATCCAAGTCGCTAAAGAAGAAAACTATTCTGACTTCTTTTTTCCTTTCCTAAAAACATTTGTATATTTCAAAATAAAGTTCAGACAAAGTTGCTGATGTACATTTAAGTTTATTCACAGCATGTGCAGTAGCTCCAGCAGCGATATCATATTTAGTGAAAAGATTAACATGTGTCGTCACTGTTTAGGCTTTTCACTCTAAAGGTATTCTTTCCTTTTAGTAATCCTTTAAAATATAAGCAGAATGTAAAATTAATTTTACAAATTTTGTGTTAATAGGTAAGCTTTGGACCAGAAGTATGAAGGTTGCTTACAATATCCTACATAAATTAGGCACAAAACAAGAACCAATGGTACGACCAGGAGACAGGGTAAGTACCTCCATGACTTTTAATCACTAATAATTAAAATAAAATGTTGATGAAGTGAGGACAACGTATCTGGGGTGCTCAGTGGATACTAATGAAGTAATATGGTGGAGGATGAAATCTGCCGTCTGCTAAGAAAGAAAGCTCATCCTTCAGACACATGTTGAATTGCACAATAAATAATGATTTGGAACTTGCTGAATAGTATCTGGGACTTGTCGCAACATCAATGATAAACTTTCCCATGGAAAATGATTTTTGGACATAGAGAGTGGTCGGTTTAGCATAAACTTGCTAATAGAGCCTGGAGGTGTCGCATGGGCAAAACATGCTTGCTAATGACCTTGTAGTTGTTGAAATGGTGGATATAACAGAAGCATTATGGAGGACAAAGACAAACTAAGCACATTTTGGTAACCAATTGAATAAATAAATAATGCTGATTGTTAATGTTGTTCTTGACTGCGATTCAGCAACCGCTAGTGGCTAACTCTAGGTGAACAGGGAGAGGAAGGTTTGGAGAACGAACACTTCCAGCTGCTAGATCAAGGCAAGAACAGATTAGGGCTGTGCACTCCACAGGGGCCTTACTAGTTTACATTCCTACCCCTTCCACCAACACGTTGGCTGAACTTGCTCCCCTCATGTTACAGGCCCATGCCAGATTACACCATTCCACAAATTGCCACAGTCCTCATTCCAGGCTGGCCTTAGACCACGGAGCACATTACAGATTCCGGGAGATTCCAGAACTGGATACTCAGATATGCATCAATCTGTCAGAAATGCAAATTTTAGTCGTGCCCTGGTGATGAGAGGTTTGAGACTACGGCTTTGTCTTGTGGTGCTTGGTAACAGTTCCTGGACTGCTGATTCACTTGGTCCTCTTGCACAACACGTAAGAAACGTGTCTGTTTAGGGTACACATTTCTTAGGGCTTCAAAAACGAGAGCATGCAATTAATGCTTCCCAATAAAGAAAGAAAAGGAAAAAAAAAGAAATCAAGCCATACAATCTTTCCTATATCTCTTTTAGAAATAAATTATGAAGAATTTAACTACAGATGCTCTAGATACTTAATCTAAATTGCTTCCTACAGTGGCATTTAGCCAGGAGTGAGATCTAAAGAATCTCTTTTACTTGATTTACAACAACGTAGCTAAGCAACAGTAGAAGAAACAAACTGTGCAAGTATATACATCAAAAGAATTTACCCAGAAAGCTGTAAAAGGAAGAAAGTTCAGAAATGGGCAATATGTGTGTGCCTATCTCTCTATCTATTGTGTATCAACTGCCTGTCTTTGTATTAATTTACTTTAGCAACCACTGACATCTCCTAACATTAAGCGATGATTTTTGGGCAATTCAGAGTGCAAAACACACATAGAACCTATTGCCATTCTTCTGAAATAAATCCTTCTAGATTATAGTGAAAAAAAGTTTATAGTGGAGTGCTGAAAGCTTATGCTTTGCATTGTAAAAACATCTTGCTTAGCATCTCTGTGTAACAGAAACATGATCATTTAAAGCAACTTCATGCAGAAAATGAGGTGTTACTGTACATCTGTGTTCCAGGCAGTTATTTTGCTCACTCTAAAAGCTTTCTGACCTCTTTGAAGAAGGTTTTCTATTCTAAATAATGTAGTTTGCATGACAACAGTTAAAGGTGGTTTTAAAATAATAAATAAAATTCATGTGGATATTTGTGGTCTTTTCTAAATGAGAGCGAAATTGTTGCCTTGTGATAATGCTATCTAAAATTCAGAAAGGCATTTTCTCCTTTCAAAGCATTTTCTGTCTATTCAGTCATGACTATTTTTGCATTGCTCCATATTTCCTTTGTCTGAGTTAGAAAGATAGTGAATGGACCTGCATTTGATTCCCTAATTCCAATGTAACTGTAGATCACCAAGAACTGCTTTTGCCTTTTATAGTGACTTCAGAAATTTAACCTTGGGTCACCTCAGACAGCTGCCTGGAAACTAAGCTTGTCCTCTAAAATACTTCTAAATAAGCAGATTCTCATCTGGTAATATACACCATATAGTTTGTTTTCCTTCTGCCTTACCCTTTTTTTTTCCTTTTACACAAGTTACTCACAGTACTGTATTTACTTACAGTCCTGTTAAGTGATTAATGATTTTCAGGGAGGAAGTTAATGCCTTATTCCCACTGGACTTAAGTGAGAGTTACTCATCTCTCTCAGCTGCTTTGAAAAGACTCCCAGCCAAACCAACAAACTCCAACAGTCCTCGAGGTATCTTTGGGAATCTTTCAGCATATCTTACAGATGTTTGCTGGGTTCAGTAAATCCTGCCATGCCCTCACTGCACTTGGAAGGATCCCTTTCTTTCCAACACCCTTGAGCCTATTGATGATATGTGCATAAAGAATGTATACAGACAGCTCAAGCAGTCCTATGTGCTCATGCGCCATCTTACAAATAAAGTAGAAATGTGTTTTTTCAAAGTGTTTTCTCTAGATTTCTCCAAAGTTACAGTCTTCAGCTTAAAGATACTCTGATTCCCTTGACACAATTGGTTTGGGGATTTTCTAATTTGAAGAAATCAAGCTACTTTAACTTGTAGGAGATTATGGTGTTTGAAACTATGTGAAAACACTGAAAACACTTTTAATCTATGGTAACTGAACCTTGGAGCATACATGGAACATGGGTATTTTTATAGACATAGAAGCACACAAGTATTACAGATGTCAAATCAGTCAAAACTCAAGACTTGTAGATTTAGCAGTTTTTAAGATGCCATAATAATACACTGTGATCCTGCATGGAGGAAGCCCACAGGAATTAAGGCGAGAAGCTGTTCACAGTGCCTGCCACTTCTTGCATGCCACTTCAGTCAGCCGTGTGAAACAGTCACCAGCTGTATGAAGACATGAGTTGAGAAAATGCTTCTGTCTGAACCCAAATAAAATTTAGACAAGGATCTAACCACTGAAGTCGTTAACTAAAAATTGACTGTTAGTATTCCCTGCCCTTGAAGGAAGAGGAGTGGACTCCAGTGGCCAGATTCTCAGTTTGACAGTGTTCTCCTTCTTTGCCCCTGGAGGAGCTAAAGACATTTCTCGCAGTGTCCATAGGCATAAGCTGGATATCTCAGCACATTTGGGGAGGAGGAAGGGCACCTAGCGAAGATATGGGGGATTTACTGTGATGTTTCGTCTTCACTTGAAGTTCTGTCTGTCAAAGCTGCCAGCCCCAGCCCTAAAGCAGTGGATTTTAACAAATCCAGCCTAATATAATTACCAGCTCTGGAGGTGATCTTTGCTGTTCCACATATCAATTGTTCGTGAAACATCTACACTTTGACAGCAGTCTAATCCTAAAGTAAAATTCTCTTATGAGACAAAGCATAGGAAGACAAGAAGTAATGTGTGAATGATTGACAAAATGAATTTGGGCACAGATCCACTTTGTTTTCAATAATTTTAAGCAAATTATTAAATTAGAATGTAAAAATTCTATTAATTCATTTATTTTGATATTTCATACCTGTAAAGTAATTAGTAAATGGAGACTCAGCTGAAAGGTATTGTCAATGTAGAAAACGATGCAGCATGAAAATATTTAACTATAGTGAAAATTTCCTTAGTGAAAATGTTCACAAAAAAGAACATCTACCAGAATAATTCCTCCTGATTTCTCATCCATCTGTCATTAGGTATTTGAGTACTTTTCATAGAATTGTTTCTATTATAATGTCTCTGCAACAAGAAAGGCAGAAACTTCAATTATTGTTAGCTGAAATCTGCAATTAAACATGCACTGCAAAAAATACTCAAAATATCTCTTTCTTACAGGTAACACTTGTCTTTCCTAACAACGATCCTGCTGCTTTTATGGTAGCATTTTATGGCTGCCTCCTTGCGGAAGTTGTCCCTGTCCCTATTGAAGTGCCACTTACGAGAAAGGTAGGGAACTGAATTTCTCCTCTATGCTGCGCTTAAAAACTTAGGTCAGGATGGATCAGAACTGAGCAAAACTCTTGAGTACATTTCTGTGGCTAAGTAGTTCTAGAATTGAGCATACAAAGACAGTGCCGTGCGGTGAGTTATATATAGTTTCTTCTTTTTTTGTGATGGAAAATCTCAAGCTGTGCTTCCAGTTTCAGCAAATGCAAGTCTGTCTGGAAAAGGCAAAGAGAAGATATCAGCTCTGCTACCCTTAGATGGGTTATCTCTGTCGTCTCTCAGAGCCATCTGATGTTGGCCACTGACAACGAATCAGTGGCAGCTGCTGTTAGATTCCCCACCTGTTCCTCACGCCAGGCTGTGTGAGGTGCCGTGTAGACCACGTGGAAGCCGTCATGGAAGGGCCTCCTCCTGCATGTGTGGGAGGAGCCGGAGCTTCTGTCACTGCTGCCATCTCTGCCAAGGGTGGCGCTTAAGCAAAATCAGTTGGGGAATTCTTGCCACAGAGCCTAATTCAGAGCCAAATCTGACTGTCACTCACCAAAGCATTTCACAGGCAGCTCAGAGTTTGGCCGTGTTTCCCAGGAAGGTGGGAGCAGCTACAGCAGTCTCGGCCTGCAAAAATGCTGGGGCGATGAGGACAGGAGGCCCAAGCTGGTGTCTTTTACTAAGGCATTTTTTCTCTGAATGTGTATCATTAAGGCTAGAAATACAGCAAAATGTGTTTTTTTTTCCATTGAAGTCCTTTTTTTTTCTTATCCCTTTAACTGCAACACAACTTGGCAGCAATGCCAGTTCTGAGGTTCTCCAAACCTCCTCAATCCTTTTTTTTCCTTTTATTAGCTATCACTAATACGGCCTTACTTTTAATTGTTTGGGCTGGAACTGTCCAGGCAAGAAGAGTATTTTAATCAAAATCAGCTTTCTTCTTTAAAGGAAACTCTTCTGAAAAACGTTGGCTGAAGTCTTCGCTTATTTCCAAGAAAATGCCTGGGGAATGTATTGCTTTGCTCACATTAAAGATTTTGAAGGACTTTCCCTTGAAATGCTCGGGTGCCACAGCGCACCGGAGCAGAAGCTCAAATCCGTGCCTCGTAGACAGAGACCCTGCCACTCACATGAAGAGCCATGAAAGCTCAGCCAAGTTTCTATGCCCTCAGAAAGCCTTTGCAGTTTGCACATACTCAAATAGAAATTTAGCAGCTAAAAATACCTCGAGATTCTTTCTCAACTGAGCAAGCTTGAACCTTTCTCATCTCTTAACACTTGCTGGACTCAGTCTCTTGCCATGGGTGAAATTAAAAGCTTTTGGGGAGAAAAGTGGTAAATACTCAGTGTTAGACATGACTGTAGAATGAAGATAAGGATTTTAGTAGAAACATAGTGCATTTGCACTGAGCTGTCATGCTTTCACATGTGAGTGCAGTATCTTAAGACAGTTTGATGTAATTGCTGATATAGTGCATTATTTCTACATAAAATAGAAATTTTAAGTGCATCAACAAAAGGCAAGTTGAATTTGTAAAAACATACAGAAGAATCACGTGGATATGTCTGCTTTCATTGTACAAAAGAGAAGCAAGAAAACTTCTAGGCGTAAATAACTGTCTTCTCCTGTTACATATTTTCCAAGGCTTAATGGCGTATTAAAGCAAAGGAAAAAGTATAAATTGCATTTGTTTTAGAGCATCTGATACCACACCTATCTTATAAACCATAAAGTCCATCTGTCTGAGAAAAAAACTTATATCAATTTAATATCTTAATTTGGCTGAGCCTTTTCATTTTTAAAATATGTATATGTGCATATATTTATTATACATTTAAATATATATAACAATATATATCGTATATATTTTATATATAAATACATACCCTTGTGTATATTTATGTATATATTTATACGTAGACATAACTCTAGATTTAGATTTAGATGTTTAAATATTGCCAAAATAATTTAATAATATTTAAATATCAAATTAATAAAACAATAACGAAGGCATCAGTAGTTAAAAAGCAACACAATCTATGATCTGTGAAAATAAACCTGTGCAATCTCGGCGCATTTACTATTGGAAATATTTCTGCACTTGTTTATGTGGAGCAGGAACTGGAGTGGAAGCAATAAGATGAAAATCATGTTCTGTGAGCAGTCCCAGAAGGAAAACCTCTGCTTGGTCAAATGGGAGCGGATTGCTTCTGGCAGCCGTGGGAGGATGTCACTCGTGTCATCCCACAAAGGCCCAGGCTGTTCTTTTTGCTTTCCCATTATTTGTTCTCTCTTCTACATGCTTCAGTAAATCCTGGCAATGTACATTTTTTGGTCTGCTTTCGGAACACAGAGATGTGAACCAACAAATAGACCAACTTTAGTAGATTATAGGCCAATATAGACCTACAGAATAACAAGATGAAAGAGAGAAACTAATTCAGGAAACACAGTTTTAATGCTAAAAAATTACATTAATTAGATAACCTTAAATCTGTTTTACAGTTCCATAAATAAGAGTTTTTCACAGCTCTGTGCTAATTGTTTCTGACAGGTAGTTTAAAACTGAACAGTGGTATTTGAAGCCAGATTCTCTTTTGGCTCACATATTAAAGGGCATCTATATACATACTAAAGTAAAAGGTGTTTTGTTTTGTTTTATCAGCCCATGATTTTGCTCATGTTCTGTATTCTCCATATCATGACGGTAATATTTTTAGATTTTGGTAGAGTTTTTTCAGGTTCATTATTGGATGACAGTCCATCTCTTCTTGCTCTTTCTTTCTATATTGCATCTTTGTATTAACCGAATACCTGGAATTAGTTGTCCTTTCCCAGAGCATGTCAGGAGACTTGTCTGGCAAGCAGCCGTATGGGGTAGGTTGACAGAACTCCCAGAAATCATTCAACATTCTTCAGTTTTGCTTTATTCTCAGAATATTACTGATGATGAGTAAAAATCTGAAATTCTCTGTCATGGATGTGTTTGGCTTCTTAGACTCAAGTCCATATCTAAATTATGAAACTGAAAGCACAGTTTCTTTGAAGTACATCAAAACTAACTCTTTATTGGCGAAGCAGCAATCAGGTTCCACAGCTACTGCAACAACAGAATAAACAGCACATTTTATCTCATTTTCCTTCTCTGCATTAACGCTATGGAAATCCCTCTAACGTGAGCACTCCCCAAATGTTTCGTGACTAATCCTCATGCCTTGGATTATATTCTTTTACAATGGTGTTCCTCTCCCCAAATACCTTATTTATGTTTTCCAAGCATTGGTAAATAGCTGCAGTCACTTCTCAGCACGTTCTGTGCAGCATCTCTTCCTTCAGAACTGTCAGCTGCTGTTAATCGGGTAGCGGCACGACGCAAACTGTGAGCTGTAGATGGTAGAATGGGCCCTCAAAGCCTGGCGCGTGGATAGTAGGAGATTTTTGACAGTTGAAGTTCTGCTTCACAGAGTGAGTTCCCATTTGCCTTATGAAAAGATTTTTTAAAATATGTTTTTTATTTCCTTTTCATCATATTGCTGAGGCTATTAATGATTTTTTCCCCTTTCATGAGCAGAATGAATATAGTTATTCTCTTCTGATACAGGCAGGAGATTGTAATCTTAAAAATAACATTTTTGTTCTCACAGCACATTCGTAGTCATACTCAATCACATGCTATGGATATAAAAAAAAAGGGATCTGGGATCCTTGATTATGATAAAGGTGATTGATAAAGATTTGTAGCATGCTATGACAGGCAAGCATATAAAACCTGTTTTCTCTATCAAAACCACTTTTTCCTGGCTTGGAGCATTTAATACTGTGTGTCCTTCTGGAAGCACTTCTACTTTCTTCCAGATGTTAGCACTAACAGCACTTTGGAAGAACGTACATGGGTGTTATCAGAGGCAGCTTTCAGATATACACTCTAGGACACTTCTTTTTTTAAAAAAAATATAAAAATAAAAATGAACACTTCATATTTCTCAAGGATAAAAACTTTTTCAGGAAAGGTTTTTTTATTAAATTTTGAGAAGTTATTAAAGCTTTAGCAGCAGCTAGAGAGCGATGTCTTTTTTTCCCAGACGGTGAAATTGTCTTGGTGTCTCTTCCATTTGAAGGCAGCACTGTAATTCCCTAGGAAATACACCTTGACACCCCTTCCTGCTGCTCAAACATTTTCAGCAAGTGAGATGAAATGAGCCTTGTTTCCTCTTGGTTTTAGTTACTATTGTGCTGTACCTGATGATACACTGACAAATATAAAATATTCCAGAAACATAGAACAAATGTACATACATTTTATTTTTACATTTTCAAACCTAGGAAATGGTAGATTCCTCAGGGACATACCCCATTTTATCCTGTGTCTCCTGCCAAAAATAACTGTTGCCTTGCTTGCATTAAGACTTGTGGTCATTAAGGCTACTCATAGGATTTCACATGCAGATGATTGCCAGAGAGCAAAGCTATGGCTGGTGAGACATCTGACTCCCTCCTTTTAAACCTGGTTGTGAAAATTGCGTCTGCTTCATATTTAATTTTTATTAAGGTCTTTGATTCTTGAGGTTTAAAAAATGAGGGTTTCCTTGGTTCCTTTCTGCACGTGGTCCCAGAGTGCTGAGCTTTCTATCTGACGCTTGGCCTATTTGTCTCTACCAGAGAAGTTTTATTCAGGACGAATGGGCTCCCATCAGGGCTGTCCCAGCAGCGCGGATTAGTGCCCTGCCTTGTCACCTCGCTCTCGTTGTTAAATCAGCCTGCGCTCCAGGAGTGCGCAGGAGTAACTGTTATCAGCCCAGCCCTTGCACAGGCCACCTCTTCCTTCCTTCCTTGCTAGATAAGGATGCTCTCACGCGTGGAGGAAGCATCTGACTTGTTGTTCTTGCCTTAGCCACTCACACAAAGCGTCAGAAAAGTGATTTTAACTAAGTGTCAAAATGCAGCCACACTTTTTTTTTTTTTTTTTTTTTTTTTTAATCCTAACAATGAATTATCGCGCTCTGCAGCAGGAAGACGACAACTTGCCTCCCGGTCCTAGTGAAAACCTTTAGGGAACCTTTAACAAAAGTCTTTAGAGAGCCTTGAATAGCTGCCTGCAGCAGGGAGGATTTCCAGCTCGCTTCATCGGAAAGATTGATCTCTTTAGGTGTGTGCAGGCCTTGTTTATCGTACCCCAGCAAGTGCTCTGCCTTCAAGGGATGCAAAATGCTGCTTCCAAAGGCAGTGCTTGGTCTCAAACCTGATGCCACGATACTATTACTTCCTTGGACCTGCGTTAGGCGGCATTTCAAACCGTGGTAGGTGTGTGTCACAGGCAGGGTTACCCCTAGCTCTGCAGGGTCTGGGTGCACTTGGGCTCTGCTCCAACCCGACGTTTCTTCCAACCCCGTGAGATGCTGTGAGGTGAAGTGGTGGTGGAAACTGGGTTGCACGGGAATGTGATTTTATATTTGGGGAGAATTTGATTTTTTGTTTTCAACAGCAGATTTTTTTCTTGTTTTCTGCTTTTCCACGTCTGGACCAATGCGTTTAGACCACCAGAAAACTTCCAAAATTGAGTTAAACATTCTCCTTCCTTGAGAACCTCCTTCAGTTGAGGGTAGGTCCTCAACTGAAACTCCAGTGGCTGTTATGAGCTGTGCGCTATCACATTTAGGCATCTTGGTTTGCTTTTCTCTTGCAAAACAGGATTTAATGTGGGCATCAAAGGCATGAAATAGGATTTGAAAGTCTATGAAAGACATTGCAATTTGTCTGTGCTTGCTGGATTTCTTCTAATCTTTTCTGGTGGTGTTTCAGCACGCAATTGTTTAGCCGTCTTATCCTTACAAATGGAAGAAACTGTGTAGAATAAAGAATGGTCTGAAGTTTTTAATACTATTTGAAATGGGGTTGTCATGAAGTAAAAAGGAGCATGTTACTAGATTAGCTGATGTGTGGATAGATTGTATTAAGTAAACTATACATGATTCTGCTTGTGTGTGGAATACTATAAGTAAATGAATAATTTTTAAGCCTACACGCTCTAAACCAGTTGATATGTTATTAAGCAGAAACATAATCATTCTTCCTTGTGTAATCTAGAAAGCCCAAACTGTTAGTATCAGCTTTCCTGCCCTGTTGTTCTGTTTTGCTATGAGAAGAACTTGTCAGAGCGCTTCCTGACGGATGCTCTCCCCCGGGCTGGGATGTGCTGATGCCCTCAGCTCTGCGCTCTCCACCGGCTTATGCTGGGTGTCTAAATGCAGTTTGTTAGGAGAGTTTCTGCTTGTAAAGTCCAAAGTTACTTGGGACTTTGTTGCCTGAAAATCTGTGTTTTCTTGGCAGTGGCAAAGCAATTTTGTTAGCAGCCTTTTATATACGCTTTTAGCAAACTTTTAATTTTCACAAAATGATTGAGGCTGGGAGGAACCTCTAGAGATCATCTAGTCCAACCCCCCTGCTCCAGCAGGGACACTCAGAGCACATGGCACACGGTGACATCCAGATGCGTTTGGAAGGTCTCCAGTGAAGGAGACTCCACAACCTCTCTGGGCAGCCTGTTCCAGGGCTCTGTCACCCTCACAGGAAAGAAGTTCTTCCTCATATGGAGGTGGAACTGCCTGTGTTTCAACACAGGAATATTAATTTTAATTTAAATTTGACAGCAGGTTGCAGTTCCTGCATTTGAATACCATTTTTTTGATGGTAGATATAATAGATAGGTAGATGCCTAGGGGAACATACATCACTAAGCATTTTTGAGATTAAATAGAGGAAGGGGTAAATTAAGTATTGGTTAAATTGGATGATTTAGGAAGTTGGTGATCTCCCTTACATGTAGCTGAGCATCTGGTCTCAAAGGCTGTGATGAGGAGCGATTTTCTTTTCCCGTTTACAAAAAAAATCATAAAAAATTGGTCAGATTTGCTTTGAGGTCTTCTTTCCATTATACTATTCTGCAGTGAATAAGTGAACAACTGTAATCTATTTTTGGTCACCTCCATGGCTGCCTGTGCAACTACAGTTGATTTGAAAGACATTTTAATTTAGATGGGATTTTTGAGACTCTGACAGCTATTTTCTGTAGAAACATTTGACAAGGAAGGAGTTAATACTTCTGTGCAGATTTACATCTAGGGCTTTTCTCTGTTGAAGAGCCTAATGGATAGATGTAAAGTTCATGAAAGAATCATGGCAAGACATTGGATGTAAAGTAGACATAATGCTGTGGGAGCAGACAACTGTGGCCTAGACTTGAAAATCATTAAATGACATTTTAGCCTCACTACCTATATCCCCTTGATGAAAGTAGACCATAATGCACTTTCTTTAATGGGCACTTGACTATCTATCTTGCTCTTGGAATATGTCAACAACGAAGAGTGATAGTGTGAGCACTGTGTGCCCATCATAACCAGGAGGCCATTTCAAAGGTGAGAGCTTTCTCCAGCCTGAAGCATCTATAATTCAAATTATTTCCTAGTTGTCATTTCTAAGGGCATGAGAGAGAGGAAGTCATCTGATTTCTTCAGTTCTCTTTATGATTTATACTGTTACAGACCAGAAAACATGTCGGTTATGGAATTGCTTTATCAATGTACAAATTGGTTTAGCTAATAAGCTAAGTTACTTGAAGGAAAGAGACTGTTTTCCTCCAAAGATATTGTGCTAACAAATAAAAATCTGTGCAGCCTGGAGCCACTTTTAATCAATTTTATGCATTGCTTTAGGACGCCGGAAGCCAACAAATAGGTTTTTTGCTTGGGAGCTGTGGCGTTACTGTGGCCTTGACGAGCGACGCATGCCATAAAGGACTGCCTAAAAGCCCCACAGGGGAGATACCCCAGTTTAAAGGTAAGCTACCCTTTGGTCATCATGGCCCAGGCGTTGCACGTGTAGCTCACAACAGCCCCATTCATCCCATTTGTCTCCTTTCAGCGAGGTTAGACACGAGGTTGAGCTTCGCTGGGGCAAGGACCTTGGGGAACCACTTGCCACAGGAGCAGCCCTGGCTGCTGCGGGGCTGCTCCCAGCCTTAGTTCACTGCTTCGCTATCAGGAATTCCTGTCTCCCCTTTTCCAGCCTCTGGGGCTCCTCGTGTAGCTCCCTGCCCGCTCAGCTGGCACCTGAAGTACCTGAGGTGGCAGCAGGATTAAGACTCCGGGAGTCAGTGAGAAGCATTTGTGTGATTCAGGCCTGGAGCTTAGTGCTGGGGTTGGTAACCTCTGATGGGAGAGCAGTAATAGGAGAGTAGTAATAAACTATTTAGGTCAATAAGAGCTTAAACTGCACAGCCATTTCTTCAGGGATTGCCTTAGAAGGCTTCGGTCTTTGGTAGCAGTGTTAAGAAAGCAGTCCTGTAAAGTCTCCTTTTCTCACACGATGCTGAGGATTAAAAGAAGCAATGTTAAGTAATGGTGACACACAGGCATTTGGGCCGAAAGAGAAAGCTTAGGCAGACAAGAATTTTATCTTGACATATCCAGCAGAAGCTCAACAAAAGCTGACTTTCCTTTGCGACCGTTTCTCAGGCTGGCCAAAGCTGCTGTGGTTTGTCACGGAGTCGAAGCATCTCTCTAAGCCGCCTCGCGACTGGTTCCCACATATCAAGGATGCAAACAATGACACAGCTTACATTGAGGTGAGTTAATGAAGACACATCTTCTCCCTGAATCATTGCATCTGGCACTTCTGGATTAGATAAACATAATTACTCATTCCCTGGTTAGAGAAGCAAAGAACATCCTGTTTTAGCTTACTAACAAGCAATATTTTCTAATAAATGATACTGTGTATTGATTTCAGAAAAGGTAATGAAATGTTAAATTGCATTTTGGGAGTTCTAACAGTAGTGTTTTTATGTCATCTAACAGGTTGAAGCAATATTATTTTAAAATTGACCAATTTAGGTATTGTTTGTGTTGCGGGTTTGCAAACTAGCCATGAGAAAGACAGCAAGTTTCAAAAAGAAACTTCAGCTCTCACAGGAAAGGCCCTTTGAAAGAGAAGGAACTTCTTGTTGCAAGGCTTACTGGTCACTAGTTGCTTCGAGGGTCACACTCCCTCCTGAAAGATTAGCACCAGGAAGGAAAAGCAAGCAATCCTGTTAATTGTATTTTTCTCTTAATTATCTTTCCTTCCTTTCCTCCCACTTCTCCTCCCGCTTCAATTCAAATGTCTTAAATTCAGTGATCCTTGTACTGAATTTAAATGATTGTTCAAAGGTAGTAAGTTCAGAGGAATGGAGCAAAGACATTTCCTATCTTTTCATGGCCAGGACACTGAGTTAAAGAAGCAGAAATGCCTGCTTGCCAATCTTGCTAATTATCTTCATCATAATGAAAGATAAATGTTTAATTTACTTTAATTGCCACTAACCATTTTCAAACTCTTGCATAGAGTTGCAAAAATTACCACAGTTATCAATGATGATTCTCCCACCTATTTTTCTTCTGTTGCTTTCTTATGACTTTTCCATATTCTTGCAGTCAAAGCAGCCCTTGTGTTTTTCATATTGCTTGAAAATAATTCCTATGCAGATTATTACAGCAGTACCAACAACGATTCCGCCAGCAGTCCTTATCTCATGCCATATATGACGCAGAAGGGAGAAGTTCAAGTTTATTCATTTGCCTATAAAATTTAACACATTAAAATGTGCACATTTTGCAGACTGAACTAGTTTTGTCTCTGCTAAACCTAACCAATCCATCAGTCATCAGCATGAGTAGAATTCTTGTAATTATTTTTCACCATGCCTGTAATCAAATAGCTGAGAGATTCCTGACATCAAGCTTGGCAAGCTTCAGTCAAAAAGAGATACAATCTGGAAGTAGTGTGTTTAAAAAAAATAAAAAATAAAAAGCCTCCCAAACTGCCTTCTTAAAATAGAGTCATTAAATGTGCCCATCATTCACCTACACAGGAAACACTTTAACGGACGTTGACTCTTCCCTACTTACTTTTTTTTGTTTTAGTACAAAACCTGTAAAGATGGCAGTGTGCTTGGGGTGACCGTGACGAGGATTGCGCTGCTGACGCACTGCCAGGCTCTGACACAGGCGTGTGGATACACGGAAGGTATGCAGGACACTTCCCTGTCTCATCACTAAAATCCAGCGTGGAGTGTGGTTTGTTCCTCACCTGTCTTATATTTCACAGAGATCTGTGTTAAAGGCTTCTAGATTAATTGTTTTTTTCACTGCTTTTGAACATGCACACATGTTTAAAATATCTTTAGGAGAAGTACCAAAGAGAAGACAAATAGCGTCCTAGCCAAGACAAATCCTGCAGTGAAGACTTACTCTGAAAGTTGAGTTTTGAGGTCATCAGTCATGTTCTACTGAAGTTTACTCTATTTCCTTCCTTTGAGTGGGTTTGTCTTGAGCCAGTGCCATGCTCTAAAAACTAAACTGTGTTTTGTTTTTATTGCACAGCTGAAACAATTGTGAATGTATTAGATTTCAAGAAGGATGTTGGTTTATGGCATGGGATTCTTACAGTAAGTATGCTTTTCTTTTATTATTTTGTGTGAATATTTGAAAACAAACTAAGCTAATATGCTTATTGCCATCACAAGAGGATGCCCTAAGGTTTCTTCTAATACAAAATTTTCTGCTTTGAAAGTAAAAAATACCTGAATTACAAACCATGGCTCTTTGCTATTGCACTTACCCACAGTGATCGCAATAAAGATACCAGAGTGTTTAAATGCTTTATGTCAAGTACTCTGGCCTTATTTTCCCTATGTCATTCTGATCTTACTGATGTATATTTTTGAGATTGTACTTTATATAATAAACAAATCAAAAGCACTAGCACTTGCTTCTGTCAGAATGATCCAGTGGCACAGCTATGGGTGAGGTTCTCCACCTGTGAGACTTCTGGCCAATAGGTGCTTCTGTTCCACCACAGCTTTTCTTATGCTTTAAGTAGCATAAATTGTCTGTGTGCTGCTTGATTGTCTTCCCCAGTTGATAAGGGAGCCAGTTCATGTATTTCTGAAGGTGTTTTCCATAGGTGCCATGGCAGCTCATGTCTTACAGAGCGCTGTTCACTGTCACTTTAAGAATAGAAGTCAAGTTTTGAAGGGTCCCCGCTTTTGTTTGAGACTCTCACGTTGGATGGACCCTATATGCTGTGATTGCCAAGGAGTCCCTACACATTTCTCATGCAATATTATGCTGCCTCTAATATCAAAGGACAGTAGTAAAACTTCTGGGGCAGAAACAGTCTATTAGGGATCATTTCCATTAATATATTACAGATCCAACTCTATCACTTCTGTTGGAAGTAAATATCTGACAGAGCTTTCCTGTGGCTTCCTTTGCTGTTAGTGTTGGTCTGAACCTCCTCTGTTGCATGTGACTACTTTTCCTGTATCAGCACTTGTGCCAGACTGGAAAGGGAAGTATCTTTTGTGGTCTCCATCCTGCAAAGGTTTAGATATCTAATCCAGCAGAATTTTACCTGTGTCAGGAACTTGGTTCCTTAAGCCTGTTTTCCAAAACAAATGGCATTTAACCTGCTGCCCTAAGTAGAGATTGGTTACGCTCAGAATATGACTTTTAAGTGGTAACTGAGGCAAGGCAGCAGTTCATTTACAGGCAGCTTGTTCAGTTGTAATAAATGAGAAATTGCTAAAGCAATTGACTGCTTCAAATCAGGAGATTATCTTTTTGCTGCCACAGGCTTCACTTATTTTCTTTTCCTAACTTCCTGCAACTTTTCATAACCTTGTTAGGTTATTTCCTTGTTAGGAAATATACTGAATTAACCAGCATTTGAACAGAAAAAAAACATTTATTTTCTGTTAAAATAAGTTGCTCCCTGCTTGATCTATGACTACACTTTCTCTACTGTCTGTTATTTTTTTCCCATTACTTTTAATAGTTTTCAGTCTTTGCAAAGATTGGATTTCTTCAGACACATGTTGCTGTTATTTGTGCTTGTGAATCAAAAATATTCCTGTGACCTGGAGTATCTCAGACAGGGGGTTAATATCAACCTGTGCAGCAAACATGGGCATTGGTCACTCAAAAACTATGCAAACTCTTGTATAATTTTTATATTTTTGCTATGTAAATAGCTGAAAGTATCAGTAGGAAGAAAATCTTTAATTTTTTTTTCGCTTCAAAGTTATGATCTGATCAGTCTATATCTTTATTCCTTAATTACAGCATTATAAAATTGTGGGTTCATTTCGTCTTAGTGAGAGTAGTTTGACAGGAAAAGAAATGCCCTCATTGACAATAAAACGAGCACAGAGCAACTAAGATAGATGCCTATGTCCATAACACAAATAAGTAATTTCTGTGATTACTGAGTAAAAGCCATTTATTTGATTTCATTCCAGAGTGTCATGAACATGATGCATGTTATAAGTATTCCATATTCCTTAATGAAAGTGAATCCGCTATCATGGATACAGAAGGTCTGTCAATACAAAGGTAAGGGGCAAGAATATACAAAGGAACATTTTGAAGTTAAAATCAAAAGGATGAATTCCTGATGCACTTTAATAAGCTGTAACTAAAAAAGCTTCAATATGGTATACTCGTAATCTTTCCATTCTCATTGTAGCAAAAGTTGCTTGTGTAAAATCCAGAGACATGCACTGGGCATTGGTGGCACATCGAGACCAGCGAGACATCAACCTTTCCTCCCTGCGCATGCTAATAGTGGCTGATGGAGCAAACCCATGTAAGTGAGGCCTCTGCAGCCCAGCAGAGAGCAGGACCTGTCTTTTGCTCTTAAAGTTTCAATCCGCAGCCATATTACCTAAAATGCTTGTCAAAGTATAAGGTTTATCTACTGCAAATGACACAATTTATGGGAACGGTAATTAATTTTGGATTTTTTAAAATGTATTTTTCTTTAGCTAATCCTGAAGCAAACTTGATATTCCACACAACGTAAGTTGGAGTAAATCCAGTTTTGTTTAACATGACGACCATATGTAAAGACTGAAGTAAATAACTTAGAGCTGTAGAAAGGATCAGAACATTTGCTTCTGAATGATGGCACTCAGACGTAGAAGTAACTGAAAATTTGGGGGGAATAGTTATACTACTCTAGAGAGAGAACTGCATCGGGATCACTTCCTGGCAATTAGTAGTATGAACTCTTTCTCTATATTATTTAATACAGTGAAGTATAGATGTCCTGCTTTTTTATAGTGGCTTGCTAATTTAAATCTTTAATATGCCTCAAATAAAAAAAAATGAGATTCATGTTGTAAATCTATCAGCAATGGTTTTTCTGCATAAGCATAGTGAAAGGACTTTACGCTCCAAAATGAATCTTTATTCCCTAGTGTTTACACAACTCTATATATATATACACACACATATATATAGTTATAACAAATATGATTTATTTCTCAGTGTCATATAGGTCCTTTCTAAACTTTTTGTCCTGAAAAGCCTATATGTGCTTTAAGTATGTCTGCAGTTTGAATAGCATCACTTCAGAATTCAGGTTTATTTCTCTCCTCTGATGTTTTTTTCCTTACTGCAGGGTCTATTTCTTCCTGTGATGCATTTCTCAATGTCTTCCAAAGTAAAGGTCTCAGACAGGAGGTCATTTGTCCCTGTGCTAGCTCACCAGAAGCTCTCACTGTGGCCATTCGAAGGTACTGTTTTACAAGAGCTCAGTTAAACAAACTGTGGATTATCTATGGTAATTTGAAAAGAAATGAAAAAAAATATTCAAGATTGAATATGCACACTTAATTTCTGAATGGCACTTTTTGTTTTCATTACGTTTGTGTCCAAAGAAGACATACAAGCTGAATTTGGAGAATAATGATTTAGCTTCAGAGTACTTCATAACAAAGCATCCACTTCTGTAATATTGTCTAATTTTAAATGAAACAGATTAAAGTGCAAAAGCTCATTCTGTAAAAAGACAAGGAAAAAATGCCACCATAAGCATAAAATTAATTAAAATGTGGGAATTTAAATAGAATTGCTGCAGAGGAAATTCATACTTTAAAATACTGTGCTTAAATAGAATTATGACATTTGCGGGAGTTTTTTTGGCTAACTGTTGCTTCTTAACCATTTATAGGCTTTCAGTAGTCATTGGGAAGTTTAAGTCTGTGGAATTTGTGCCTAAAAAGGAATTTGATAAACTCTAGTAAAACCACTTAAGGCTTATGTACATGATGTCAATATGAAGCAGTCACCTGTCCCGAGCATCATGACACACAGTAAATTACATAACTGCTGTCTGTATTGGAAAAATTGTGCCAAAATTTTCCCTTGAATAGTTGGTACTTTGTTTTTATGTTTGGATTCCTATAGCCATAATAATTTTTGCACATGTTAAAACTTGCAGTATAAAGCTATAAAGCGCTCCAATAGTATTAATAAAACACTTCCCGACACAAATTTTAAACTATAATGTCAAGTGAAAATTAGCTTGATTTTCAATTAACTTTCCAACAAGACATCACAGGAAGAAAGACACAAGCCAAGAATGCCGTTGTCTTTCAGGCATTTCATTATTAATTTTAGAAGTCTGAAAATTATCCATCAGTGACTCATCCTGTCCAGGTTAGTCTTTCTTCGTAAACTGCACTGTCTTAGGTAGCACTTAGGTCAGCTCTACCAGCCTCAAACCATTTTTAAATTAACAAGCATTGAGATCTTACATAAAAAAGATATTAGCACATAAAATAGCTGGTGATTCAAATAAAAAAGTCTTCAGTGCCTCACTATGTAATTGCAAAGCTGTTCTTACTACCATGAACATTATTGAATATGTACCTTTCTGTAAAGTCTGTATAATGGTAGGATAATACCAGTGGAACTTGGAAGCTTTAGTATTTTTTATTTTACTCAAGCCATCTCCACTGACAGTAAAGTCATTATCATACACGTTCCAAAGAGTTACAGCTGAAATATGCATTAAAATGACTCCCTAGAGATCACACATCCAGAAAACTCCCTGGTAATGCTCAAGCTCTTTCAAAATCTAAGGTGTATTTTTACTGATCTTCCTACAAGACAGAATAACAAAACCATTTCTCTGTTGAAATACCTTTGTAATTTAGAAAAAGTGTAATAGGTTCTTTAGCCTTAGACTGACGCACAAAACCTAATACTTAAAGGCATAGCTCATGCAGATAATGGTCAAGGTATTTGTGGTTTTCCCCTTTGGTTTTCTGCACTGACTCTGAACTCACGTGCTTAAGGGAGTTACAAAAATTAGATACAGATCTGTTTACATTTAAGCTAATGACAGAAAATAATGTTAAAATTGATTGCCTCTCCAAATGGTAGTGTTACTTGTCCTCAGAATGCTGCACAACCATTCAGGATGAACAAATAAGCTTTGATAAATACACATTGTCCCCATTTCGTAGTTGAGGAAACTGAGGGGCAGGTTTATCTGGTGGGTTACCTGCATTCACTGAACACATGAAGTAAGTGTAGTTATACCTTTGTCTTGTTGCTCCCTTCTTAATCGCAAGATTTATCTTCCTTTGACTAGCAGGTATTCTTAAAGAATTTCAAATCCCACTCAGAAACATTGAATGTATTAAAATTAATTATACTTTAAAATGGGGCTGTTTGTATCCCATCTTATTACCAAGTGATTTCCCTCCTTCTGCTTGGCAGAGATACTTATTTTGGGAATGTTCTCAAGTGGTTGTCATGGATAGGAGAAAATAAGATATGTTCCAGGATTATTCTTGATAAGATGCCTTCTAAGAGCACTTAGCTCCCTATTTCATTCCTCAGTCCTGGTTCTCTGTGTTCCCTAACACATTCCTAACAGGCCCGGTGCTTCCAGCTTCTCTCTCTCCCACCCCTATTGCTGTGTATACAATCAGGGTCTTTCAGATCAGCTCCTGCTCACTTTTTTGACAGTCTTTAGATGTGCTAAATAACTCTAGGAAATGTATATGAAAGTCTAGGCGGCCTCTGCTCTTAAGAAATTTGTGAGAAGCTGTGTGTGCCTGGTAGAGACTGGCATTCTGCTTTCATGTTTGAGAGGTCCTGAATAATAAAATTTGGGGGGGGAGCAAGGGTGAGAGAAAGTTGATCAATAATGTGCTTGAAAGTTCCTTTTATATGATGGGAAAGTTATTTATCACAGGTGCTTGTTTACTAGCTCCATTTGTTATGCTCTAATGCATTTTCAAGAATGCCCACATCCTTCTTTGTTGACAATGTCACTTGAGAAATATGCCTCATAAAACCTATTAATTGAAATTTATAGTACCCATCACTGCCGCTCTTACATGAGCCTGGTTGGCTAAGGCCCATCTAGTATTTCAAGCACAGTAGAGGAGAAATGTCATGTAAAAGGACATTGTCAGAGAAGAAATAGTCATCTTATAATGGATTATTCATGAAAAATTCAAAATCTTGAAGTAAATATTGACTGTTTTATCAACCTTGAAAACAGCTGGATTCTGTCTGCTCTCCATGGATGCATTATCCATAACCAAATCAGCACCGTGTTAGCCTCTAGTTTGGCATTTGCGGTGTAGGGAGGTAGAGGAGTCTGACATTTGACTCCAGCTTACTAATTTGCCTGGGTCAGCATTAGTTTGCTCAAGCAACACTATATGTGTATAATTGTGTCCCCTGATACAGCATGCGCTTCTATACTGCGTGCTTGTGCAATGCTATGGAATCATATAGCATGCTGGAACTCATTCTGAGCAAGCCAATGCTCAAAGCATACAAAGATGCTGCATCCCCAGCACTGTGACCATGAATGAGGAAAGTGTTATTTGTTTGAACTTTCATGGGGTAATTTAGAATAATCTATTGTTATTTAAATTTTATGCATTAAAATTAAGATGGCAAAGTGCAGTAGTGGTCCAGTAAGAATAGGGAAATGTTTACATTTGCCTGATAGTGCCTTCTGTCCACTCATCTCATGAATTGTGTTTGCAGGCCAACAGATGACAGCAATCAGCCCCCTGGCAGAGGAGTTCTCTCCATGCATGGTCTCACTTATGGAGTGATTCGAGTGGATTCTGAAGAAAAACTTTCTGTTCTTACTGTGCAGGATGTTGGCCTAGTGATGCCAGGAGGTGAGGATTGGAACAACTTTCTTCTTTAAAACTTTTTATGAGTGGATTCCTCCCTACTATGAACTAATTTTCTGTACAAATCATTGATGGGGGTACTTTGCTGTTAGACAGCAGGGTTTAGGATTGTAATAGATATACTTAAAGAAGTTTAGTCCCAAAGCATTACCTAACAAAACCTTGTGATTTTGACATCCTGAGGTTTCCTCTCTGTATTTACCTCAGCGAGTAAATTAGCAGGCGTTGAACGCTCTGGCACTGTGTCAGAGCATCAGTTCCTTAACCATGACATACTCATACAGTATTTGTTGAACTGAACTATTTGTGTTGATAAACTCAGAATGAAGCCAATGCTTCTAAAGGTGAAGATAAGGTTTTTTATATGAGTTAGATTTTAAGTGAAATGTTATAGAGACTGGAAAAGAGAGTACTGGAGTTTCTCATAACTGTATCTCTGATAATGATAATATTAATGAATAAAATGTAAAATAGGCATCTTACAAAATTTCAGTTGAGCAACTTAAAATAAAGGAAGATAAGATTGATTGTTGTCTAATAGTTATAAAACATACTGTTACAGATGTAGCATCATGTGCTTCATACTACAAACTCTGATAGGAAGAGTACACTCTCCTTTTTATCCCTTTCATGATTCTTTCTATTAGCACTTAAAAGAGATTTTGACTCTTTTCTGGTCTCCTCTATTCACCATATTGTCTTTCAATTGCAAACTCTATGCTCATGCTGGACTTCTTGTAGAGGGCTGGTAGCTAAATCAGCACACCTGACTCTTACTCCCATGGTTCACGCATAAAGCTGCCTCTTGCTCACACCAGGGCCTTCAGATCCCTCTGCTTTAGATTCTGCTGCCTCCTTGCTATGACAAAACCAGGGAAAGGGCAGCTGAGCTCTAAGAATTCTTAGCAAAACAGTGCTAGTCTGATGGAATATTTTAATCTTTCATATGGTGCTGCTCAGGGAGAGGTGAATTTCCTGGTTGCCTGTCTCTCTCCGGGAGTGTAATTATGATCTAGAGCCCATCTAGGGTATTCCATATTGCACCAGCTGGACCAAATCTGGTTTTCAGTATGTAGAACTGAGAACACACAGACACAGTTTGCAGAGATGCTACTAATCAACTGATATTTTAGAAAGCAAGGCACATTAGATCTTGGTTTTCAGTGTAAAAATTGGGTTTACATAAAACTCTTTTCATTCTTTGTGTAAATATTATTTTGTGTAAATATTAGTTTAATATTAAACACCGTAATGTTTGAAGAACTGTTTGTTAGACATTAGTATCCACATATAATTTATTTGTTTGCCACTTCCCCCATAGTGTCTTTCCCACAGCATTTATATTATTCTGTATTTGGTTTTATAATATTTTCTATTGTTCTTTGCTCTTCCTCTAGCTATAATGTGTTCAGTGAAGCCAGATGGAATTCCTCAGCTCTGTAAAACAGATGAAATAGGAGAACTCTGTGTCTGTGCTATTGCAACGGGTACATCATATTATGGACTCTCGGGCATGACCAAAAATACTTTTGAGGTAAGATGAGATGAGAAATTGCTCTATGAAACACCTCCTCTTAACTCTTTCTGTTAGAGGATATTGATTTACATAAAATATTATCAGCAATAATCAATGCTTGTGGCTTGGTCCTGGGTTACTGCAGCCAGATAATTGGCACTGAAACTACTTTCATTAAGCACAGTAACAGATCCTTTATACAGGATCCCAACAGGCATCTTCAAGACATACTTGAATAATGAAGTTGCTGTTTCCTAATTAGTCCCTTCCTGTTTCTATTGGAATTGCCTTAAGTGAAAGCTTTTTTCCTTTTCTGATTCTTCCTCCATTATTATTTGGGGAAAAGAATAATTAAGAATAATACATTTACCTTTTTTATATTAAAAAAAGAAACCTCTTCTAATATTACCAAACATTTTTTTCAGTCTGAACATGGCTAAATTCTCCAGCAAAATGACTTCAGCTTTCAGTGTGCAGATCTGAATGTTGCAAGCACTATATCATAAGTAACTAGGGGAAGCTGATGGATATAGCTTTCCATCGTGCTATTGAAGCCAGGAATCCTACCCCGCTACTATAATGTGAAGTTTGCTGATCCCCAGTGGTGCTACAAAAGCAATTAGCATTCCCCAGTGTGAACAGTAATCCCAGATTTGATGGACTTCTTGGTTGAAAATACTAACTTTGGAATACTTGCTGTAAACAATCATTCATAACTGATAACTTAGGTCTGCAGTTTAGCAGGGCACTTATTTACTTAAACTTATTCTTAACTGTAAGCTAATAAATTTCTATTGAGTCATCAGGGATAATTCGTTCTTAAAGTAAAGCATGTTCTTAAGGACCTTCTTCCATAGGGACTTTTTTATTATTAATATTTTGGTGTCTAATTCATGTAACAGGGAATAGAGAGTCAAAGAGTTTTTAGTTCCTGAGGTGAATTATGGCTGAGGAAGTAGAAGCATTAAATCTGTTCAGTAATAGTTATCCATGTGCATCTGAGAATGGAATTTGACCTTTCTTTTCAGATGAGCTTTGAAGGACACTCTTTGCATGGTCTTCCACTTAAATGACTTGCATTTTGACTATTTCGGTTTAAGGAAGAGACTGTAGGCAAATGTGCTATTTCAGAATGCAACCCCAAGTAGCTCATATACCAAAAGGATAAGGCCATGGTATTTATGAGGAGAAAAACAGGATAAATTGTCCTGAGTGAAACTGCATCCCAGGAAGTACACACCTGCTGTTCAAGCTAACTCCTTTGAAGAGTCTCCGTATGGGACTGTATTTTCATTTTTAGACAGGCAACATAAGGCATTAGCAAGCTATTGTAAGGATAGTATTGACCTTGAATAAAAATGCAGAAAGCTCTAAGAGTCACTAATGTGCAGTACATTAAAATAGCTTTACTTTCTGCTTGTTTATCTTGTATAGTGCTGGAAATGAGCAGGAGATACTGAAAGAATCTCTGCAGTAATACTTAGTTTTATCTTTGAAGTACCCAATGCATAGGACCTCATGTTAATTTAGCTCTACAAATCCTTTGCTTTATTCGTTATTGCTTGTGGGTTTGTTTGTTTTTGTGTGCTGTAAATGATTTCCAAGGCCAAGGTTAGGGAGAATGTGTGTGGAACCAGAGTTGGATTCAACTCGCTAAATCTCAGGTTTCAGAAAATTACACACTAGTGTTTGGGAGTTCCCTCTTTGCTGTCAGTGAAGTGAACATCACCAGAGACATATTTATTTCACTCCGTAAGAGCCACTTGAGAGAGCATGCTTGAAATACAGCAGAGTTAAAGACTTGGGTTTCTGTCTCTTACAGGTATTTCCTATGACCAGTTCGGGTGGCCCTATCACTGAATATCCTTTTATAAGGACTGGGTTACTAGGCTTTATAGGACCAGGTGGACTTGTCTTTGTTATCGGCAAAATGGATGGTTTGATGGTCGTCAGTGGAAGAAGACACAATGCTGATGATATTGTAGCTACAGCACTGGCAGTGGAACCAATGAAATTCGTCTACAGGGGGAGGTTTGGTCCTTTCTTTTCTCCCGTTAAAAATAAATCATTATTTTTCCTAGATTCAGAATCTGCACTGGACTTTCTGAATGTTACTGATATCAGTAAAACTGCAATGATACAAAATTTCTTTACAGTTTCCCTACACTGATGTTTATATGGCTAGAAAGAGAAGAGAGCAGACAGGGCTGCTGTTGTGATTTGTTACGATTTTCAAATTTTTCAGGTCATCAGTTAGTTAATTCTGAAGGTCTTGGCTCAACAGGATCCTTCCTTTCTGACTTGAACATGTCCAATGTACTGGATTTCTTGAACAGGACAACTATTCTCTGTCTCACCCTCTTGAGATACTGTAACAGGAGGCATCTAAAACATCTGAATAGGCTAATGCCGGAACATGTGCTCACACATGGTCCTAACATTCCTCTCTCAAAATAAAGTTACAATTGCTTTCTTTTAAGGGGGCTAAAGAAGGTGCTTGGATTGATCGTTACATAAAGTATGACAAAAACTTAACCATAAACTTGGGGTGACCCAGGTTTAGTGCCTTTCTCATGAACCTGAGAAGATTCACACCTCCAGGCCTACCAGATTATTAATGTGATTCTAGAACAAGGCTCCCTTTTCCTCCCCTTGAAGTTATGCAAAAGTGTTCATGTTGCTTTTTTTTTTTCTCTTAAAAAATACTAATTGAAGCACCAAGCATCTGAGTAGTAAGTAACAAATCACAGTTATGGAGGATTAACTTAGAAGTTTGTTTTGTTTGATTTTGTTTTTAAATATGTCCTGGCACTAACTACTGTTCTGCTCTCTCCTATAGAATAGCAGTGTTTTCGGTGAGTGTGCTGCACGATGAAAGGATAGTCATTGTTGCTGAGCAAAGGCCAGATTCCACAGAGGAAGACAGTTTTCAGTGGATGAGTAGAGTTCTCCAGGTAATGTTCTCTATGCGCATTTGGAAGCTATTTCATCCTGTCTTCTATTCTTTTTATTGATGTTTGGGTCCCCAATAACCCGTCATTTGTCTTTGAGTATTTGTAAATCCACCTTCAGTTCCACTTGCACCTAATGAACACGAAATTATATTATTCTGACTGATGGTTCTTATTCAGTCTACCTTTTCTACCACCTTTATTCCCATGTGGGAGCGTGAAGAGCAGGATGGCTGCAGTTGCTCCTCCAGGCCCCTCTCAGTGCCTATGGTTCAGTAACCTTTTTAAATTTCTGAACTTCTTGAAAAAGGAATCAACACAACCAGCAGTAGTGGATTTTCTGTTACTGAATTTTCAGACTTTCAATATTTTTGTTCTGACTACGCCAGCAAGTCTTGCTGAGCTCTTTACTGAGCTTCCACATTAGGGAGGTTTCCACCAGCACCTCTACGTACAGACTGGGTTTACTCATGGAGCAGCTACAGCTTCAGCTATTAAAAAAAGTTTCTGATAAAAAAAAAATTCTTAGAAGGGGATCACAAAGTGCCATCCTGAAACATAAGTCCCAGTGAATATCCCAGAGAACACCAACTGCAGCATGTGGTAAATAGTTGCTCATTTTGGCCTGAGATCATCTTTAAGAATGTAATATTACTCTACTTACTCCTTTCTGCGTACAAGGGACCAAAGCCCTGATCCAGGAGGATTTTCTCATCACCTTGTGGAGCAGTGCTACAGTCTTCATATGGTATCAGTTCCTCAGTTCATTATTTTTTGATCACTAAAAAGTATGGTTTCTCTTAATAAATAAATCCTGGACCTGGTATGTGACTTTTTAAAATCAGAGTGGATGAATTCTCCAAAGGAGTTTTGAGTGTACTTGGGTTGACAGTCTCTAGTAGCTGTATGAGCATATATGGTCCATGAAAAACATCTAACACAGACTTTAATTCCCCACATTGGACTTTCTGGATGCTGCTGTGTTCATTGTCTTGATCTCAGCCTCACAAATTTAGAGGTACATGGTGGATGCCATCCTCTCATTTGAAAAAGGGTGATCCTTTTCCTAAACAAAATGCAGTAAGAAAACAGGGATGAACTGAAGAAATAGCAAGCAAATAGAGTAGGATAGGGTTACAATAATATTAATTGCTTCAAAGAGTAACAAATAAATGGATTTTGTGTTCTTACTGCCAAAAGCCACAGAATTCACTATCAAATAGTTACTGGCACTGATTTGGAGCTGATTAAATGAGAAGTAGATATGCACATTTGAGCTAGTTCTCTGGATTCCTTCTTGATCAGAGGGAGAGAATTAGGAGTTTATAGTGCCCCATGTTGAAGGCTGAAACAAACTGGATGGAGCACATCCTAAAAATACTTATTTCATTCCACTGAACTGAATGGAAGAAATTGATTAGCTCAAATATAGTAATCTACAGTGAAGATATCTGCAGTATTGTAATTCTAGCTATCTGGTGGACCATACAAGGCCTGTGCTACAAAGAATGAAGCCACTTTGGTTTTGTGGACCGGAAGCCAGGTGAAGCAGTGCTGAGGAGCCATGGTCTTCATGCCACTAATGATAAAAAAACTTCTTTTGTATTGGATTCCAGGTTAAGGCAAATGTCATGACCTTGCTCAAAGGTTTTTCAACGTAATGCTCACACAAAATATCAGATAC
The DNA here is from genome assembly GCF_059628265.1 of Tinamus guttatus. Classification (NCBI taxonomy): domain Eukaryota; kingdom Metazoa; phylum Chordata; class Aves; order Tinamiformes; family Tinamidae; genus Tinamus; species Tinamus guttatus. Next base: position 363,007 of record NW_028288759.1, on the reverse strand, counting down.
TTTGGAGAACAATCATTTTCCATCTCCATAATTAAACCATTTCTTGCTCAAAAGCAACAGGAAAAGAAGTTAATTTATTGATACCTTGTGAAAGTTTCATCTCTTTCTACAGCTGGACACTTGTTAGTTCTGTTTCCCTTGCTTAGTTCCATTTCTGTCTGTCTTCAAGGACTCTTCTCAGGTGAATATATCACAAACATATTTTGCTTTGCCCAAGAGCCAAAAACCTTACACAGTTCAGTGATTCTTTTACTCATTATTTATTATAGTGAATAAGAAAGGAAATCTTTTTCTACTATGTGCCTGAAGAAACTGAACAAATAAGCTTTCATCCATCTCAAGACAGATTTGTCTGTTCCCTTGGTTTAAAAGATATCTACTTTCCATATAGCTAGAGACATCTTGTGTTCACAGTGGATCTGAAAGATGAAACCAACCTTTAGATTGTCCATCCCACAGAAAGCCTTTAAAAGAAGGGCCACCTCTTTTAGAATAAAGGGCTTTTAAATTGCCCATGCTTTGGTGATTTTTTTTTGAGGAGAAAGCAACCCTAAAGAAAAGTTAGAAATTCTGAACTTGCACTTCACTTTTCTCAGCTGAATATTTTTGTGGCTTCTACTCCAACTGTGTCTTATTTCATTATCAGCAGTAGAATTCAGCACTCAGCACAGTGCGAGTCCCGGCTCCTGTTATTCTGCGTGTGAGCAAGCCACACAAGTGTCTGGGAATGATAGGCCGTACAGCCAAGCACACATATGTGTGGCTGCTTTCAGCATCTGCGTGTGAAGTCTGCCACTCGGCACGTGTCGCTGCCTGAGCAAGAAGCTTCTGGTTCCACTTCAGCTGAGATCTGAGAGGGAGAAGGGAAGCTGAGAACACGCAGATGCTTTGTGCCTCCTTCCCGATATGGATTTTCATGACAGATGTCAGGAAGTGGCAATGAGGGTAACTGAATCATCTGCTAGTGATGAGCAACATAGCAGTGTCACACTTCTATCACGATTCTTGGGGTCTGTGGTACCAAACTGTATCAAATTGCTCCTCGTTTCTCATGGTAACTGTGAGACTTCTGTAACGCCCTCCGCATGCAGCTCTGCGCCAGTCCTGCTGCACGCTGCCTGCTCCTGCTGTGCCTTCTGCACCAGCCTGCGTGGTGGCTTTCCAGAGCCAGCCCCCTGGCCAGGGGACAGATGTGCTGCAGAGCAGGGAGCACCCGCCGGGAGAACTTTGCTGCTGGGATGTTTTCTTGGCTTGGACAGTTCAGCAGGTCTGGACTCTGTAACTAGTTTTCTCAATGAAACAGAGAAATAAAAATTTCAGTTTTACCGTTTACTTCGGGCTGGACAGATTCATTTCACAAATCAAGCCATGTCATCAAGAGGCACGATGCCAGCTGTGGCAAAAGTCAACTGGTATCCTTTGTCTCAAAACTTTAAGGCTCATTTCATCAGTACTCATCCTTGTAAAATAAAGTTTTTTGCCTGCTTCAGAAATGTGTTGGATTTCAAAATCTGAAAGGTGACAATTTTGAATGACCCACAACATTTTTTTTCAGACATTGTGCTACGAAGGTGTCTATCAAAGTAGAAAGTGCTCAGTCTCTGTGGGATTGTTACATACCCATCATCCCAGCAGAATTGGATACTATTTTCCATTCTCTGACTCTAGGAGCCACACTGTTACATATTTGAATAAGAAGGGATGGTTAGTTGCCCTCTGACAGCTTTTTCTTAAAGCTGGTATTAGGTGAGAATCCCGTAATTTACCACTGCTTTTCAGACCCTACAGATAACATTAAGATTATGAGATTGTGATGTCTCTGCACTTTATATTTCTGCCAGCAATTTAAGACAGGGTTTGTTGGCATCTCATCCCAAGATTTTTCTCGTTCATATACAAGGTGCACATAGACCACCAGTGAGGTCTTCCACTGCTACCCTGAGATCTCACACTACTAAAACTGCAATATTTGTAAAATGATTAACGGACTTGCTGTTTTATCTTACCAAAATTTACAATCAAATAAGTAAAAATGAAGCAAACAGAATCCAAAAGGAGAGCATTATTTGGAATCTCCATTGAAGTAATCAGTAATTTAATGGTTTACTCAAGTTAATTACTATAAATGATTGTTGCTTTGTCTAAGGATATAGGTTATATCTTTGCAGCAGCAGATGTGTGTGTGTGTGCTTTTTCACTGTTAAAATTCAAATGCAGACTAAATGAATTATATTTTTCAGACATATTCTAACTTGTTTTTCTGAAGTTGTTTTCTTTTCTTAGCTGACTTGCTGCAATTTTTCTTACCAGTGTAAGAGTGATGGATGTATGGTGATGACTATGAAATATTTGAAGTTTTTTCTTAGCTCTTGAATCTTAACTGGCTGTTAAGTTGGTGGGATTCCTTTGCATTCTAATTCTGGGAAGTGCACAAGTAAAAATCAGTTTCCCCATGTGAATTACCAGCTCATCTGAGTCATAAATCTCCAGGATGCCTACTGCTAGTGAGTGCCTGAGGAATGCATGTGCAGCATTTCTTGTAGGTTTTTGTGTATTCATCACTAGGTTTTTGATTGTTTTATAGCTTCTGCAGTGATTATCATGATGTCAGTATTATATTTCCATCCACCTGTTCCCATTGAAAAAAAAAAAAACCTCCTTATCTCTGGCATTGTTGAAGTACGTTGAGTACTAGCTACAAATCTTTGTACTGTCAGTTAATTATTAGGGGTGTTCTGTGCAGTAATTCAGAACAAGAAGTGTTTATTTTAATGATGAAAAATTAGCCATTCATTAAAATCAGCTTCCTGCTTTTTTTTAGGCTATTGACAGTATTCATCAAGTGGGAGTTTACTGCTTAGCACTAGTACCAGCAAACACTCTGCCCAAGACTCCACTGGGAGGAATCCACTTGTCGGAAACCAAACAACTTTTCTTGGAAGGATCTCTGCATCCCTGTAACGTGCTGATGTGTCCCCACACGTGTGTAACAAACCTGCCTAAACCCAGGCAAAAGCAGCCAGGTGAGATAAACAACTGCAAAGGAGCTGTGGCTTAATACTCGCTGCTCATGATGTGTGGAGGAAAATCAAGTAACTGCTAATGGAACTTGATGGAACTTGATTAGCTGATCCTGCTAAATGTTCTGTGTGGTTTAAGTGTGTCATTTGTATTGAGGGAAGCTGGAAGTAGCTTTACAAAGAATACAAAGAAAAAATGCTCAAAAAAACCTCTCCAAGTTCTGTAAACATGAAGATACTTTAATCACTGTGGAAGGCATCACTGAGACGGTACCTGGAGTTCTTTGTAAATTCCTGGTCAATTGTGTTCTCATAGAATGAACTCAGACTGAAGAAGAGAGCGTTACAATCTTGTCTTATTTGACTTTGTAAAATAGAAGTAGAGAGGAAGAGAACCCTTGCTACAAATTAGCAGGTTGGATGAGAAGCAAGTAGTTAAAAACTGGCTGTGAATGTATTGAAACAAAGAACTAGGATAACAGTTTTGACCAGAGGAGGGAATTTGTGAGTTATCCTTGCAGAAGCTGTAGCTGAGGGCAGCACCCTAGCTAATTTTAATATGGTTCTTCCGCAGTTCTGCAGGATAATATGAAGAGAATGGTATGAAATGGTACAGCAAGGTACTGCACACAGACTGAGAAGGCCCTTGTAACCTGCTGTAGACCTGTCCTATATTTGATGACTCATACTGGATTAACTAGAAATGTTTAACTTTGATTGCAGAACTGTGCACCTAGATACTGTCAAAGATTTCAGGATCTGTGACCTCACATTTATTCCTGAATTCATTCACGTTAGCCTAGTTGCCTGTTACTTTCTACCTTGAAAAATAGCTTGGATGTGAAGTGTTTTCACTGTCTAGTCCTCAGATACAAGGATTATCTACTACTGAATTCAGTGCATGTTGGCAAGATTAGCCAACTTGTTTCTTTAATTAAAATACTTGGACAAGTGATTCAGAAATCAAAAATATAATTTTAATTTGCAAATCCTGAGAATGTCACAGTCTAACAGTGACTTTCACTAGCTTCACAAGAATCCAAAGTACTGAAGCTGGTTAAGTGCATTGCTCACTGGGGTGGGTCTGTGTTGCTGCATCCCAAAGTAATCACTGAGTTAGGTAGGGTCAGTGCAGTGGAGATATTTAGATGTTGTATGTACATTATACCTTGCAATAAGTGATAAAAGCAGTGCCAGAAAGACAGAAATCAAACTGATAATACCATATCCTTCCAGTTTATGTAGCTGTGACATATCCAGAGCATATTGTATTCTATTTCTTCAAGGCAGAGTAGTGGGTAGACACTGTTTATTGTACATTATTCATTTGCTTAGACATCTCACGTTTTGAGACATACACCACACATCTCCTAGCCATCATTTAATCAAAGTTTAGACGTAATGGCCTAAAAGCCAAGGTTCATGTCTCTTGCACTTGAGCAGTAATCCACCCTGTCAAAGCAGAAAACAAGCGTTAACATGAGTGTAAATGACCTCTGAGGAATGGGTATCTTGCAGTTACAGCAACCAGCAAGACATTGATGAAATGCAACATGTCCCTTTCTCCCAAAGTTAAATTCTCTTTCTTTGTTCTCTACATGGTGCTACAAGGTTTGCATATATTTTTATCATATGCACCATCTGCCTTCCTAATCCTTGTCACCTCAGGTCTGTGGCAGTTACAGAATTGCTTACATGGTTGTAACTTAGCCCTGGGAGCAGAGGAGAGGAATAGGAGTGTTGGCCCTGAAGTCTGGATACATCCCATGTAATTTTAGGCACAGGATGGACGTGCCTGAGTTAGGAGCTGAATCTTTCTGAGATTTCTTTAATTAAGACAAACGGATGTGTCTCTTGACTGTAGAAATCCCATGCTAAATCGAGTCCTCAGTTAAGGACCTGATTTAGATGGGATGAATGCAGACCTAAATATCTTCCAGCTGCCTCTGGTCCATCAACCAAAGCTGGTGTCCACAATACGTTTCTTTAGTAATAGATCTCTTTGCAAATGTACCAGATTTCAGAGGTTTTATATTTCTTTGATTGAAATGTTCTTAAGGTTTTGTGCGATGGGTAACAATGAGGAAAATTTCATTTAATGCAAAATAAATAAGAGTTTTCATCCATAAGCAAAGGATTTCAGCACGTTTCTGATTTATTCTAGAAATTGGCCCTGCCTCTGTGATGGTGGGGAACTTGGTCTCTGGAAAAAGAATCGCACAGGCCAGTGGTAGAGACTTGGGGCAGATAGAAGATAACGATCAAGCCAGAAAGGTGAGTTAAGCTGCTCTGGTGTGGCTTATATGTAGCTAATTAGCATCAGCAGATTCAGCAATACACAGGGCATCACATCTGATTCAGACTAACTTATTTCAGAACCCACTTTACAAAGAAATGTGAAATAGCCAAAGGAAAGATCTGTATGTTTTGCATGTATGGATATATGGTCCCGATCTTGTCTTTTGTTATTTTGATCATGTTAAATTAAGTTGCAGCTTTATAATAGGTGAGAAATGAAGAATTTATAGTAAAACAAGAGAAGAAGCTAAAGGATGAAAATTGTGCTTAGATTCAGAGTGATTATCAAGAACTATTTTATGGCTTTGAAAGTATAGGTAATAATATATCATAGTCCCAGCTGTGGTTCAGCTGCCAGAGAGTGTGTGTAAGTGCAGGAGTGCTACAAGTATATGCAATGCCAAGAGAATTCCTATTTACTGTTTCTGGGTACTAATGCAAAATGTAGAGTATAAATAAGAAAGACATATCTAAACTAGCAAAACCAAATTGTGTTCTGTTCTCTAAAGGCAAAAGATTGTTTAGTATCGTGACTATCACTCTGCTTTATTTTAGTTCCTCTTTCTCTCAGAAGTTTTACAGTGGAGAGCGCAGACCACTCCTGACCATGTACTTTACACTCTACTCAACTGCAGGGTAAGGTTCTCAGGCAATTATGTTGACAAGTTATCGAAAGGAAAATTGCACCCTGATATTTAAACTGCACTTGCTTACGCTGTGGCTGAATGTGACTCAACCTTTCCATTTCTTTCCCCATTAATACCAGCTATTGTATCTCATACTCACTGAGGCAGAGAGGAAAAGCGAATTATCATTGGCAGTTGTCAAAATATGACTTGTTTTTGTATCACACATATCACCTTATATATTTGTTATTTCTTTTCCCCCATATATAAGTTTTGGGTGAACTGACAAGGCAGTTCTGTTTCAATTCTTTCATTCTGACAAGAATAGCAGTATTTAATACTGCTCACCATCCTGATTTGAAAAGCACAAACTTAACAAAACCAAAACATTTTCCCTAAATATAACAATGAGTCTTGGCTTTGAAACTGGGCCATATGAGAAAAAATGTTTGTGAGAACTGGGGAATTGAGGTAAACAGGAGAAGAGGTAACTCCCGAATTCAGCAAGGTCTGTATAGGACTAGTCATAAATCTCTCTGCATGGAGTGAGAAGTCTGTATCATGCATGTGCATTTCCCTACTATATGCATGGCACCTGGTACACAATTGGAGTTTATTAGGAATGAAAATTGTCTGCTAAAGCAATGCTTCCCAAACTGCTTCTGTGTGGAGCAGGAAAGTCTGATTTCAAACCACCCCGCTGCAGTAAGTGTGGACATGGCTGCCAATGCTGGGAGACACATCTGATGTGTGGAGGGGTTGAGAACTCCAAATCGTCCCTGCTTTTCCCCTTTGCTGCCTAGAACTCCTGCTGTTTGCTGGTGGTCCCTAAACTTACCGGATTCCCATCATTTATGAGTCTGTGTTAAATTACCAGGATGTACCTCCTGGCACATTGTTGTACTACTGATTCAAAAGTACACTTTGGGACTACCATTAAAATATTTGTTTAATGATCCTTTTTTTTTTTTTTTTAATTCACATAGCTACCATTAAGTGAACACTTCAACTTCACAGATAATAGCAAATTAATAATTTGGTTGCCTGTGGCAAGTCGGAGAAGCTGTTTTGTTTGCATTGCAGCATTGCCAGTAGAAGAGAGCACTCTGCCTTTCTCTAAGCTCAGAATAAAGGTGCTCTGAGCAAGGTACAGCAATATCTACAGTCCCGTCTCCTCCACACAGGCTGTTGCTGTTGAGCTTTAAATAATGCCAGACTTCCCATCCTGGCAAATGGATGCCAAGAGGGGGAGGGAAGACGCAAGGCAGAGAATGAGGATTATTGTTCCTTAGAAATGGAGAATAGATGAATTGGAAATGGAGTTTCTCCACCTCCTTAATACTCTTATTTTATTAATACTCTTATAGTACTCTTCTTATTTCATCTCGCCAGTTGAAATTTGTTTCAGAGGTTTGATGTTTTATGGAAGGAACTGTCAGGTTGGTGGGGAAAATTTATAATCAATCTTGAATTTTACTACTGGTCTGTAACTTTTCCCTTTTTGTCTTCACTGCACATTTTACCTACACGTTGCTCTAAAGCATCTGCCCTGCTTGCCAGTGGTGGCTGACAGAAATCTACTGAGCTTCCTATTCTCCTGAAACCCAAGGTTTTTGAGAATGTGAAAGATTTCTAAAATTAGCACAGTGCATTGTTTCCAGTGTGTTTGATGGAGGATTGCAACAGCTCTGGGCTCTGTAACACTTCTTGAGAGAGGTGCAGAGGGGATAGTTGCCAGTTCCTCTGGTGTAACAGCCCAGCTCTTCCTTGCACTTCACGCTGGTGCAGGGAGTGCCAGAAGTCTCAAACCTGGACCATCAGTTTGCAGACCTACGTGATCTGCAGCAATTCCCTTTCCCTTGGGAGCTTGGGATTCCTCTGCTTTTGGGGAAATAAACGGCCCTTCTTCCCATGACTGTGAAAACAGGCAATATTGTTTAAAGGCAAAACAGGGATGCAAGCATGTTCCTGCTGGCAGGTCCACAGTGAGAGGGATGCCCAGATCTGTGTTTGCAGCATCCAGAAGCCATCTGCAGTGAGAAGTCTGTATCGTGCATGTGGCTTTAGAGGAAGCTCCTTGCCTAGGAGAATGGATTCACACTGGCTTGCAGCTCAGGGCAACAAACAGAAGTGTGGTTGCTGAAGATGGCAGAGAGCACCGCTGGGCCCCTGGCACTTAGTTTTCAATTAGGTTGTGCTCTGTGTTGACAGGGATTAGGTTGAGGTATTACGTTTGTAAATGCCAAGATATACCTGATAAGTCACCTCCTTGGTGCTAGACCTTATCAAACAGCTCTCTGCTCTGCAATGCTTTTCATCAATAAAAGCTGTGGTGGAGAGGGAGATATTCATGGGGAAGAGAAATCAGCAATGGAGCCAAATGCTTGTTTTTTCTTAGTACTTGTTTAGAGGGGATATAAAGAATATTTATTTAAAACAGAAGACTCCGGATAAGGACAGTGATAGGAAGCTTTTGGAGGTTATCTTTTTGATGCATTGTATGTTGTATATCCCCATGCAAGCCTTAAATATATTTTCCTACCATTTTTTTCTCAGTTTCTTCAGCTCGTCTTTTTTTTTTTTGAGCAAATTCAGGGTTTGTGATTAGTGCCAGGTGTTCTGTAAGGACTCCGGACGCTGAAAGGCTCTTCCTGTGCAGAGCAGGCACAGAGAGGCAGGAGAAATGCCGGCCTTGCCCTGGGCTCTCTCCTCACGCAGCCTGGGCCTGGCTGGATCAGCTCAGGAGCCGTCTTCTAAGCACGGTCCCTCTTGGACTTCTCTTCTGCAGTGTCAGCTGTCAAAGTGAATTTTGTGACACAGACTTGTGCATTCATCTGTGTGTCTATAGACGCACATATATGTTTTTAGGGAATGCAAGAACCAGTTTAAATCACTGTGTGATAACTTTGGGTTAGCTCTGCTTGGGCTGCTTCACAAAGAAGTCAGGCATTGGAGCCTTTGTAGACTTTCCCTTTCTTTTCCATTCTGACCAGAGTTGCACAAATTCAACAAAAGCCCCTCTTTTCTGTCTCATTCATATGCATGTGCCTCATTTTTGTTCCAGGCTTTTTTTTTTTCCCCTGTCACCATGTATTGTTTTTCTCCTGTGTCTTTTGTCTTTTAAGGCTTTTCTGCTGTGCTTTTTGGCCTCATTCCAGAATGCAGACAATGAAGTGCAATTTGCAGGATTGCTCTCCTCATCTGCTCCAGATTGCTGCAGAAGACTGTAAATGCACTTGCCAGGCTGTGGCAGGAATGCTGTGTGCAGCAAGGGAAAGCAGTAGCTTTTACAGAGCCTTGGTATTAATATACTACTGCCAAGTCCCTGCTTAAGACAGAACACCGTTGAGGTTTGAAGATATAGAGAGAAGAGTGGGGCATGTTTCTGTGCTCAGCAAGGTTCATTTTTCCTTCCAGATTGACATAAGGTTTCCTTAGTTAAGTTGTTTGATGTATTGAGGCTTTATAAACAGCAACACCACGTCCAGAAGTTACATGCAAACTGAGGAAGAAAAACAGAGTTCACCACACTGTGTTATCTTCATTGCCATGACATTTCTCTTACTTCTGCATGCAGGGAACAATAGCCAACTCACTAACGTGTGTCCAGCTGCATAAACGGGCCGAGAAGATCGCTGTCATGTTGATGGAAAGGGGGCATTTACAAGACGGAGACCACGTGGCTTTGGTTTACCCACCAGGTAAAGAGCAGCCAGGGTTGGGACCTTGATGATCCCCAAGGTTTGGGATTTAAGAACTTTTAGACTGGCATCTCACTGATGGTATTGCCCACCAGTAAACCAAGAACACAAGTAATAATTGGCAAAATGTGATCTGTTTGCTTCATGTTCATTGCTTTGAATTTAGTGAAACATTTTTAAAGGAAGTTCTCTTTTGTATGTGTATGTGTGTGGTATTATTTCTTTGGATTTAGATTAAGATTAACTGTACTTTTAAAATATCTTTCATATAAGCATTCAAATTTAAGCGGTAATATACTCTCTTTTTTATTTATTTAATTTGATGGAAATTGTTTTATTGAAGGAGCAATAACCCGCCAGTACTCCAGATTCTTTTCTACTCAAAAAAAGTCAAGCAGTCCCCATCGTTGTCTTACAGTAGCCTACGGATAGATTCAAGGAACTAGGAAAGAGCAGAATTTATGTAATCTTGGTCCTGTGGTCACTTCAGCCTCCTAACATGACCTGAAGTATGCTGTGCACAATCTGGAACCTACAGTCAACATTTATATGAAATGACAATTTTGTGTTAGAAACATGGATGGGAAATCATGCCTCCATTTTTTTTTCTTGAAAATTTCAGCTATCTGAGGTTAAAAATGGCATGAGAAAGAAAATATTAAGTGAAATGTCAATGTATTCCTTATACAGCTCATAGGAACCAACAGGGTGCTACCTCATTCTTTCACTGGAGGATCACTCTTTTTGAAACTCTTACATATAAAAGTAAATTTAGGAATATAGCTAATCTGTAAAAATCGATATTTTTAACAGGTAACTTGGGGATCATACAAGTGGCCAGTCCACCTGAATGGTGATGCGTGGTTCCAGCTGCATGTCGCCTTTGGTATTCCATGCTCAGGAGAACAGTGCTACGGCAGGGAATGAGTGAAGCTGAACACATGCTGGAAAGGGGCTGAAAAAGCAGTCTCTTAAAGGGCTTAGTCTCTCATTTAACCTTCTGAGTGTGGTTCCAAGTAATATTTATGCTGACATAGGTGTATGCAATTAAAGGGATTGATTTTCAGGGAAGATTTTTGTTTTGTTCTTCATGCAGGAATAGACCTGATTGCGGCATTCTATGGTTGCCTGTATGCGGGCTGTGTGCCAATAACAGTTCGACCTCCGCATCCCCAGAACATAGCGACGACGTTGCCTACGGTGAAGATGATTGTGGAGGTGAGCAAGGGCTGCAAGTGCACGAGCAGGTTACACCAGCAGCGGAGCCCTCAGCAACTGCAGCTTAAAGGAGTGCTGTGGGTCAAAGATTCGTATTCGGTCTAAAGACTCAAGACTTAGGTTGCAGAGTCAACATTATTTGCCAACAAACAACCCTCCAAATTTTGCTGTCAATTTATACCGCAGTCATGCAACTGCTTTAAGGAATTATTTTGGAAATGCTTTCTTTTGTTGAGCTGTTGGCCAAGAGAGATGGGATTCCTCACCTGGCAGCTCTATACTGACCACTGAGAAAAGCACCGTGGAAGGCTTAGCTTGACCACATGGTGATTTGTGCTCAGCTTTGTGCATTCAGTTATTTTGTTGCTTGAAGCCATTTCAGAGTTCTGTTGTGAAGACATTGCTTGGTTTGTTGTGTCATCCGGAGAGGTGCTACTCAGGCTTTTCCATTTAGTACTTTATTTTGGCTATATCTCATCATGCTTAGTCTTGTTGCACATAAATCATAACCACATTGAGTATGTGAGCAAGGGAAATAAAATGGGTGCAAAGAGATAGACACTTATATTGGATAGCTTCTATTCTATTAAATGGACTTCTGAGTCTCTGAAATAGAAGAAGGTTAAGCAAAGGTAATTTTGACATTTTAAGTCAATATTGATAATTTAAAGTTGGAAGGGCTGGGGATAATTATAATCTGTGACTTTCTTCCTAGCATCAGATGCCATAAAATATCAGTAGAGGTATCAGAAGGTAGCCTGTTATCTTCAAGGTTCTCGTTTTTAAATATTTTCTTTCTGACAACTTTAAACTTTAGTATTTAAAAATATTAAAAGTGATATAAAATGTCTTATTTTATTTTTCCTTTGGGGGTCTAATAACCAAACTAGGTGTGGTTGAATTCATGTCTGAAAAATCCTTGGACAGGTCTAAGCTGCCTTGTAATCATTCTCTTCAATAGGCTGACTTCAAATGAAGTATCGAAAATTACCAGCCACATTAATGCCAGTTTGACTTAAAAGCCTCTCGGCCCTGATTCACACAAGGATTTTCTTTCATTTTGGAGAAGGATGACCTTGTAGAAATTAAAATACTGAAGCTGTTCCTTCACTGCCAATGAAATGCTTTAAAGCTCCTGGTGTGATGGGGTCAAAGCCCACTCTGACATACTATATATCAACACAGCACCTTTTTGAGTCAGTAAGAATTGCTTCTAGGAGCAAAATTTAGCCCATATAATTGTGTTTTGATGATGAATTGGTAGCAATAAAATATAACTGGACATTATCAGGCTTCAATCTGTGTTGGTAAGAGGACTAATTTAGTACAGACCTAAGTATAATTTGATTTGACAGCAAACATAAGCAGGATGACAGGAAATAATTTTTATCCCATCTGGAGCAGTTGCTAACTGTAGTTCAGTCCCATTCCTTCTCCTTTCCACCTTCCCTGCTGTTTATGGCCCACTTTCTGTTCTCCTGGCCTGGAGATACTGTGTTTTGTTCTGAGCCTCCTGGTTTTCCAGACAGCATTATTTCTAGGAGGGCTAGCAGCTCTTGAAATTCTCTTCATTTTGTGGCTTCACTGTGTCTGAGATTGAGATTCAGATAGATAAAGATTAAGGATTAATTTGCCTTATCATGGCAGTGGCAAGACTGGAGTGAAAGATGGTGCAGTGAACCTTGGTTTCAGCTTTCTACGCTTTTCGCCTGAAATATATGGAGTGTCCGTACAGGGAAATCATGGGGTTATAAAAAGTAAGGAGAACTTGAGTCAGTGGTCACATGCTTTTAATTTCCTCATTTACTGTATAAAGTTGACCCATAAAGTTGACCCCCAGGAAGTTACTGTCTACAGAGGCTGATTTCTTCTGCTCAAGTGGTAAAATTTAGTGCACATAAGGTTCCTGATTTCCTTAGGCTGCTAAAACTTGGGAATTCACTGTGCAATGAAATGTCTCCGCTTCTCAAAGAAAAAAATATTCTTAGCAATATTTCTGTACACAGATTCTCAAACTTTGGATACCTTTTCCATTTTTCCTCTTCACTATTATTAATTCAGTGATTAAATGTACATGTTTATGCTTGTCTGGATATTTGCTTTAATATATTGAGTTATTTTTTTACAATCAGTAACAGATATTTTTGGTAATTGCTACTTTATTTATCTGTTTTTAATAGATATTCTCAAATGATGATGCCTTCAGCATATACCATCTAAAATTCAGTGCAGATGGTAGTTGCGGTAAATTTGCCATTCCATTTCATAGTGTTATTTGCAGAATTACTGGGCTAGAGCTACTTATGCCAATATACAAAGAAGGTTTCCCAGTGCTTTATCATGAGGAGAGGAATCAGAAATATATGGCTAATATATAAAATTGACTTAAGACAGTAAAAATGCTCATATAAGTGTCAAGTTAGCTTTTGGTTTATGTTAAATAGTGTTTATAAACCAAGATATATTTCCATCACATTGAAAATGTTCTGGTCACAGTCTAATGTACTGGTATCCTAGGTTGATAAGTGATGTAATGTGTTGGAAAAGTCACGTTCTCCATATTATGGTACCATTAGTTTCACTGCAACAGTCTACTCAAAGTGCAGTTTCCATGCAGCTCGTAAAAGTCGCATGATTTTGCTTTGGGAGCTTCATTTTCTGTGCATCCTTTTGCTTCCCAATTGGAAAACGTAAACACTAATAAGCCTGTGTCCTCTTCCGGCAGAGAATAAATCATGGGTTTGTTCATTTTCATTGAAGAATTAATCAGTATCCCATTGTGTTATTATTTCTTTGTTAAATTCCTAGGTGAGTCGCTCTGCCTGCTTAATGACTACACAATTAATATGTAAATTGTTACGGTCGCGAGAGGCGGCAGCAGCAGTTGATGTCAGAACGTGGCCTCCAGTACTAGATACAGGTGAGTGTTAAGGCAAGGGGGCTGCTGTTGGTTCTTTTGTTTTGTTTTATCGCCCAAGTTTTCAGAGGTGTATCTATGACTGGCCTAAGATAATCATTTTCTTTATTTTCACTAGACGATTTGCCAAAGAAGCGGCCTGCACAGATCTACAAACCTTCTAACCCTGAGACGCTTGCTTACCTTGACTTCAGTGTCTCCACAACTGGAATGCTAGCAGGGGTAAAGGTAGGCCCTCTCTTAAAACTAGTATTTCTGCCATTGCTCTTCGGTGACAGATTGCTCCTTATTTGTGATTTCTATTGATTCTGATAATAGAAATGGAATGGCTTCCTCTCTTGCGTTCATTATTCAGTTCAATTAACATTAAATTAGCTTTTCTATACTGACAATTGTACTGTGTGCAGGGAGTTTGATGCCTGCTTTTCAGAATGAAAATTTTGCTCTGATTACCCTGTATACAGCCCAAAGCATTCTTCAATAGAAGTATCTAGTTTTTCCTTAACAGGAATAAGATTCAGTCATCCCCTTTGCAGTCACTTGTTGCAGTGCTGGTCAGCAGTTTGTTCTTCATTTGCTCCTTACTGCAATTCAGCTACTGGCCATTGGATTTCAATATTCTCTTCATGTGGTTAAGGGACCACAGACACTGGTGATATATTCACCTGCTACAATACTAGAGGAAACGAAAAAAATCATTTATGGATTTGCATGATAAATACTGGCATCTAAAGCTTTGTAGATCTCTTGTCTGTCATTTTCTTCAGTCCTTCAGCCATAATATTTTGAAGCTGTTTTTCTCTTGCTGCTAGCGTATGTATTACTCCAGTTTTGTTTTCACCACCAGTTTTGTTTTCACCAACCTGTAGGTAGAGATAAAATCACTTTCTTACTCTTATGTGTTACTTCCATACTTCTGTCTACTGTATGTCCAAGGATTGTGATGACTTGAGCGTTTTTTGCTGAAGTATCATACTTGTAGCTTTTGCTAAAAAACTCTTAGGCTCTAGCATATCCATCTATTTTCAGAAGCTGTTGACATACTTTGCAAATAAGGAAAGCCTCAGATATCCCTAGTTTTCAGGTGAGAATCTGAAGCACAGAGTGGTATAAGTCAACATGCCCAAGGTTGACTAGCAGTTAAGGGGCTGAGCTGGCTGATGGTTACGTGTCAGACACTCCTGGAAGATTCATTTCAGCTAATCTTAGATAGCTGCAAGCCTACAAATGTGGATTGGTCACTAGGCTCCTCTATAATCATCAGAGAGAAACAGGGTCTTCTACCTATTTGAATCATCTATTTGGAGACCAGATGGATTATCATATATGCCTTTATTGCCTCTAAAACCAGTCTGTAATGACTGTTTTAGATACAGTCGTTCATTTTTAATCAAGTCTGAATCCCACCTTCTCAGACTGGCAGGAATGACTTCCAGCTATGCAAAGTCAGTATTTGGACAGCTTCAAAGATAGTCGGTGTAGATAGTTGGTGACGATTCCGCCTGTCAAAGCCAGGTAAAGGTGAAGAACATTTGCTTAATGTGAAATGCAGATAAATCTCTTGTGGGACTCTTAATTATCTTTGGGTATCTGGGTCACAAAGCCTCTAGATTACAGACTCAGCAGGTTTTTATAAATATGGTTCATCTGCTAAATCATTGCTAGTGATTAATTGATTATAAAAAGATCATCAGAAATTTTAAGGCATATGATAATGCAGTGGTGATAAATTAAAGAGATGGATAAACATTCTTTAGCGGTATCTGAAAAGTAGATAAATGTTTTGTTACCATTTTGGAATGTTATATTCTTTATGTTTACTCTCAACATTTGCACTGGCTTGGACCCTGTATGGTGTAAACTTTGCACAATAACACTAGTTTTTGTCCTGGAGACTTCAGTTTAATCCTGTGTGAAAAAGTGGTCTTTCAGTGAAAGTAAAATTAATTACTTCAAACTGCAGATGTTCACAGTGTGGACACCTGGTTTGGGTTGGTCTTTGTACAGCACTTGGAATATGTCCAAAGTCAGTTATGGGGAAAAAAAATGACTTTGGGAGTTTTAATCCCCTGCTTTACTTTAGGATTGGAGAAATGGTGCTTTCCAAGTGCCTGCTCCCCTCCACTGGCTACAATGGCATGTCAGGCAATGCACTCAGTAAGCTGCAGGGATCAGAGCTTAGGTGAGCTAAACCTTGCCCAGGCTGTCTGCCTAACACAAATACCTTCCTTGTTATCAACAGAAAAGACAAATATTAAGAGGTGTAAGTTGGTTCCCGCTGTAGTTAGAACTTCTAAGCCAGAACAGGTGAGTTTGTGGGAAACCTGCTCACAGCTGCATTCAGGTGCTGTCAGTAACAAAAGTTAAAGTGGCTAGAAAAACATCTGAAGAATTCCTTCTCCATCAGCTTTTTTGTTTCTTCTTTCTGTTGTTTTTGTCTCTGAGAGCTTCCATATCAACATTTGAAAGATTTAAGCTTCTAAAGCTTAAGGCTCAATTAGGAGCTGGCCAGTGCAAAGACACTTTACAATTTTATTGACAAAAAATTGTTTCTTTATTGTATTAAGAAAAGTCTGCATGGAAATATATTATTGATGATAACAGAATATTTCAAAGTGTGTTCAGAGTCTACAGCCATTCGTTCCTTTATTCTTCCCACACGTTTAGCTCGTCGTTAGCTTTGCACCCTGCTTGGAGCTCCCGTGTGAGTCTCTCACAAAACCTTCCCTAGCTCACTTCAAACATTCCCTCTCTCTTGCCTTCCCTTTCAAGCTTATTTAGATGACCTCTTGAAGGAAAGCCATGTTTTCTTAGGTATAAATTACATGCATGCCTGCATGGAGCACAAAGTCAATATTTACTTGTTTTCTTTATCCGGCAACTGATTTAAAAACTCGGCACAGTTGGGAAATGAGCCGCCTGCGGGGCCTCGTCGATCATTTTAATGCCTTTGCTGTTGTCTTTCAGATGTCTCACGCAGCCACTAGTGCCTTTTGCCGTTCTATTAAGCTGCAGTGCGAGCTCTATCCCTCCCGAGAAGTTGCTATCTGCTTGGACCCCTACTGCGGCCTCGGCTTTGTCCTCTGGTGCCTCTGCAGGTGAGGTTTCTCCTCAATCCTTTAAAATACGGTGTTGAATCAAACAAAAGCAGGATGATGTGAGGACTAAAAGGATGGGGAAAGCAGAGAATGCCCCTGGAACCAACACAGGTGATTGGAGCTGCCCAAAGCTGTACAGAGAGGCCCTTTGCTTGCACAGGGCACTGCCTCGGGTGTTGAGGGCTTGCTGGAGTGCAGAGCAACCGTGGGGCTCTGCACTGACCCGGGCTGCTCCGTGGCCTCTCTGCTGGGGCTGCCTCGTTCCGTCTGGTGAAGACAATACCCTACCTTAAGCGAATCCTTTCTTCTTTTTCATTGTCTGATCTGAAAGCATGAGTGAATATTGGGCACGTCCTTATTAGTGGATGCAGTTTCTTTTTTGGAGAGGCATAAAATATGGTTTTATTACAGAAAGATACTTGAATGGCAGTAGTAAAGCTACTAGAAAAAAAACAGTGAAATGTGTATCAGCCATTTTTTATTAATAGGAAACTAGAAACATAGCAGTTCTCTCAGTCTCTGCACTCCAGGGATGTTACAGTTCAGCACTGAAAGTGGTTGCATTGATTTTTTTTTCCCCTTCTTTTTTTCTTTTTTATTTTTTCTTAATGTTTATGTAAAGGGGAAGAGCTATGGGAATAGTCAGCAAGCATATTTTTACTGAGGCATGTTAGAGTTGCAGTAACACAAAATTTTGCTCACTCCAATGAAAGCTCTTCAGGATTATCAGTATGCCGCTTTTAGTTGCTCAAATTAAGATAACCCAAGATAACCCCATAACTTGTTCTCAACAAGTACTATTTAGAAGTATTTTAATGTCCTTTCTCTTTAAAATATATGTTATTAAGTGCAAAATGCCTCCCAAATTATCAATATGACCCTATTCATTCTTGGCCAGTATTTATATTGATTTATTAGAATCTAGATTTATTTGGAATATTAGTCCAAATTTTACATAGTGATTAGAGATTACTTTGTTCTGAAAAACTACAATATTTCAATGTGTCCAATACAAAATGTGTCCAATACAAAATAGAAATATTGGGACTACAAAAAAACTCAGAAAACATTTTACAAATCAGGTGAGGATCTCTATATAAGGTAAGCTTTTAAAACATTGATACCTTTAAGTCATCTGACTTTTCTCTTGCAGAGAAATGTGTTGCAGTGTGGCCTAGTTTTGGTACTTTTAGGCCTTAGTTTAGCTGTGGGGCCAGAGTCATTGGCCATGTTGAATCTAACATGATGCATCCAGCAACTTAACCCCAGGAGAAGATTGTCAAAGCAGGAGGGGAGAGTTCAGCTGAGGAGCTTATTTCTCTATGGGAAAACGGGGGACCTGGGGCATCCAAGCATCATTATAGATCAGCAGAATACAGATGAAATGTTGGCTTGTCCGGAAAGCGAGACTTTTGTGGTGTCTACAACTCTCCCTTCCTCTCACAGAAACTTGTGTTTGTTGTAAACATGTGCAACAAATAATAGTGTTGCCCTTATGTCCTTCTCAATACTGCTAATAGTCAACCTTTTGCTAGGGAAGACTGTGTGTAGCTGCAGTAAGGCAGTGAGCGCATGGGAGAAGGCAAACAATCAAGGTCTGAGCTCTTTTGTGGCTCGTAGAAGGAATGGAAAATTTTATGTTATTTTCAAAGAAGAGGAAGGAAGAAAAGGAGGTTGAAAGAACTGAGATCGGGACAGGCACACTCCAATCTCGTGAGCCACCGTGTCCATCTCTGCTTTGCCACTGATCTCCTGTTCCAGTAAAACCAGAGAAATTGCAGTCTGCTTCAGTAGCCTGTCGTTTAGAGAAAGCTGCCATCAGATACAGCTTCATGAATTCCACTTACTTACAAAATTAACTTCCATTTCATTGCTACTTTACAATGAATTATGTTTGATATGTTTTTTAATGGCATAAAATGCATTACAAGGTTACTAGATACTTGCTCTCTGCAACTTAAAACTTTGTAACTTTGTATTTGACTCTTTGTAATTGAGAATACCATAATACTTCCCAATATTTTGGAAAGTGCTGTCCCTGCTTGAGCAGGGGGGTTAAACTAGGTGATCTCTAGAGGACCCTTCTCAACTATTCTGTGATTTTAGAGCCTAGATTCTACCTCAGAGGGATTTACTGTCGAGTTGTGATTGTCTGTCATCACTCCCACTAACTAAATTAATGCTTCTAATGGCATATGGAAGTAAAGCTGGATCTTCCAAGTTTTGAGCAGCTTTTGGATTTTGAGGTTTAAATAGGAATTCTTCACTTGAGGAAAACAGAAGGAAGGGAAAACAACCTCCTGTGCCTGGTGCAGTTAAAATGGCAAGCAGGGAAATCTTCCTGTAAATTATTTTTCCACACTATCTAGACCAGAAGAGGCATGAGGAAAGAGCTAAGCAGCTATCCCCGTTGTAGGTGCTTAGCTGCTGTGCTGGCTTGCTGCTCCACCGTGCTCCAGAGAGCAGCATTCTGTGAGCTCAGAGCTGCTATGGAGCCCTGTGGAGCATAGAGCCAGCCCCTTCCTTGGTAAGTATGGGGCACATTGCATAGTTTTGCAAAGTGGTTTTTTTAATTATTATTATTTTATGTCACAGAGAGTGTAAAATAATAAAGAAAATAAACCTTGCAAAGGCAATACATGTTAAAAAAGAAAAAAAGGGATTGCCCAGTTTCCTCCAAACTGGCTGCATGCTCCAGCAGGGTGTCCTTGGAATCGCTATCACAGAACAGCCCCAGCCTGAAGCAGCCTAGGTTAGGTGTGTGCCCAGACAGCTTCTCTGTGGCCTGTCCTGTCCTTTCTGCAAGCTCTGATCCAAGTGAATTTGAAGGCTTTTGCTCGTATGTGTTGATTCCCTCAGGATACCAAGGCTCTTTACAGGCTTCAAATAGGTCTAGTTTTTATGTGCATGGCAACTACCAAATGCTAAATACAAATATCAGATGCTCATCATCTAGTATCCAGCATCTCCTGTAGAAATACAGAGAAGAAATGCATAGCTCTAAGAAGGTTCAGCAGTACCTACCTGGCTCCTGCATTTCGGTTGAAAAGCAGTTGGTATCAACTGAGAATGGCAACAAGGAGTAAGGGCAACAGCATGTTACTGGTCTGCCAAAATACAATTCCAAATTGGAGTTGCCATTTGTCCGCATTAATTACCCTACTGAAATTTCTGGAACTGTAACAAAGCCTCGGACTTTATTGTTAATCCTCCCCAACACAACATGGGGTAAATCTCTGACTCAGTGGATCAGCTAATTGCTGAGGTAACTGCCAGGCCTCCCTGCCGGCTGCCAAGGCAGCACGCGGCCCAGCGGCCCTGGGGCTGCGATCAGATGGCACCGGGACTCCAGGATTCATCCTCGGGCATTCAGCTGCGGTATTCCTGGGCAGCCCTGTCCCGGAGGAGACAGACAAGGCTTTTCAATAACTGCATGGCCCTTACATGGCCCTGCCCACCCTCACAAATGAAGGTCTCTGGCCTGTTCAAAGCAAGGATTTGTTGTGAATACTTTTTTTTCCTCAAATTGCTTTGCAGTCCCCTAAGGAAAGGGGTTATTTCTAAAGGTTGATCTCCCACCTCAGCTACCACTTCCTTTTACTCTGCATCTGCATCCAGTCTTTTTGACAAGATGGGACAGTGGTGCTCTATAGAATCACAGAATCACAAAATGGTTGAGATTGGAAGGGACCTCTAGAGATCATCGAGCCCAACTTTTTTCGTCTGCTCCCTTTCTTTGCTTGCTCCTTTTGCACTTTGTAGAAATGATGGAGGCTGATAAGCAGGTGTCCAGATCCCTCAGTTATTCCCTGCAGTTCTGTGCACAGTGAGCTGTGTCTTCTGTTATAAGACTGTTATATCAAGAGATTGCATCTGTTGCTTTCGGTGGCAACAGATTTCTGCAACAGGGGAGGAAAGTTTCTTGCTTTAGTTCCCAATGTTTAAATAACTAAAACTTGATTTTTGTACAGATTCCAATGCCTTAAATGCCATTACTAAAATGGCAATTTTAGCTTCCACAATTTATATTGAAGTTGCCAGGATTGACTCTCAACCTGCAGAATTATTTCCTCTGACAGTAAATGCTTGGAACTACTACTCCCACAGCGAATATATTTTCTTAATGTCCCCTCTGCACTCCCCAAAGACACAACATTCAAAACAGTTTTGTTATTTCTAGTATGAGAAGGATAGTGGCTTAACCATCTCTGGATGGCTGCCTTGTTTCAAGAAGATGAAATGAAATAAGTCCATTCATTCCATGCCGTTGTTTCAGAATTAACAAAGAAAAGTCTCCAACGTCTCTACCCTGCATTGGGCAGTGCTGGAATGTGCGATGGGAAAGGTTCGTGTCTGTTGGGGACCACATTTAGCTTTATCCATGACCCTCCAGAGGAACCTTCCTCAACTTCAGCCTATTCAAGAGCATGGCCTCGGCTTCACTGGTGGCATCCACATTAAGCAGATACCCTCTAACCTCTCCAACTGATTTGAGCATTTGAGCCTACAAGGGAGCATTTCTCTTCAAAACACTGGTGACATTCAGCTTATCTGGGGCTAACGTGGAAGGATAGCATCTGAATTTGCAAGGATGCATGGCTGGGAACATTTTGCTGCTTGCAGTGGTTCAACAAAGCCAGCCCAACATTTCTGAGATGTGTTCAGGGAGGTGAGCCAGGCCATGGCTGGCAGCAGGGTGACCAGATGCTGCAGAAAACAGCTCAGCTGGGGAGCTGGGGTGTCTCTGAGCTCCCTAGACTGCTCCTGTGAATCGGATGATGTATGTGGCTAATTCAACCACACTAGATAGGCAAGGCCTGTGCTGGTCGTCCTTTTTCCAAGCATGCTCCTGGTTTTGATACGACAAGAATAGCACACACCTGAGATTCTGCCCCACAGGAAGTTCCTATCCTATTAGACATTTTTTGCTGCACTGAATTTTAGATCGGAGCTCTCCTGTGTTTCTGGGGGGTTATAAAGATTTCTGTGCTCAGAAAAGGTTCTATCAAACTCTTAATTTGCTTCTATCTAATTAAATTGGTTTCTGCAGTCCGAGCCTGTGGTTATCTAGCTTGCTTATGAAAATGCTAGTTGCAGTCTCAAGAAATAGCCAAATGCAGGTGCCTTCATGCTGTGTTGTTGGTGGTAGGAATCTTAGAGAGAACAAAAATATGTTTATTACTTGTCCAACATAACTTGGATCAAGGAGAAGAGCCACTTCACCCACTGACTAGTGTTGCCAAGGGGGAAAGATGTTGATTTGGTATGTATTTGTATTCCCAAATTCAACCATTTTGGACTATTTCCCAGTGGTAAGTCCTCTGAGTGCACTTTTCTGGGCAGAGTTATTGCGTGTCCATTTGATTATGTTTTTATTTTGGGATATTTTGCTGAGCTGAATAAGTGGCACTTACAGGAGCTTAATGTGGTTCAGATCAATCTAAGAATTCTCCCATGTTTGCACTGCTGGCAGCCTTCTTTAATGTGCAGATTTTTCCCTCTGATAGTGGTTGCAGCACCTAGAAGGGTTTAAGGAGAGGGAATGGGTTGGATGCTGAATCTCTGTATACCCTATTTATACTGCTTGGAGCCTACCAGAGTTTCCTAACCTAGTGTTTACAATTTCCCATTTATTTAAAAATATTTGTTTGCCAGCCCAATTACACACCTTGGTTGTTTGTGGAGCCCTAGCCCAAACTTCATAGAATTGGCAAAGAAAGAAAGAGTCGAGCAATATTTATAGTAAAATCTGTTGCTACTCCCTAGCTGGGTTTGATCTGTCAGGACAGGCTTTGGTAGCATTGCCAGCATCTTTATCAAGTGCTTATGAAGCACTTGCTTGGGGTTCAGTTAGACTGTGTTCTGATCCCATAAAAGCAACATAAAAGCAAAATACTTCATTTGACTGTCCTGTGCTATCGCTGCTATTTTGACTGTGTCTGAGAACACATCTCTTCATGGCAAGTCACTGTTCATGAATCATCAAGAGTGGAGTAAAGGTGGACAAGTAGTCAAAGATTTTATTGCATGATAAATGAAATTATTTGAACTATAGTTCATATTTAGTCCGTGACATGCTCTGACTCATACTCCAGCAGAGTCCTAAGATGTTTGGATTATTAACAGCCATTGCAGCTGGATTTGTAGAGCTTTTATGCCGTGTAAAGACGTCCAGGTCAAACACACTGTTCGAAATGGTGCCGCTTCTGAGGGCGCCGCAGTCCAGGGCCACGTGCCAAGGACAGGAGCTGGGAGAGCAGCTCCTCTCCAAGAACCGCAGGGCTTCCTAATGTCAAGTGTTATGGAGATGCTAATATTCCTGAAAATAAAATTTCATTCGGTGTCTTACCTTGGGCACTCGGGTTTGAAAGTGTCGGCTTTATTTTACCAAGCTGGCATTTTAATTTTTCAAATCACAAATGGATTTCTCTCATGTGCATCATAAATCTCTGGGGCTTTATGGTCCTTTTCCAGAACTCCTATGATTTGGGGGTTTTATGTTGTGACTGTTCTGATTTGAAAGATCTACAAATCACTGATTAAAATGTGAGGGGAACTGTAAAAGTGGTGGTAAATCTGCCTGTTGGATATGACTGATCAGCATAGGGCCCAGAGGAAATAAAAACATCAATTTGGGAATATTTTTATTTGTTTTGGGAGAATCACTGGTACCTTAGCAATTAGTTTTGACAGAACTCTTTCCTTCAGGGATCCTAATAACTGTCTTCTCTCAATACTTGTGCTCCCTGGATATCCAATAAACAAGAGATGTTGGATATCTTGTTTTTAAAAGTTCATAAAACTTTCACAGAAAAAATATAAAGCCACATTTATTGTTAAATTGGGGCCAGATTTACTTCCTTGAAAATGATTGCAAACTTCCTGCTCTCCTCAGCAGGAGAGAGTTATTTTCATGCTAAGTAATCAAGTACTCTTTTAATCAAGGTATCTTAAATGGTAATTGCTCAATCTTAATTATTTGTCAGCAACACATAATTTTTGTTGATATTGTAATATCATTTATTAGCAGAATTAATAACCCAGCTGTTTTGTTCTCTTCCATACACTTCTAACAGCACTAAGCCCACTGGCATTTGGAGTAAATCAGTATTTTTAGGACCCTGCTCTGCTTACATTCCTGTTGATTCCTTATAGATTCTGACAGTGTAACAAAAAGCAGAATTTTCCCCCTAATGTTAAACTTGTGCAGCTGTAGAGCACTTGTAAGATATTACTAAGGTTCATTCAGTGCTTTGATAAACTTTGGGTTCTAGCATCCTTTAGCTAAAGGCTAAAGAAGCCTTTAGCACCTGTTAACAAGTCTTATATATCTTTGCAGCGTTTATTCAGGACACCAGTCTATTTTGATTCCTCCCTCAGAACTGGAGACCAATCCTGCTCTGTGGCTCCTGGCCGTGAGTCAGTACAAAGTGAGAGACACTTTTTGCTCCTACTCGGTCATGGAGCTTTGTACTAAGGGCCTCGGTTCGCAAACGGAGTCGCTGAAGGTGAGTGACGCTGCGGCCGTGCGCGACGTGCAGCGCCCGAGCACCTCGCGCGCCCGCAGCCAGAGGAAGGCAGCAGCAGGCAAGGGAGCTTCCACCGTGCCCTGCCAAACGCTGTATATTGAATTAGTATCAGCCATCCCCTTTCCAATCACAAGGCTTTTAAGCATCAAGGACAGGCTTTAATTTACCCAGGCTTTCTGATCTGCATTGCAGTCTGTGTTGGTAGGCAAATGTTGGAAAACGTGGGTGTAAAAGTGCAAAAGGCCTGAGGATTAGTCTATTTTCCATTGAATTTTATGAATTTCCTTGGTATATGAGGCACTAGTTTGGTTTTGGTCCTTACAGTTAAATAATCGCATACTCAGAAGTACTGTATTTCTTTAATGGGGTTGTCCTCTCTGTCTGTGTGTGTGTTTACCACTATTAAAAGCCAGGCAGCAAATTATATTTCTGAAATTTGGAATTTCCAGCATGCTACTGAAATAAATGAGTGCTCAAGCTACTGATGTTTATGTTGTCTCCAGCCCTTACCACCCTCACTTAATAATTTCCAAATCATTTTTTCCCAGGCTAGTTAATGCTTCCTGTTTACCGTTATTCACTGGAGCTGGGAAGCATTACTGGGAAATGGCATTTCTTCCCTTCAGAATTAGCATGCACATTTTGTTTTAAATGCTGGAGTGGAAGTGCCAAGCAAATATGTGTGCTCTTCTCGGATATTGGACTATCACCTGGCCATCTGGCTTTCAGGAGAGGTTGAAATTATCCTGGCAGCTCAGCCTCTGTTCTTCTTTGAGGCATAATTCCTAGACATAAGTCTTACTACTAATTTTTTTACCTTTAATTCTACCCCTTTGTGGCATTTGTTACATTTTAACTTCTTTTTAGGCAAGGGGACTGGACCTTTCACGTGTACGGACATGTGTAGTAGTGGCTGAAGAACGACCCCGAATAGCTCTTACTCAGTCATTTTCAAAGTTATTTAAAGACCTTGGGCTCCATCCACGGGCTGTCAGCACATCACTCGGCTGTAGAGTTAACCTGGCTATATGCTTGCAGGTAAGATTTCTCACACCTTAAGCTTGAATAAGCAGTAGTTTTGAGAAGATGGTTCTTAGTAAGAAGCATTCATTGTATTTCATTTGGCTGCTTGGTTTTAAACATAATAAGAAAATGCATGTGGTGCTTAATGTTCTTCTTACATATACAGATAGTAAAATGCTGTTATTTTGTCAGTGAACACTGTTCGTCCCGCATGTTGCATTCATAGCATTTATTCTGCCCATGAATACAGTAATTCAGAAAAGTGCATGGTAGTGACAGAATACATATTATGTGCTCCAAAAACTGTATTTAGTCTTGCAATGTAAAGTTCAGTTTCCAGGTGCTTACTTTAGTGTACTTTAGAGAATGGATTCTTTCTGTATACAGAATAATTCTCATCTTTATTTAATTAACTATATAAATGTTTTGTGTGTGCAATTTAGAACCTACATAATGAAAATTTATGTTGCAATGTCTTGTGCGTTCATTCTATTTTGTCCCAGTAATCAGAAGAAAGTCCCCAAGGAGAATCTGGGATTTAACTTGAATTCTTTAAAAACCTTTCTTAAATAATTGATTTTAAGGACAGACTATATAGTCTGAATTTCTGAACAGCCTCTAGATTTTCACCCAATGACAAGAACACTAAGCAAGTAACTTTAGGCTGAACTGCAGTATATAATTTAATCTTTCAGGACTCCAAATGATGAAAATGTACTTGCTTTTTTATAAGATGTTATATTTTAATTAATTTTGCCTTATTTCTAGTTTAAATTTCTCTGGCTTTCGATTCATCCACTTTTTATTTTATTACACTTTTCTAATCTACAGTAAAAATCTCATTTCTGTATGACTCTATATCACATCTTGGTCTTTGTTAAATAGAGGAAGAATTTTAAGATAGGCTTTCCTGGCCTATATCTCATTTTTATGACTCCTTCCTGGTCCCTTTCTGCCCTTTCAAATCTGATATCAGAACTATATATACTATTCCCAACATAGTCTGACAGGTGTCTTACTGAGATGTCATTTGATTTCCAACTTATTAATGCTTTTATATGTACAAGAGTCATCTTAGCATGTTGGCCTCTGCATTGGCTTGGAAGAGACACAGCCGTTTGATCTCCTGCTGATTCCCCCACCTCTCCAAACTCAGTTTCCCCACGATATCTTACATTCTGTATGGTACATTCAACATTTAACTCTGGCAGGTAGCCCTGATTTACACTGAGGAATTCTTGATGTGTAAGCAAAAACATACATAATTTTTTAAGTATGGAAGCAGGAAATAGCCTTTCTCAGTGAAACCACAACAAGGCATTTGCTATTCTTTTCCAGATTATCATTTATATAAGGATTTTTTTATTTATTTTAGGAGAGGTCCAAAAATGTGACATGTATAGGTGATTATTTTAGCACAAACCAATAGATTATGCCTGTCTTATCCCTGTTGAACACCACTGAAGAATCATGGCTAGAAGTGACCTTGATGTTCAGCAGAAACATGAATTAGAATCAGAAAATACTATCAGAAAATGAATACAGGAGCCATGTCACATCACTATTTCTTCTTACCTTCCTTCTGACTATCAATGACTTACCTTCCTTCTGACTATCCCTTCAGCCCAGGGCTAATTAAGCTAATTTATTTTAATTATTGTTATCATACATATGACAAGACAGAGCTTGAACAGGGTTAGAAGTCATTTTCTGTCTCAGAGATAGAGTTATTTTATTTGATGTTTAGTAATTACTGCCATACCTATTCTGCAGGAATAAAAGTTCAAGAAAATTTCTTGTAATCTCAAAAGCAGAACCTGAATCCTTCAGAGCAAGTTCATCTTTAGCCTAATAAATCTTAAGAAATACTCCTGAGAAAATTTTGTCTTTTTAGAGAAACTTCTGTGAACTCAAGCAGCATCTCTCCCATATTTCTGTCATTGACTTCACCTAAAAAAATACTGATTCAAGTTTTGTGATTTCTTCAACTGAGAGGTTTCTGGTGGGAATGCAAGCCTCTTCATTTCTTTTTCCTTATCTGGAGTGATGTGTATGTTAAATCTTTAGGGCCTGCCATTTCACACAGGATGATACAGAAGATACCTGTGTAACCCAACTGGCAATTGAAGGTTGGTGTGCTTCATGGTCAGGAGCTCGGCCAAGGTCAAGGCTCAGCTGGGAGGAGCACAGCAGGCACTGGGCTAGCTGATCACCTGCAACTAGAAGAAAAAATGACGGAGAACCAGTTGGGCTCGCTTTTTGGTAGCTTTTTAAAGTTAATTTTTTCCTAAAGCTCCAGCCACTTGAAAGTGCCCACTAATCTCTTACAGAGGAAGGGAAAGACCACACTTGAGCAGCAAATGCTCTAACTTCTCCAACAGGATGGGGTCCATCAGCTCCCCTGTGGAGCTGAGATGGAGCTTTCTGCATCGTTGCAGGTTTCTCTAAAGAGCAGCTTGAGCCATGGGACATGCTGGAACTGGACAGGAAGGATGCTGAAGAGAACAAGTACAACATCTCTCTCGACTAGGGAAGTTTGCTTGCCACTAATGAAAGTCTCCCTTTCTGGGCAGATTGATTCTGGCTTGCAATGGTCTGCAGTGTTTATAAGTTTCACAGAGAAGTCATTTATTCAGAACAAGCATAAAGTGTGGCAATAGCACTAAACAGCTGTAAGCCAGATCTGATGCTGTGTTAAAATGAGCCCCACTGGAGCAAAGCCAAATACACTTAGAGAATTTGGAAGTCCCAGTTGGTTTGGAGTTTGCCTGGGTTTTTTGTTTGAATATGGGTATCTGCCTTATGATTGTGTTAGCTCTTTGTCTGAAATTTGCTTCTTAGGTGGTTGTTTGCACAAGTTTCTTTAAGAGCTTTTGAATCAAACTCTGAAACTGAATCACACGCAAAGGAATATTATAATGGTATTGACTGTGAATTTAAGAATAGCGCAAAATGAGGGCTTTGAGTGAGATAATTTACAATCTGGCTGACAATTTAGCTTAGCGTTCATTTGTGTTTGATGTTCATAACTTCATTTAGTTATACTAGGATTTTGTATCTTAAACCAATAGACAAATAGCAGTAGATTCTCTAAAGAATGGCTTGGTTGGAATGAAAAAAAGGCATTTCAGAACAGTCTGAATTTTCTAACATTATCCTTCCAGGTGGAATAGGTTTTGAAGCATCTATGCCAAGGGTAGTTTTAAAGGAGTTTGAAATATTACTGAGGACATTATTCATAAGCATCACTGCAAAACATGTAATTTTCAGACAGAATATAAAGATACAGGCTTACATCCTTTAAAGCATCTGGTACTAGACACTGCCAAAGATGTACTTAATTAGGCTGAAAGCTCTTTCCAAAAAGTCTGGGAGTTTATGGATAGTAATATTCCAGCATTGCTTGTGGTCTCTTCTTTTTGTTGGATGGTTGAACAGAATGAATTTTAATCCTTGGTCAACAATGCTAAATTAGCATTGTCTCCAATGTATTCCAGAAAAGGTTAATGATTTCTAGATTTTTAACGCTGCATAAGAAAATTCTGAAGTGTTTGAATCGATAGCATCTGGCTTTGTATTTGTTCTTCCAGGTAGCATAGTCAAGTGGATCAGGTCCCTACAACACCATCCAGCACAGCAAAAGCTGTAATTCATATAACTCTACATTCTTTCTAAAAGTTATGTCTACTAGTTGTTTTTCTAAACATACCTTGCTATTGCTTTTGCCCCTTACAACAAAAGACCTTTGCAGGTTGCCTTCTGTATGGGCAGACTCTAACTCAGCTTGGACATGGTGCTCTTCAATACCATCTTAACGTCAGTTCCTTTTTTTTTTCCTTTTCTTTTTTTTTCCAATAAATAAAAATTGAAGTCCTTAAGTGCTTCATGGGGAGAATATGCTGATTTTTCCAAAAAGGTTTTTCTGATCTCCTTCCTTCGACATAGAAGAGGTGTGTATGTGTCCAAACATGTACATACTCATATACATATACACATGTATGTATGTGTGTAAAAACTTCATAGCAGAATTTGACCTTTTATTAAAGTTTACTTTGAAAAGAAATTCATTATGATAATCCCTTTGGTACAGCAGAGCTTTAGCCTACCAAATGAATCATTTCAGATAAGGCTCACTGACAGAGTAATGCGTTATCATTTGTATTCATTTCCTCTCAAATTTAAAGCAAATTTGCTATATTTCTTCTGATGCAGTCACTTTGGACTAGATTTTTAGAGTTACTTTTCTGAAAATAAATAATTATCTTCATCTTTAGGCACTTAAATACCATTACTGTCTGACCTCTTACGGCTGTATAGTCACAGATAATTGTCCAGGAATTTCTGAGATGAAATGATTGCATCCAGCGTATTTTAATTCTCATTAACTAGCATCTCAGCATTCTCAAAAGAGGGAAGAATAAACATGAAAAGAAGCTCTTTTCTGACAAAGGCACAGATGGTTCTCTAGAAAGTAAGCTAATTTCCATTTAAATACTTGAAATAAATATTTTCATTTTTATTCGACCTGCTACTTAATTTCAGTTGAGCAAACACTTGTATGAATTGTTCATTTTCCTTAGTAAACCCTGAAAAATGTACTAGTAGATCTGCCTAGGCTGGAGCAGGAGAGCAGAATTCATCTGTCTTGACTTAACCTCAGTGGCATCTTGTCTCTTTAAAAGTGACCTAAGTTATCCAGTATCCATCTACAGTGAGCAGAAGGGAGCAATACTTCCAAGGAGAGCTTCATTCAGCCTCCTCAGGTGTCTATGTGGCGATGGGATTTACCAGCATCTGGCAAATCTTCCTGCCTTTTGAAACACTCCTTTGATGGCCACAGTTGTATGAAATTAATCCTACCCTACTGTTCAGCAAAGCAAGCTTCACTAGTAAATTTAGGAGTAAAACTAACCCTTCATTTTATTTAGTGACATGTCACACATTTTGGGGACCTTCCATATCCAAAGTAATAAGGGGATTTGCCATTAAGGGCTTGCTCTGAGAAGGGTGCAGTGGGGGACTGTGCTCTTCGTCACAACTCTAGACTATGGTTCACATTAACCTATGGAGCACAGCTCTGGGAGAGTTCCTTCAGATTCAGTGTTTATTGTCTTTACGATGAGCCATGCTATGAGGTATGTGCCATTCTTAGGTTTATATCAAAAAGTCCATTTTTGAACATCCATCAAAAGATGCAGAATGGTGAATATTAAGGCCACAGTCTTAGATAGATAGAAAAAAACAATTCTTAGGACTTCTGATTGCCTAGTTCATGGTTTTTAACATTGAGGAGGGGATTAGGAAAAAGCTTTCAGGTAGACCTTTGCCTTCAGTGGAAATCAGGTGTGAGCTGTGTGGTGATTATCCGTAATTCTAACTTTCTAGGGAGGTCCTTAGCGTGGTTTTGACCTGCAGTGCTCTCCCAGCCCGTGTATGCCTGCATGTTGTGGAGATTGCATGGGCCAGCAATGATTTGCCTTTGGCAGCCTGTGCTGCCAAAGAGATTAGTCCCATAGATAATGACCTATGCTCAACTAGTTTATAGCCAGAAAATGGTCTTTGGAGATTCTCTTATACACTATATAACATGCAGAAAATACTTTCTGTATTGTGTCAAATGCTATGAAAGTTGTGTACTTGTTTGCTGCCAGCATTGCAATGTCTCTGTCTGGCAATGTCATTTTGCACGGGCAAGTTGAACTGGTCACTCAGGCCTGGGTTCAGAGTCTGCCTCTTTCAACACAGTTGGTTCCACAATGCTAAAAGCCATGGCTGGTCCCAGGAAGAGGATGCTGAGACCTGAGCTGTTCTTTCTAGAGCTCTTATTTACAAGCCATACGTGGCTCCGATCCTCTCAAAGCTCTCTCCAGATCTGCAGCATACTCAGCCGTGACGCATTAGTAACTGCTGAATTTTAACAATCCTCATGTTTTGTTGCAGTTACACTGCATTCTTCAACATAGATGTTTCCTCTGCATCTAAAATATACTTCTCCAGAGTCCCCCCTGGGTTAGATATTCTCGAAGGCAGTAGCAGCTTAGTGAGAAAGAGGACAAGTCACTCTTGTCTTTTGTCTCTACACTGCATTATCAAATATGGTGGAGAACTGATGGGTTTTGTTGGCTTTTAAATTTACTACTTTGTATACTTATTACACTGTTTATCATGGCAAATAGACTAAGGATGAAGAATTATTGAACTATGAAGTTACTCCATTTAGTTATGGTCTTACAGTAATTAGATTGCGCAAGAAGCTTTGATTTTATTTCACCCTAGGAGCAGATTAATTTGTATGAAAAAAGGTGTAAGTATCTCTCTCTTTCTCCGTTGTCTACTAATATTTTTTTCCTGAAAGATTGCTTACTGATGGCTTCCAGAGGACATCGCTTACAAACCTGTTTTATTAGCAAAACGCAGATCTGTTTCAATGGATGCACATTAAAATAGCAGGGCCATAATGTTTACTGACTTCTTCACAAGAAAAGCAGTATACTGGACACATGTTTTCCACTAACAACATTGTCTGTAGCGTCCTAAAACCATTTAAATCTGTTTGTCCAAGGTTAGCAGTCTATAGCTGTCTCTTCTGTTGCTCTACTAAAATGTTGACACCTCATTTTTTTACTTTTTTTAACCTTTAATGGTATAATGGTTAATTTGTAAGATTCCTGTATTTGACATTGTTTTTCTTTTTATTTTACTCCCTGCTTTTTGCATTCTCCTCTTTTTTTCTCCCACCCTTCATTCCCATTTTTTATTATTATTTTTGTCTTGTGTTACCTTCTTTCCTTCTCTCCCTCATCCCTGCTATTTCTGCTGCTATAGCCTCACAGGCTGGGGAAGCTGGCCGAGCAGGTAGGGGATTTTCATGTTCCCTCAATACCCACCTATCAGCTTCCAACAGTGGGACAGACTAGAAATTGAGTCTGGAGATTTGGGGATTTTCAGATCCTTCTTTAAAACACCAACAAGTTTAATATAGCCTTACCTGGATGCAGGTTTCATCAAATATTAGCTGTCTGTTTTAACTGTTTCATTCACAGTGAAAATAACAAATGCCATCATTATTGTCTTTGATTTTCAAACTTGACTGTGTCCATTATTTTATAAATCAATTCAGGTTTAGTTCTATTTTTTAAAGATAACCAATTTTTTTCTTGTCTTTTTCCTTTTTTTTAACATTGCATACATTTGAAATACTTTCTCCACTCAGCACTAGTCTGTTACACTGCTGAGTATATTAGTAGACTGAAAGTTGTGTTGTTAATAGCTAGAGAGGTTATTGTATCTTGTACTGTGTATGACAAGCTAAAGAGGCTAACATGCATGTGCAGCTCTATTACTCCTTTCTCCTCTGGTGGTGGGTCACCCTCAGTGTTTGTACAGTAAGTATAAAATGCTAGGAGCAGCTCTTTCCCCCTTTAGGTTCCAAAATTTTGTATTTGTGGAACTTTATTACAATTTTCTGTGCTGAGCAAATTGTGGAACTGCCAGCAAGCATTGCAGAAAGACAAAATTTAGGCCTAGACAAATCTAAAGTTAAAAGTTGTGCTACACAATATAATTCAAGCAGGAGAGACGTTGTCTGATGTTTTATTTAGTAAAAAGCTAGATAACTGATAAAGAAATTCCTGCAGCTGTAGGTTCCCAAGGTTAGGTGAGCTTATCTTCTGGGAAGATAATTTCCAAACTTCTGATGTTCCCAAGTGCAGTTGTGGTTCTTTTTCTAGCATTTGTTTATTAGTGAAATGATGTATGCAGGAAAGAGCCCTATCCCAGGGCATTGGAAATAGCGATGATGTTCACAAGGTGTTGAGTTGAAAGTCTTGGAAAAGGGACATTGCAGACTACAAACTGCAGCAAAACTGTGGGTGGAGAGGCCTGGAGGACTAACTGGATGAAAGAAAACGATAAAATTATCCTATTGTTGTTCAAGTAACTCAAGATTGTGACTTAAAATAAGGATATAACTATGCAGTGGAAGACTGAAAGGGAACAGAGTAATTGCCTATAGATCTTCAGTCCCCTTTGGTCATGTCATGCGTGCTACCTTTAATATCTTTAGCTTCAAATGTATTCTCTGTTGCATGTGTAGAAGATTCTCGTAAATCATGCTTCACATTCCTGACCATGTGCTTCTGCCATTAAACTGTGTCTCAGCAATTTCTGCATTCCTTTTTATGGCAAAATGTTTAACATGTTTATATGTATCCATGTGCTGAGTACTTGGCCTTCTGTAGCAAGTAAAACCTGTGTTGACATTTGTTTGGTTAAGTGGTATGGCCGCTTGATGTTTTTACAAACCACAAAGTAGCAGCTCCCTCACGGTAGGTACGTGCTGTGGTGCTCTTGGTATGGTAAAGCTGAGCTTTGGTTGATAATAGCTTAAATATAAATTGTCATTTTGTTAGCCTAAATAGCAGTGAAATCAATGTTCGGTGATTTGAGGGGTAAAAGAAGAAAGGAAAAAGTAAAAACGCTTTCTTCCTCCTAGCCTTCAAGTTTTGATTAGTTGATGTTGTTGTTTACAGGGAACGTCTGGACCGGACCCAACCACAGTGTATGTTGATATGAGGGCGCTGAGGCACGACAGGTTGGGACCACCTTTTTCTTTGTTCTATAGTACACATATTTAATGGAGTTTCTAGCAAAAAAAAAAAGCTTCTTAATCACACCTCACGTTCCTACAGAACAGTGCTAATCCTCCTAAATAGTTTATGCCAGCTCCTACCAGCGACCAGGAATAGGTACTTATGTTAACTGTTTAATTAATTAATTTTAATGGTCTTAACACTGAGGCATCTGACATGGGTGCTGTGATAACTAATCACATCACACAGAATCACAGAAGGGTCAAGGTTGGAAAGGACCTCTGGAGATCATCTAGTCCAACCATCAAATAATGCCCTGCTTTTAATGTGCTCCAGGTTTTCTGATACTCAATTCAGGTAGTGCAGCCTACCCTTTCCTAAATCCTATAGGAAACTAAATCCTGTTGGGCCAGGACTTTGCAGTGTGTTTTCTGCTTGGTCAGGAATTAACCAGAGGAGAGACCCCAGGGTGATTTTGCTGTAAATCTTAATGCTGTCAGACTATGAGGCAGTGGCTAATTGAGCTCAGCCATTGTGAGCAACCCCACTCCATAACTTTTTTCTTTTTAATCTTTAAAGTTAGAAGTGTATGCAAGAAATGGGAACTAAAATTTACCACCAGTCCTAGTAGGGAGAGCTCTGAAATTTTCTGCGTGGAAGGGAACTTGTCATTTTATGTCTAATTTTAGAAAATACCCACGCACATATGAACATATATTTCATTTTTCTGGTGTTACACTCAGAAGACTAGCAGAGAGACTTCTTTGTAACATTTTCTTTTAATAAAGTTCTATTAACTCTGAAAAAGTGATAGTTCATCAAGTGTTCACCAGTACCTTCAAGATCTTTATCCAAATTGGGCTTTCTTTTGTTTCGTTATTCTTTTTCCTTTTGTAACAGCAGAGATCTTTTTCCCTCGGGTGAGTGTGAACTCTGGCTCTGCCTAAGTGCCTGGATCAGCTTGCAGGGTGGAAACCCCAGGGCAGTGCAGGCCCGAGCTGCCACTCTGAATATCCCCAACCTTCATAAATCCGAGCAAGAGTACAGGCTTGTCACCACACACCGTGGCTGCAGCTTGGATTTCAACCTGAGCACGAGCTGTTCATCCTAGACGGTGCAGACTGGCTCCCCGGCCTGTCACAGTGTCAGCCCGCAGAGAGACAGGGATGTGTCCTGCACGTGCTGGGACACCTGGGTCTGCCTTCTGATGGACACACAGGGAGTTTCAGGGTGTCATCCACCTGAGCTCCAAGTGTGCAGCTTAGGGCAAGTCTGACTGAACTCGCATGTGGTTACTTCTTTCCATTAACTATGGTGTGGGCATGGCATCTTTCAGTGAGATCTACATACAGGTATCTTTTTGTAGTTTGGTGAGTTCAGCAGGTGGAAGGAAGGAATTGCAAGACACTCAAATCTCCTATCCTTTTTTTTACACCTTTTATACTCCATTATTTATAGGCCATTACTACCAGCGGTATTGCTCAGTTTGATCAGTCCTCTGGGGCAGAACTGGATACATTACTCAGCCATAGAAAAGCTGGCCTGTCTGGCCCAGAAGCTGCCCTGCTGTGTAGAAATGGTCCAGCCCAGGGAAATTGAAAAAAAAAAAAAAAAAACAGCCTGTTGTGGCTAAGTGACCCTACATTGCTGCAGTGCGCTTGTGAACGGAGATTTACTTGAGGAAATTAAAGATTTAGGCTGTGAAGAAGAAGTAGGAAGTGGAATGTTTATGTGTGGCCTGGGTTTCATCTGAGGTTAGCCAGCTAAGAGGTGGACATCCAGGAGCCACCTCAGCAACCTCTGCTGTCCCTGTCCCTCTGTGTCCCAACACAAGCCACCAGTTTATCCCAGCTGGCTCTGTTGTGTCAGCATGGGAGGAATCATCTTTTAAGGTATCTTTCTTTCTCTGTTGATGAGTAAAGAAGTTTTCATGACTGAAACAGACCAAACATTTAATTTTTAAATAAAACATCAAGATGAGTCCTGTTCAGTCCATAATGCTTGCTCTGCTCTCAGAGCTTTGAAAGAGCTAAAGTTAAGCCAATCATGATGTGGACACATATCCATGAGCATCACCCAAGTGCAGGAAAAAGACCTACTCTAAAGAGAAGTTGTAGCTATAGAGAGGAGGAAGAAAAAAATATAGATTAACTCTTTATTTGGAATTAATTTTTAATTAAGAGACAAAAGAAATGTATATAGTATTTATTGGAAGAAAAAATATATAAAAGCACATATTTTAAAAAAATACTTAAGAATAATTCATAGTTTAATGATATTTATAAGCAGTAAAGATATATTTGTATTTTTTTCTATCTTTATATAGAGAAAATAAGATTTACTCTTCATAAAATTTGCATATACCATGGTTATGCTGTTTGCCTACTTTAGTATATCATGGAGAAGCTAGTGTCATTATCAAGATCAGACTTCGCAGTGCATTAATTTATATTTAGTGACTGCAGAACGTGAATGATGATCTTCAGAGTTGGCTTCTCAGATTGTGCTAATGTAGATTTTATTTTGATGGATTAAAGCCTTGCCTCATTTACTCAATCCTTTGGAATTAGAATTAGATTCTTAGGTCATAGATTAGGGGAGAAAACAACTTTATTTGACATAGTCTCTTTGCGCTTTCTGTTTGTAACCATTTCCGTGGAACCGAATGTCACTACTACTTAGCAGTAACTAAAAGTTTGTTTTACATAGCTGTGAGAGAATATAGTAACAGCCTACTGAGTCTCCTCAGGTCAATCAGTCCCACACCATATGGGAAAATTGTAATGAGAATTTTTTTTACATTATAGAAAATATTTCCAGAACTTAAAAAAGGAACATCATTATTTTGTTTTTTCTTTGAGTGAAATGGTTTCTGGTTACTATAAAAAGCAGATGTAGCCCAGCTCCAAATACTCACATCCTATTCACTTCTATAAAAAGTAATAATCAGGTTTGAAGTGTTTCAAACTTGCCTGGTAATTATGTGTTTATACACGTCACAGCGTAAGGCAATGTGGTTGTTCCATCACGGTTTTGATCAAAATACCTGTGCCCTGGACAACCTGCCCAGAGGGTGGCCAGAGCCTCCTGTAGCTCCTGTGTTGTGTTGGCCGGCCCACATCAGGTGTCCTGCACATCTTGTGTATCTCAAATTATACTGGACTTATCCAGGAGATGGGAGAGTGAGTAACGTGCTAGGAGCAGGAGTAGCATCCAGCTCTTGTGTGCTGTTGGTGGCAACACATTGGTGCAGGTCCACGTGTCATCTCAGTGATCTTCTGAAAGTGTGTGATTTCCTAAAATTCAAACTTCTTACAAGACTTCTAAAACTAAGCATCTTATTGCAGTATTTCCTCCTATAGTGAAGCCTTATACATACAGAAAACAGAATTATGAGAGCTGTTGTCCTGCCACAGAATAAATCTACTTTGATATCTAGAGATTATTTTAAAAAGACAAAAGAAGAAAAAATCAGTTCAAACTACTCCTACATCCAAACGATGGTAAAAAATTCAAGTATCCCAATTCAGTAGCTGAGGGTGGTAGTTCCTGGGCTCTCAGGGGCTGCAGGTTTATCTTTGTAGGGAAAGATTCGCCCATAAAGTGACTTTATTGTATTATGATATAGTATTTAAGAAGAATTGGATGATACCATTTTGCATGCAGTTGTAATAGTTTTCTGTTCAAATTCTGTTTACACTGATTACTGAACTACATCCACATTTTATACTAACCTGGCCTGAAGGCTTTTGACCAGTGTTAATAAACACTGTTCTCATTTTTCTTTTGTACTGCCACTTCTCATATCCTACTGATCCTAGCTTTAAAATTCTTTATGCCAGTTAGTGAAATAATACTTGCATTAAATTATGGTTTAAATTATTCTAATTTCAGCAAGTTAGTTCTGTAATTCTGCAAGAAGGAAGAATTGTGTTTATTAAGCCTTTTTGTCTTTGGCTGGGTTGCCCTTCCAGCTACATGTGAGCTGCATGGATAGTTTCTTGGTCACAGACATATTCTGAGACAGCTGGCACCAAGCAGGGAGCCAAATCCAATTCTAGGGACTTGCCAGGTAGAGTGGAAATTAGCTAGAATGGAAGTGCCAAGTTATAGCTTGGTTCAAGTTATTTTTTGCACGACTGGCTACCACTCATGGTGTGGCTTGTGATATCCAAAGTCTTGCATTGAAAAATTCCCATTCCATCTGGAGAACAAATTATTTTCAACTGATTTCCCACTGCATTTATTAAACAAATAGGTTGTGAAGTTGCAAAAATGGGTGTTGTCTTATGTGGTCATTGACATCTTACAAGCATGGTATAAATTACTGAACTTCTTCAAAATGAAAGATCTTTCTGGACTGGTGGGGTGCTCAGAGAGCTCTGAACTTCCACCAAATTTGGTGGTGGACCCCATAACCTTGACATAAGTGTTTTCAGAGGTTGGAAAATCTAAATTCATTCTTCAAGAAAAGAACAGTTGCAGTGTTTTGAAGATACATGAAAACAGTTACTTGCATTTATTTTTGTAGGTTGGCTGCACACTGAGCCTAGTCTCAATAGCAGACTCTGTCAAAAGCAATCAGTTAAAGCTTTGGCTGCATTTTAATATATTCCAACATTTCAGACTTCACCCAGTAAGAAAATAAAAATAAAAAATAGCCTTATATTCTGGCTGTCAGTTGTTTATCGTGCTCTACCATATTTTATGGAAACTTTCAGCTTGTGTATATATTGTTTTGAGGAAAATCCAACAACAAAACCACAGGAGCTTTTTTGCTAATTCTCAAACACTTCTTGTCCACCTACCTTGAAACATACTCTCTTATTAAGGGGTTACCAGATAAAAGAGCTATTTAGCTAATTTATTATCTGAACTATAACCACAGCTCTGTAGCCTTTTATAGTCACATAGCACAGAAAAGAGCCTGGGAGGGAACATGTCAGCAGAGACATGCAGATGACAAGTGACAGTAAAATAGTTACCTTTTGTGAAGCCTTTTTCGATTAATCGTACTTGAAAGCAATTTACCAATGACAGCCAAAAAAAGAGAAACTTTGAAAAAAGGTTCTGTGGTGGCCTGAGGAGTGATGCTTTATGCAGATATTGCAGTGGGTGATAGTGTACAGAATCCAGTGACAATTAAATCCCAGCCCTCGATCACGGCCCCGTGTGAGATGGGGAGTAGTAGCAGCGTTGCAGCAGTAGTATTGTCCTCTTTTGCCCTACAGCGGTGTGCAGTAGATGAAGCATGTGGACTATTTTGAAGTCACGTTAAACTTCAAACCATAGAGCTCACCAGTCATTGACCTCAGAAAACCACCAGTGCTTCTCCATCCCTAGCTTGGAGGAGGAGGGTGACAGGGTCTTCTACAGAAGGTGTTGTGTCAAGCACTACCTCCAGCAGTGCCCTCAGGTCACTCTGAGCTTTGAGCAACTTCTGATATGGGTAGCTTTAATTCCAAGTGTCACACATCACCTGCATTTTTAAAATGGTCTATTGCTTCAACATTTTTTATTATTATTATCACAGAAACAAATCATGATGGAAATGTCCACTTAATACCCCTGTGCAGCCTATAGGAGAGTTAACTCTGAACCGAGAACAGGAGGAGCTGAGGTCTTTCTTTAAAATAAAACCTTGAGTCCCTCTCGGTTTTAAGGATGGTTAAGTTGTGGTGCCATTTGATCCAAGGAGTCTTTGTAGGAAGGTTCAGCTGCTAGGCATTTTGCCTGTTAACTTGCAGAATCTCATAAGTGAGTTTAAGCTGTCACTTGCAATACTGACAAAACCATCCTAGTTTTTATATGCTTGCCAGTCTTGGCAAAAATATAGCCTTGGCATTTTGCCAGCATTATTTTTTTGTTTCTGCCATGTAAACATTTGCTGTTTCAAAGATCCCGATGACACTATCTCTAATACATGGGAAATGAATCTCCCAGGAAGAAAAGTGCATTGAGCCGGGGAATGGTGATATCAACACTTGAAATCCTAACTTAGAGGCAAGGTCCAGGTCTCTGTGGTGCAGGGAGAAGTTCCCGTCCTGCAGCAGAGGGGACAAACCCAGTGACTCCTGCAGTCTCTGCAGGGCTGGGAAGTCAGGAGTGAAGAAAATAGCTGACAGTTTAGGTAACTGAAGAGGAGCAAGCTATTTTCAACATTGTATACGGGTTTATGTGAGAGGATCCAGAGTTATGGCAAGAATTGTAAATACAGCTATTTTAAGAGCTTTGAAAGATGTTTCAGGTTTCCAGGCATAAACCAACTTCAGCTGCAGGGGAAGGGGCGAATATCCAATAAATTTCAGATGAAAAACCAACCCCTCTTCTCTTGATCAGTCCTATGATACTAAACTAGAAAAAGTCCAAGAAACTAATTTCTCTGCTTTCGAGGAAATTATTATTAACCCTTCATGTATTTCCTCCCTTGAAGCAAGGATGCTTCTTCTTTGCTAAAGTCATTTTCAGATCATCAGAGTATTACAATTTTAGAGAAACATGATGAAAAGAGTTGTGTCTAATGGTGTTTTTTGCAGGAGGATGTGGTTTGGGATGCTTCGTCTCTGAGTCAGAGAAATTCCAGGTATACTTCCCTGGAGGCGTTAGGGCAGAAGATTGCAATATGTGTGGAGGATATAATAGAAAGAAGAAAAAAAAGCCTTGGCTGTGCAGGAAAGGAGATGTACTGCAAATGTGTACTGTGCTCCCTGGCCTTCTCTACCTATCCCTACAGTAGCTAGGAAGTACTAGAGCAAGCTGGCAAGTCACCTTTCTGAAGGAGATTTAATACAAATTAAGGAATTTTCTGTCCTACAAGCAGTGCTTCTCAGAGAGCCTGCCACGAGTCTAACCACACACGTACAGGGTTTTCGTCAAAAACGGGAGTTTTCATTCTTCCATTCTCTTTCAGGATGAAATGTATTATGTATTTGAATTTTACAGATAATTTACTGCATTTTGAAGGATGTCTTGCTTTGTTTCCCTCAGTATATATTACTAATAAAGCACTAAACAACGAGTCTTTAAAAATGCCTAAAGCGGTTAACACAGGGTGCATATACTGTGTGAGCAGTGGAGAGAGAAGTGCTGCCTTGCCACGTTGATATCTTAGAGTGCATTTCACCTTAGAAACCCTCTTTTAAAAGGAAAAGAAAAAACATGTATTTAATGCATGTATATAAAACTTGGAGGGAGCTAACTGTAGGTGTTGTAAGAGCTGCAAGCTTCCTAACGATTTTCTCTTTCCAGACGTCTTTTTTTCCCCCTTTGCTGCCTTTGTGGGAGGACACGAGCTGCCAGTTCTTTGCAGTAAACAAGTAACGGAGCGGTGGGTCCCCTTGGGAAATGGGCTCCGGCCCCTCCGTGACCCACGCAGGCTTTGCTGGCCACGGGCTCTCAGCCGGCTCCTGGCATCACTGCTTCCCGCGCTGCAAGAGCATAGAGTATTTTGGGAAGGATATCTCTGAAAAGAACAGTAAATGCATCCTATATTTCTATAAGAACTCCTCACTATCTATGTTAGAGATGTAATATCCTCTTAAGTTGCTCTCTTCAATAGCTCTTAATATCTTACTTCCAATCTCACGAATCCTCATTAAGATTTATGTGTGCTAGAAGCATCAGTTCGCAGAAAATGAGCTTATTTATGTGAAGATTTCCTGCCAGGCTCAGCTAGGCTTCCCAGTAAGTCCCCTGTGAAAAGGCTGGTCCCTTTGGGCATACAAGGCACTGCTATACATGGCCCTCTGCTTGCAAGTGCTGAGCTACAGTATTAATTCAGTTGAAAAAATAGCTCCAAGTTAACTCCTCCATGCGCAGGAAACTTCTCCGGTGCTCGTCAAGGGGAGGGAAGTTTCTGCATGTCCTTCCCCACGAGCGCAGGGTGCTGCTCTGTGAGCGCCTCTGGCAGTGGCAGCCCCAGCCTGTAGCAAGGTGCAGGTGCTGGTGAAAGCAAATGACTTTATTTCAGAAATTGCACCTTAGAAACTAAAAAATGAATACAAAACCATTTCCATCATTTATTAGTTGCAGGTAAGGAATTTCTGTTACAATAAAAGGTTTGCAGTCCCCAAATTTGTTATAATACACGTTTTTCCTATGCATTTTTCCTATTTCTTTTTCTCAGTTGGAACTAAGAAGATAAAGGATTATAAAACATGGAAAGCATGTGATATTAAACAGAATCGGCAGATGACAATTATGATCATGAAAGGTGCTGTAAAAAGCATTAGCAATAAACAACAGGTTCTGAGAGGCTCCTAATCCAAATAGACAAGATCAGAGCTGAGAGCAGCGTCATGCCCATGTTTGTACCTGGGAAGCTGAAGCACGGAGCAGGCAACACTTGGCTGAAGAGGTGTGAGCCAGGGCCAAAAAGGAGGCTGACTCCTCTGCGCTGGCTTGAAAGAGTGCTTTTCTGCTTCTTTATTCGGACTCCTATAGCATTGGAATCTGCTTTCTTTTGACCTGAGGGAATTCATGACGTGAAGTGTAATCCAGGTCTATAGTGAAGAACAGTCTTTACATTAGAGGAAGTGTTTTAGTGCTGATTCTTTAGCTGAACTTGTTTACTATAGAATTAGGCAGATTAGGCTTTTCTAAAAGTACATCCTAGATGTAAAGAAGATTTAAGGGTTGTTCATTTTGTTGACTGAAGGTTGCCTCTATACCAGAAGTGCTTTTTTCAGTCGTCTCCGTTGTCTTTGTGTGTTATCTGAATTTGTCCTGTGATGGGCAGTAAACTGCTCCGAGGAAATCGGCATGATACAGGGAAACTCTTCTTTGTTATCTGGATTTTCCCTTTGGCAGAAGTGCCCAGCTCTGCCATTTTCCTCCCTTTTCAGAGCCAGCGATTTGTTGGGCTGTTTCACCCTGGAAGGCAGAGCTTGCAGTCTTCTTTGGTTCCTATTTCCCTTTGGGGCACAATGAGCTCACTGGCTTGTAAATTCTGGAACCGCTTATGTGGACATGCTGTACGTAAAAATATTTTGATTGAAGAGAAAGATGCACTGAAAGTCCTGAGTGTCAAAGACCCTGACCCCAGCCCAGGGCCCCTCGCCTGCCTGCAGTTCCCATCTTTGCTGTTACTACAGAAGAGCCAAACAAGCTGTGTCAGCACGTTCTCAGCAGCTGCCCTGCCCAGGCACTGCTATTTTAACCCTATTTTAACTTTTTGTATTTTTGCTTATGTTAGTGATTAAAATATCTTGTAATTTGAAGAGTTAATAAACTTAAAGAAAATGAAAAACTAAGCATAAATAACATCTTTTTCTGACCTGCAACCTTTTTCACAGATTCAGTTCACAGCTTGTTTCCATGTTTCACCTTTCTGTTCCAGTTTAGTAAACAACATTTTTCAAAACACCGGTTTCTTGCAGGACGACAAGAGATACCCTATTTCCCCACAGGGGCTACTGCTAATGTAAGATGACAGTCAGCAAGTCAGAAATAGGGCTGAAATGAAACTAAAGAGACCACCAGCTCTGTTCTGCTGCCACCAAAAGGCTATGGGCAAGGAGGGGAATTAAGAGGCATATAGTGACATTATGTGTGTGTATGCCTATGTGGATACATATATGCATATATATACACATGTGTATATACATACACATATATACATGTGTGTATAGCGTATGTGCAATATATGCTAGACTATATCTGCATCATGGTAAGGAAAGCAGCTGGTATTAAAGAAATCAAATAAATTGAAGGAACTGGACCGCTAGGCTGGCATGGTGGCAAAGCAACATGCAGTGGGAACACATGATGCCAGTTAGGAGGAGGTAGGAGAACAGGTCGGGTGGGGAGGTCGCATCTCCCAAGGTGGGAGACAGGGAGCACCACGCGGTTAGCAGGGCGGGAGCAGGGCTAAGCCTCTGCGAGCA
This sequence comes from Tinamus guttatus, assembly GCF_059628265.1. NCBI lineage: Eukaryota > Metazoa > Chordata > Aves > Tinamiformes > Tinamidae > Tinamus > Tinamus guttatus. The sequence continues at coordinate 319,102 of NW_028288759.1, read as the reverse complement.
GCTCCAAGGCAAAGAGGAAAGGGAACAGTAAGTTCTTTGGCCAAGAAATAGGGGAAGAGGTGAAATGCTTAGCTGGGATAGCTTTAGAAAGAGAAGAAACCCAAGCAAGGGGGAGTAACTATTTGAAATTGTGCATACCAAATCAATTAAAAATAGCAAGAGAAAGCTGGGAAGAGTTATACCAAACCTCCCAGCGAAGAGATTCTTGACTAGGAAATACTTTTGGCTGAGAAATAAACTCAGGCGGAAGTGGAAAAAGTCCCATCACTCGATATATTGGTAACAAGAGCAGACAAAGCTCGAGGAAGTGGCTCTAGGGAACAGACTTTTTTTGGCAGGGAGTGAGACTCGGCTGATATTTTAGCTTCTTTCCATCCCTATTAGAATCACAAAACCCACAGTCTTTCTCAGTGCAACTGCAGAGTCATGTTTGAAGGGTTTTCCCCCCCGTTTTGGCGTCCTGGCAGTGATTAGTGCAAGTCTGCACACTCTGGACCCCTCAGCTTCCCAAATCAGCATTTAATAGCCCTGCTGACAAACCTGTTAATTGGTAAGAATAGCAGCAGCCTGTGGGACACATTCTGGAGTGTTTTAATCACTGACATACCAAATAGAGAAAGCAGACGGAGTAAAATTTGCAGCTTCATGTAAGATAGTTGGGCAGAAAGACTCTGTTACTGTATTTTAATATCCCCTTTGCTGTATGGCGCTTACAGTGCCAGCTAGTTATAGCTTGCCAATTTTATTCTGAAGGAGGCCTACGTTTCTATGGTAAGAGTAAGATTTAGAGAAGATGAAATCCATCCAATGTATTAAATATCAACAAGAATGTTGTGTCGTAGCAACGTTTCCTGCTAGTTCTGTTTAACCAGACCTGAAGTGTGGGCAGCTCTCTGAACTGTACAGCACCAGCTAGAGACTTTTTTTAAGAAGCAAGATTAATTGTTAGGAATCAGTGCAGAAAATTCTACAAATTGACTTGCCCTGCGTTAGACTATGCAAGTCTATACCATCATTGATGCTGGCTTTATAGCAGGGCAGTAATTCCTAGTTGTCCCAAGGGCGAGTGTCCAGCGAGCAGCGTGCAGGGAGGACGTGTCCTTTCTGCAGCTCCGGAGCCTGGGAGCCCTCTCCAGCTGCTTAGGAAGTGCGAATCTGGAGCACGTTTACCAATATGGCCCCACGAAGGCTCGAGGAGCCCTGGGTTTCTTCACCAGCACCGCGGGCGTCACTGCATTTTCACGGCCCTGGAGAGCCCCGCGCCGCCGCCGCGGCCCTGCCAAGGACACTGCGCGCCCCAAGGAGAGAGGAGAGACGTTCCCGTCACTCCCGGCTGCTCCCCGTGTCAGTGGAAAAATGTAGATCTCTTGGGAGAGCAATGGGAACAATTGAATTATTTTATGATGGGGCACCGGTAAAATTCAGTTTGAAAATTATTGCATAATGTCCACAATTTATTCACAGAAATAGTCCCAGTAGGGCTAATAAGGCTATTAGGCACTTAAAATTAAGTATGCACATAGGAGTTGGTAACATCAGGATGTTGTGCTTCTATTTTTTAAAATCTTTTTTTGTGGAAAAATATCTTCCTTTTCTTTGTCATTTCAGAATTGCTAGAGGTTTAACAGCATGTTCCCAAATGTATTGTGAGCTTTGCAGGAACAGCCTGAAACATCTTTTAAATGGAGTCCACCGGTTTGAGCACTAACAGGGCAAAAAACCTAAAGAAATGTAATGTTTCCTATTTTTAGTATCCTGAGGTGGCAATTCTATAGGGAGCAAGGAGGAATACACATAGTGGGAGAAGAATTTTCACAGAATCAGAAACTGAGAAACTGCACCTTCTGGATCATCATGTGCTCAAAAATCAGATGCATTTTGAGAAAAGAGATGGGGGAAAGAACTAGAAAAATATGCTGGTGATAATGGCGAGGTGGGAGGCGCAAATGCTGATGAGAAGAGAGGTGGTCACATTCATGAAAGTTGATTCATTTCCAGTAGTCACTTCTTTAACTTTTAAAGTATTGCTGTATTTTATATAATTCTTACTAGGCTTGGAATTTAGCAACACTTCCTTGAGGCATGTTTGAGTAAGGGGAAAGGGGCAAAGGCCAGAGGGATCTCCAACGACATGGACAGCTCTGATGTACCCCTCTGCTGCCCCAGGAGCTATTTGCTACTATTAGCAAAACAGAATTATTTTTAACTCACATCTCCCAGTCAAATTAAGTATTTCCTGAGCTCCGTTGCACCATCATTCTTACCGCTAGTCATTAACTGAGGTTTTTTTTACAATTAAATGTATTTATTTGGCAAACGTTTGTAAATAGGAAATTGGGTCTGTCTTTTAAAAGAGATACCAAGTGTTCTAGATGCTGAGTAGTTCCTCTGCAGAGAAGATTGCATCTCTGCAAATGAATGCCCAAAGATCGCAGAGGTCAGTTGTTTCAAAGAGCTCTATTAAACACATTTTCTATTTCTACACCAATATGAATTTTATAGAACAAAAGTATATAAAAAGGTAGAAATATAGGAGTTACACTAACAACTGATTTTGCAATAGTTACTATTTTCAGTGTGCGTGGAGTCACTTTTTAAAGCATGTTTTGCATCCTCTTAAATGCCTGTGATTTGCGGTGCCGTTTGACGAGCCCTGCGGGAGCGGGGCCTGCAGAGCTGCCCTGTGTTGGCCATGTGCAAGCTCCTCCATGCACAGCAATGGGCCAAGAGGAGAGCTTTTGATGGAAGAACAGGTTTAGGCTGGTTAATTATGAAAATACGCTGGTAGTGGGCAGTTTAAGGCGTGCGTGGGTTGTCAGGTCCTTTAAGGTGTCCTGCTTAGGGTACCCGTATAGCTACGTGTTGTCAGTTTTCTTCAGCAACTGTTAGCTGAGCTCATCAGATCTTTTAGGACCTTATATATGCTCTCGTCACTCTCATTCCAGCCAGATGACTATTTTCAAAGGTTGAATGAGGAAATTCCTTCCAGACCCTGAAGGAGAGCTGCCATTTCTGCTCCTTCAGTGGGAGAGTGGGTACCTTGCAAGGGAAATGGAAGGACCAAAAATTTCCCCTCGAGCAGGAGTCTCACACCAATAGTAATGGTGTTTTTCATTTCAGCTTTTGGCTGAGTGAATTGTTTATCAAGTTCTGTCCCCTGAAAATAGTTAAAATGCTGCAAATGCAGATTTCAAGCTGGTTTTGTAGACAGGATTTTGATTTTAACTATTAGCTACTCATGGAATGTGGTTGCTCACTCAGCTCCCAAGCTCGTGTTTCTTTCCCCTGGTGTTTATGATGTTCTTGTGGGAAATCAGGATTTTAAAATCGCTTTTGTTGTGAATAAATCTGTGCATGGACTTCACTTTACAAAGTCTATCAAAAATAAATAAAGGGCAGCAAATACATTTGAAGAATTTAATATTCAAGAAAATGTTCACACACATCTTTTCTTCATTATTTCCCCAGCCATAAGTCTTGACTAAGATTAAATACAGAGCTTGATTATGTTCTACAGGATATAAGCTTCATCTGTTCCAAAAATAACATTCAGCTCTGCAACTATTAACCTTTCCTTTTAGAAATAAATGTTAATAAAAAGCAAATAAATGCAACCACATATTATGCATATTCTTTTTACATATGTTTTACAGAGTTCGTTTAGTAGAAAGAGGATCTCCACATAGTTTGCCCCTAATGGAGTCAGGAAAAGTAAGTACTGAAAGAAGATTTGAGCACATCTTTATGGCAAATATTTCCTGTAGATTTCCATTTGCGTTCAGGTGGTGTTCAGGAAGGGTTTATCAGTCATGCGGACTGAAGACCTGTCGTCTTCCCTGGTGTGGTTACAGCACGTTGGCAGTAACACTGATTTATGGGCGCTGTCTCAGAAGCTACCCATGCCTCTTTCTCTTATGCAGGACTCATTTCATCCTCCTCGCCTTGCTCTTGGAAAGAGCAACAATGCAGCATGAGTAAAGGCAGTTTTGTCTATGCCTTTTCCATGCCTCCATCCATGCTCCTCCATTGAGAACTGGACTGAGATCGCCAATCTTCTACTCATAGTTGCTGACCACCCGCAGGGGGGATGTTTTGGAGGGCAGCATCTTTGTGGGGTGGATCATGAGGACCAGTGCCCTCAGAAACCCAGGAGGTTCTCTCAGCTCTGCCACTATCCAGCCACGTGCCCATGGGCTGGTGATGGAGTGGCACTGCTGACCGTGCTCTGCCCTTGGGATGAGCAGGTCCCACAGCTCCTGCACCAAGCCACCAAGACAGTGACTGCTTCCTGATTTCATCTCTGCAAACAGCAGTGGGCAGAGGATGCTCCCTTTTCTACTCCAGAGTTTACATCTGCCCATCTCTGCAGTGACTGTACGGCCAATGCCTGAAGTCACCAGCAAGAGCCAACTTCTTAAAAGATTTCATGATGTTCTTGGCTTTTGGTTTCCCACCAATGATTCACACGGATATGGGTTTCTGTAACTCATTTATTTCATTTACTACTAGAAAGACCTGAAGTCTTTTGATAGGGTTTTTGTAGTGTAGATGAACATACGAGTTTTTAATGATAGAACACCTTTTACAAAGAGCTTCTACAGCATTTCCCAAATATATCAGGATGTGTTGTATTTGCTGACTACTTACATTTTTCATATGTCTATTTCAACTCTTTAAGGATATCTACTAGCTCCTTATGAAGGTTTGGGAGGAGGAAGAATCAGCATGCAATTGCATAAAGAGATATCATTTGCTTTCTCACTCTTCTTCTTCCCTCCAACAGATCCTCCCAGGAGTACGTATCATTATTGCTAATCCAGAAACCAAGGGACCCTTAGGAGATTCTCACCTTGGTGAGGTGAGTCCTGAAAACCTGCCTTTGTATGCTCTGAACTAAATTGATGGCATAAAGCCATTCTCATGTATGTCTAATGTATGTACATTTCCCATAACACATATTATTAAATGCCAGGTTAATAAAATTATAAGTAATGTAGACTTTTAGAACATAAGTAATAGAGATCTCTAGAATGTATAAAACTTACCACAAGATATTTATATAACTATTAATATTTTTGTTAACATAATAAATACTGATGGTAGCTCAAGTTTATGTAAATTTTTTTAAAAATCTGCTTTTTTCAAGTACATTTTTTGTTGATGCTTGACTAATTCTGATGAAACCTTACATGAAAAAGTAACTATATTGATTAGTGTAATTTCAGCTAGATGGGATTCTAATGTTATTCTCTTTATAATCATTGTGCTTCAATGCCCAAAAGCATTCTCATTAACTGAGATGAGCAAGACTATCTATTTTTCCAATTTATTTTATGTTTCAAGAGAGAAAAAAAAAGCTTAAAATGTTTATTCTCAGTGAGCAATTAAAGACCTAAATAACAAAATAAAGAATTTGCTTAGTCATAATTAAAATTGCTGTCTGATCTGTGAGATTTATTTGTAAGATTTCATCATTATGAAATGGAAAATGTTTCCATGATGCCTTAAATTAGATGAAATGAATCTTTCTCTATCAATGAACGTTCCCCAGACTCCCCCATGAAATAATTTCACCCTAATTTTCGTGCTGTAAACACCCCCCAGCCCTGCTGCTGGAGAAGGGATCTCTCTGGTTGGTGATGAGCTGCTGGGGTGGATGCATTGATCCTGGAGCGGGACACTGGGCAAAGGGTGCGGTGCTCTGCGGGCTTTGCTGTGGTCAGTGGCCATCACTGAAGGAAACCTTGGGGCTGGCCTGGTTTGAGGAGTCCCTGCAGCCCTAGGGCAGCCCCAGGCCACAGGCAGAGCCAGCGGAGCCGCTGCTTGCGCCAGCGTTGGAGCCGGCGGCCCCGTCCGAGCAGCAGCTCCCTGACCTGCACCCTGACTCCGGGGGTAGCACTTGTGCCTGAAACTGGGTCAGCTGCTGTTTCAGAAACAGTGTCACAAGGCTTTATAGTATTATCTACTATGACTGAAAATATTTGCATCAAGAATTTTCAATAATGCTTCATTCTGGAATGCTACTTTAATTAATACCAGTATAATTGCTTTTAACTTAGATATGGGTTCACAGCACTCACAACGCCAGTGGGTATTTTACCATATATGGAGATGAATCTTTGCAATCGGATCATTTTAATTCAAGACTCAGCTTTGGAGACACACAGACTATTTGGGCTCGAACTGGCTATCTGGGCTTCCTGAGGAGAACAGAACTTACAGATGCAAATGGAGGTAAGAGGTTTCCTTCTGTGCACCAAGGTCTGTGCACAGAATTTGGACAGTTTTAGCAAAGTCATGGGTTGTTTTGAGGCGGCCACACTGTGTCTCAACCTGTGCTCTCAGACACGTTCATGCTGTAAAGCCTGTACATCTCCCCGAGTCCCGTTGTTGCAACAGTCAGAAACAAAACCAATAGATAAGTTTTACTGGCTGAAACAGTTGCTTTCCTCTACATTTGCTATATGAACTGTAGATCCCTTCGAACAGTCATTTTTTGGCACTGTAATAGGCCTGGAGTTTAAGCTTGATTTTTTTTTTTTTTAAGAATATCTTAGTTTCTTTCTTTCTTGCTGCCAGATCTGCAGGAACACATTTGTATGTATGCAAAAAGTCTTGTTGTGTATCTAAGCCCTGCTCTTCCTGTGAACGCTACCTTCTCGGATAATTCCTTAGGAAGTTATTAAGAAAAGCTGTCCATTTCTTGAATTCCTCTGTCATTAAAACTACCAGGGAAGGTTCCTAACATTTAATACAGGCAGTAGCCTGCAAAAGAAGCTGCAGAGTATTTGGTTTTCTGTCGGGGAACTGTGACTCCAGGACCTCTCCTTTTGTTTTTATGCCATTCCTTATCCCGTGCACACGTGGAAGCCGTCAGGTGCTGCCAGGCACAGTCAGTGGGATCTCCCCTGGGAAGAGGCCGCCCCGCGGCTGCGTTTGCAGAAGCGGCGCCAGGGCAGCGGCTGGCGGAGGGGTGGCCGAGGCTGCCGCCAAAGCATCGTTGCCACTGGTGCTGCAGCCACTTAGGGAGGGAGCCACCGTGTCAGGGCAACTGGAATAGCAGCTACTCAGCCACAGAGGGAAGTCATCAAATCTGAAAGCATTTTTAGTAATTAATCCGGATTACGACTGCTGCCTATGTCCTTTTGTGAACACCTTCCTGAAGAGATTTAATTTCAGTCGTGTAGGCTTTTCTCATGTCATAATGATAAGCCAGCCTTGGGGAAACACAGGATTCTCTGAGGATATCACAGCTTCAGCATCCAAATGGCTTAAATCTTCCCCTGGCAAAGAGCTGCTAAGACTCTGTCGTCCTCCTGTTTTTAGATTCCTGTGGAGAAAATTCTTTCCTGCATTGCTGGGTTGAGGTAATGTTGCCTTGCATTAGCACCATGCAACAACCCAAATGAATATAAACTCCTCTCTATCTACTCTAATGTCTATTGGGGAATATTGTTTCCTTCATGGATGACATAAAGTAGTTTAATTTTGGTTTGATATCTTTTAAAAAGTCTCATTTAAGCCTCATTTGTTTCTTAAGTCAATAAGAATTCACACAGAATCACAGAATGGTTGAGGTTGGAAGGGATCTCTGGAGATCATCTAGTCCAACCCCCTGCTCCAGCAGGGACACCCAGAGCACGTGGCACAGGGTGGCATCCAGGCGGGTTTGGAAGATCTCCAGAGAAGGAGACTCCACACACTCCAATAGAATTGTTCTGTGCTTGCCACTTAATGAGCACGTTGATATCTAGTACAGAGTATTTATTTCTAGTTTATAGATAAACACCTTTGTGGCCTTTAGCATCAGTGTTGAAATTCTCAAAGCTATTGCAAGAGCATATTTTGTCAGGTTGCTCCTTTCTGCTTGAAAGGAAAGAGAGGGAAACAGAGAGTCTGTTGGCTGTTTAGGGAGCCTTGAAAAGTGGAGAAGAGTCTGTTCACATCCGTTCTTAACAGGAATTTGTCCCACTGTCTTTAGATAAAGGCATCTGTCTTTTCTTTAAATCAGAATACGGTTTTGTGTTCCTGTCTTTTGTTTTCTGCTGTTAATTGCATTGCAGTAATGCAGGATATTCATTTCGAAATTGCTTTGCGGTTTCAGAAATTTACAGATAATTCATACATGCCATATTTATTTTTTTATTAATGTGAACTTTTTTTTTTAATTTAATATACTGAGGTATAAAGTCATTATTTTCTTTTTCCCTACAACCAGAACGCCATGATGCACTTTATGTTGTGGGTGCATTAGACGAAGCCATGGAGTTACGAGGGATGAGATATCATCCAATCGATATTGAGACCTCTGTAATTAGAGCACACAAGAGCATCACAGAATGGTAAGGATTGTATAACAGTGCAGTTCTTATGTAAAGCTAAGTATATATAATATCTGGAGGTATTCTTGGATATTTCAATCGATCCAGAAAATGGTCTGCCAGGGCATTCATAAAATTTATAAAACTCAACTGTAAATACATCTTTAGATTTAAACTTCTCACACGCAGATCTAATCAGGAAGGAGTGTTTTCTGTACAGATTATTCTGTATGCTTATTTTTTGTGTTTTTAAGTATGCATGAAGGATTAAGGTTTTAATTAGAGAGAGCCAAGCAGCTCCCAGGTAAGTCAGTAGTTATTCCTTGGAGTTTTAGACTCCAAGTTCTAATCAGAACAAACAAACCGGCGTAAGTGCAAACATTAAGAGCCTTATTAGAAAAAGCAAGCAAGCAAACATTAAAAATAAATGAACACACTAATAAACTTTATTAGTAAACACACTTACTTTTGAGTTGGTTATTAATAAATCAAGAAGTGATCAAGGTCACAATGGAAACTGAATCAGTAAACCAATAAGTTAATAATGGTGTTGTCTTAATGTATCACATCATCAAATGCACACTGCAGGTAATCATTTCTTGAAGCTGACAAAGGAACAAATTGCTTTTCATTAGTCTTGCCTCAGAAGACAGAATCAGGTAGTTGTTTCCTTTTGGTCTAACCCCAGCTCAGTTCCTTTCCATTCAACCAAAAACAACACGGGCTCAACAGTCAGAGCAATGTGATCCTCCATTTCTCTTTTCAGTTCCAGCTGCAAGGTGCAGTTCACAGGAGCAGTGAACTTAAATCACAGAGACCATACTGGTTTCTTTAGTCAAAATGCCATATTTTTTTTCCTTAAATATCTAGTGCAATTAAGGCCATTAATTGCTTGACTGACAATAACTGAGGTTCTGTCTTGTTGCAACCACCGTAGAGCATCCACAGAGCTGGTAAGGTCTCATCTCTGGCAAGCCAGGCATTAGACAGGCTGGGCGATAGTCAAGTCCTCAACTAGACTAATACAGATGTTCTAAGGATACTGTGAAATTCTTCTTTAAAGTCTGTCAGATCAGTATCAGCAGTGGATGATGTCTTCATGTCAACCTATTTTGAGACAACTCTGTTACAGCCACAGATTTTAAGCTGAAATATGTAGCAGGACCAGAGACAAGGAAATAAATTCCTGTGTTCAGCAGCAGTAACTGTTTATCAGAGATTTGTATGTCCTCAGAGTGCAGGCTAATGAGCACTAAATAGCTGTATCACACTGCATAAATGGTCATCACTGATTTCAATTGTCAAATCATAGAATCATAGAATCATAGAATGCTTAAGGTTGGAAGGGACCTCTAGAGATCATCTAGTCCAACCCCCCTGCACACGCAGGGTCACCTAGAGCACGTGGCACAGGACTGCATCCAAGCGGGTTTTGAAGATCTCCAGAGAAGGAGACTCCACAACCTCTCTGGGCAGCCTGTTCCAGGGCTCTGACACCCTCACTGTTAAAAAATTTTTCCTTAAGTTCCTGTGGAACTTTTGGTGTTTCAGTTTGTGGCCATCACCTCTAGTTCTGTCAGTGGCCACCACTGAAAAGAGACCAGCACCATCCTCTTCACTCCCTCCCTTGAGGTACTTAGAGACACTGCTCAGTATGTTTCTTTTCTCAAGAACTGCTTGCTGGGCATCTTTCCATCTTTCTATGCTTCCTTTTCATGGAAATCCTGAGTGGGATGGTAGCAACTACTAAGGGTTGGGGTAAGCTGGGGTAAGAGAAAGGCCATTGGATTTCCTCAAGGAGATAGATGTAGATGCAGATAGATCTGCAAATGTACATGCAAATACCATCTCAGCTGCCTCTCTGATGTCCCTTGTCTTACCCCAGAGTAAGAAATCCAATGGTCTTTCACTTCCCCTGTCCGGTATTTGGATGGTAATGTACAAGGCACATACGTGGAGAGAGGTTTCAGAAAACGTTTTGTGATACTATTGTACTACCTTCTGCCCAAAGACACAGTCAAAATTGAAGATCTTTAGGGTTGTTATCACCAGTAAGAGAAATTGTTGATGAATGTTCTCTGAGGTGTTCTCAGAGATGTCTCACCCTAGTTCAGACCAACAGCATCTGTTTTGCTCACAGTTCCCCAGCCTCTTCCTAGCCAGAGATCTGACTAATGGTCCTGTTTGCCACCATCACAGAGCTTTTAGTCATCGTGCTTGACTTGACAGTTCTTGATTTTTCTCACTTAATTTCTGTTCCAATTTCTTCTAGATCCTTCATTTGTCGTTGGCAAACACCCCAAGAATAATAGCCAGTTAACCTCTCTTTTCATACATATCACGTACATGCCTTATTTGAGATGGTGGCATATGTCTCTATTTTTGTTGGAGGCAACTGTTGTTTCAGTTATGATCATCCATCAGGGATTTAACTGCATTGATATCTGTTTCAAACAAAAAGTGCCGGGTTTGTCCAGTCAATATACCCTAAAAATAGGCTCAGCTTCAAAGAAATACATTTTCATTTGGAGGCATTTAACTCAGTTAAGGGAAACTGTGACTTGTTGACTGGATATATGATCCTGCTGTGAAACTTCTATTCTTGAGCATCTAACTGAAAGGTCACTTAAAATTATCCTTTTGTCTTGGCAATTTTTAGCAGCATAAAATCGACAGCCCTCTGACTCTGGACTCCGGATATCTTGATATGTAAGAGCCAAAAGAATGAGGCACAGTTTGTTTCTGTTGAGAAACAAGCTAGGCCATGCATTTTCAAAAGTGTTGTTAATAATGTAGGGTACCTTTGGAAATAATGTATGCATATGTAACCCAATTAACGCTCAGTGCTGACTCGTTGAAACTTCAAACCCTTGAAGGAAGAACAGGACGTAGCATGTTTGAACTTGGAAGGAAGTGCTTTCCCTTGCACACAATGACAAAATAGGTAAAGCTACACAAACCGTTTAGAGAAGGAAAACATTATGGCCCTATTTCTCTGGAGCAGTTTCAACTACTTCCTCCCTCTTCCTGAAGTACAGAGTGCAATGGGAACAACAGCAGGGGCCATCCCAGCTGTGTGCATTGGCTGTGCTGCGTCTTTAGAGAACAGCTCTGATTTTTGAGAAAGTTCAGCCCTCCTGGATCTCTATTTTTTTCTCACGGCCATGAGGGTAATATATTCACAACAGATATATGCTGGCTAATATAACTTCATCTCAAATGGTGGGAACACAGAAGTCTCTGCTGTACTTACAGTGCTCACCAGTGGGTCACCAGTATAACCATGATTAGTGAAATTACTTTTAATAGTATAGGGACCCTCTTAGAAGTGTCGGTGACTAGGAATTAGTCTTATAGGCTCATACCAGCTCCTCCTAGCCTGTATTTTAGAAACCTGCTAGTCTTGCAATTAATTTCTTTCTCAGGTAACAAGCTAACAGTAATTTAAAGCATGGCTTCAAGTGCTAACGAATATTTTAATAAAACTTCCCAGGCTTTTCTGTTAAAATATGTGTAATGTAAATTTAGATGTTTGCACAGGAATCCATCACAATTCTGGAACTCACAGTCACCTGTGCAGGCAGGTACTTCATTTTGTTAATATTCAGCATCAGTCAAAACTTACTAGACTTCCTGCAAAAACATAATTACAAATTAAAATTAGTTTCAAAACTGTCCCAAGTCAAAAGGACACTGCACAGCTGTCCTTTGACTACCTGTTAATTTTCCAAATCAATAGTCACAAAAGAATTTAATCAGATAATACTTCAGTGGGATCTGAAAATGAAATAAAATTTAAAAAACAATAACTTTTCTTCTTAATCTACTCTTTCAAGCATCAACATGAAACACACTTTTATAGCTAAATTCTGGGTAAAGTGCCAGGAAATCAAACTAAACCAAACTCTGGGTAAAACAAAGTTCATGTTTTTTCAGCATTGTCTTAGTAGATCAAAACAATGCACTTTTGACTTAATAAAGCATTGGCCTTAGGGTAAGTTGCTCTTTTCTGAAGTTATCTTCTGTATGTAAAACACTCCATCTTTCAGGTGCTTCTTTTGTTCAAGATAGTTCTGAGTAATTATCCCCTGATTTTACAGAGCAAAGAAGGACAGAGCACAGCCTTGATGTCCAAGTTATGTGTGTAGAATATTAATACTTATGTGAAGGAGTAGAGCAAGAAATAGAAAGAATCTGTCTGTCTTACACACGTCAGGGACTGCTGAGCCCTGCTGCCCTCCTGGGGGCTTTGGAGATGGTTGAGAAGAGGGGTGGAGGAAGGAGGGAGAGAGGGACAAATACTCCTGTCTTCCTTTCCTTCCAATATCCCATATGTGGAAGGACAACGTCTGCAGTATCTGGCTTTAGAACAGGACTGTTCCTTACTGGTTCCTGACACGACAGGCAATGTTAGACTCAAGTTTCTGTGAAATTTAGCCAAATGTTTCATACTGCAGCAATATTAAAATGAGGGCTAATGGGGCTGGATTTTTGCCACAACGCTTCAAAGAAACACAGTCTGCAGTGTGGACTGAAACCAGGACAGAGAATTAACGCTACTTTTCCTTTCGTTCCAGTGCGGTGTTTACCTGGACAAATCTATTGGTTGTTGTAGTTGAGCTGGATGGATCGGAGCAAGAAGCCTTGGACCTGGTTCCGTTGGTCACCAATGTGGTCCTTGAGGAACATTATCTGATTGTAGGGGTGGTGGTGGTTGTGGACATTGGTGTAATTCCTATCAACTCCCGTGGAGAGAAACAACGTATGCACCTACGAGACGGATTTTTGGCAGACCAGCTAGATCCCATCTATGTGGCCTACAACATGTAGTCTTGTACCTTAAAGCTTCCATGGACTTTACTATAGATGTATAAATTTTTTTGGTGTCCACTAAAAAAAGTGCAGATAAGATGCTGACTTTCATCAAAATGGAACTGTTTCTATTATGAATTTTCAAAGCAGTCACGATTGGCAGGAAATAAAATGTGAAGTGTTTTATTTTACCACTAAATTTTAGAACAGAAGGACTATGGTGTAAGGCCCTTCAGTTTGTTGGAAAAGCCCATTTTAAACTTTTTTTTATTTTTTGCTTATTGGACATTACTGCTTTCTGAGTAAATGTGGCTTTGTATTTTATGTTAAGTAAGTAAGCTGAAGTAGTTTTTTTTTTATTCTGCCCTCCAAATGGATTCCTTTTAAACAATTTGCATACTAATACAAAGACTTGTTTTGTTCATTTGTTTTAATATGTCATAAAAAAAGCTGATGAATGCAGATCCGTTACTAATTTAAGCCATTTTAGATTCCCACCTGTTAGGAACCTGCGTAGTGGTACGAGGAGAATACCCAAAGTAGCACCTTCCAATTAGAACTCTAGCAGCTTTCTGTCGGAGATGCTGAAAGCACAAAGGCCAAAGAGCCTTTGCAGTTGGCGTTAAAATGGAAGAAATTTATAAATAAGGTGTATTTCGGCAATGAACTTGCAAATATCTTTGTACTAAACTAAAAAGATAAAATAAGTTAACTACTTCTTCTGTAATTATGTACAAAACGTTTAATTTATTTTGATCTCTTTAGAAGTATAAAAGAGAAAAAGCATTCAAGAATATTAAACTCTTGAAATGTTTGCTAATATAAAAACAAAGTGTTGTATTATCTTGAGTGGATAGTATCACATCAAATATATATATATGAAATATAAATTCACTAATGACAAAAGATTTTAAAGTTTAAAATGCAGTACTTGTCACTTGCATGGTGTCTCCCACTGTAGATAATCAAATGTTACTCACAAATTTTTTGAAAAGAAAGAAAAAGCAATCCTGGATTGCAAAGTATCCCTGTCTAAAAGAATCCTCTAGATACCAGCAAGTGGAATTATTGCTGCCTTTAAGGCAGTTAATGAATTTAAAACTAAAAAAAAAAAAAATGCACTAAAGTAATTTTTTTTTCTTTTGCCATGGAGGCAACAATAAATATTTGTGCTGGCATGTGCATACACTTGTTAGACTTAGAAAAGGCAGGTTGAGGAATAGCACTGTTGTCTAGCTGCAGAACTTTGTTGCACAATTTTTCATTGTTTTAGTTGGTGTTTTTATTGCTATAAGGAAGAGTTTGGGGGTTATTTGCACAGAGTTATCCGTTTGCCTCTCAGCTAGAGCACGTAGCTTGGTGGCCAGTGCATCCAGTTTACATTTACAGGGAACGATCGTTCCGAAGGTCTTTAATTTATTCCTTACCAGGGAGGAGCGAGCAGTCACTACACCGGAGTTGGCACAAACTGAGCATCTGCTAACTAGTCCCTAAACCAATTAATAAAAAAAACAGAGGAACTGAACTGCCTGTTTTAAAGAACGGAGTCCCGTGGTCTCCCATCCAAGGCCACCCGTGGGAGAAGAGTAGGAAAACATGCATCACAGCTGCCTTCATTTTACTACCTTTGGATAAAGAGGGGTTTGATTTCCCAGTTCTGTCGTCTTCCCTGCAGCCCTTTCTCTTTTAACCTTTCTGGTTCCTTCATGTGGTTTTAACCGAATTGACCGATTTGTGAGCAAGAGTGGGATTTACCAGCTGCAGTCCAAGAATGCTTTTCTTCGTGTCCAAAATACCTTCCTGTGCTGGCTCTCATACGGGGTATGCATGACTAAGATCGTGGCAGGGCAAGTGTAATCATGTTCTTTGCACGTCCAAGGGACGTATCTTGTCTGTACAACAAATGGACCCCTGCTAATGATAGTTTTGTTTGGCTTCTGAGTCTCAATGCTGGTTGTTTGAAATCTTTTTAAGAGGTAGGGACATTTTAGTCTGCATGTACAGTACAGAGCATCTTACCACATCAGCCTTGTTTTATTTCAGACCATCCTTTCCAGCTCCACTGTCCTGTGAATATCCCTGTTCATGCTCTGAAGACCAACCCTATAGTTTATCATCGGATTCATTTTCTGCTCCCTAAAAAGAGTAAAATCTGTTCTTAATAGTGAATTGTTGCAAGGTTTCAGACAAGATGTTGATTGATTACAAACATAATTGCAGTGTGTGAACTAACTTGTGAAGTCCTGCTATCGCTGATCTCAGTACCAAATTCAGCTGTCACTTAAGGCATCACTTTAACCTTCACGAAGTCAACTTTGCATTTGTAGAGAAAATCAGACCTGCAATGCAGTTGTGAAACGCAGTTAGTAACAGCTCTCTTCTGCAACCTGTCATCCGTGGTTGTTAAATTCTGAGTTAAGAGAAATGATAAACTGAGTTTCTGGTTTTGTTGTGCAAGCAAAAGGAAAGAAACATTTAAGCACCATCAGACTGAGCAATAAAGAAGGATTGTTCTGTATTAGAAATCGTACTGTAGATAAACCATTCATGAGAATGTATAAAATGTTTGTCTTGTGACCTTGTGCTTTTGAAGTCAGACAAAACCATGTAATCAACTCGATGCACATGCACAAAAAAGAGGGTACACAATGAACATTTAAACACAAAACTAATCAAACAGGAGCAGATTCCTCATGGTGCTTGTTTATTATATATATTTAATCCTGCTTGACACTTTACCCGAGGGAAGACTGTCCCTTTTATCAGTTGAATGTTAGCAGCGTTATTTCATAGAGTGTGGTGACTGGTTAGAGAAATTCATGTAACTCAGCCAATCACAGTTTCAAACAAAAATTTTTATGTGCAAAGGACAGCAACCTTCTTGTATGTTAAACCACCAGTACGCTTTGTACATCTGTGATAACGCCTGTTTTATATTCAAATGAACAAATAAAAGCTTTTATTTTTGTTGCTCTGAAAATATTGGTTTCTTAATTAGTCATCTGAAAATGAGCTTCCGAGAGCTGCATGAGCTCTGTGGAGGAACGCTGACAGCTATACTGTAATTTTATTTTGTTTACCTCTCTTGTTGCATAATTTATTAGTACGAATCATGATACTTTTAACAATGTTTAAATACTGGTGTGGGCATTTATTGCTGAAAGACTTTCATATGGCAACAAATGTTTTTTGTGAAATGTTTTTTTAATTCTTTTTAATATATTCAAATATACTGTTCACATTTTTGCTGAAAGTGTAAAGATTATTGTAAGCTTGGTAACATTTTGTGAGAAGCAATAACAAGCATTAGTACTGTAAAACTCCTCACATTTGTGACTTTTGTTGCAAGGTTTTGCTACTGGCAAATTTCTAATCAGTCCCTTAAAAGATCCAAGTGTTGACGTTTCTGCTGGAGCTTTCTGTCAGTGTGAAAGGATGAGTAACTGGTTTGATGGAAATACAGGGCTCAGACCTGTCCACAGATGTAGAAGGTTTGGGTGGCCAGAAAAAAAAAAAATAACATTAGGAAGCGTGATCTGCGTATTCCATCTCTTTGCAATACGAGGTGACTGCTAGAGCTCCTCTGCAGAGGCCAGGGTTGGACTTGACTCCATTTTTGAGATGCGATGTCACCGGATGAATTTCGGAGTCACCCTTCCCTTCGGTAGCCTGGCTGGAAGTTCAAATGGTAAAATGCAGTTTTCGGTGGGTGAGATCCCAGAAGGCCAGGAGAAGGCCTTGGGATGGCGAGTGTGAACGTGGCCACCGCCTAGGGCAGAGAGAACACAGGCAGGGGAAGAGGAGGATGGCCGGACAGCAAAGCGTTGCTGATCATTTTTATGTACCGCTTCTAATACAAAAGCAACGGTTTGATGGTTTAATGGCTGTTTTTTTTAAAGGTTCAGGCTTCGTCAAGCTACGTTTATAAATCGTTTTGCCAGGTGTCGGCTGTGCCGAGGAGCTCCACGCGTCCGGGCAGGGTGCGTGCACGGGCGTCGGGCCCATTCGGGGCAGCGGCGCTCAGAGACCGGTGTCCTACAGAGCGGGAGCGCTATCGCTTGGCCAGTGCCGTGCTGACACGAGCAAGAGAATCATCTGTAGCTGACACATTGCGGGGAAAAAGCTTTATTAAAGACAGCACGGCTCCCTGCTCTGCGCCCCGGCCACGCTGAGCCCGCCCAGGGCTCCTGCACGTGTGATGCCTGTTGAGCTCCACTTCTCGAACCGCTTTTTCAGCACAGGAACCTGCTTCGTTCACCTTTGCCATCCAAAGGGCAAGTCGGGGGGCACACAGTCACCCATCACCTCTAATGGAACCGGAGAGGAGCTGGGTTTGGAGGCCTTCGGGCTCCCTCCAGTGCAGATGTTTGCAGTCACTTGTAAGGTACCTCACTGAGGTTTGCATCTTTTAACAGCAGCACTCTCAGTCTTACCCAGGGAACCACTACCAGTCCATTTCTGTGCATTTTTTAGCACTGATGTTGGGAATGATGATGTTGTAATGTCCATGGCATTTTAGATTAACCATGCATTTCCCAAGGAGATCGTAGTTCATCCCACCAGTCAGAGCTGGTAATGGGAACACCCTTGCACTTCCTTTCTGGGCTACATGGAGAAGATTTCTTTAGGACCAAAGTCCTATCGTATTCTGCATGATGCACTGAGGGGAAAAAGAAAACCAAAGCTTCTGCCTCAGGGTCCCCACAACACAAATAATAATATTAATCAAAAATAAAAGACTGCAAAATATTATGCAATTATTGCCAGTTAATGGCCTAATCTCAAAGGCACAAAGTTGCTTTAATTTCATGCCTTGGTGGCTTGACAGTGATAGGCCTCATGCAAGAAAGTGTCCTGTGGAGGGATCTGATGAAGGGACAAAGCAGATGGAAGCACAAAGGAAGAGAAGGATTTCCAAATTCAATTGGCAGCATGTGGGAAAGGTTGAGAGATGCCCAGGAGAGGGGATGAGAGGAGAATTGTGCAGATGGAGTCAGAGGACTGCTTTATTTTTAATGTGCTGGTTTAGAAACTGAGCCTGCATCACTGTAGGGGGAGCCAGAAGCCATAAAAGATGGACAGTTTTAGGAACAACAACTGTTGCAGAGGAGCAAACCAAAGGAAGCAAAGCCAGGAGGGAGAAGATCACACCTGTGGCTGTTAAGGTTCAAGACTTCGAAATTTTCTAACTGTGTGGTCTCAGGTGCCTAAAACTGGTACTTACCTTTTGATTTGCTCACCGAAACGAGCTCCCTGCAAATGAAGGAGGTGCAGGGGCTGGGAAACACAGTCCTGGTGAACCCACATTCTGGCTGGGCACTTGGATGAGCTGCCGCGCACGGAGTTCAGCCCCGGGGCTCCGGTGAGACCGAGCGTGTGCAGGCAGGAGGGCTGAGGTGGAGCAGGAACGGACCCTGGTCCAGGCAGGGGGTGCAGAGGGTGAGGAGAGCAGCTGCGAGCAGGGCCGCAGATCCCGCTGGATGGCCCGGGCGCTGAGCGCGGCACCGCCAGCATTCACGGAGCCGGGGCAGCCCGGAACCGGAGCCAGCAACTGCCCCATGGAAGCTGCTGGCCGAGCAGAAGGAATTAGACTTTCCATGGCAGGCACGCTTGTTCGCTAGCATTTCTAGGATGCCTCTGCTGCCTCGCAGAGATCTGGCGCTGGGTACGGGAGGCAGCGGCGGGGTTTTCATGTCACCTCGTCCCCCGCGTTCGCCTCTGCCCACGGTGCAGAGGCCCCGGGTCTGCTGCAGGCGGCCACATGGCCACCATGGCCCCAGGGCCCAGCGCTGGGCATGTCCACCGTGTCCTTTCCTTCCCTCTGCTGATAGCAACTTAGCGAAGAAAAAGCAGAAAACAAACCAAGTGCGGTTGTTGCTATAATTACTTTTCACTCAAAGGCTGGAAGCATTTTTTTACTCTCACGGCAAAGGCTTTTAACAGACCAGGAGGCATTTAACTGCTATTTCAAACCATAATAAAACTACACTTAGAGTTTACTTAATTTTGAAATCTTTCTAATGAGCAACCGAGATTTCTTTATATGAAAACCTTTGTGAACACACTTCCATTTTCAGTGGTCATGTAACTCGGTGTGGGCCTTGCTGCACCAACGGCGCTGCTGCTGTGCACGCACGCCAGGTCCCGGTGCTCGGGTTTCCACTTCCTCGCAGAGCAAGGGAAGCGTTGGGCCTGTGGGCGCCGTGCAGCCCACGCACCGCGGGAGAGGCAGGCGCTTGTGTGACATTGCCATCAGTCTTGTCAGCAGATAGACAAATATATTTTATGTAAAATTAAGGCAATTTACTCAGCTCTGGCTAGGAGCTGCTGAGCCACAGAAAGGATAAGAACAAGAGGCCGCTGAGAACACTCAGAGCCCTGCGCTTGGGATCGTTCTACCCTTAGAAAAAACAAACTGAACCTGCGCGTGGCTTCAGTTGTGAGTGTGGCTCTGCATTAAAGGAGCAGGTTTTCAGCAGGGCCCATAAGGGACCCAGGAGCGGCGCCGCACACTCGCCGTGCCCGCACTCCTAGTGAAGCCACATGGAGACCTGTGCAGAGGCAGACCCCGTGTCCAGGCCGGCAGGAAGCTCCTCGGCAGTGTCTAGCTCCGGCGCCAGGCAGGGCTGCACAGCCCGAGCGGCCCCTGCCTTGGAAACAAGCGTGTTGGAAAGGCCTGCGGGGTAACGCGAGGCCTGGCCGCCTCAGCGTGTCTGACTGGCACCGTATGGCACCTGCTGGGCAGGACACAAACACCAGTGACCTCCTCCTCCTCCTCTTCCTTCTCCTTCTCCAGCAGGTGCTGGAGAGTAGAAGGGAGTAGAAGGGAGTAGAGGCTGAACAGGCAGGTACTGGAAAAGCCGCAAAGGCCTCACAGTCCCAGAGTGTCGCCAGGAGTGATTCTGTGCAGAAAACGGGGTCTTTGGGGCCTTGGATTTTGTGACAGTGGGAACGGGTGATGGGGCGGCCAGACAAGCTCTCCAACGGGGCTGGGACGGCTCTTCTCATGCTCCCTCTGCGGCAGCAAGCCCAGCCCACGCTTCCCCACTGCACACGGTTTTGCTTCATGATTTCTGAGGGTGATTCTGAACCTCAGTAAGGCCAAAACACATTTGCTTGGACTCCTTGGTGCGGATTTATGTGTGTGGGAGGTCCCTGTTTCCCCCTGTGCACCAAAAAGCCACAGCCAGTGAAACCTGAAGAGACTGGAGTGTGTATATAGATACAGAGTGCATATATATATATAATATATATACATATACATACATATATATGACTACAGCATGTCTTAGTTCTAGGGGCCTCTTGCCTGCACCGTGACTGAGGGCTCCGTGGCTTTGCGTCCTTGGTGTTGCCTCCGCGCTCAATCTCCAATTATTTTACTTAAGCGGAAACCAAGAAGTCACAGGACCTTTCTGCTTTTGATGCTTGCCCCGCGGCATGATTTATGAAAGCATTTGGATGGCATATGGATATATAGATTGCATACATGTGCTTGCTCTGTGAGGCTAAAATTGGCTGGGTGGCCCCTAAGTACAAGTAACAGATCCCAAACATAGCTCAGGCATCGAGGAGGGGGTAAAGCCAAGTAGCCCGGAGCTGGGCACCTAAAGGAAATGGGAGGCAGAAACGCTGCTCCTTCCTATGTAAAATATAACAGCAAGAATATATAAATAAATGAAACACCAATACAGGGTGAAATTCGATCCTTTTCGGCTGATGGCCATGGGGAAGCATTGGGAGCTGCACTGCTATGTCACTTCCTTGAGTTGCGATGGGCAGATGATTAAGGGACTGGAGCATCTCTCTTATGAGGAAAGGCTAAGCGAACTGGGCCTGTTTCGCCTGCAGAAAACTGAGAGGAGATCTGGTCAATATGTATAAGTACCTGAGGGGAGAATGTAGGGAGGATGGGGCCAAACTCTTCTCGGTGGTGACTAGTGACAGGACAAGGGATAATGGGTGCAAATTGAAACACAGGCAGTTCCACCTCCATATGAGGAAGAACTTCTTTCCTGTGAGGGTGACAGAGCACTGGAACAGGCTGCCCAGAGAGGTTGTGGAGTCTCCTTCTCTGGAGATCTTCCAAACCCACCTGGATGCCACCCTGTGCCCCGTGCTCTGGGTGTCCCTGCTGGAGCAGGGGGGTTGGACTAGATGATCTCTAGAGGTCCCTTCCAACCTCCACCATTCTGTGATTCTGTGATTCTGTGCTCACTTACCAAAAAGACTCTTTTTTATCAGGTTACCTGGCAAGACCTGGTCCCTACTACTAACAACAAGGACACGAGGGGACTTTTCCGAGGCAGATCTTTTCTTTTTAAAGCTCTTTCCCAGTAAGGAAAAGTAAAAATACCAGTGTCAGGCAAGCCTACAGCTGGAGCGTGGCACAACTGGCCAGAAATAACATCACGCTTTCAGTGATTTTTTTTTAAATACATTTATTAACCAATGTTAACACATTAAATGACTCTATATATTGCTAGTCAGAGCAGCTTACAAAATGCCAGAATGCATCATAAACTGGACAGCCACAATGAATAATTACAATGTGCATAGTGGCTAAGCTCAACACTTTAATATAGCTTTATGATTTGCAGAAAAATTAATTTTAAATCATCCTAAAACAATCAATTGTAATTTTACCTAAAACTTATACAAAACCAGGCCACAATCTTTTTTTTTGTTTTCTTTTTTTTTTCTTTAAAACACACAGTTTTCACGCTGTAGTAACTTGGAAATGTGCAACCGTGTCAACAGAGACAAAAAAGCCAAAGTAACACGAATCTTACTTTCATGCAGCTATCAGTTAAATATTACATATTCTGGAATGATTTTACACCAAAAATATTTCCACAATAACTTGCTTTCATAGGGGTGGATCGAAGTTTTTGGAACTTGTAAAGTAATCGAACAGGATTGATTTTTAGTTGTGAAGTGTTTTACAGTCACAACACAGAGGCGACAAAAGTTAATTACACATTTATCAGGCAATAATGTAGCCATGGTAATACAAGTTACCATCTACCTACTATTGTTTTCAAATCAACTCACCGCTTAATTTCTGTATCATACTGGGCATTATTTGGCAATATCTAGTCAATTAACTTATATCACCACTGTAAGTAAAAAAGATCAGGATTTCAATGGCAGTTCACAGAAGTCTTAGTTATATTTTAATCTTTACAATGACCCTGACAAATCCTAGAGAAAACTTTTTTTAAAGGCTTTCCTCCTGATTCTTCCGCTTCCATCGTTCCATCATGTAATTGCTTTCAATAAATATCAAAGATCTAAATAAATATTTACAAATTATTCATCTAACTTCTCAAAAAATAGCTGGATGATTAATGGGCATATGACTCAGTCTAAGACCAATCTTGGAAAAAAACTAAAATGCTGAGAGACACTTTAAAAGAAAAGCTATTTAAGTAAGCTTTACATCTATTTAAAAAATTGTCTCTGAACATGGATGCAATTCATATATCTATATATAAAACAAACAAAAAAAATCATTTTTCAACTATCGATCCATTCCTATTGGTAATGCTTCTTAATCCAGACATTCCGCAAAATACAGACTTTTTACAAATCACGGCATCTTTAATACAAGAAAATTAACATGCATTATTCTTCATTCTGAGTACAGTGATGGAGCTCATTATTAGGCAATGACCCATTACTACAAACATAACGGCTTCTGTGAAACTTAAGTGCTCTTTCTCCTTTTGCTATCAAGTCAGGATGGACCAGGTGACACCAGATCATAGGCAGTCAAATGACATTGGGCTGGCGAGGCTGAAGGGGGGTGCGAGAAAGAAATTTGTATGCCTCATAATTCCACATATGAATAAAGGTAGTTCTTTTTTTTTTCTTTTTGGCTTTTCTTATTCTTGTTACAAGCACTCATGTTAGGACAAAGATGAAATGTGCAAACTTCAAAATTTAAATATTCATTTTTCTCTAAGATCCAGCTCAGTAAAAGATTACCCCAGTTCCCCTGTGATTTTAAACTACAAGATCAAAGCTAATATTTTGTTATAAAAGTTATATATTGAAAAGAAATAATGAAAATAAAACACAGTTGGGAAATATTTAAGAAAAAATACGCAGGACTAGCACCTGCTGTGTCAACCCTGTTCCCTAAATTCAATCATGTACCCACTGGTATAACCAATAGATAATGCCTTTAAACAGTAAAATTAAGCTGAACAAAACCAGCTCAACAGGTTAAGAAATAAACGTTACATCAAGGTAGTATGCTTCTTTTTTTTCTGAAACAGTTCTATAGTGCTCTAGGTGACCCTGCGTGTGCAGGGCGGTTGGACTAGATGATCTCTATAGGTCCTTTCCAACCTCAACGATTCTATGATTCTTATATTCAGATCTAGTTTTCAAATGTTCCTTTTGCTAAACTTGCATTTTTTATTTTTAGATCTGCTGTTTTTAAAGATTAAAATCTCTGTAAAACCTAAAAATGTTTTAAAATTTGCTGAAAATGCAACAAATCCTCTAGTTTAAAATTATTTAAAGTAACCTGCTCCCAAAGATGTTAAATTTCATTTCGCTGACAAAATTTTGGAGGAGCACTGAACAGAAGACTGAAATCACTGTGCAAAATTTCCTTTACGAAAAGTGTTTAAAGGCTGGTGCAAAATGGGAAGCAAATTCTAAACAATTTTGGCTTCTTGGAAACAAAAACCGCTGTGTCTGAGAATAGCCATCATGGGGTGCTTTGCTCGGGGAGGGCGGCCGGTTCATCTTTTCCTGCGGCAGGTGCGTTTGTGTTCGGCGTGCCAGTGCTCCTGCTGGCACTTGATGGAGCAGTAGGAGGTGTTCCAGCAGCAGTGGTACATGGCCTCCTCCTCGCAGTTGTAGCACTGCAGGGAAGAGACAGCCAGGGTTAGCAGGATCCCCGCATCCCAGGGGGAGCATCCCTGCAGGACGGGCCCCGGACGCCCCCAGGCTTCCTCACCCGCTCCCGGGCGGTCGTGCTAGGGCCGCCCCAACGCAGGCGGCATCTTCACCCTAAGCGAAGCAGCCGTCTGTAGCACATCTGCAGAATAGGTTTGAATTTTCCAGTCTGCACGGTTTCTTTTCAAAAACTCACCTCTCCTTAAGACACTGAAGGAGAGCAGACTCAGATTTTCAAACCCTGGTGCAAGAACCTTATTTTATTTATTATTCTACATTTGTATAACAGCATCCTGACCTATGTCCTAAAAGCTGTGATAAATCAACAGGCACTCCTGGACTGAACAGGTTTTGAGCAATCTTAAAAACTGGTCACTTCATCTGGGCTCCTGAGATTTCTTTTCTAGTATACTCAAAACCAGAGAAGTATTTTTAGGAATGCAGTTTTCAACACCCACTGAGGGACTGGGAACAGAGGCAGCATGGTCTGTATGGGCTCCCATCACACTACACAAAACACAGGGCAAAATTTACTTTTTAATCATCTGTCGAGCTACAACACTGCTGATAAAATAGAGAAAACAACCCAATGGCCTTAAAACCGAGCAAAGCCCCAACAACCCTACCCAGTACTGAAAGGCAGATCCAAGAAAGAGGCCTTTTACATCAGCTAAGCTGATAACATAACCACTGCTCCAGCTGCACACAAAAGGGGCCCTTCCATTTTCTTTTTATAACAGCTCTAGGGCAGTTTATCTGTAGCCATGTTTGCAAACAAGTGCAAACCTCTGGAGAGCTGTATTTCTGGCTTTTTCTTTTTTCCTTTTTTTTTTTTTTTTTGGTGTAGCACTTCTGGTGTTTTTTGGCCCAGGAGCCTACGGGAACCATTAGGGGCACCCATGGAAAAGGTCCGTGTAGCAGATGTGCCTCAGCGTGGGAGTCAGCCTGGAGACCACATTTGCATCTATCTGCTTGCTCAGAGAGATCAAAAAAAAGACTGAAGAGGACAACTCTGATCTGTAGATCCTGACGCTCCTTCTGCATGTAGTCCATAAGCACTGGATGTAAATCTCCACTAATAAAAATAACATATAGTGTTATCTAAACCTGCACCAGCATATGTGGCCAAGAAGGCAACATGCCAGCTCCAGCCTCCACTTCTTTGTATTTCTTCTTTCTAAACATGTTTTCAGTAGTTTGGCATTTGTTTTAGACAGCACATATCACGGACAAAGCTTATTCACTTAAAAAACAGGACCTGTTTCAAATTCAAATAAATATACACATTATGGAAAGAGACAGTGATTAAAAAATGAGCTCTGCACCAATTTAAGCAAAACTGCACCAATCTATGCAAATAAACAGAAGAGATTTTAAAATAACCATATCAAGACCAGCACTGTAGTCTGAATTCACTGAACTGCAAAACCTCATGACTGTTATCCTTGCCTTTCCATTTCTTTTCTTTTGCTACTCATTTGAGGTATCTGAGGATATAAAAGCAGAGTTTCGCTAAGTCAAGGGGAATGTGACCATTTAGAGCAGCAGGGAATGTGGTTCTTTAACTTCACGTTAGGCTCCTGAGGGCTGGGATCCTGTCTCCTCCTTGCCTGCACAGCACCAGCACAGCCATCCCTTGATCCTGGCTGGATTTTTTTTGCTTAAGCATAAGAAAAATACAAATGCAGCATAAATAATAGCAGATATATACCCAAGCCTAGACATCTGCAGTGGAAAAAAAAAAAAGCAGAGGTTGTTGGTTCTAATTAAAAAGCAAAGCCAGCAAAACTCATTTAGTATGTGTTAATTACATGAGATTTTAGCATGGCGGCATCATTATTATAACAGCGGCACACGCGAGCAGGGTTACACACAAGGGACTGTCATTAGTGTCGCCAAAGGAAGCGCCACAAGGGAGCTGTGTGGCTGGCCTGGCTCCAGCCGCCCCGGATCCGCCGGTGCTTGTCCTTAAACTCCCTGTCCTGCCGGGGAGCAACCGGCTGCCTCCGGCACGTGCATCTCTGCGGTGGCAGATACTTGTGCAGCCACGGAACCATGAAAGCCTGATGGATGCTCTTAGTATCATTTAGTTTGCTTGCTTGGAAAGAGGCATTACACACCTCACCTTATGAGGATAAGATGCAGGGAAGTGGTACCAGGACACTCCCTGATTAGACTAATAGATCTACTGGAACAAACTGAAGTAAGATCCAGGAGGGTGTCATTCAGAAAGCTGCAGAAAGCAACTATAGCAAAGAGCACAGAGTCATGATCCTGTTACTGCAACTGAATTACTGCTTATTGGCCGAATGGTGGCAACAGTTCGCATGTGCAGTTCGCTTTTGACAGAGATAGCTCATTTGATGTAATTTTATTTTGGGCAAAACCAATTCAGTTTCTCTCAAGTGTCATAGAGAAAGCACGTATGCAGACACCATGGGAAACATGATCAAGTCTGAGCCTTTAATAACATCTCTGGTCTGTAAGGGCAGGTAGACAGGGAAGTATTCCCTCAGAGATCCAATCAATCCAGTATCGCCACACCATCAGGCAAGCCTCCTAGGAACAGGAATGAATCTCTCCAGAAGCTGTGGCACTTGAAGCCCTTTGTTTTTCTCCCCTTAAAACGCCCAGGCACTTCTAGCTGTGAGAGCAACCTAGTGCCTCTCCTTAATATTTGCCTCACGCTTCTGCGGAGCGGCAAGAAGGAGCGTTAGCGGCGCCGCGCAGCCACCTCAGCGGGAGGACGAGCGGCCTCGCGGCGCCTGCCACCGTGTGGCGAGGCCTCACCCGCCTCGCGTGGCGCAGCCCCAGCTCCAGGCGAGCAGGAAATCCCACACTAAAGCGCCTGGATTCTACAGATAGCTACTGCAACTGTGCAATTCCCTGCTCAATCACTCAATTTCCACCCTCTGTGAAATTTAGCTGGGGAACAGCAACATTTCTAGGTGTTTAAGGCTCGCTGATCCTCAAAAATAATGAAGCTTCCGCCCATTTTGTATTGCAAAGTAGCAGCGTAGTACTACAGTATTTGCAATGCTTGAGCAGATGCTGCACAAGCACATGGGAAAACATAGTTCTAGCTTGAAAAGAAAATACAAGAGATTAAACACAAAGAAAAAGGAGGGAAATGTTTGCAGCAGCAGAATAAGAATGGCAAGTTAGGTCTCTTCATTTTTAAAAAGATGGACAAACACGCTTTTCATAAGCATTTTTGCAGATTTGAGTTTAAGGACTGAATAAGTGATGCATGGGCGGGAGGGAATATGTAGATTTAGAAAATTTCGTCTTACAGAAATATGAAAGATATAAAAAAGGGAGGAAAAGGCCAAAAGATACCTACAAACAGCATTATTAGCAGGGGAATCCAAACAGATGCAGGCAGAGATTGCACCCTCTAAGGACCTGAGGTCAAAAGTATTTGAACATAATATAAAACCTGTTTGGTAGGGAAGACAATTGCATGAGTAAAGCAATGTTTAGAAACAAATATTTTGATGCTAACGTCTAGTTGGGCTGAAAGAAGGGTGGTGCTATTAACAGTAAACAGTGAAGATGGAAAGTAATGAGAACCTGATTTGGAGACTAAGAAAATCTGAAACTGATAATATGAAGGAGAGGAAAACCATAACACTGAGAAAGCAGCAAAACAAGGGGAGAGTCCAAAGTAAGGGAGAAATCAGTGTCAGGCGGCTTGCACTCTGCATTACATACCTTCAGTTATTCACTGGTAAAAATTCCTGACACTTACCCACTGTTTCTTCTTGGTCTGGGATATCAGCTGCTTGTGCTGGCCTGCTAGCTTCTTAATTTCTTCTAAAAACTCTTCTTTGCATTTCTCCTTTACCTGCTTACATTTTCTGTCCATCTCTCCTTGCATGTTGGCGACAGCTTTATTTACAGCCTGCCTTTTCTCCTCTTCCATCTCGGTACGCAGCTGGTGAAAAAAGAAAGACAGAAAATCCAATCAATGGGCAACTATTCTATTGGAATAATTTCACTTTGTTTACACTTCTAGATACTGTTATTGATGTGAATCGAAGTAATATACTTTCTCCAATTTAGAAAACAAAAAGTTCCCTCTTATGGATAGAACTTCTATTCATAAACATATTCATCCACCAGAAAATGCATGTTCACAACAAAAATGCAATCGCAATTCTATTCTACAAGGCAATTATAAAACTAGCTTAAGTTCCATAGATATTTTATTAATCATCAGTTCACAAATATAAGTATTAACTTAGAGAGAGATTTTGTCCATTCTAAACCTTCAACTGCATATAAGTTTACAGCAAGGGTATGATGGAAAATGCAGAATGCAATGCTCCTGAGTTTCACAGGAGGCACCAGTTAAAATTCTTAATGGTGAGGATTCATTTGCCCCAACTCAGACATCTAAAAGTTTGGTGCTTTAATCCTAAAGTATCAACACTGAGACATCCCAGGTCCTTCCACAGTCCTTCCCTGTAGGAGGAAATTCATCTCCTTTTAAGACAGGTACTTAAGATAGGTCAGATGACTCATCCTCTGCATTGCCCTGTTCTCTTCAGCCAGAGGTGACCAGCTCAGACTTCCATATCTCATTTTAGGCCTGTTATCATTAAATGAGATAATTCAAACAAATTTCAGCCAGTCTATTGAATGCTTAGGTGAAAAGACTGACAAAAAAAGATTTGAGTATGAACTGCATTTAAACAATGCTATCATTTACAACCACACTTGACACTATGGTCACAAATGCATTGTAAACAGATAATCATGAAGAAACAGTTTCACTTTTGCATCACAGATTGATTTCACTGAACTGGAAACTGGAAGGCTGAGAGGGGATCTAATCAGTGTATATAAATACCTCAAGGGAGGGAGTGCAGAGGACGGGGATGGTCTTTTTTCAGTGGTGGCCACTGATAGGACTAGAGGAAATGGCCGGAAACTGAAAAACCAAAAATTCCATAGGAACTTAAGGAAAAATTTCTTAACAGTGAGGATGACAGAGCACTGGAACAGGCTGCCCAGAGAGGTTGTGGAGTCTCCTTCTCTGGAGATCTTCAAAACCCGCTTGGATGCCACCCTGTGCCACGTGCTCTAGGTGACCCTGCGTATGCAGGGGGGTTGGACTAGATGATCTCTAGAGGTCCCTTCCAACCCTAAGCATTCTATGATTCTATGATTCTATGAACTGGAAACAAAAAAAAATTCTGTTTAAACTAAGGTCTATTGATATAGAAAGGGCTTGGAAAGAAACGGTGAAGACTCTTTTAATGTGGTCTCTTTGGAACAGCTTTTTGACCCATTTCCTTAAGTGTAAATATTAGAAAAGCAGAAAAAGCAGTGACCTGCCCCCCTCTGCCCCACCTCAAACCAGAGTTTAGGTGGTGCTTGATAAGTGGTACCTTTTCCACTGCCTCTCTCACAACTCTCTCAGTTTCTCTTTTGTGATCAGCTTTCATCCTGTCTTTGAAGTCATTAAAGATTTTGGTGTATTTGTCATGGCACATGTTCTGACACACTCCATCATTACTGGTCTGGGTGCTCCGATGCAGCATTTTTGGAGAAGAGGCACTTAACTTCTTGGTCTGAGTTGAGACTGAAACTTTTTCAATGGGCTGAGGCATTGTGGGAATTTCCTGGCTTGAACTTACTGCTTCGGTTTCAGGTTCTGGCTCCTACAGAGAAAGAACAAACTTGCAAATCCAGGTATCAAAACAGAACAAGGTAACTCTGAGCTCACTCCGAAGAGAAAATGTAGCTTACTAACACGGCACACTGAATATGAAAGCTGAATATGAAAGACATTTTGTGTTAACTTGACATTGAAGCCCTGAGGAAGCCATCAACAAGCTGGGTAGTCTCTCTGGTGAGGATTTTCTGACTCCCTCTAGGAACCTTCCAAAAGGAAGCGTGTGGATGGACCAGGACACTAATTTCACCAGTGCCGAGGGAACTCGCTGCAAACCCAAAGGGCACTGCCTGTTTTTCCCTCTACTCTTCTCTTTGAAGGAACTGAGGTGTGTGGCCCATGTGCCTAAATTATGCTGGCAAGCTCCAGGCTTACTCTGGCCTCGCAGGCTGCGCTGGCGTCTGCAATATTTCATTTATTTCATAGAGCTGCTGCAAAGATTGATTAATATTTCAAAGGGGCTTTGAAGATGAAAGGCTAATGAGAGTCTAAATCTTGCTTCTAATAACAGAACTAGACTTGGATAACCACAGAAGCTTTCTGTAATTACGCAGTTATCAGGAAAGAAATCACAGTTACTGTAGTGTACTGTACTGGATTTAGCCCCCTGCGTTATTAC
Organism: Tinamus guttatus; assembly: GCF_059628265.1. NCBI lineage: Eukaryota > Metazoa > Chordata > Aves > Tinamiformes > Tinamidae > Tinamus > Tinamus guttatus. The sequence continues at coordinate 288,753 of NW_028288759.1, read as the reverse complement.
GGTGTAGCACCAATTGTTCTTGCCCTTCAGCACAGATAGAATTAATATTCCTGCAAACAATTATTGATATTTTAAGTGTCCAAAAACTCAGAAGAATGTTATTTCTTTTAACCTATTTTTTTAAGTTTATTTAAAAGGCTAGACTTGTTTGGGACTGGAATTTCTGCTCGTTTGTGAAACGGGGTATTGGTCACAGCGATCAAAACACTGACTGTGTATCCCCTTGTGCAACCAATTGCTCTTTAATGTATCACTCTGATTGACTTCTGGATCACTGACCAAATACGAGCAGGGCTAAGGCGGCAAATGTTAAGACATAAACATAGGAAGCAAATCACAGCAACTGCTTGACAGAAAACACAATAAAAATGACAAGACACCGCCAATTATACATAACCCAAGAAGACTGCACTCTTCCTATCTTGCTCGCAAACACAGTCTGTGCCCCACGGAGCTGCAGATGCGAAAAACAGTAGGTCTTGCTGAGTCTTGGTCTCACAAAACCTGCCGTTCTGAGCCAGCCAGGCAGGATCAGATATAACGTGGTCACAGACGCTGGGACAGGAAAAGTGACAATGTTTGTCCTTCAGGCACCAGTCTCTTCCCACATGGCTCTGGTGCTGAACTACCTAAAGCCTCCTCTGTCTTCAGTCTTGTTCCTAGGATTGTGTCTATGTGAAACAGTAAATATGCCTCTTTTTTCTCTTTTTTTTTTTCTTTTTTCTCCAATGACTAATCACATGCTGTTTTGGGATGCATAGAATGACAAAGTCATTTATAGGAACTTCGCTTAGGCTTCTGCAATAGAAAAGATTCTTTCAACATTCCCTTATCAGTTGCTATCAGTTGTTTTACTTAGCATTCAGACTGCAGCTGAAACAAGGCCAAGAAGAAAATACTCGCAAGTTAAGAAATAACAGAATTTATGGCTGTCTCAACAACTGCCCCCTTGTGTGCAAGCATAATAGTACAGTCTTTTAGCTGTATGATCACAGGCTGCTGTTTCTCCCACTTCCCTCAGTGTCCAAATTGGAAAAACAAGAAAGGAAGTTAAATGGTTCAGTTTGGACAGCAGTGATGTTTTATTAATTTATTATCCTTGATCTTGTAAAATATAAATATTTTCTAATTGCTGCTATTTATTCGTTCAACAGACTTATTAAACCAGCTTTAATTTGTCAATTCTAGAACAGTTAGCTGACTGTTGCTGACTGTTGATTTATTCATGACACAGAATATTACCATAAGGATACCAAGGGCTTGCATGTGGCAGGTATCAATATGTTAGCAGGGAGAGTCAAGCTCTAAAATCAGTATTGTTACATAAGTAGAAGGTGACAAAGAACAAAGGAGTGTCTATGATAGTTTCAGATTTTTTTCTGTCCTGCTAACTCTCCAAACATGGTAATTGAATTTACTCACTTCTTTCTTGAGTTCCATACTCTGGTTACGTCGTCCTTTCTTTGCTCTTGGTTCCTGAGTAACCTTCAGCTGTGAACATTATGAAAAGAATATTGGATCATTCCAAAAATGAGTAGCACTCATTGTGCTTTTTTAGCACCTTCTATTTAGGAATATTTATCATCTAACTCAACAAATAGAAAGCTGAATACTGTTCCTAAATGAGAAGTGCATACCATGTTTTCTACATTGTCAACGCTATGATCTCACAAATGAACAAAATTAATGAACAAGTTCTGACATTCAGTATGTATTTACCTTAAGCATTCTTTGCTTCATTTCACATAAAAATTCATATTTTTTTTTCTGGAAAATTCTGATATCAGCAACCCATAATTAGGCAGCAGATCTTGCCGAAGCCAGAAAGCAGCAAAGATCATAAAGAAAACGTATACGGGTAAAGGTAACAAGATTATCCACACTTGGAATAATGGATTACGACCACCTATATTTGGAGAATATTAAACTTCATGCTTTAGAACAAAAGGCCATCTCTAACCATTAGAAACCCAGCTGAGATCTAAGAGAGGGGTATATTATTTTACATTTGTCTGCAGCAAAGCTCTTAATTCTTTTCCAAAGTCTCCAGTACTAGCTAGTGTTAATGACAGAGTATTGCAGAATACTTCAGAGCCCGGAGCTGAACGGCTACTCTGAAGTTCCTGTACCTGGAAAATCAGTGAAACAGATAAAACAATGAAGCATGTGGGGTGGAATAGAAGATACTCAAATGGACCGTTTAAACCCTATGATTAATTTAACTTCTGAAAAACTGGGAAAATGTCTCAGTTACCACTCATGAATATTACTATATTAGAGAATGAATATTTTTCTTTCTGTATTCCTGTGTGACTGCATACATTGCATGAAACCAAAGGGGCTACCAAGGGTTTGTTAGTTAAACAGGGCTGAAAAGTTGGCAGAGTTTTGGTATGGAGCATTCCCTTAAAACAACATCCAGTCCTGTGCCAACATCCAGCAACAAGTGTTTTAGCCACAAATTGGATGATAGAACTGCTTGACCAAAGGGCAGAGGAAAAGGGTCAAAACACTCTCATCTATTAAAACACAGACCTAGAGAGAGGATGGCGGTTTCAAATGAGGCAAGAAGATATCGCCAGGGAAAAGACTGCCAAAAATACAGCTCGAAGCATTCTTCAATCTATTATAATCCTCCTGCCAAGTCAGTGATAGTGAATATATAACACTTGCTTGGACAATGAATGACTAACAAGATCCATTCTTAATAAGAGAAGATGCATATTGGAAAGGCAACGTTTTATATTTTAGGCCTGTGTGCTTTTAGTGCTTTTTAAAGAGATAAATTTTCTTGTTTTGCAGAATTATGCTTAGATTACTTCAGTCAGTTGCTGTCATATGCTCCTAAAGGGCAATGCTTGCACTTAACTTTAGTTGGACTTGCTGAAAATGTTACGCACACTTAGTGTCACCCAGGGATCCGTAGCGCAGGATATGGTCCAAAGTGGGAATGCTCCAGCCCTGGAAAGGCTGAACGGCTACAGTGCTGCCCCGTGATGGGTGTCCAAGGCAGCAGCACTGCAGTCCATCTGATATCCATGACATTTAATTTGAACAGGCCTATTTAACTTCAGAAATCTTGCTCTGTTTCATCAAGGAGCTACTGATGACAAACTTCATGAAACCGCGCAGAGGTCAGCCAAGAAAATCAGGAAAAACCTTTACACTCTTGCAATTCCTAGGCTACAAAACATGGGAAAAAACAAACATTTGAGTCCTCCTTCTGTAATCATAAAACTGCAGACAGGGCACCAGACTAATTTCCATGTAATTTAGACCAATATATGCCATCCTTTAACTTGCTGTATGTCATCTGTCCAGGTTCCTGACGACGTTCTGGTCCTGGGCAGCCCCTGCTTGAGCAGGGAGGCTGGGCTAGATGATCTCCAGAGATGTCTCCCAATCTTTCTGCGACTCTGTGATTGTGTGTGCTCTTTATGAAACTGCACCAGTTGCAAACCGTGGCAGCACATACCTGCTCATTGCTGGTGGAAGAGATACTAGATTCTGCCTCTTCTTCCCCTTTATCCTCATTCTTTGATTTCCAAAATCTCCCCTCACGAAGGAAACGCTGGTGCAGTTCCAGCTCATCACAAGCCTTCTTCCAACCCATACTGCGCTTCACGTGCAGCCGATGGATGTTAACTGTGATATCCTGAATGTTTTCTGAAGGGATCCAGGCCCTTTTGAATACATGGTACAGACAAGTTCAGAAACATGGAATACACATGCGGGAGTTTAACTTGAGACACTGATTTCAAAAGTGGATGGAATTTCAGTGAGGTCTGGTCACAATTCCAAATTCAACACATACGGAAAAACAGGCTACCTATGGTTACATGTTTGAGTTCCTAAAAAGAGTTTTCAGCTCTTGGTCCTATAGCTGAGAATCTCTTTTGTCTTTAACGAGCCACAAAAAAACACAGGGCCAAAAGCAGTACAATCTTCTGCCTGGTCTCTCTTTAAATGCTCAGACATGGAAACATCCTTATTGAAAGTTCATTTGCTAATCCAATTCTGCCCTTGGCCTCTGTGCTATAACTGTAAAGGAACGAAACCAAATTATCACTTCAAATGTTGATATTCTGTGGTTTGGGCCAATGTCTATCAAGCCTGAACTCATGCTCTTTTGACCTGGATTCCTGCCAGGGACTTGGTTCCAAAGGTACTTTGTCCTCTTAAATATTTTCAGAGAGTCCTCACAGAGTTGCAGCTCTTGACATTTTGAAAGGTTACACTAAGCAGCACTGGATATTAGAGAAAAAATGTGACTGCCATGCACATCTACATGATAAATATTGCAATAAATTAAACATCTGTGGCCAGGTTCTCAACACTTCCAATATAAATAGCATTTCAGTCAAAGTATGATGATAATTTATACTAACTAGGAATTTGGCCTTTCATTTTTAAAGTCCAGCACAGTAACAAAGTAATGACATACTAGTAAAACATATTTTGTCTTTTCTACCAGCACATATTTATGCAAAGTTGCAGGCACCTCATCCCACAAGCGTCATGTTGCTTTATTAAATACTTCGACGCTTTGAGGACTTAATGCCAAAACTACTAATGAAATAAGCTGCATTTGCAAACAGATTACTATTGCAAGATAAATCATTCTATGATTGCAACACATATAAACACACTTTACACTCTCTGTGCTTATTAGAAAATCTACTTGGTATCATATCACAAAGGAAAAAATGCTATATAATATGCAGATTATGTTAAAAGCTATTTAAATAAACACCTTCATAAAACACTGTCACTGAATTCCCAAACCTTTTGGGGAGGCACCAGAATATACCACTTTCCTAACAGCCATGAGTTGCTTTGCAAATGTCTCATCACATGCAGACATATAAATCCAATGACAAAAGAGCTGATGCACGTACGTTACAGTAACACTATTATAATCCTCCCCAAAAGTTAAACCAAACAAGAAAACAAGTGCTGGAGATGGAAGTAAACCCTGATCTCTAAGGATGCAGTTTCTCATGTAAAGAGTTACTCTCTGAAATTGCAAACGGGGTCACAGCAAGAGTTCTGACAATGTTCTAGCAATAATGCAGAAATGTTTTGTGATGTCTATTATGTTACTCAAATACAAAACTGCACCATGCCTGCTCAGATGAGAACATTACACAAAGCCAATGCATCTTGTAGTAGAAGCACACATTTCTGTCCAGTTTTTGCCTCAGTCTGGATAAGCAGGCTGCTACGCATTTGAAGAAACACTCCTGGACAGCAGTTCATTTGCTTTCTTTAATTAAAACAGCATTAGGTAACATCCCTAGGGCAACTGTGGAATGGAATCTCTGAGCCACTTGGCACCTTTGGATGTGTTAGATCAAGCTTCAAATTTTCTGAACAATTACGGCTAAGTGCTCAGTCTTTCTAATGCTGGCAACTAGTTCATTCAGGATTTACAACATCACAGATGAGATAAATTTAACTGAAGTATTGTTTGTAAAAAGCACATGGAACTAATATATTACCTTTGGTGGTGATGGCCAAAAAAGCGAACATCAACTTGATTGTCCTCTTTCTGCATGACTTTGGCTGGCCAAAACCCAAAGCCTTTCATTTTGGCCCAAACCAACTCATGATTAGGTATCTGGAAAAAAATGTTATATTTATTATTAGATATGGAGTATCATATTAATTTCTCCCATAAATATTTTATGATAACGGCATAATAATATTTAACGAATATGGTTGCTGTTTATATCTAAGTGCTTGTTTTCATTTTTATCTTCTTACAATGCACATTTCCTTGTTAGATGTGTTCCTTGGATCAAAGTCAAAAAAAGACAAAGTCTGAAAAGGGTGTAACTGCCTACTGAAATCAGAGATCCTAAGTATCTCCCCAAAATTAAACTTGTCCTTATAGCTTTATCCAGGAGTAAAGTTCTATTTCTGTAAGCTTCTTATTTTCTTGTGAGACTGTTATAACTGCCTGATAACCAAGTTTTAATACCCTGATTATGACTGCTTTGAACTTCAATCAACGTTTCATATGTGGAAAATATCTAGGCTTAGAGAGTCTTAACCACACATTCAAAACAAGCCTACTGAAGTGGAATGTTCCATGCAGGAATAAAACCCAAACTGCAGGTACTTATACAGAAAAGCAAACAAAAATCTGTGTCAGCAACATACGCAAGGATAGCAGAACCAGTTGTCAGGTCGTGCATTTGACAAATAGAAACAGTTCTTGCAGAGCTGCAGTTCATCCAGCTGCAAAACAAAAAACAGGTAAATAAGTCCAAAAATCCTATATGCTTGACCTCAATAACATCACTGTCTCATAAGTAAAAACATTTTTCAGCCCTCTGCTTGCTAATTTTGTGGAGTTGCTTCTGTTCATGCAAACTAGAGATATGAAATGTGTTATGAGAATGGATGGCAGATAAACTGCAGAAACATTTTTCATGGTTTAGAAAATTGAGGGGAGGGATTTAGTAAAACTAAAAGTCAAAGAACAGTTATTTGAACTAATTAAATATTTAAAGCACCTTTTGAAAGAAGAAATTTAATTGTGCACACAACAAGTGTGACAGCGTGACAGCTGCCCGTAACTTTTTACTGTCTTTTCATTTTCTAGCAGCAGTAACAGAAGTTGGTAGATATCTCACTTCAGGTTCAACTTATATCAGTAAGTACAATTATTTCTAGCCCAACTAGGCATTACTAGATTATTTCAAAATTAAAATTTAAAACAAGGTATTTTCCAAATATACTTGCAAAAAAGTGGGGTTCTGATTCAGCTATTATTAAGTTACAAGAGAAAGTCTGCAACAAAATTCATACCCTTATTTTTATAACATGAAGATTCACTTTTTTATGATCTAGGATGAAAATCAAACAGCTTGTCTATACTTCAGTTAGTGGGCACTACTTACTTCATGACACGTGTCTTTGTAAAGCATCCTCGCTATATCAGCTTGTTCACTGTCCGCTATAAATTAAAAATAAACACTATAAACAACCACAGATCAGAGTGCTCACAAAAACTTTCAGTTGTCATTGCTATGACTTTCACGCTGTAATTGTCTTGCTTGAAAGTACAAAACATTACTCTGCTTCTTCAATAAACCTTCCATTAAAAAACTTGCAACACCAATGCTATATTTGTTTGCTCTTTCATGTTTGCATGCAAAATCCCTTTTGGAAGCATTTAAACCAAACAAGACAATAAGCAAAACAGCAGCAGGGACATGGGGTTGCTTTTGATATGAATTCGCTATTTCCTTCTCTGCTAATAATATGCTGCAGTTGGCCTAAAACACCTCTCTGCTATCACTTCATAGCAAAACAGGTAAAACCACATAAATTTTTTTGCTTGTAGTGCGGCTTCGTGGTTCCCTCTGCTCCCGTGTATTTCTGTTAGCACGTTCACACCTCTCCCTCCCAACTGCACGGTGGGTTTCCTGAGGTTGCCAACAGAGCTGATGTCCCCTCCTCCCACTGCTCAAGGCACGGGCTGTATCTCCAGTAGCAGAACCATGTTCTACACGAAATGATGCCTGAGGAGAACCTTGTTACTGAACCTGCTTGTAGTTTCTGGAGGCTACATGTTTTGGTGGTGTTTTTCACTTCCGATCAGATTGTTCCACTGTACCAAACAGTCACGTAGTACTTCACTGCTCAAACAGAATCTCTTTTAATGCACTCAGTGTTCAAGACCTGTATGTCTCAGCTCCCAAACCTTGTGAATCAACAGGCATCAACTCAGCAATTCAAACAGAGAACAGGTATAGCCTTGCTTGACTGCCTGCAACTCCCTGCTTTCCAGCAACCTGCTCTGAAGCAATTCTATCTTGACTTTTTCTAAGTAACCCCTTGTGTAGCAGTGGGTCTCTTCAATGGCAGCATCTAGCCAATTTTATAACGTAGGTATCAGCATTATTTTTTTTTTCTGATGGCCATAACTCCACACTGCACCAGTAGGACACTCCTGCTCTGGATGAGCTATATTTGTTGCTGCTCTCTGGGAAATAATTGCCCACAAGGGAAAAGAAGTGTGTGTGTCTATCCTGCTGGCACCGAAAATTAGAGAGCAGACCTCTTTCCACCTCTTTCCACCTTGAAAAAACATACGCATCCTGGGAGAAATCTGCTTTCTGGACTGACTTATGACATAGGCTGCAGAGGAAATAGGATGGTAAGGGTGCAAATTCCTACTGAAAGTTTAGCAAGAGAGGATGGAGATAGTTTTATAGCAGGTGGACAAGAACTCACCCTGCGGCAGGCAAAGCCCTCTTGCGGCCCCTTCTTAGATTTTTTAGGGATCCCTCCTGACCTTATCTACCTTTAAGATTACCAAACACTAAATTTAATCCTGATCTTGTGATTTTCTACAGGCAAAGATAAATCAAATGGGGGAAGGAAATGTGGTACTCTACCTCCATAGAAAATCACGGTGTTGTGTAGAAGCAGCTGAGCATCTGCTTTGAACTCCTCGTAACTCCTGTACTTTCCTTCATTGACTTTCTACACAAAAGAAAACAGAGGACTGTGAAAATGTTGCTAAAGTGCTGCATCTGCTTTATGCAGAGAAGCTCTCGCAGAAATCTGTGTTATGCCAGGCAGATTGGTCAGTGCCTTCCCTGCATCCTGAAGGAATACTTACAACTCTAACAATGTCTGTCTACCTCAACACGGGCTGTGCTCATCCACTTACGCAAAGCCCAGAGGTAAAACAGGCGCTTTAGTGTTTGATTAGGTTGAAAAAAATCTCTTGGTTATAACAGGGTAAATCTGGAGTAGTTGCGTTCACTTTCCTCTATAAATGAAATATAATGTTGCCCAGAACAAATAAAGATATATGCCCTGAGGTGCAGACTTTGAACCTTCAAAACACATGCTAGTTTCAAATCAGTGCTGACTGCCTTTTTACTTTCAGGATTTTCACTGGAGAGTCACTGTTTTCTGATGAAGGCAAACAAAGCTCGCAGGGAGCCATGAAGTGCATTTTCTTTTTACAGCCTTTTCTCTGATAAGGAATACAGCATTTTCAGTTGTGCTCTGTTAAGAGGACCTATGAGAATTGTACAGCAAACAAAATATCATCAGTTTCTGGCATGCTATCAAGGCCAAAAAGGCTTTTTGTGGGAGTAGGTGAAGGTGACTGTGACAAGAAGGTCTGATGCATTTTTAGATACGACCAGTGTTGCCACTACTTCAGGACAGTAACAAATATTGGTGGTCTTCAAATTTGTTAATATAGCTATTGTTTATCCATGTGTTTCAATAACATAAAAATTAAAAAGGGGTCAATAACTATGTTGGTAAAGGGCTATATATTATGACATGTCATAGCAACCCAGTTACAGTCATGAAAAAGAATATGCTATTCACTTTTGTCATCTATAGTTGACTTATGAGCCATGGTCAGACCTTCACTCCACAAAAAACGGACAAAATATTTACTAGGACTTTATTTTTGGAATGGTTAACACAAAACAGATGTTTTAAGTGAGTTTTGCTTTCTTACCAGCAATGAAATGATTGACTCTTTATTCAGATGTTTATAAAGTTGACATCAACATAATGCCCTAATGACTAAAATTGAAATATGGTCAAACCCATTTGGCTACTTTCCCTAAAAATTTCAACTAGTCAGAGACCTTAGTAAAAGCCTTAGAGAAAAGGCTTTTCTTCTTTCTCTTAGAGAAAAGGAATTAAGGGTACTTCCTGTCCGAATACTAGACAACACTGAAAATGTTTTTATTTGGTTACCTATTTACAGATAAAAGGTTGAAATTTTAACTCCCATATTCAATACTGGAAACAATGCTGAAATATTGAATAGAAAGAGAATTAAACTGGATTAGTGATTTAGCCCTTAAGGTTTACCTTCGCTGTTAAAACACATCATAAGCAGTGTGAAAGCTAGAAAGCAAGTCACTCTACCTCCTGAATGGTAGGAACATCAACAGCTGAGTGCACCAGCCTCCTGTACATCGGGTGCTTGTTGTCTTTCCCTTTCTTGTTCAGGTCTATAGCCTGAAAGGACCATGAGACAGTGCAAGTTATTGTATTCTGCTTAAAATGCAAAAGAAATATTAAAGAAGGTGATGGTTTGGAGTATTCCAGATTTTGGCTTCGACACCTGCAACAACATGCCAGATAAACACCCACAGAGATACCAACTTCACATGCCTCGAAGCTGAAAAACGCCCATTTCAAAGGAGCCACGGGCCCATGGGATAAACTACTCCTGTCAGAATGATGACTGACCTGAACAACGAGGCACAATGAGTGTGTGCTGAAATACCCAAGCCACTGGTGACAGGGGAGATAAAACAAGACCTTGTCCTGCCCTCTTCCCTGCACAGCCCCACGCGACCCAACGCCTCGACAGACCTTCCCGCTCCCGACTCACCCGCTCCTTCATGCGAGAGACTATGAACCGCAGGTATGTGCTCATCTCCTGTTTACTTGTGTTTTTCTTCTTGATACTCTGTTAAAGAAAAAGAGTTTCATGTTATTTTTATTATTTTAAATCTGACTTCAAAACTCATTCACCAACATTTTTCTCTGTATCACAATATTTTTTGAAAAAAGGAACTTTGCATCACATTATATCAGATGATTAGGCTTGCTTTTAATTTGCATGTAGGTCAATAATGCTTTTTCAAAACTTCCCATGTAAAAAAGTGTCTTATTAGAATAAAGTAATGAAGAAAGGCATATTAGGGAACATTTTACAATGTATTTAATGGTCTACTTATTAGCAAGACATCAATATCTTCTTCAAAATATAAAATGATTTAAAAAAAAACTCTTGGCCATGCACTCATGTGATTTATGTGCTTACTAGACAAACAGACACCATCTAGGATGAACTCAGATACAGCATTGCTCTAGCTAGTAATAATTTGGAGCACATTTACTGCTTAGGAAATACAGTGGCTGCTGGTTTTTCCCTCACAAAACCTAACCTAGATCTTGGAAAACGTGCTCCCTTTTCAGCAGTTCGCGGTCTCAAATTTTTAATCCTCGTCTTGGACTAGTAGGAGACTTATCCTACGCATTATCACCTGCCCCTTCCAATTCTGGCAGCTTTCAGCAAGCTCCCCATAGCTGTGCAGAGAGTTGCTGCTTAGCAAGCTCTATCAATGTGCACAAGAAGCAGCCGAATCACCAATTCCTAGTAGGGAGCTAAGAGACGTATGAGACTTAGAAACTATTCCTTGCTAACAGTGCTTTATTTTTACTAGGGTATTCATATATGACTCTGACGATGTCATATATGTGGAGGGAGCAGATATGTTGAGACCTATATAGAGAGGGAGCAGGTATCTTATGTACAGAGCAATTATTTCTACATATTTATGTATCAGAGTCTCTATTACACAATAAGACCACCACCACCACCACCACCAAAAAAAAAATCATACAATTTGTCGGAGTCCCTTGGCTTATTTTCCTGCTGGAAGATGTTGAAGCCACTGGCAATCCCATGTTGGCCCTTGTGCTATGGCAGCTGTGTAGCCTATCCATCTCAGGACTGTACTTACTACCTCCAACTTAAAGGAAACCAAAGTTGCTCACAGCACTACAGATGGAGGTATTTACTTCACTGCTTAACAGCGTGGACAGCAAAACTGTGCTGAAATATTTGTCTGCACCTGGTAGACACCACAGTTGCAATTGCCTCCGCCCAAGGATCGCAGATCCCTGCAGACGCTCCTGTCCTTGCAAGCCTGTTCGTCTGGCAGGGCACTGCCACCGCCAGCCACAATGAGGACGGCAGAAAGGGCCAGCTCCAGGCCTTTCTGAGAATAACATCCCATTTAAACATGATTTTCGCTTCGTTAATGGTTCCCAGATCTTCCTACCAAATGCAAAAATAAGAATTTTACTCTTGAAAGGTTTCTATGCTCTATTTGTGAATCACCTTCTGTCTATGCACATTCTACCTCATCTGCCATAAGAATGTGAATCCTGCTTCATTTCCCATACTCAGTTTTGCATAAGCAGACATTGCTGCTGCACAGAAACCCAAACGTACACTAAACTCACTGCTTTATGAACTTGCTGCTCTCATTTTGACACTGCAGGCAATGAATGATGTATGCTGCCTTTAACACAGCACTTTAATGGGCTCAGACTCTTTAGGACACAATAAAATCCACTTGCAGAGAGCAGTCCTTCTGCACCTCTTATTCTAACATGGGTCTGAATTTGTCACCTGCTGGAGGGATCACGGAGCTCACGGGAACCTTTCTCATTGTGCCTCGGTGAGCAGGACAGTTTCTAAGAGGCTGTGTTAGGACAGACCGTTTACAGTCTTGTCCTCAGGTTCTAATAAAAGCTAGAGAGCTGCTTTGCATCATTACCTGTGTCACAGATTAATATAATCTAAGCACCTATGGAAATGATATAATTAACTTCAGGCAAACTCCAACTTCTCACTTCTCCTCCAGTTCCCTAAATGGACTTATTTTATAAAAAAAATGATCTCCAGGTTCCTCTACTAAATGTTGACAGGTAGTGAATTTAGTAAATCAAAGCAAGAAAAATGCCTTTTTATGGCAAGGCTTCTCACTCGTTTTAGAAGCCAGCTTGTAATCAAGCCATTTCATGCACTTTTCAAGAAAGATTAGCCCCAACTGAAGTGTTGTTCAGAAGCTAGGATGGAAAAGGTGTACTTTTTGTTTTTTAAAAAAACTACTAAATATTTTAAAGTTTTATAGTGTTCTCAGAGAAACCAAATTAAATGCCACATAAAGCAAAAAAAAAGGATAATATTCAATATAGGTTATGATTTTCATAAAATCTAATTATAACACTGACAGAAGAAAATATATCTGCTTTAAGGTCCCTTCACAGTCAGACCAATGAGGAAGAAAGTGTAAATGAAAATTAGGCCTTTTAATTTCCTCTTTTTGGGAAAGGAAAATAATGATGCTAAACTGTGAATATATAAAAGTGGAAAGATCTACTAAGATACGATACTACGACCCCTGTTCACATATCAAGTTTCTTAGAAACAGACTACTAAGCTTTGATCCAGGTCCCACAGTCGTCAGGAACTTACACTTGCAGGTGTCCTACTTGTAGGATACTGCAGCTCAATACAGGATGATTCCTAAGTCGCACCAGTTCTTAGAGAAATCTGCAACCCATCTGCTCTGAATCATGGTAAACTGGAGGCACGGGAAGCATCGGCTCGGTGAATACAGTGCATGTAGGAGCAAGGCCAAGACTCCAACCTAATTTGCTTGCAGGTGCAGGCAATACTTTATATTTGCCTTATTCTCTGCAGCACATCTAGTTCTTGGAAGTTGGCACTCCCAGGTTGGATTTGGACTGCTGTTTGCATTAGATTTTCCAGGTTAATACTGCTTAGCTGTTAAAGAGGGTTGCAATATACTGCACAGCGCAGGTGTGACTTACTTAGCAATTCTGATGTGTCCATAATGCCAGAAATCTTTACAAGACTTTATGAACTATCCAAAGAAAGCAGCGGCTAGAGATACCTCTGGAAAGTGCTCAGCTGCACAGTGCAGGTCTAAGAAATGCAAGGTCCTAGCTGAGTCGGCAAGCTGGCTGACTCAAAGCACTGCAGTTACATTTGCTCCATGCAAACAGTTTCCCTGTACTGCCCTGTCAACCAATACTTCTTTCTCCTTTCCCTCCCGTTTGCCACGTGTGTGCAGGCACCAAGGAGCTCCATTTCAGCCTGCACCGCGGCCGGGAGGCCGATGAAGGTGCCGTTGCCTAATGATGGACACGTCGCTTTCAACCACACACACAGCCAAACCAGGCTGGATTTTCGGCCCGAGGGACTTTCAAAATGGCCACAGCTGAATCCGTAGCTGGTTTCTATGTGCATGGTGCAGGGGGCACCTTCTGAGTCAGAAGTGCCCTGTGAACAACAGAGTCCCATGAGCACAGAAGGTGGCAGGAAGTTTTACATGGAAGCTTCCCAGTTTTCCTTACTGGTGTGGGCAAATTCCCCCCATGACACTCCAACAATAAGCTAACATCAGTCTCCATATTCTCTTTCCTGCCTGTATTTTATATTAGCCAAAGCAACCTTGATGGACAGCTAGTATCTAAAACTCCCCTGAATTCATTATTTAAGTTAATTCCCTCCAGTAACCTTCATCTTCCTGCACCTCTGAACTCTCTTCTGTTTGTCACGCTCGCCTTTCACGTCATGTCTGATGCTGATTGCGAGCTGCACGGTCATGTATTTTTATGTATCCTATGAAATGCTTAGTTCAGTACCAGAACTTGGAAATAGCCTATTTATAGGATACTTATCAGCACAGCATTTAGTGTCTCTACAGCTTACTGCATTCTCATAAAACAGAAATATTCAACCACCCCTTATGACAGGTAACTTGGGTGCAATTTCTGGTAAAGCACATGCAGGGAAGATCAATGTCTGATCAGGAAACTGTAAAAAAATCTACCCAGACGTACAGTGGGGCCACCTGAAGGGCTCTTTTTGCATTGCTGATCGAATCTAACCCTCTGGGACAATCTAGATGGTACCATACGTAATTTCACCTTTCTATAAAGTTACTTTAAAAATCAATTAAAAGAAAGAAATAATTGCAGTCGCACCCCCAAAATGTGACCAACTTTATCCCATAAAATTCATATATCTTTGCTGATATCTGTTTTTCCAAAACAAAAAAATCAGTATTTTTGCAGCACTTCCTGTAGTTTTTATGGTGCTAAATTAACAGATGGAGGAAATTAAATTCCTCCTGCTATCTACCCAAAGAGTAGCAACAAATGTACAAGCCCCTTGTGACCCTCAGAGACCCAGTGCACTAACTCTGTCTTAAACAGACCATTGCAGTAGTGGGAAAAGGCTAATTCAATCCTTTTGATGCTGAGTGTTTCTCTTGTGACCTGTCTACCAGGAATTTGGCTGATAACACCAATTTATTTCACTTGGGCTTATGATTAGTCAGCAGTCAGTGACAAATACTGCAACATGGTTGGAAGTGAACTTTGTTTGACTCAGTCTCCCAGGAGAGCTACGCAGGATGCAAAGTATTCAGATTGGTACCACAAATTTATTTATTTATTTATTTACTGTTTATTTATTTATTTATTTAGGGGGCGAACCACAAAGTTACTTATTTATTTATTTGCCGCTTATCTATTTATTTATTTATTTAGGGGGCAAACCAGGAGGTGGACATTTGTGCTTATGGTTGCAGTGGAAACAAGCTGCCAGCAGGGAAACAGAGTTCAGATCAAGGTTTCCACAAATGTTATGGGAGGAAAGATATTTTAAAGTTATGAAAAATCCTTGCCAATGTCCTCTGTGAAATGTTTCCGAGTAGTCAAGTGTGCAAGATAAAGCTGCACGGGCTGACTGAACCGGGACAACCAGCAATTGTGAAACGAATAATCCAAAGGCTTCCTGACCTTGGCAGTGTTCCAGAAGTGATCTGTACCTGAGAGTGAATGTTCTTCAAATATTTCACCCCGCATTTTAGATTTCAAACATACTTTTGATTCACCTTTGTAAAGAGCTGTGAGACCCCTTGGTGAAAAGTGCTATGCCCAGTTATAAGAGCATGGAAAGATAACACGGCTCTTTGTCCCAGCCACTACTTTGCTACAACATACATATTTACTGCTGATAAGGCAAAGTAAACCCCATTGCCCTTAGGCAAGATGGTCAAGCTTTGTTATGTGCTCCAGACATCAGCCAGGACTCCCTAAACCACCATATTTTTTTGAGTACAAGTTTCTCTACCTGTGCTTTTAAAATCAAATTAGGCCGGTCAGTTTGTGGAGGGGGGAGGAAGCAGCAGACTCACACTGAAACCTCAACCAAGGATGGCAATTCCATGCCTAGCTACACCTCCCCCTGGCTTCCACAAACTAACTGGTTAAGCCACTCTGCTCCAAGTTTGGAGTATCTGGGCTTGAAATGCGTTTAATTACAAGCAAAAGAGGAGATGCCAGCACAGGGCTGAAAGGGATGCATTCAAAATTCAAAATGGCAAAACTCGGAGGATGCCATATTTTTCCGAGCATCTTCTAAGGCACTGGGCAAGCCAAAGATCTCTGGGTCAAAAAGCTCCTTTTAAGACTTTTCTAAAATAACAAATTAATGACAAAAAGATGACCAATATGCAAAAGCGGATATTGCACATGGATCAAGTCTGTGTTTCATGATTTTTTCTTCAATGATTGAAAAATATGTAATATCATCGTCAAAAAGGATTGCAAGGCCCCAGGATGAAAGCCAAGCTGAACTCAAAGCTGACTGCCCTGCACACGTGCGTGCACTGCACACAGCGACCGAGCTCCTCCGCGGGACAACAACTAGAGCATCACGTGCACCTCACATCATATTGACGTCCCTCCTCTCCCCAGGTTTACTTAAAATCCTTTCCAGACAAGAGTGGAGGCTGCATCCAGTTTATTTTAACTATTAGAACAATCCATAGTCATTATGAGAATCAACGATTAAAAAGACCTATCTAAAAATCTAAAAGCTGTTCAACAATGTCACGCTTTGTTCTAAACAAAGGGAACGCTGAGCACGGGATTAAATGGCCAGCAACTCGATACACGGGGATATGCTCCCTCTTCTCATTCCTGGCTGTCTTTCCCTGCCATCATGTCTTTCTCACTCTTCTTAGCTTCCTCTGGGCAGGCTCTACGTTCTCGCCCTTTTCCTAAACCTGGAGCACTCCCGATTTGCAGGAGAAGGTGCCAGCTTTTCCCAACTGCTCTGAGGTGAGAGCTATCAGAAAGTGCTGTTTTAAAACAAACAAGCCATGTGTTTTCCAAAACTGTATCTCAGCAGTGTCTGCACCCTTACATTCCTTGCAGCACAGATCATCTCAAGGTCAGTCTCCTCCACATCCAGAGCTAAGCTTTTAGCACAGGAATCTCCTCTCCCTTCAGCAAGCCGAAGCTGCAGTGCAACTGGCAGAGTTTTCTTGCCTGTCTACACCAGTATTATTTTACCTCAAACCATTCCCTCCACTTAGAGAACACTAGGAGTGTGCTCCCTCGTGGGAGGTTGCACACAGGTAGCAGTAAGGAAATGAATCTTCTCGATTAAGGCCAGGTGGCTGGGAACACTATCCTAGCTTGGATGTTTAGTCTTCTACTGACATGTAGGTAGCATACCTGCTCATTCCTGTAGCCTATATAAAAGATACTCTTTGCTGTCTATCTATCATACTCATAAGAATAGCAATTTTGAAGGAAAAGCAATATAAAAACTAGAGGTGAAGTCCATATTGGCCTATTTGATGCCAATAAAAACATTCACAGAAGTAAATGAGAGGCAGGATTTCACCCTTATTTTTAGATACTGCCCTAGACAGTAACATGACCGTGGTTTTATAATGTATGACATGACTCAAAAAATATTAAGAATGCAGTCATCAAAATACAGAAAGATACATCACGATTCAAAAAAGTTAACTACATTTAAAATGATGTTGAGATAAAAAAACAGTAGCATCCTGCACAACAATTTGTTTACTCATGTTGAGTTAATCATGAAGATTTCTGCAATATACTGCATTCACACATTGCATACATACATACACACATATGCCCACACAGTATACTGTGTGCTTTCAAATGCAAAAGTAAAACTTGCTGGAGTCTTAAAAAAAGGCTGTCCACTACATGCACATTATTCTGGTATCTTTGTGCAGATGCTCTGGGCATGTACCATCGTTGCAATCATCAGTTCTTTACCCAATAACCTGGCCAGACCATCTGGACACCTTAATGAAACTATTAACGAATATCAATCTTCTAATCAGCACGTGAAAGCTCGTAGGTACTCACCCTGCAAACTGGGCACTGCCAGTGACTACTGCTGTCTCTAAGCCTGAACTCATCAGACAAACACTTGGAATGATACACACGAAAACACAGGTCACATATCAACACCTCTCCAGGCAAATGGCATTCAAAACAATACCAGTCATGATTTTCTGTTTCCCAGTCCTACAAAAAATACAAAATATTTTGGTATGATATTCTGTCAAAATCCGCAGGAACTAAGAACAAAATTGATATGTCTTGAAATCCAGCAGCAATTAGACATTATAAACATTTTAAGAAGGGTATAATGTTTAAAAAACAGGGGAAAACCTACATGCTTAAAGATCTTCAGCAATTTAATACACACTACCTCCCATAGAATATGAATGCCAAGTTTATTTCTTTTAAGTGTCTGATTAGTAACATAATTCCAAATATGAGCTCTGTCCACAATGGCAAGTGGCTTAGTTTTCTACCTTTGTGTAAAACTCTGCTGTTGACCTCTCTGATTTAGACTACCCAAGGAAGGGTGGTCACTTCCAGTTTTTACTCTGACAACTTTTCCGTATCCAAGTGTTGACTTACAAGGAATAAATGAAATCATGAACCTACTTCTGCAAGATATGTCTCTTCTAAGCAATCCCAATGCAATCCAGAAAACAGAAAATGTTTCACTTGCACTGTACTAGGATTATTCCTGAAATGTTCTCTAGCAGACAAAGAATATTGGGTATGTTGATGCACAGATGTCTTTAATGTACTCTTTCCTGAAAATTCAGCCCCAACGGCCAAATTCTGACCTTTGAAACATGTGCACAATCTTGGCTGTAGTAAGTAAGAGCAGCATGCATGTAATTTGGAGGCAGAATTTTGCTCTAGGAGTCTATAGTTCTAAAACAACAGAATTGCCAGTGGCCACCGTTAAATGTTTATGCTTGTTATCTGAAATGCCACATTCTTCCCTACACTTGGAAGACAAAATAACTGTCGTAACTCAGATATAACTCCCAATTCCTTTTAAAGGCAAATATCACTTTTCAATGGGTTCAATTCTCTAAAAAGATAAATTCTATTTTTAAAAAAATTATCTTGCTAAAAATCTGATTAAGCCATATTTAACCTCACTGTGTGCAGCTGGGGCAAGCAATTGCCACCAACAACTAGGACTGGCAGTTGTCTGATTCTCTTTTTTCCGTGCCTGGCAAACTAGTGTCACTTAACTCCTCATGTGAGGGGCCTCTTCCAGCGGAGCATCTCTGCTTCTGGAGCGTGGGGAGGCCTCACGGTGGAAGTGGCTGTTGTAGTTTCGGGGTGCTGAGGAGCAGCCGTGTTGGGTACACTTGGTCAGAGCCCCCACGAGAAACCAGGACAGCCTCAACCCCAATTTCCTACACTAAAGCTTATACACATCGAATGTTGGACTGCTAGGGCAGTAATTTCAAAACTAAAATAAAGACTTAACCAAAGATTTTTGAACTCGTAACTTTGCCTTCCTTTGTTGTTCAGCTTCACAATGTAATTTGACTCTTCTATCATTTTTCCTCATTTAACTTTTCGATATTGTCTATCTTAGGATGGCATTATAATATCACCTAATTTGTTTCTATGGAGTACATTCTCGTTTCACAAAATCTTTCCCCTTCCACAAAGTCCAGTGGCTGTACACTTTGGGGTCATTTCTTCACAACATTTTAGAAACAACTAAAGATACTGCATTGTAGCTGTGTCTGATTGGCCTGTACACAGAGGAAAAGCAGGATAAAACAATCCCTAAAACATCTTTTGTATTTAGTGTACGCTGGTCTTATTTCTGAAACAAACAAACAAAAATCACATAGTAGTAAAAGGGCCAATTAAGCAAGAGAAAAAAATAGTTTTGATTAAAGATTTATCCAGATAAAAATCAAATGGAATAGAGCCCAATAGGTCCTGGCTCCTGTGGTATTTTATGACACAATCAGGTACTTCAGGATTTTTAATGATTATCTGTAGTAGGTACTTATTGGTATCCCAGATATTCCACTGTTAGGAATACTGGCAGATGGACGTGGACCTTCATAAACATAACAAAATATATTTGCTGGCAAGCAAAATCACACACTCAAGCCAGAAATCATGACATTAGAACAAAACACCAGAAGAAGCTTCCTCCAGTAACACCACCGCAGAATTTTGAAAACATCATATTTCTAATCACCTTAATTTTTCCTAGAAAGGATTCTCAGTTTAATGCAGTATATTTAGTGTATATGTATATTTTAAACATTCATTTATGCAAGATATTTGTAAAGTTAATAGAGAAAATAAAAAAGGCACACAGCTCTTGTGAATGCTACACTACTGACATCAATAGCAAGGTCAGAGGCACAATTTTGCTCCGATAGCAGGGAAATGTTATTACTTCTTTTAGTTTATATAAGTTTGAATGGGAGGAGAATATGCTCCCAACACATATATATATATATATATTTTTCATGCAGAGATCAGATTCTTTTAAATAGCTCTGACTGACTGCCAGTTTGCTAGTTAAGGACAGGTAAAAAATCGCCAGCTGCAAACACGGTTAAGTCTGCATTTGCAAAATACACCACCAGGTGTCATCAGCCCCTCCAAAAATGACTGATTAAAGGGCAACCATTGTAACATCTCGAACTGTAACATGTGAGCAACCACTTCCAGCCCCCAAGGAGAGAGAAAAAATCATCAAACTACGTACATACATAATGCAGACTAAACTCAGAATTGGAAGTGATATATATGGATGATGGTGGTGGTTAATAGAGTAACTAAGCTATCCTAATGGAAGACAGAAACGTAATAGAAAATATGACAGAATTCAAAACCACATAGTGCAAAAATTGTTCACCTTGTTTTTTGCTGCTGTCTGGGAAAAAGGCTGCATACCGTAGGCCTTTCAAAATAAAAACAAAACAAACTTTGTATCTATACTGTAATCCATCCGATTATCAGGATATACACAAGGCTAGAAAGAATTCATGCACAGTGAGCAGGAAATCATTCGGTTACTTCTAACATCTGCTTGCAAACATTTCCTCCTGCACTTCTGCAACGCTACCTAAGGATTTTACCACATTTTGTTTCTATCGAATAACACCCCGTGTACTTACATTATTAAAAGAACCCAGCTCCCATCTTCTTCCCCATACACACCCCCACCACCAGGCCAACTCATATTAATGACTATTAATTAGGGTGCCCTCTTTGATACTAAAACAGCTTTGGGAGGCTCTTCCCGGGCCTGGCGCCAGCTCCCACGCGGGAGCCATGGGGCAGCCAAGCGGCGCCGCGCGGACATCCCGGCGGCCTTTCCCCTCGCTGTGCTCCGCTGTCCACCGCACTTGCAGACGGATACATTAACAGCAGCCAGTATATGTTTGGGGGACTGCTTTTAATACCCCAAGAGCTGAGAGGGATCCTGCAGGGATACGGGTCACATGCAGTCACTCACTCCTTAGCTTTGGATCATACAAACATTATCTCATAAAGGTCACTTCGCACTGACACAAGAAAAAGCAGGTGAGATTGCCCAGAAACATGAATGAAACAGTGCAATAATTTTCAAAATACAGCTTAATTCACAACACGCAGGTTAGCTTACTTTTTAGGCATTTGTCTTAAGTAGGTTTTGTTGTCATAAAGCAAATACACACATTTATTCTGGAATTACAGAAAAATAACACAGGACAGAAAAACATAAGGCTATCTAGAGTATTTGACAATTTAAATACACATAACTCGAACAGAAAAGAATGAATCATCATCTCGTAGCCTCTGCTGCAAAATAAAGCATATAGTTGTTGTCAAGGAAAAAAATAATTTAGTGCATAAAGAAAATGTCCATTATAATGCAAATGTACGTGGAAAAGAAATGCTTACTCATTAGTAATGAAGATTTACTTAGCGATAATTGAAATCGGGAATCTGTATGTTGGAGAACGTGACATTCTGCTGTACAATTAGCATACCATTAAGTAAGAAATGTGAAGCACATACTGACAGCAAAATTAACAATTACTTAGAGGTCACAATTACAACTATTAGGTCATTTCCATACCTTAGCAAGCCCACAATTACTGCAAAAGAAAACCAACATATAAAAACATATAATTTTTTTTCCTATAAATTATATGTAGTCATAGCACAAGAAAACAATATAAGCTCCATTTTCAGACTTTGTCTAAAAGAGCCAGTTTGCCCTTTTATAATGCACATTCCATTAACATAGCCAATTTCTTACCTGTTATTCTGTTTTCTCCAAGTCCCTTAATGGTAGCCCAGATACTCGGTAATAAGTCACTCTACTATCAGGTGGAGAGAGGAAAAGGGAAGGGAAAAGAGGCAAAACTCTATTCATGAAATTCCCCTTTATGGGTATTTGCCGGTTTCATACTGTTGTACCAGATTTCCCAAACCATTCAAATTATGGATATCCTTGGACCCAATCATAAGCTAAAAAAAAGAAAAGGGTCACATGGATGGGAAAAACAATTGTAAGTCAGTTAGTTCTCTGGTGCAATTATGTTTTTTATGAATAACAGAATAACATACATACAGTTCTGTTGTCCTAAATTCAATACGATGCAAATGAAGGGAAGTGTTTTCATGACTCCAAGCTTTTTTTCTCTGTGGCCCTTTGTCCCAGAGCACTCTCTTTAGCTTTTTTTTTTTCCCCAGGTGTCCTGTTTCAAGTGCTTTTTCCAAGTTTCTTGGCTCTTACCTACGTGC
Organism: Tinamus guttatus; assembly: GCF_059628265.1. Taxonomy (NCBI): domain Eukaryota; kingdom Metazoa; phylum Chordata; class Aves; order Tinamiformes; family Tinamidae; genus Tinamus; species Tinamus guttatus. The sequence continues at coordinate 266,217 of NW_028288759.1, read as the reverse complement.
TGCTGGCGTGCGGCTCTATGGCTTTCATCCACACCCATGCACACACAGCTCCCTCTGGCTGTATGCAGACCACTGGGGTTTTGTTCATACTCACCTGTGCGCAAACTCATAACGAGGCCAGTAGATTGCCTGTATTTGCAAAAATTCCTGCAGTTCCAGCTAGCTAGTACATAAAACACTAAACAGTTTTTTCACATTTAGTCTAAAGTAAAAGTCTTGTCAGTGCACAGTAAGATTGGAGCCGTGCTTCATCATAGCAACCCTTTCTCCCGGTTCATCATAATAGTGGCATCTAGAATGGCAGCAAGACCCATGCCAGTAAAAAGGAGACATTTACAGAGGACAAACTAAAAAGTCACACTTACACAGTGTATTTCTTTCAAGATATTTTCACATCACAACCCAAACTCTATTGGAATTTTTTCCTGACTATTGGGTTACCCTTTAGAAAACTCAAAAGGCCCTCAGTGAATGAATTTCTAACATTCCTGTTTCCTATGTCTCCAAAATCTAAAGTAATAGGCCTTGCCCAATTTAAAGATGTCATTCTGAGACAAATGCTCTGGATTCACTTTCCTCAGCAGACATAAGGAACACTTCTTTCCCTTCCCTTCTTTCACCTCCATCAGCTTTATCATCAGAGTTCTTTCAATTTTTCCCACTGATTCCCTTTGCTCCTTCAGACGCAGACTTTTAAAAGTTCGGATTCTGCAGTTCAGATCTTTGTTGCTTTCAGTAACTCTTTCAAATCAGGGGCATCCAACAAAAGTTGACGACCAGTAACTATATCAAGCAGACAAATACATCAAAAGAAAGGCTTCCCACAAGGATTCGATGTTCCTGTTTCACGTCTTGCATTTTTGTTTTAAATTTTGCAACCTGCCTCTGTGATTATCTGCAGCTGGGAAGTTACCTCCTATCTTCTGTACTTAATCTTTCACATTTTAAAATTCCCTGCTGTAAATGGAAAGCCTTTACTAAGCAGGAAGTGATACTGTATTCTAGCATGGACATGTCTATCCCACTGGACCTTTTCATGTATCTAAGACCTCTTTTGAAGATGCCTCAGGACATGCCCAAAAACTCATGCACCCATTCACAACAAAAAAGCAGAAGAAAAGAACTTGGTATCTATTACTTTCTAAGTACATCGTCCCTTCTTAAGCAACCAGTTCCTTTCTATTTTTTTCAGGTAGCATCTGTTCCCACCAGAGCTTTCTGGATTAGGTATGAACTTTAGCTATAGGTAAGTGTTAAAAATTTGCAGTGCATTTTTTCAGTCTTTGTGTTTCGCAGATGTGATGAACCACTGTGGGGAGTTACTGCCTATGATCACCCTTTTCCACCAGCAATTAAAAAAAAAAAAAGGAAGGAAATGATTCTTACTCATAGATTTGCTATCTATATTTGCAAAAAGCTGCTGCACACTTGAGTTCTTTGCCTCTTCATCAAAACATGAGTATGAGAAACTGTGCCCTGTACAAAGACAGGCTCACACGCGAGCACCTGCAAAAGCCCTTAACAAACCTGGAAATGCTGAAGGGTGCTCAGGTTTGCAACACCTCCCCTTGCTCAGCTCCCCGGTGTTTCTGCAGTATTAAACTTGCAAGTAACTTGCAATTCCATGAGGCTTGGCTGTTGGCTGGGGAGCTGAGCTCCCCTTTTTCCAGAGGACGCCCCCGGATTCAGCATCCAGCGAGACGTTTTCATCTTATCGCGGGTGTATCTGGATTTACTCACATGCTGGCGTGCATGAAATACTACCTGGCTCTGACAAATGCCACCCGGGTGCGAGGAAGGTGACAGGCTCCAGAGCCGCCCCTTCCAGAGCCGTCCCGGGCGCTCCGGGGCCGCGCTCCGGGCAGAGCCCCGTCCCGCCGCCAGGACAGGCCTCCCGCTCCGGCTGCGCCTCCTCTCCGGCTGCAGCATCCCCAGCCTCCCCCACGGAGTGCGGAGCGTGGAGCCTCCTGCAAGCTTGTTTTCTGCAGCCCGCTGAATCTGCTTTCATCTCTTCTTCCTCAGAATGATGGGTTAGGCTCAACAACTGAGGAAAGTATGATTAATGCCTTGATGGCTCACAGGATTTATTTTATCTTTGCAGCAGGTAAATGATGAACTAGCTGTTTAATGAAGTATTTCCTTTTATCGCTGCTGTACAGGATCCGTACTGAAGCAGGATGATTGCTTTACAATGATGAAATTTAGATCATCATATGCTTTACATTTAATGTTAGAATGATGCAGTAGAGTAAGTTCAACATCAAAATAAGTTCATTTTCTTCTCAGGAGTTTCTGTGTATACAAGTATTTACTAGATACATTGCCTCCTACTTTGCATCTACTTTCTTTGTACTGCCTTGGTTCATCAAAAGCACTCAGCGCACAAACAAGCACCCACGTCTCCTTCAAAGCCAAAATGATTTCAGCAGCCAGAATCCAAGACTGTTTCACTGTATTTTCTCTTTGCTTTTCTGGATAAATATCATCGCAGGTAGCTATGATGATCTGTGTTTTAGAGGCAAAATAATCTGTCCACTGCAAATCAGCTGCCTTTACAGAACCTCTCCTTTACCTGGACTTTGGTTTTAAAATGGATTAAAAAAGGACTTTGTGGCACACTTTGTGGATATTCATTTCTCAAACACTGTGCCAAAGAAATCCAAATAGGTCCTCACAACTTCCTAATCATCTTGCTTAGATTTCAGGTACTTATACTTTCCAAGATTCTAATAATCTCAGCAATTAACTACTGTTTTTTTTTCCCTATTATTTCTAACTTCACTCATTTTAGAAACCCATTTTATTCTAAAAAGAACCAACACAAAACTATCTTTCAGGACAAAAATCAGAATCTCGTTCTCTATAATGCATATTTAACACAGAGGCATATTTATTGGCTCATGAAAATCCGTTTCCATTCCCTTCACTGATAACTGCTTCCTCTTCCAATGCACTGATGTAAGAAGACTCAAGTTCTTCAGCAAATTCAACAGCCTCTCAGAACACTCTAGGCTTTCTTTTAGTCTGCAAGCTCAAGTTTGTCTAATTAATTAATTGCCACTCTGTCTTAGAAGTCTTCTGTTTCTGGCAGGAGCCACCGAAGTCTTCTTAGGACGCCTCTCCATGCAGGTTTCATTCTCTTTTGCTCTCTTTCCTATCTTGTAGGCATGTTCTGGGCAACTCAAGGTGATGACTGCCTCTGAAGTTCAGAGCCAAACTCCACCTCCCAAAGCTGGAGAACTGAAACATTTCTCTAGAAGTGCGTAGCATCCCAGCAGCCAAGATGATGATCCCTTTATGCTCATGCTATGAGTTGTGTTGCTGAAGCAAATGGAATAAACCGGAGTTTCAATCTCTGCCCCAAGCAGATGGTGTTTGGGGAGCACCAGTACACAGTATTTGAGGTAAGACAATACAAGCTTTCTCATTTGAGATGTTACAAAATGAAAATAGTTTCCAATGAAAACCACTTTCAGGATCTGGATTCACTTCTGCTATTAATGTCAGCAGTTTCCTCCGAGGCTGACACAAGGGAAGTTTTGTAGGCTGTTCTTCATTACAAAGAGAAATTAGTGATGGAATGAACGTGCAATGCCTTTTCCCTTCATATTATTAATGTGAGGGCTTCACAGGATGAATCCAGACCAGAAAGAAAGAAACGATTTCTTCACTGCATTTCAAACGCCATGCACAAAACATTTCTCTCTCCCCTTTTCTTTTCTAAATACACTTACCTGGCTTTTCTAGCCCTATCCCTTCCATAAGATTTTGTGCTATTTTTATAGACTGTCATTTCTGCACACATGGTTCCCTCAAACCGTTCAAGCCTTTTTACCTGAACCAGCCCCTGAAGTCCCCCCACACACAGCTCAAATCTCCCACTCCTTCCCCCTGCCCTCTGTGCTGCAGGGGTGGCCTGCGCGGTTCCTGCTGGCAGCTACACACAGGCCCTAGAGCTGCATTTACTGTGACACAAGTGGGAATGTGAGCAAGGCCACCAGCCAACACACAGTGACCAGAAGGATGTTACAGCAGAAGAATCAACATAGTTGCCAGAGATTATCAGCTTTTCGTATCCATAAACATAATTAAAAAAATAAGAAAGCCTAACAGGTCAGGGTTGGCAGAGGGTAAAGAGGTGGAAAACAGCAAGAGGCATAATTTTCACAGCAAATTTGAAGTAGACTGATCTAAGTCATCTAGTTCATTAACAAAATTGGAGTCCTCCAGTGGAAGCTTTATATGGATCAGTTTGCCTAGCCTACCTCAAATTATAGGTAAAATTATAATTCTCCAAAACTTTAAGTCAGTCAAAACTTCTGGTGATATTTGTGAACACCAGCATCTCACCTCCAACACACTGAGAGAAAGCACCGAAAGAGAACAGGGCATTAACTACTACTGCATTTAGTTAATTTATTAACTAAAAACTAATTGAATTTTTAGAAGGCAAGTTGGCAAAGCTGGGAGAGACAAGTGAAGATACTAAAAGAGGCATCATCTCTTAGGTATGGAGTAAGGTGGACTCTCGTAGTATGACCTTTGCAGTATGAAGATCTTGAAAACAGTGTGAACTTCTGCACTGGCAGACGGTCTTTTGGGGAGAATGGAAAAAGAGAAGGGATGGAAGGCAGGGAAGAAATACTCCTGAACACATAGGGAGAGAAAATTTCAGAAGAAGAGCACAGAGAATTGTTCTTGATAGTTGTTTGGAGAAAGGAAACACCCCTGGAATGACACTGGGGCCATTTTCAAGAGTGCATGGAAGTGGTTAAAGAGCTTTATGCTCATATCCTTAATGCATGAGACAAAGGAGGGTCTTGGCTCTAATGCAGCAAGAATAAAATATTTCTCAGCCAAGACATGGGATTTCAGAATTCACTTCTCAGAGACAAAAGTCTTTTTGGTGACATGAAAAAGATCTGTTCTTCTGACTTTACAAAGATCCACAGCACTGTACTACACTGGTTACACTAGTTTTTTATTCTGTAATAATCAACATTTTATACTAGTCCACTTTATGATAATAACCAGTAAGGAAAAAAAGATTTCCTTTTAACACACAATGGATTGCTATGGTGGTCATCATAATATGCTCCATAACATGGCATCTTAGAAGACTGGCAGCAAAGACAGATTCAAAGCTTTCCAGAAGGCCAGTTCCCTCCAGCGCTGCTGTTCTGGGAGCCTGGCGCATGGGGTGGCCTTCCCAGCATCCTGACACTTCTTCTGAGGTGTGGGGTAAGAGATCAGTGCTGGTCTGAACTTCTCCCTCTCAAAAGAACATGAAATAACTGTTTGGGTCAGCAAACCACCAGGCACACTGGTATTTTCACAAAGATAGGAATCCCCCTGGAAAGTTCTAGTCTGGAAGATCCTCAATTTGCTACATTATTTAAAAAATAGTACCTATCACAGTTTGGTTATAGCTGGCTTTGGATTAGCGAATTCATGCAGAACTTCAGATTAAAGACAATATGTATGGATAAGACAAAAGTAAAACTCTCTGAAAATTTGTTTGTATTTGGTTTGACATGTTCTTTCTCTTTGTGTTCTCTAGCAGGCAGAGATTTTTTGATGAAGGCTCTGGCTGTTACATATTATCCTTCTGCTCCTAAGTGAAATGAATGCAATGCTTTAAAAGCACCTGCATTCGTTCGGAGCACCCAGCCTGCTGGTAATAACTGGTAGCTATGTATTTTTTTTTTATTTATTTTTTTCAAGTGGATTTTATGTCCAGAAAGATCCTAACCTAAGAGTGACCATTTTTAAGATTTTTAGAAATATCCTAATATTTGTGAAGACTCAAGATGACATAAGCAGTTCAAAACACAGCTCCTGGCTACCAGTACTCACCTGGTATGGAAAAAACAATATAATTACCAAAGCAATTACACATAGCAAGTAAGAAATCCAGCCTTTGCTCCATCCAAAGCAATTTACAAAAGGCCATATAACAGCCAAAATATTCCTTCTTTATGGATTGATCCTAGCCAGTTTGAAGCAGCAATGCTTCAAATCGCAACAATCTACAGGCGTGGGCCTAAGGTCACCGAGATTAACACAAAACAGCCTTCAAAACTCAGAGTAAGCAGTGGGTTACAACAAAGGTTAAAATGATGATAAAGGAAACAGAAAGAGTGAAGAGATTGATTATTTAGCCAGACTTGAGACTTGAAAATACCTGGGATGGTTTGCTGTAAGTTGCAATATTCTCTAAATATAAAGAATGAGAAAATCCCCAGTAATAAAGTTCTGGACACGCTGATGAGTTGGGCAAAATCAGAGGCAATTTCTACTGTTTTCTGAAAGCAAGCAAGCTGCCCCTCCAAATAAAGTGCCTTCCACTAAACTAAAAAAGATCTTTACAAGGGAAGAACTGGGGAGACATAATTTAGAGATACGGAAAGGATCGAGTGCACAGGAAAACAAGAGCAACAAAAGCCCAAAGGCAGACTTAACTAGCCAGAAGAGTTGCTGCCTCTTTCCATAATCAATCAATTAAAGGATCGGAAAATATCCCCCAATAAAAATGTGACCTCTCAAGAACATTGTCCCTTTTACCTGGCTTGGCAGTGAAGAAATAGCTCACAGTGTCTCAGCTAAGCATGCAGCCTGGCTCTTCACATCCCCCCGGAGAATCTAGCCACTATGAACCAACTCTAGACCCAGGAGTGCTATGAGATATCTTGCATTCAGATGCAAACAATAAACCTCTGTTCCTAATACCTCTTCCTTTTGGATGAACACAATATTGCTTGGCTTTATGAAGACATGTAAATTGAAATTACACATTCATAATGCCTCTCTCTGGGTCAGTGCAGTCTTATGACTCTAATCATGACGAGAAGAATTAGCATATTACATGCTGAAAATAGTTCTGTGTTCCCTGTCTGCAGAAAAAAAAATCACAAAATAGATAAATGAGAAATGCTAATTCTAAGAGTTGTACCTTCAAGAACTACACTTATCAATTGCATTTAAAACACTGTTAACAACACAGATTCCCAAAATGTTTGCTATACTCAAAGAACCATTATTTAATAATAAATAACACTTCCAAATACCACAAATCCTGAGCAACAGGAATAAAGATTTTAGAAAGAAAGAGTAAACTTCCATTACCAGATTTCAGGACTGACATTTCCCTTGCAAGGCAAAAAGCTGCAGAGATTTTGTTGAATTGCATAATAATGGCATCAACAAACAGTGAAAATTCAAAATTCCTAACTAAAATCCTGGATAATAATTGGAAAATATTTTCATCTGCCAATTATTTTGTGTCAAATGCATTAATCATCTACCAGATGAGAAAGCCTGTAAGACGAGAACACATTTTGAAAATTCACAAAACATCTGTACAGATGGCAAATGAGTAAACGAAGCGAATACCTGCACAAGCCCAGGAGGTTTAATATTTGCAAAGTAGTCCTTGTATAGGTACCTACCTTTACATATCTGTTTGAATGTATCATGTGCAGCTACTGACTCTGTATTTTCAATTAGTTTTAGTAACTTATATATGAACACTTCTCCCACACATATGAGAGAGTAATTTTAGGAGATCATTCTTTTTCTTCCACTCTCTCAGAAAACTCACCTTCACAGAATTTCTTGTACTTTCTAACATATTATTATTAAAAACTGTTCCTGTTGGAGGTACCTCTTCCTGATGCCTCCGAACTATTTCAGCTTTGCACCTCAATTAGTTCTTTTCAATGACATTTCTAAGGACAGGAGACTTTGATCCATTTTTGTAACACAGCTTCAATATGCTGAGAAAACGGATAGCAGCGGCATGAAGCATTTTTAACATTTTCCAGGGAGGGCTGCAAGTAACTTAATCAAAAAAAAGAGTTTTTATGTTTTAATTGCAGGTATCTTTCACTAGTTCAATCTACTGAATAAGCCAAATGCTTGGAAACACACAAGCAAACACCCAGATTATCTAACCAATCTCTTGCAAATAAAACAGCATTTTCATAATATGCGGGCCCTTAATTATTGCTAACACTTAGCAATCAATCCACAGTCTTCATTAAAATCAGGATTTTTTCAGGCTTTATGACAGCTTGTAGTTAGGCTCATATATAAGCAACAGATAGAGGTGCTCAGCAGTTCTGCTGCCCAGCCAAGTAATTTATTTACTTCAACATGGATTTAAAATACATAGTTAAAAGGGGGGAAACAATGTCTCCCTTGGTTAACTCCTTGAGACAACTGATCCTTACTGACTTCCAGTGGGATACCTCAAAGCCAGCTTAGGTGAGAGGGTATTTTTGAACTGCTATCAGTAGCTTGTGGATCACTTCCCCAGCCTGTCACTGACCGGTTTGGGGCTTTCTAAGCTCCCATGGCATCAGTCAAACTGAACTGGGCCAGTGGGTCAAGGGTCTGTCTGGAAGCGCTGTTTGATGAGTCTGAAATCATTGCTCTAAAATTAATAGTCCTATTTTGTCCTTCTGTACTTCTATCTCATACATGTGGATCTCCCAAAAGACTCCTGGTATTTGTCACTGAAATGTAACTTGAGCTCATGGTTTAACAGTCATTAGTACCAGGTCTGGAGCAGATCTGGATTACATTGAATTATAAATTTCATCTTGTATAAGTGCAGACAGAGCATCTATAAAACTATTCAGTGCAGTCAATGCAGAGAACATACCAAGCTGTCCAGTTTTGCATCAATTGCTGGAGGATGGAAAATTCTTGATCTGATGTTGAGTGACCACAAGATACTTCGTAATTTGTTTGAATAAATAAGAACAACAAAAAGAGTTTATACCAAAACTTTGTCTTTTGCTTCCTGCATCTGCAGCATCTTGATTCAGTGTGAGGAACAAGAAGTTGGAGGCACTGTACGTTTGAAACATGTCTTGGATCAGGACCTGCTTCCTATCTATGCACAAAGCTGCCACGTCGAGTGGTGGCCTCAGCACATGAGCTGCCCACTGGACACGTGGACACAGCAGAGCCCTTCAGGGCTCAGCAGCTGTGCTATAAATACGGTGGCTACATCTGACCAAAGGGTTATTCATGATGTGACTTGGGTAATGCCTTCAAGCCAAACCCAATTCATATTATTCTGAGATAAATGCATGACTTATTTCTAATGACTTACTGGGAATTTACACCCTGGCCCATTAAGAAATGTCTACAGTGAAGCATTGGGATTTGTTTTCCTTTTTTTCTCATGCTGACAGAGAAAATAAACATACTGCGTACTTGAGATAACTAGGGATCTCAGACTTCATGTCATGTTCAGTCTACACACTTAGCATCACCTCTTTAAACAGACTAGAAGAGTCACGAGAAATACCTAAAAAGAGCTAAGCTGTGATTTCTAAACATTTAGTCCCAGGGAGAATAGTAAAAATAGAATTATATAGCCTTTAAAGGTTCCCCTGAGGATTTCTAACAAAATTTAGAGTGAGAACCTTAACAGTGACATAAGATATATTTAATACATATTCCAATATTTAAAATTAGTATACTGGCATAATTTGAAACAAAATGCTTTCTATTTTGGATCCTAGTTGTTTCTACTTTTTATTTCTCTCACTTAAAACAAAATTATCTACTCTGTTTCACTTTCACCATCTTATCAATGGTACAGTAATGCAATGAGTATTTCTCTTTTATATAGAATTTAATTTCCTCTATTTTTTCCTTTAAAGTTTAAACTGTGATCTGTATCTGAGACAACACTGTCCATTTTACCAATACTTAATGTAACTTATACTCCAGAACATCAATTCCTATACAAGTACTTTAAAGCTTTTGGCAAACACTCTTTTATTAGGAAAATGTGGTCTTGGAAACACACAGATCGAACTTCTGAGCACAGCAAAATTGTTACACAATATTTTCCCTGGCCTATTGGGAAAATAGGCATTTGCAGTTAGCTCGGCTATGGAGGCACAGAGCGAGAATGTTTTTCTTCCCCGCACATAATTTGCAACCTGTTCAACTAGATTTAAATATTTACTTTTTACATCCAGTGAAACAATATCTGGATGATTCTAACTAATTCACTAACAAAATTCTTCCTAATCGAGGGCCCTGATGTTCCTAGACATCTGTAAAACACATCTTTTCTTGTGTGTTTAATGTAACAGAAAGAACAACTTCTTGAAAGGCATTAATTTCTTCTCCTCCAAATTCAGATTAAGGAAAGACTAATCAATAATTCTTCTCTTATTTTTTTTTTTAGGAGATACATTCCTTTGAGGATGCCTGAGGATTTCAAGTAATACCAATAACATTGTATTTATTATCTCCTTATACAGCTGTAGGAAAGATGATGGTACATAAAAGTGAAGGATGACTGAGGAAAGGGCATTCCCAACAATTCATAGAAGAAAACTCAGACTTCTAGAAGACAGAACTTCTACGGAATAGAAAGAGTTAAAAAGGTTTATGAATGCGTTATTTCCTTCTTCACAAGCACCAACACAGCATCTATAAATAACTTTAAAGAGAAACTAAAACAAGTTTCATGCCAAGATATCAGAAAATGTGATTTATTTTCTCAAAGATTTTATACTCACAATCTCATCTCCTGGCAACCAATATCCTTCTTGCTCAATACCAGCTTTTGACCCTTTACACCCCACCGTCAGGGTTTCAACAATAAGACCATCCTTGACTGCTAAACTCAGCTGACGGGTGGTTTCTTTTGGATGCATACCATGGACTCGAGACATATACCTGCACACAAAGCACAAAAGTCTTTAAGTGTCAGTGTTGAAATACATAATATGGCAACAAATAAATGCACCATTTTCAGATGATTTTAAATTGCTTACATTGTAAATTTTACATTATTTTTAAATTTTTAAATCTAAAGGATTTTTACAATTACTCCCTTTACACCAAATCTTCCTTATTTCTCCTGTGAAGTTATTAGTGTACATACTTATGGAAGTATCAGTACAGTACAGCACAGTAATTCTCTACAAAAAAATCTTCTGATCCACCAACTAATTATTACTGCTTGGGCTTGTCTATGCTAAATTTCCACCCTCATTTTTCCTCCAAAGGAACTTTTTTAAACTCACTGCAACTTGTAATTCTGTAATAGTTGCTAGAGAATATATGCAATGGAATGAGCCTGGGATTGTACTAGAAACATTCATAACATGTTTATGAAAAAATGTGAAATTCATGCATCATGTCTGAAATCCCAACAGATATGGTTGGGATTTCAGTACCAGGTGGTTTCTGCCTTCTCTTCAAGTAACCACAACCAACACGCAATGATGAACTGCACTGGTGAGAACAAAGCACAAGGAGCCTAAACTGTGTATATACAAGAGACTGGGTTGCGAAATGTTGGCCTTTACCCAGTATAATTTGTTATTTCTAGACCCAAACAAAATATTAACTTGGAATAAACAATAGAAAATGATCGTCCCTCACAAAAAGCCCCTCCTGTTTCAGGATCACTACACTCCAGCAATTTTTTTAGCTGAATTCCAAGAACAGATCTGTGAGTCACTGTGCACAGGGGAGGGAGAGCGAGCAGCGATCGCATGTGAACAGCAGACAAGAGAACGGAGGGGGTCCTGAGGCAGATCAATCAGAAATATCACTTTTGTGCATATATTTTTCTATATATGCAGATTCCCTCCTTTCTTTCCTTTCTCCCTGTGTTCACCAGTCTCCCAGCCTGGTCATTTGCCAGCTTTAAGACAAAGCTGGCGGCTACAGTATCCCCCCTTCCATGCTTGATCACGGATTCTCGCAATGATGATGCTTTTGTTTTGGAGACTGCAACCAAAACTATCTTATTAGGAACAAACTTGAGAGAAAACTTATTTGAAAGGGACAGTAATCTGGCAAAACACCAGCAAGATGGAGTTGTCCAGCGCGAAGCAGGTGCGTTTTTCAGGGAGGCCCGGAGGAATGAACACTGTTTCTGTCAGTTGTACCAGCAGTTGTAGGCCACTGTTCCCACCACGGAGCTGTAACAGACACTCACAACCATTCCCACATAAAATCCAGAACAGGCTAATTCATCCGAGATTAACTACCAACTCTTAAAAATCACTTCAGGAGGAGATTTTAGCAAGCCAGCTGCCTTTGGCTGAAAGGTTGTGCTGTGCACACATAACGTGGTGGGGGACCTCAGCTGCAGAGGCAGTAATCTCTGGCTGAAGGGCAAAAACTTGGTAAATTATTCCAGTTAGCTCCACAAGAGCATGTGCATTTGCTCCTCATTCCTTATTTTCTGAATCATCCTTTCCTTTTGGGGACAATTTCTTTTAACCTTGTTATCATTTTCGGTGCATAAATGCCTTTCCAGTCCTGTATTCTCTCTCAAGCATTTGCTAAGGACTAGTATACCCTGTTCACATGGGGTTTTTTGTCTTTCTCTACAGGAAATTAACTGTATACATCATACAGTAAATTTCTGCTCCATCAGAAGTAAATATTAGTTTATATTAGTCTGTAAATCCTACAACAATCAGAACAACACATGGCACTCATAAATTGCAGCATAGTATCAAAGGTGTTTAAGTAAGTGCAGCACATTTGCAGGTTCTTGGAGTTCTGGGGTATAAACTCTGACAAGGAGGTGCTGCGATTTACTGAATGATCTTAAAATACCTCCCACAATGTGGTCAAAGCCTGCTTGACTTGTGCATGCTACCACTGCATAAGAAAATAATCAGCAACAATAAAAATAAATTAATAAAAGACACAATTCTGTGCAAGTCTGGGATCCAAGCTACAACATACACATCTTACGCTGGCTTGTCACAGCGATCCAGGGACGAGGGATGCCAGAGGTGACAGGCACGTGAGCTCTGTGCCATGCCAGGAGACCTCAGCCGCCTCACCTCATCTCTCTGCCGCTGTAGAGCCCAAAACTCATACGAGAATCAGTCCAAGTAACATTAAACACTAGAGAAGCTTTCTAAGATCTCCAGACTCAAAGGAGGGTGAAACAGGCACCGACTCCAACCCACCACTTCACTTCCAGACACAGTGCAAGTGCAGACTGTTGGTAAACTCAAACGTTTGCTGAGCTTTAAGAGCTAAACTGCCCCAAATGGAGAAACACTCAAATGTTTATACCCTCATATAAACTGTGTTACACTTTGTTACTCAGGTTACGTATGTTCTATACAGGTATGTGTATGCTTGTGCATACGTATATGAAAATGCACACGACTAGCTCTTTAAAGAGCTTACTGCAAACTACTTTTGTCAGTGTTTGCTTTCTTAAGCAAATTTTAACTTTGGGCTAATTACTTCCCTGTCAGATCCAGGGCATTTTTGTCTTCTGCTATTTCTGCAAGTCTGTTTTTTTTCTTTCTTTTTTTAATAAATACTTCAGAATACTTCAGATATGACCTACTATCACCTTCTTCTCTGAGGCATTGAGCAAGGAAGTGATTTCTTTACAATTACACTTCAGGTTGGGGTAGTGCTGAGAACAGAAGTTGAGTCTTTACCCAGCAACATTATCTTCCACACATACTGCTGAAGAGCCCCTATATTTGCATTGCACCACTCGTAGCTGCACACTGTCCATTACAATTCCTGAATGGAAGGTATGTGTTGGACTATATTTCTCCTTCATCTCTCTTAACAGATGGGCAGATAACACAAAATAAGAAGGTTTAAACCAACTATCAGCTAAAAGGTTTAATGAAACTATTTCAACTGTGGCAGTGGGCACATGAGAGAGGAGCACAAAGCTCAGAATCTCCCATTTCCCAAATCCAGTCACATTTGAAATCAGAGTGAAAGACCTGTCACCGGCTAAACATTCTGTCTCATTTTTTCCAGTTGTAAATGGGGAACAATAAATCCCCAGTGGCTCTTTGAAGAATACTTCGTCAATGTCAGACTGTGCAATCTGGAGATCCAGGGCTGTGTTTTCCATTTTTGCAATAGAAGGAGTATCAGCTTTCATTGGATAGCACATCCACTTAAAGAGAATGGTTTTACTTAGAAGAACTGAACTGCTCTTAGGAAAGTCGAAAAAGAAAACAAAAAAGAAAAACGCAATCAAACAAGAATTTTCTCTTACATTAAAACTGTGAAGTATAGTTGGAGTAGATGGTCACACAGACCACAACACAACACTGGCAGGATTTGAATAAAATTCTATCTGCTCCTTTTCAGCCAGAAAGACAGCAGATAAACTAAGCAGCTATTAAGGCACAGGATTTGAACCCCAAAAGATGATGGTTCTTTAAGAAAGAAACATGATATCTGTCACAAAGGGAGAGTCTGCAAATGCAAAAACAAAAACAAAACAAAAACCCCTCTAGGTCTGAGACAGAAAGCACAAAGCTGGATGTCGGAACTCCTTATTACCCCATCAGACTCATTAAAGGGGTGGGGGAAACGTCTTTGTGCAGCAGTGACATTATTAATCCAGGCAGCGTTGGCAATTCCTAGTGCTGCACGCACTGAAGCAGCTGGCACCAAGAAGTTAAGAAACAGAGAAGAGAGCTAAAGCCACCCCTGACTGCTGTTTCCAACAAAAGCTGATTAGCCTTACCGAGGAGACAGGGAGCTGCAGCAGTGCTGGTCTGCTACGCTCTTGCCCAGTCCTCCACAGCCACAGACTGGGAAGTGCAATATAATCCCTACGCTGGTACTACGTAGCCAGCCAGGAAAGGTAAAGCAAATATGCGTTCAAATGGGAGAGAACATGGCATGGAGACATCGCAAAATCCCCTAAATCACCAAACCAGCTCTGATCGGCTAGGAGGCCGAAACAACAGTTTCAAATATAATGTTACCGTGCTAATCCCTACTATATAAAATGAGGCTCTGTCTGATGAAAAGAAGAGGTTTGGCCAGATAATCTGCATGTTAAATTCCAAATCCAGCCAAATGAGGTTGCCTCTCTGCAGAACACAGAAGCTACTGAGGAATCTTAAAAGTGCTGCTCAATAGTACAGTATTTATAGCTCAGTATTTTCTCCATTTATAAACTGGCAGCATAAACAGCATAAACCTCCTTAAGATTAGCTTAGAAGAATCTAGCAAAATTACAGTTTTTGTAATCAACTCTTAAGAGCCCACTGAAGTATGTTTTCAGTTATTGCAACACTCCTTGGAAAGCAAAGGACAAGAATCTTTAACACGGAGGTTGCTCATTACCACCCTTAGGAGCCACCTCAGCATTTCACGCCACCCAGTGTAACGGTGCTGACCTTGGGACCACAGGACTCAGGCAAATGCACATGGGCACACAGCTAATATCTGCACACCCGGCTGCTCACAAAAGCAAAGTTTTGGAGGCAAACAGCAGATTATAATAATAACCGATCTGCAGACACGCATCTGTTTGCACGTGTGCGTGTGTACATATATATTTAGTACACAAAATGCGTTATCAGAAAAATACGAAACAATAATGAACTTATTTTGGACTGATACACAAGTCAAGTCTGTTCTTTACATTTAGCAGCAAAAAGTGTAAATACCTTGTTCTAATTACTCACCCTAAAACCTGGAGCATCTCTGTAAGGACAGCCAAAAAGGTCAGTATTTAAGCCAGAGGTGCAGACATGCACCCAAGCAGCAGCAAGCAAACCCAAGCACCAGGCACATTAGCTACATTGCAGAGGTGGGGAAGGACGACGGAGGGGTTCGGAAGGACGTCTCTCCTTCCCAGGAATGAACTGCAGAAACCCCTATAGTTCACGCCACAGCTGAGGGGCAACTGGACTTCCCTCTGCTGAGCGAAGCTGGGCCACAGAAATGTCCTAATGCACCTCTAATCCCACGGCCTGTCCACTGTACAAAATGATGTTTTTGGAGCAGTACCCTCTATTGGCACATGAGCAATTCAGACTTAAATCTTCCAGGATTTCTCCTCAAACTATCCAGCCATCAGCATGCCTATAGGTTTTGCACTTAACACACCTTAAAGCTCAAGAAAAAGGGTCTGTTTTGATCCAAAGGGTGTGCAGGAAGTAGGTCTAAGGTTGGGATCACCATGTGAGCAAAACACAGACACAGAAGCAGCTGGCACTTGCACAGAATCAGCTGGGGAACCTTTTGCCTTCTTCTGCTTGGTGCTGTGCAAGACAAGACACAAAGCTAAACCCTGCCCCAAAGACCTTAATATTTATGGCCACAACAAGGAGCTAAAGCCAAATCTGCAGCTAAATCTGCCCCCAAACAGTCTCACTGAAGACAACTGTGGTCTACTGAGCAAGACGCAGCAGTTGGTTCCCATGGACACATCCGTGTTGTGGCCTCAAAGACAAAGCCAGCAAAGGAAGGAAGGTTATTAAAGACGAAAGTTAACAAGAGTATTAGAAAAATAATAATCTCAGCTTTCTTGATTCTTAAGAAGTTGCGTTTGCAGTCACCTAGACTCATCAGAAGGAACATACTGAAAAAAGTCTACAGCAAGCTCTTCCATAAAAGGCTAAAGTAAAACACACATAGGAAATAGCTGCTTTATAAAATGCCACAGTGTGACAAGTGTAGGTAGATGCTAATTTTAGGGGCAAACACTGCAATCTTGGTCGGTTCAATTATCTTTTCTATGCTAGATGCCTCCACCCTCCACCACACGAAGGGAGGCAGCAGTCTGCTGGCAGCAGCTCTCTGTCTGCTCAGCAACTCTGCCTGAGAAAACCAGGTATCTTCACATTTTCTTATAGGCAAAACTCATCTCATAATTGAGACCTTATAAAATAAAACACATGCCATTAAACTTAACTGAAAGACTGTTATTAATTTTAAATGTTACGTACAGGTATATAAAATGTCCTAGATTCAGGGATAGACCTTAAGGAATAATATATAAAATGTGAGGAAAGCGGCCAAAAATCTGAGTTTTATACTGTGTTCCTAGCTCTGGTATCTGAGGCCATGGAAATATAGTAAGAAATGATGCACTTAGCTTTAGATTCAAGGTATGACAAAAGTTTTACAGAAGATCCATACACTTCATTTAAAACTTTTTTTTTTTTTTTTTTAAGATTTGCAAAGATTTTGACACTTGGTCATAGTGAAAATGGGAGAGAGGGCTGCAATTTTTTAACACATCAGGATGTGTTGTTACATAGCACAAGAACTTCAAATATCAAGGCCCCAATTTCAGGTCCTATCTTGTCTCAGGTCTCTACCTTGCGGAGAAGATCTGTGCTTGCAGCTGTATCTCAAGGCATCTCACCTGAAACAAGTCTCAGCCCAGAGGCATGGGCTGCCTTCCCTCCAGAAGCACCACTGATGCACCAAGTTACTTACACAAAACACAGATAATACCTGTTTCAACTAAGTACTTGAAACACATATTCCCTGCTTGTCAGAAACGGAAAGCCGATCTGGGAGCAAATGATGACTCTCAGAGCGAGAGCAGAATCATTTCCAGTGGGGACATGGCAGCACAGAGGACTGCAGAGGTCACATGCAGGGAGGATCCCAACGATAAGGGGGTCTTGTTTGCCTTTTTGGTATGCATAGGATTACTGAAGTTTTCATTTTAGATTAAATACACCGAGAGCGAGACAACGAAAGCAGAGCACGTCTGCCCCGCGCTTCCACGGCCCCGTGTCCCCTCCCGAGTAGACAGGTACGAGGACACAGAGCTGCCACCGCGCTGCACAGCGCGACACATCCCCGCTGACACGCTGGCCTTAGCAGAGCTGCTGCCCATGCAATGAAACGCTGGCTTGGGATCTACATTTTGGCAGGTTTTGTAGTCCAGAATTCCAAATGGGGGGGCATGGAGAAGGTCAATTATAGCAAAATGATGAATTTTCTCTTCCCTGTGATACTGGTATCTGCAATGTTCATTTGGAACATATACACAGGCAATGCAGCTAGGTGGATACTTATAGGTAGATATAGTATCTACTTTTAGGTAGATACTAGGTAGACCTTTTTGAAATTTTATCTTCCTCTCCCCGTAACAGTCTAGAAAAACAGCATTTGCACAGTACAGAATTCAATTTTGTGTGCTGTTAATAATAAAAAAAAGAAATAACAGTGTAAACTGGAGTGTAGAACAGTGAGATCCCGTCATTCAATTAAACTCAGTTCTGCTTGATGTCTCTGCAGCTGTTGAAGCAAAGCTAGGGGGTAACTTGTTTGTTTGGGCTTTAGATACCCGAGCCACCATGCAGTTTCCTATAATATTAACCATCTGAGTCATTTCTGTAAAAAAAATAAAATAAAATAAATAAAGTTTTAAGTCAATTAGTCCCTCGTTTCAGTAATTTAAATTTGTATTCATAGAACTCCACTATACAGTTAAGATTGGGTAATCTTAATTCCCCCATAGGACCATGGCCAAGCAAGCAGTAAAGGTGCTGAGCTCCTCAATCCTTAATTACAAAAAACCTCCCTTTCAGAACTACTTCCATCTTCCGAAGCAGGAACTGATTCAAAAACAGGCTGGAATCCCGTATGCAGTTTCTGGCCTAAACAGGTGTGTTATTACTGGTAATGCACGGACACGTGCACTGAGCACTGCCAGCAAACATGAGCACTGATCCACACCCAGTGGCACCACACATGTAAAATTGCTTGTGTATTTGCAGCGACCCAGTTTCATCCAGCATTTATCTGTGAATATATCAAAGAGACAGACAAACAATAAATGACTCAGAATTTAACATCCTGGCTGATGCCTTGCAGATGAAATAAGTATGCAGCTCAAATGCTGAAGCATTATTCAAACCATGCTTAAAAAATGCACACATTCATGGCTCAGTTTTCCAGTTTTCTACCTAGCTTGATTTCCATCCTTACCTTAGTTAAAAGTAAGAATAACTTCTTTTGGTCAGATTAGTTTCAGTTGGACCATTTTAAAATCATCACCCTGTAACACAAACTCTCACCTAATTTACCAGCTAGGAAACATTACAAGAGCTGGAAAAGCCATCAGGGCAGGGCTGCGAGTTTTGGTGATGATGTTTATATGAATGGGAATATGAAACTACAGGCTGGAATAGACAGTACAAAGTGGAGTGGTGCTCTCCTCAGTGACTGCAGAGAAGGCCTTGATAAGCGCTTTGGACCAGATAATAACCTGTTAATTGGCCATGTCCCAGTCATTTCTGTCTTTTGCTTACGATAAGAAAACATTTATTTACAGCTAAGAAGACAAACACAAGCTAAGAATTTCACTTTCATATATTATAAAAGATGTTATGAATTCAGTGAAAAGTAATGCTGCTTGTGACATCAAAAGCAAATTGATTTAATAATTATAAATTAAGATAACTTGTTACACGTTTTTATACGTATATTTTTGTGTGCCAAACTACACAACCTAGCAGAAAGGAGCGGAAGCATGAAATATATGAGAATATTCTTTAAAATGAAAGTAGAGACTGTGTTCAAAAGTCCAAAAAGTTTCCTTCCCAAGATTTATACTGGCGTTTGTGCTTGCATTTATTATCCGTGCAAGGTATTAAACATTGGTAAATGACAATTGTTATAGTAACACATAAAGAGTTTAAAGGAGTTTGCACTCGGCAGCGAACATCTGGCGATACGGCTGTTCCCAAGAGCCACGTGTTTGCACTGCTAGTGTGAATCATTTTATTTACCAGGCACATTAATGCTCCTCTCCTGCCCAGAGATGACTTCAACTACTGGACCATTGAAGAACATGCACTCAGGATAAAAAAAAAGGCAAGACTGGCAATATCATAAAAGAGAGTTCTTAGGAGAGGAGTTATCCTACTGCAACTGCGCAGTCAATTTAGATAGGAAAAATTCATCACACAGCAGTTGTTAGAATATCGGAGCATCAATCCCGTTTTTGCCAAAGCTGCAGGAAGGAGGTGTGCAGCGTTCGTACTCCTGATCCAAGCAGACGCCCGGGAAGCTCAGGCACCCGGGAGCCAGAGCGCTCCGGGCCCAGCCTCGAGGACGCCCCCATGGGCACAGGGCGGCCCAGCTGCCCACAGCCTTGTCGCTCTGCTTGAAGCATGAAAAAACATGGCAATAAGAGCAAAATCTCCAACGGCTCCTCAGTGAACAGTGTTCTGCCCTGAACTAGCCCTGTGTCGGCCAGTACTAAGAAGCAGACCCCACAATTCGGGTAACATCGTGCTTTATCACTTGGTACCAAACCTGCTGTCTCATCAAGTTGGAGGAATAATAATTCCTAACAGGACACAAACAACATTGCTCAAAATATTTAGACATCTTATGATGTCTTCCATTGACTACTTCAATAAATATTGTTAAATAAAACTCTTATAGAAATGGTCTATCTCAAGGAAAGGTCTTGGTGGGAAAACAGGTAATAATCTTTATAAATATGTTGAACAGTCTAAGTATCAATTTACAAGCAAAACTATGTACACCAGTTACAATGCAAATGCTGATGGACCTAAAAAGGGCCACTTAACACTTAACAAAGCCATCAGGATAAAAATATATATATATATCAAGTCCAGCATTTTGGCATTTGCAATCATATTTCTTTGCAATTCATGTCCATGCTTGTAGCTGACAGTTACGGACACACATTGCAGAGATTTTATAAATGACTGAAATAACGCTTTTAGCAGGTATTTTGTTTTCAGAAAGTCACATTATTAGTTTTCAATTGCTCTGGAATAAAATTTGTTCTATGAATATCAAGTTTTTTAACCAAACTATTCAAAGAAATCTCGAAGAAGCAAATAAACCACTTTTCTTCGCCCTGAGACGGCTTGTGAACTAAGAAATTAGAAGCTTTAACATTCCAGATGTGGTGTATTCTCTTGATTCAATGTAAAAGTAGTTCTGTGAAAACAGAAAAAAAAAATGTTTTTCTGGCTAAAGGAAGCAACTAAGATAATACAATTTTTGAGAAGTTTATTGGGGGAAAAGGGAGGAGATGGTAAAAGAAAAGGAAGAAAAGAGATTGATTTAATAGAGCTAGACAAAAAGCGCCTTACTCTTGACTATAACAGAAAACACATGTGGAGGTATTTAAATCTGTGTGTTTTCCATATTGTCATAGCTTGGTGCTGTATCCGCAGCTTTCTGTACCTATGGTTAAGCCAGTCCAGTACAACTTGAATTCAATTTTCTGTCCCAGGTGAATGGTTATAAGCACACACTTTGCTGTCACTAGAAGCAGCTAGCGGCCAGCTGGGGAGGCAGATACTCGGCTTTGCACTGCGGGCCCCTGTATTCCACGTTTTCGCTTACCCCCCTCTCGTTGGGAACTCACATTACACCGTACAGCACAGAAGGGGTTTGCTGTAATGTCCTTTCCCATCTTTTTCTCATTGCTAAAACACAAGCTTTTCTTAGCATTTCCTCCAGGGTTTATCTGTTCTGCGATAATACAAATGACCCTGGTTTGATTTTGACTCTTGATTTTGAAGAGTTGCTTTTAATAAGACCATTTGCTTCCCATAGTCATATTTAAAGCAGATGTGAAGGGTGAGGTAAAGATGGGGAAAAGGAGCCAGTAACACTGCTTAGAAATAAACTATGGTAGCCACTGCATCCTGCTCTTCCAAATTACAAGAACATGCTTCACTTCAAACAACTGTTTCCAGATAAGCCTACTCCACAGTAACAGAGAGACAGGTATTTTGAAAGGAGTGGCTTGCATTTTTATGCTCTGTCACTTCTTATCCATCTAAACCACCACTGCAGTCGAAGAAATACCAGGTGCTACAACAATTGTGCTCATGAAAAGTCAAACAGCAGGATTATCTAGTTAAAATCCAAGAGTAATCTGCTTTCCTAATCATTCTTACAGCTTACTATTTTCATTTATGCATGTCTATTTAGTTGCAACAAGAAAAATACTAGGGAGATTTACATTTTCATCAGAGATACTAAAAATAGTGATGGATTTGTCTAACAAGTTTCTGAGCTTCAAAGAAGGAATACTGTAAGTCAAGCAGATATTCTGATTTATAAGACACTATCTTAATTTTCAGGTTTTCTCTTACCACTGTGTTACATATTCCTATTTATATGCTTTTGTGATTATTCTCTACCTGCTCAAATTACTCATTTTGGTATTTATACTCTCATGATTATTCTCTACCTGCTCAAAATTGCTCATTCTCATCTTTGCTGTAATCAGTGCTTCTGGAAATTGTTTTCTGTTAAAGTGCACAGCCTGGAAACAGAACAGCATCAGAACTCAGGCAGCAAAGCAGATTTATGGATGGGAGAGGCCCATAACTTTAAACAGTCTCAGAGATTGCCTTGGTAAACTCCACAGAGTGATATTTGGAGAAATAATCCTTCTTTCAGCACCAACTGTCAAATCAAGAAGGTCACACACTCAATCTACAACTGCCAATGACTACACCTCATCTGTGGGACCAGAAAATCCCATTTTACAGAAATCTTTAATAATGAGTAATTCTTTTCTGTGATACTATCTCATCAGTGCTGATTAATGTCAATCAGTGCAAAGCTAAAAAAGGACTGACAGAGGCTGCCGTATGCTCGTTTCTTGTTGGAGGCTTGACTTAGCTCTAACTTGCAACATATTAGAACATAACAAAAGCGAGCCCACAGAATAATTATGGGATGGTTACCTGCATTTAAGGAAAAATGGTTATGTACATTTAAGGACTGAGTACTGGACTATCCCCATATAAAAGATGTGAACCTCCAAACCCATTTATGAAAAAGAACACGTTTTCTTACATCACGAGCCTTGTCAGGCAGCGTTGTCACTGATGAGCTAGACTATGAGCAATATTTCACTTTGACACCTACACAAATTCTTCAATATAGTATATCAATTCTTTTCCAGATAATGGTCTTCAAACCAGCTTCATCCTGAAGCCTTTGGTACCTCCACCCTGCTGTCTACGGCTGCTCTGTTTGCTCCGACCCTAACTCCTCCTCCCTGAGGTAGCCAGGCCGCTGCCTCCACAGGAGAGGAGGCAGGCGGAGCGGTTGTCTGCTCCCGAGAGACAGCACGGATGGAGACGAAGCCAAGGTCGCTCCTGCCGCCCGGGGCAGCCCCGCGTTGTTCCAGCACGCGGAGTGTCCTCACATGTCTTCGCGCCGTGCCCACCGGCAAACCACATACGCCTTCAGCTTCGCGTTTCAGGAATAGCATTGCTGTGGGCTGCGTTATTTTTGGCGCAGAGAACTGAGGAACCACACACACTATAAAACTAACAAAGAACGAGGCAGGGCCGAGGAAACACTCCCCTCGCCAAGGCTGCGCAGCGTGGACGCACCGGGTCTGCTCCGGAGGGCGCCTGGGCCTTCCCGGCCCCAGCAGACAGGGAGAGCACGGACACAGCCTTCGCGAGGGGCACGGAGAGGAGCCGCTCTAAAAGCAAATCCCGAATCCCAAAGGCAGAGAAGAAAAATATACGAGGAAGGAAGTATGGGAGAAAACAATTATGCTTTGGTTCTTCACATCAATCACCACAGAACAGCTTAGAAATCAGAAGAATCACAGAATCATAGGATGGTTGAGGTTGGAAAGGAATTATTGGTTTCCAATAAGCAGCAGTCAATACAATAGCTCCAGAACACCTTTTTTTTTTTTTTTTTTTGGCCAATCAGGTATTTTACTAACATTTGTTAATAGATAATGAACTAATTATAAAGATCATGAAACACTCATAAATTGCTAGTGACGATTCCCAATATCTTGAGAGAAAACAGGCAAATATTTAATTAATAGTTAATTAAATTTTAAGAGTCCAATTACCTGATAGGGAAGCACAAAGAAAACACTTAAAAAGAAACTGGGAAGTTGGGGGAGCCAAAGAAAGAGAACTTCTAAAACAAGCCTGTACAGAAATACCTCTCAAACCACTCTGTAACTATGAATGTCAGCAATTTAACCTAGTTATTTAAATATATGTCCCGTTTCTCTGATGTGTTTTAATGTGTTTTATTCCATAGAACCAAGTTTTGAGCCCATCACAAATCCAAAACAGATTAAAGAAAATGAGAAGAAAAAACTGAGAAAGTCAAATCGTAAGTATCATTTTTAACACGTTTCTAGGGATGAACACTCTCTTAGGCTGCACTCTTGACAGAGAATTCACTAGGTACATGAAGCCCTTTTACTGCCAGTGTTTAAACATCACTAATCCCAATAATACTCATCTAAGTAATTGGCACATTAGGGTCAAATTATTCCAGCATCAAGTCTAGACAGCAAAACAGGCACAGTTCTTGAAAAATACACCTCAGAAATATCATTTTGTTATTAAGTAATTTGGTAGTTTAGATATACCAGATATTTGT
Source organism: Tinamus guttatus (assembly GCF_059628265.1). Taxonomy (NCBI): domain Eukaryota; kingdom Metazoa; phylum Chordata; class Aves; order Tinamiformes; family Tinamidae; genus Tinamus; species Tinamus guttatus. The sequence continues at coordinate 242,031 of NW_028288759.1, read as the reverse complement.
AGCAGTTAGGTTTCCAAATGACTGTAATCCACTGACTTTAGTTGCATTATGACAATATACACTGGGTGAAAATATTTATTTTACATACTTTTACAGATCTGTTACCATTGGTTTCAAATAAACTTTGCCCTTAGACGGAAGGATTGAACAAACTGAAGCCTTTGTATTAATACAATTGATTTAAGGTCATTTTCTTTTAAAGTAGTTTTTATTTTAGCACTAATTCCCTTAAACTCACTATACTATTATTTACTGTTAGTATTGTTAGTATCCAGTTTTCAAGCTACTGTGGAATGCTTACATCCAGCTAACTGAAAGTAACTTTTCAAGTAAAATATACCCCTGCATATAATCACCAAAATTGCAAAATTCCTTTCATATAATTACTTGGAGATTGTTTTTTAGAGGAGACAAGAAGTTTGCACAGAGGGATATCTTCCCTACAAATGCACAGTCTTGCTATTTTTCCCTATACACACTTTAAATTCCTTCAGAAATAGACACCATTTTTTTCTATTAATACTTCTCTGTAGATAGGGACTTTTCCAAAATGTCCATGAAGTTCAATATATTAAATAATTTCCTCAAGACTCTGACTTGTACATTCAAATTTTCCAAATGATTCCTTTCTCAGTTTTCAATCACCGTTTAATCATGCATTTTCCTGTCTTGCTTCCCTCCCCACCACTATCAATTTAAACAGCAATGCAGTAGAGCTATACTTGGTAAGTCCACATTTCATGAAAGGGCCTCCTTTCCTTACAGGTTTTTCTGATAATATCAGAAAATCCTATATCATCAGTCTGTGTTGTCTACAGAAAATGTGTGGCTAGTTCTATAGATTCTCCTTGCATGCTTTCCATCACCGCTGTCTTATGGAGGTCTTTCTTTACCCCAGATATTTTTAAAGTCACACATAAAACACACAGGCTGCATTTTACATATTTAATGTGATCTATAAATTTGACCTTTGAGTTACAACAGTTCATAACCTATAAACTATAAATCTTCTTCTAACACTATCAACATTTCTTCCCTGGTCATAAAAATTAAATGCTTCTTGATATGCATACTGGTGTCTACTCAGCACCAGAAGGCTAAGAAAATCAAGAAGTAAATGAAATAAACAGTTAATGTTCTACAAAAAGAGGGAGTGCTACAAAAAGAGAGAGTACCATGCTGAGCTCCCAGTCTGGAGAAAAGCCAATGAACAAATGTGCCTAAAAGTAGCAAACCATCTGATGAAGAAACCCGTGAAAAGGATTCTGCTCTGAAGCAGTTTGGACTAACAAGACACAAAGTATAGATAACTTGTTTCTAGTAACAAGTGAGCACAAGAACCATGGCAAAAAAAGCAGAACTAAATACGTTGCATCATGAATCAGCTTTTCAACTTGTAAATTCCTATGAAAATGCCCATTTGTGAATCACTATATTACATGATAGGATAACCGTTACTTACCTTAAACAGTTATTCAAAAGAAAAAAAAAAAAGTGTTTTTTCTGCATCATTATTCAGGAGTAGGACAGAATAAGACATACTTCCAAAAGTTTCCGAAAGCAGCATCACTATTTGCAAATATAATACAAAGCCACTCAGTTTACAAATGTTACTAATCCAGGTTTAAGAATCACCCTTTTATCTCCAGCTAGGTATGTAAGGTTGCATATTTCATTTCAATCACTATTTGTTTTTGATCTTTCTTATTCTTCATGCATTTGCCTATGTGCCTAGATATGGAATCATATGTTAAGGAACAGCAACTTTACTTGACCAAATGATCTCTGAGCAAGAAAAATACATCAGCCATATATTTTTCATCAGAAGAGATATTCTGATACCATGCTAATTTCAGAACTTTATTTTTAATATTATGTAATATACATATCCAGTCACTTAGTCATCTGTATTTCTCCATTATTGACTAACACACAAAAGTATCTCAAAAGATTCTATCTTTCCCTTCTTCATCAAAAATTATGTCCTTAAAAATAGGATAGAAACTAGATCACTGCTCATCATTCACGTCACTGATGTGCACGTGAAGCGTTTACATTTTGCAAGCACTTTTCAGATGACCCCTGCTGCTGCTGACACCTTGCAAAAAGAGGCAATAAAATATTCCACACTCTCTAATTATCTCACAAATACCCTTAATACTCATATTTCTCAAACTAATGCTACATCTTCTACCTTTATTCAGTCACCTTTAATCTTTTTTCTTCTGATTAGAGGTGAGTTATATGACATGGACCTAGCTGACCTTCAATCAGGAGCTGTATCTCATTTGCTAGTTACTTTCTAATCATTTGTTTTCTCAGCCTTGTTTTTAAGGATATGATTCATCTTTCCTAACTTTACCCAGCTAAGTGTTATTTGCACCATTTTAAATAGGCATCTTTCCTAAGAGTGGGATGAATCCCTAGTAGGAAGTGCCTGCTCTTTTCATTGCACAAAAAAAGGGCATAAACAACTAGCAAACTTAGCTAGCACATAGCCTGGGGCAAGCTGAGCACATCCCTCGAAACATTAAAATAGAAAGTGTATAGTATTAGTTTACCCACTTGTCTCCTTGGAGACATGATGCTAATACACACAATGCTTTAAAGCATTCTGAAACTCAAACGTAATCTTGAAAATGTAATCTCCTAAAACACAACCTCTCTCTCAAAGCTGCTTGGACACCTCTCTCTACGAGAAAGTGTTTTTTGTTACAATGGAGCATTTTTAATTTGTCAGAGGAACAAGTCCACGTTAACCTGCTTGGGACATCATCTTTTCTGCTGTCTCTTGTTTGTTGTTCCCTCTGTTTGGAGAACTTGAACTGTTAGACTTCTTAAATCAGTTCCTCTGTTACTTCTATCACAGCACTTCCAAGCCCTTAGATGACTGACCTGATTTTCACTCTTTCGATCTGTTTTGCCCTGTTTGTAACTCTCCCTCTTAAGTGATCAACAGCCTTACTGTTTGTATTGGCACTGGTACCTACAATGTTGCCAAATGGTTACTTTTACTCTTTTAAATTACTCACATCACTGATTATTTTGACAAGTATGATATATATACATTGGCCTGCAACTGCAGACAAATTAGAGAGATGGACAAAATATCCCTCAGTCTTTATCACAGTGATGAGGCCAAGATGGCCAAAAAGCTACTTTGCCATTTTAGACTTTTTTAGACATTATAAACTCCACATAGAACCCATTTTTCTCCATGTATACAGACCCCAACATATTTTAGACAATATTGTAATATTTACAATATTAGACCAATAGTGAAAAAGTTCTCTGCTGACCTAGGGTTCTATCCTAAAGAACTAGGTTATTTACAGTTTCTACTACCCTTACCCCCTTTTCATATGTACATCTTTTCTAACCAAAGTCAGAAAATAAGTACAGCTCTGACATGCTAAACTCACCTCAAGCATTACAGAAATCCTACAGATGGTCATAGAAAACAAATACAGCGTGATGAAGATTTCAGTGCAATGGAATAAACCTCACTTCAGGGTTGTTAGGTGCTCTGTTCTAAAAGTTTTCGATAATTAGATAATTGGTAACACAGCAGTGCATGTAATTGTTTCACAGTCTCTCACAGCGTTTGCTGTCTGTTTCTCAGCGTCTGCAGTATCATCAACCTTCCCCCTCATCAAGATATTTTTTGAGTGCATCACTTACTTTGTAATACGGTCAATGTTAGCAATTTGCTTCTGGTTCCGGATTATTTCTATAGCTGCCCAAAGATGCTGGATAGCCTTTGTATCTGCCTGTCGTCTCTTCGTTAAGCGTGCCATGACCTGTTTACTTGGTCAGCTGCAGCCGATAAATAAAAAAAATACACCAAAAAGTTAATCGTGAATTATGAAATGGATTACATGATGATCATCTTGCAATAAATACGATTACAAGGAAAAATTTGTTAACCTACAGCAATCCTATTTGTATTCAGCAGCATATTTTTTATGGTTAAACAGCAACAAATTAAAAACTGTAGTGTACTAGAACCTCTTTCACATCACATCATCTATACATAAGACAAAACACAGAACAGTAAAAATTATCAAACCAATAGGAAATGTCAAATCAATAGGAAACGACTGAAGCTATCAAACTGGTTTTGAGAGGTCACTCAACTCACATCTTAATACCCTAAAATTTGGGGGAAAAAAAGAAAGTCACCACAGCCTGACATGTTCACAAGGTTAATGCCCATTAAAAAGGGCCTCAGTAGTGCCTCAATCTGCCACGTTGTGTAAGCAAGAATTCTGCAAGAGGGAAACAGCAGCATCCACTGTTACGATTACAATAAAGTTCTCACAATACTGATTTTACAGTTTTACTATTTACATCAACTTAAAGGAAACCCATTTTGTCTGCAGTTGTGTGCAGAACTGTATTTTCAGGGTTGATAAATATATTGGAACAACTCAATTTTCTGTAGCATGCTAAAACGCAACAGGACCAAAGTGCTTCTGATGGCATTTACCATCTAACCAACCTTGAGTGGAAACATAATGAGCATCTGGCTTTGTTTACAAATCTTGCAAAAGCTCCAGGCAATGAGTACAGATAAGTCATAAATCGCCTACAGCTCTGCTACAGGCACAGAATCCCTTTTTAAAAGCTCAACAGTGCATTTTGATCACTAAATAACTTTCTTACAGGGCCACCGTTTTCTGAATGAAAAAAGAAGGGAAAAAAAAAAAAGACTGACTTGACTGCTACCAATATATGTAATTTATTTTAGAGCTCGGTGTCCTAAAAAGGAACTCCGTGGTATGCACGATGCTACCCACAGCTAGCAGAAATTTAACTTCAGTAACCCTTAAATAATCTTTTAAATAAATGCAGAAACATGACACCATCTGCGCAATGTTAAAGATAAGGATTTAAGTATTAAAAAAACCCTTCCACTCAAATTCACAGAAGTCAAAGCGACGCCAGCATCCTCTTGGTCGTGCAAATGCTATTGAGGAGTCAGCGGGACCTATGTGGGCTGCCAAGCTCCTGAGCCGCTGCCAGCTCAGCAGTGCTCACGCACGCGACGGGCGCAATGGAATATGGTATAGCACGCTGTTATTAGGGAGAAGAAACAATCTGACAGCCCCGTATTCCCCACGACGCAGACCATTTTTTTCAAAGAAGACGCGGTGCGCGTGTGCTCCCCAGCGACTTCTTCTCGGAGGAGACTGCAAGGAAGACGAGCAGGGAGGTAATAATAATAAAAACTCACAACTTAATTTGTATGTGAAGCATATGACTAATTGTAGGATTTAATTCTTAAAGAAAACAAGTCAGTAAAACACAAAACGGGATTAGATGTTAACATGGGAAAGAGCAGACTTCACAGCTCGCCTATCTTTGAGGCCAGGGAGCGTGGAATCCCCCTCACAAGGCCGCAGCGGCTCCCGTGAGCACAGTCTCGCCTCCCTCACAAGTACCCGCGTTAAAAGGCCGTGGAGCAGGTGACTGGGCAGCTCTCCCGTTCCCGTGTACAGGCCGAGGAGGAACCGCTCATCCCCCTGACCATGGGAGCTGCAGGGAATCGCATCGTGCTTCTCCGCCAGCCACCCCCACGCAGTGGCACTTGTTTTTCCTGCTGTTTTAAAAACAACGACTATCCTTGGCAGCCCGGACGGCGCGAGCAGAACCAGGGGCAGCAGGAAGGAGGCATTTTTCCTTCGTGCTCCTCGGTTACCCATGAGATCCGTACAGCTAATACCGGGGCTCGGGGATGGCAAATCCCCCCGGCACTCGCCAGGAAGGCCGAGCGGCCTGAGTCTGAGGCGGAAAGCAAAGATGAGGGTCCATCGCATGGACCAGCCTGGCTCAAGGCTGAGGAAGCCTCACAAAATGACTCTGCTGACACTAGGCCCTGTGGCCCTGTCATGGCGCTGGACACAAGGCCTCCCTCCTCCCCACTTTCCTCCCCTTCCTGCATGGGTCTTCTCCGACTTTTGCAACCTCTTTCAGGGAGCCTGGGACGGGCTCCCCCTGCTACCCCACACACCTGGGAATGAAAATGAGAAGAGCTCTATCCTATCAGACACATCAACCGCTTTTTTTTTGCTTTGCTTTTCAAGATATTATAATTTTAGCAGGTATTCGACCTCCATGCGTCACTTCTCTATTAACCATCTTTGCTTTACTCCTTAATTAAGGTCACTTCTGCTAAACACTGTCATAGAAGGAATCTTGTAGCCCCACACTTACAAAAACACCAAAGTAATCTTATTTTTTTCAAAAAGCCTAGGCCTTTTGTGTTATTTCCACCTTAAAATGGTCTGGTAAAGACAGAACATCAAGAACTTTCCTTTCACACTGAGGAAAGTGAGGAAAAAGTTGTGTCGTGTTTCTTCCCGCTTGTCACACGTCTCTTCCCCACATTCCCGCACAAATCTTATCAGTTTTGTGTATTATCACCGAACCCAAAAGATAACCTGTATCAGGCTGCTACTAGTCTAGAAAATGCCTTGTAATGCTCCTTCCAAGCAATAGAAAATGTCCTGACATGCCCAACTTCCTCCTGCAAATGAAAGGTGTGAGTGTAATGGGAGGCCAGTGAGAGTCTTAAATCTGCATTTATCGCTGCAGACTCTGTGCAGGAGAGCGAGTATCCACATCCTGGGCACGTGAAAACGCGCAAGAACCTGTGACTTGGAGGTTAAACAGTAAAAGTGGCTGCTCCATCTCTGCAGCGTTTTAAAGAATTAAGTTACAACTCCAGAGACTCTTTACAACCACAACACTGAAATGTACGCTTACGTACACATGTCTGAAGATGTTTCTCATCTGCTCTTCCATTATAGAAGTCACTTCAAGAAAAACTAAAAACAGAACTAAACATGAACTTCCAGCTTGTGATTGCAAACTATCACGTTTGCTTAGCTACAACACAACACAAAATTATTCGTGTAGGGCCATTTTAATTTGATTCATGGCATTCTTGTCATCCAGAAGGATCCTGCTAAGGATGCTAAGGATTTGTATCAGCAGGATGTGTCTTTTGGGGTTGTGCAGGCATCCATGGGATGCGCACAACATGGGGAACCATCTCCCCAAAAAGGCAGAGTTTTGAGTGGCTGGCATCTAATCTTACATGCTTAGGCCAGACACCAAGCTAGAACAACGCCTGAAGCAAATCATTTAGCTTCTCACTTTTCAACTCTTTTAACTATTCCTTATATAATTTGAGTAAGGTTTCAACGTGCCTTAATTCCCTCTGAAATATTCTATATACCTTATTTCAAAAAGTGCAATGCTTTACTGTACACAACTTTACTCAAGAGCAGAGTATTACCCTCATTTCCCAATACTGAGGAACAGTGAGCAGAGAATTGCTCTTGCGAACACGAGCACTAAGGTTATCTACGCAGCTAAGCAAAGCACACGGCAAAGCGCGCGCTGCCGGGCACTAGCAGTGTCACGGTGACAGCAAACCAGACTTTCCGGACAGAAATGCTATGAGCCATTGGATACACACTCAGGCAAATCAGAGTCTGTACAACTATGTTTCTGGAGTATTGGATACAGAAATCTGCACTGGAATTCAAACCAAAAGAAACAAAAATCACCTTCGCATCATGTCTAGGGATTTAGCAGTACAATCTCCCAACCTACTGCTCACATCTAGATTAGTATATTAGTAACACATTAGACTACAAGACATATTACCATATACTATCACATACTGCATACAATTGCAGACTGCCCATACCTGTAAAGGCAGTCAAACCTTGCAAGGCTTGAGCTGTTAAATACCATCTCCCAAGCAAATTATGATGCCCCTGAAAGTCTAACTACCCAGTTGGACTTTGCACTAGGCAGATGGTCTTGTAGTCAGGTGCTGCCTCTTTGATGGGGGCTGCTAATTAAGAGCTGACAAGCAACAGCTTGTTAAACCTCCTGTAAGTACTTGACCATAGTTGAGGATACCTGTGGCCCTAGTCCCTTCCTGGGCAAAGTCAAACAGGTTAAACTTCATCCTTGCACTGTTTGGTTGAGATGTGGTATGCAGCTAATTGCAACTGAAAGATGATTTAAGAAGCTCCCCCTTGCCATTGCTCAGCAGATAGTTTCTGTCTCTCAGCCCTAGGTCCTTGTGGCTTGCAATTATTTTGTTCACACAATACAGCAGAAAGATTTCAGGCTCAACAGGAAGAAGACTCTAGACTCAGTCTTACATTTTTGTGGCTTTTTGTGCTGTGACACAGGCTGAATTTGGAAGGCTAAGAAACTTGGACAAAGAGCTACGTACCCATTTACATGCACTTTATTATGTGACACGGTCTAGTATTTCTAAAAATGTTACTTTTTTATGGTAAGAATAAAACTGTGTGTATCAGCCATACAAGTAATTCCAAATGTTCAGTGCTTTGTTCTTTTATTAAATAGGACTTTCCTATTAAAGTCTAAATTACAAATTTGGGAGTAGATGTAGAGTTTGGGTTCTTGAACTTTATACAGATCCTGAACTTTACACCGATCTGAAGTTCTTCAAATTTAGAGTTTGCAATTAAAACTGCTGTTAAAATCAATCTTTCATCACTAGTTTAATGTGAGGGTAAATTCTTCAGTACTTCCCTCCTAGAAAAGTGGAAAACAAAAGCAGTAACTACTCTGTTTTCACATACAGCAGTGTACACATGAAAACTGTTTGCCTGAGCATCAGCGGAGGTATTGTAAGTGTGGAAAAACAAGATAAAGTTTAATTTCAGGTCTGCCTTCCCACAGCTACAGACCTAATCACGTGGGGAGAAGCTGCTAGACTGAGGAGGAAGGTCTTGGCAAGAGCAATTCTGCATTTTGCTCACCATTTAGTTGCCTTCCCTAGTGTGTAATTTTATAAGAATAACTTAAGGATTAGCAGAACACCTGTTAGCAGGAGAGGATTCACTTCCAGAATAAGCAGCTACTTTAGAGCATTAGAAAATTAGGGAAAAAAAAAAAAAAAGAGAGAGAAGTAACAAATGGCTGTGGCAAAAATAAGCAGAGAATCTCCTTAGTCTATTTTTTTGATTTTTAATTTCATAAAAGTTACCAACTTCAGTGAGCCTTTTCAAATTAAGTGATTAGTTTATGCTGTAATGCTATAATTTTTTAAGTTATTCGTCAGAACTGATATTAAAGATTTTCTGATGTTAAATATGTCATACATAAAAAAAATATTTTAATTTCATAGTTACACTAATGTGCAAAGTCTATACAAAAGATAAATTTATTACATAATTATCCTAAATATTTCACTTATATGAAATATTCAGGTTGTTACTCACAACCCAGCTTTTACTTTCTAAATTTGTAACATGGACAGCATGCAACTTGAGGGAGGCTTTCAGAGCTCCATAAAGCGCAGCAGAGACAGAAAGCATGGCTATAGGGAAACAAAACTGTAGTGCTCTGCTTCTTTCTCCTTGCAATTATTTTTTTAACTTAGTTCACAGCATACAGGACCCTCTTTGCTATTACCTTGTGGCATTCCAAGACAGCAGGAAGCCATCAGAGCCAAGGACACCACACAATTAAAGGCCCCAAGAAGATTTGTACTACACATGTGAAAGCTCTACTTTAATTTGCTTCGTACGTATGGTATTGAGTTCAAAATCAGTAAGTGTACTTCACTGAGACCAAGGCACGTAAGACTGTGGTTTTTTAAGTTCAGATATTCTGAATCATCTACGTACACATACTTGAACTACTGCTTCCGAAACCAAACCTGAGATTTCTTGTTTACTTAACTCACCCCACTAAAGAGAACTTGACACACACGAGCTTGAGGCACCAAGGCCTTCATCCCCAGAAGAGAATTTAAGAAAGTGATGAGTAAGTGTAAACAGGGCATAACAAAACCTGAGATGCTACATCAGCAACAGCTGCCGAGAAAGACAGAATAATAGGTATACAACCCCAATAAAGGCTGTCAGAGCAGTTTTGTTTGCTATCTAATATAAATCTATGTTGAGGGATAAAATGTTATCCTCAGTTCAGCTATTCAAGCCTAGTCTAGAATTTCACAAACGATAGCAAATGCCTTCCTAAAAACTGGAAGCAATTTCCCCTTTGTTCCCATCTGGAGTATTGAGTGAATAAAACTTTAACTAGCAAAGTCAGATTGGAGAAAAGAAGAACGTAAGTGCCAAGGAAAGCAAAACAGTCTAAGGGATTAAAAGCAAAGAGCCAAATTTTTGATTGATAAAGTAGCTACACTAATTATAGTTGATAACTTTTTTTTCATACTGGTCAGAATGTTTTTACTCTAGGCAATGTACCTCCATAAGCTGAAGCATGCATTGTTCTGCTGAAGATTTATCTCAATACATTTTTTCATGAGCACATTTATCCTATAAATCAAAGTGTATTTTCTCTAATATTTCAGGCTTGTAATATGCCTTTAATACATGTAAAACAACCTATTTTCTGCAGCCAGTAACAAAACTAGGCTACAAAGGTGTAGTGAGAGAACCATGCAAGCTTTTGTCTACCCATAAGGAAGTATCACCACTGAAAATGCACACACTCTTAATGTATTTAGTGAATTTCTCAATAAATGCAATTTCATAAAAGAAAAAAAAAGACATTTTAGTGTGGTTGGGTTAGGGGTTAATTAATGAAATTAAACTACACTAAATAAAGAGTTCCCACAGCGGAGCCTGCACTAGTATAAATTGGTTTAAAAATACAGCTCTCGTTAAATTGATGCAACTTTCTCATGGAGACAAGCTCGGCTGGCATAGTAACAAAGCTCCTTATTTCCAGGATGACGAGGCACTAGTATTAAACAGCCTTTACATTCTTCCTTTCCTGAAGACTGGAAGAGAAACTGTTCAGAGAAATTTCCTCTACCGAAGACAGCCCAGCACGACCAACCGCCATCGCGACATTACAGATGGTTCACGCAAGGTGTAGGAAACCATCTCGCTCGCTTCTGGTGCACGACTGGGGCACAGAAAAAAAGAAAAAAAAAAAGAAAGATGAGCTCTTCATATTGGTTTGTTTGGGGAATTACCAGGAAATAACACGGGCACCCAAATCCACAGCGCTCCAGCGCGGAGCTGGGCTCCCCTGGGCACACAAGCACGTTAGCATGACTCAGCCTAAGAGGCTTAAGCTAACACGTTTTCCCTTCCATTTGCCACAGACTCAGAGCATGACCAGGGTCAGTTACAGAAGCTTAGACGACACGTGGTAACAGGATCATGCGTCTGAACCCACGCTGCACACAAACGCTGCCTTTCTGTGGCTCCACTACGCCCACTGCTAAATTCCGGATTTTCCAAAGTCGCCTGAAGCTAAAACATGGAAAGGTGCTTGAGGAAAAGCAGCAGAAATAGTCTGCACTGTACAAGGCCTTAATAAAGAGATGCTTGGTGTCTGCCTGGTTGGCTGTGGAGAGCATGGACTTAAATTAACTTAGCTCTGCACCCTGAGCAGGCTCCAAGGCCAACATGGTGGTAACGAGGGAAACTGTGTCCCAAGAAAACTGACAGCGGGGGCTGGAACTTCGTTCTGGATAATCAAATAGATGCCACGTGGATTCTACAACTCTCTCTGATAAAAGCATCCTGTGGTGGAAGACATCTTCAAAAACGCAAGGAAACATAAATGAGAAGCCCAGGCCTCCTTCCAAAAGCAATCCTTCAATCGGCGTCTTCCCTTCTGCTGTAAAAGCCAAGGGGGCTGTTTATTCTGCAAGTCTCAATTGAACTGATGGAAGACATTTATCCCCTCAATAAGTAAGATGCATTAACTAAGGCACAATGACATAAGTAAATGATTTTTTTTTGTGGCATATTAGCAGGAAATGTAATTCCACACAAAGCTAACTGCATACTAAACAATTAGAAAAAGATAAAGTCTCTTTATCTTTTTTTAGATAAGAAATTCTTTAGATTCTTTATATTTCTTTAGATAAAGATTCTTAGATTCTTTTCTAGTTGAAAGAATGAGGAATGTATGGAGAGGTAAATCATGAAAAAAAAAAGTCGATTTCTTTCAGATTATGCAAGATATATTGGTAAAATATAAAAGCTGATAAAGCTGATATTGACTTTTTGCAGATGTAACCTGAGACTCCAAATGACTGTTTATTCTTTCCTTCTGAAACGCACATTAACAGCCAGTATCTTCACAATACCAATTTTAATTCTGCTGCTAGGACTCTGACTTAAGACCTCACATATTTGTGAAAACTATTTCTCCACCAGGCTGCATTTTTATTGACAAAAGGCGGCTGAATCAATTTTTGTTGCTCCTTAACAAAAATGCAGACTGCCTGAACCTGTTTCTTTCAAAGTTATTCTCTTTGACCTCTCCCTCTCTCTGCACAAAGGCAGAACCACAGAGCGTCTCGAGCTGCTCTGATACTGACCCATCTGCAATGCGGGGTACGAGGCAGGCGAGACCGTTCTCCTCCAGAAGCCAGGCCACAAGGGACGGGAGACCAGACGACTCTCTCTTGTCAACAGTCATTTCAGGGGGAAAATAAAGAAGTGCAATTCTGAACCAATCTGTCAAGCCAAAGATGCCAGGGCTCACCAAATTTGTAAACTGGCAGAAAAACACTCTGAACTTAAAGGGTTAATATACATTGATCTGTAATACAGGTAAAATGAGCCAAAGATAAACACTGGCAAAGCTTAGAGGCTTTTATGGCAGTAATCAAAAGAAACCTGAAGGCAGGTAAAAGAGCAAACTGTAAAATCTGAGCTTTAGATCCTGCTCCTGAAATTCAAGACGACTGTCAGAAATAACGGAGGGGACTTGCAGGCAACTCTCCCCCAGCTGAGGGGCACTTCGTTAGGAAGATCAGCAGAAAGACCTTGGAGAACCTTGGAGAACCAGGAGTCTTTCCCCAAGCTCTCCTCTCACTCTTGCTTTTCTCTTCCTTGCTTTTTTGGCAGCAGATTCCCTATCTTGGGCATGGGCACCCAGCTTAAACTGTACTCTTGCTCCCTTATACACGGCGCATACACATACTCCTTAATTACACAAACTGCATTTAAGTTTTTCTTTCACCGTGCCCCAAACCAAGTCTATCACTACCCCTTAGTGAAGCCTTAATCTCCCCAGTTACTTCAAATTTCCATTTGGTATTTTCTTTCCCATTGCCTTTTATTTATTTATTTATTAAATCAAAGCAGGTAATTTATTTTGTTCCTATTTCCTTACTTCAGATTGCCCTGAACTCTCCCCCCAAAACGTTCATGTTTGGACAAGGATGAAATTTGCCTAGAGGACAATCCACAGACATGTGAGAACAGCAGTTTTCATGGAAACTGATGTACAATGATAAACAACAGGACTCATAGCTAAACAAATCCTTAAAGTAGAAAACAGCTGAGTATAATCATGACCCGTGTTTTCTTTGCTGCAAAAGCTGATAAATGAAAAGTGGAAAAAATGGTAGAAACGAAGTTTCAAAAAACACAAGACTTAAAGGAGAAATTCAAAGGCCACAGAACGATTTGAAAAATTAAAATTTACCATAGAAACCAATCTCAGCCAGGTGATGGACACATGTTGCTGTTAATTCAAATAGCACCAGCAACTCAAGAAATCAGGACAGCAGCTTATACCCAAAAAACTGCATCCTTCCACTGCAACCTATCATTCCTTTCCCACAAGCTGTGGGAAAGCAGGAGCGAGGAGAGCAGGATGCAGGACTTGGTTCTCTAGCCGCCCCTTGCCGGGGCTGAGGGCAGGGCCAAGGCTGGTGAACGGGCAAAGCTTCCCGGTTCAGCACGTGCTGCCCTGGCCTAAGCTCCTGCATTTCTGCAGCTGCTGCTTTCATGAATTCTGGGGGGGAGTTCCCTTTTGATCCTTTTCTACTAAGATTTACAGACTCTTCCAAGTCTTATTTTGCATTTTCTCTCATCTGAAGCCAACTTATAACTCTAAAAAAAAAAAAAAAAGAAAGAAAGAAAAGGAAGAATTCTTCTCAAAAGTTCTTCAAGACCAGTTGTGAGTGAACTGGATTTTGTGATTTGTTGTTATTAAGCATCACTTTCGCATCTTCATGACGATATCTGCAGTCCTTGTCTGCTCCGTATTACCTTCACAAGAAACATATTGCTTTGACCAACGTCCTACATGCACATGCACATCCACAGCACATGACAGAACTGCAGGGCGGGGAGGCAGAAGGGGGGCAGCTTCCTTACTTTTAAGTGCAAAATGATGTTCTGCCTCTCCTGTGGCAGGTGCACCTAGACCTATTTCTTCAGCCCCTGATGATGTATATGGAGCAGATTACAAAGTCCTTTAGGGAGGAAATTACTTCCTGAAAACTCAAGAGCTCTTCCTGCTCTGTCATTATCTAGGGTTGAAGTTTATTAAAGGCCATGGGACCAGAGCGTTCACTTCTCAGCCACTTCCTTCAGGCACAGAAACACAGGATTAATAACTTTGCAGCACAAGTAGGACTTCATTTTCAGGTGATTTCAGTTATTCCTCTGCCTGTTTTTTGATTTTACCCCTTTAGACTAAAATACACGAGTAGCCCAGAGCTTTGGCACAGAAACTTAACTCTAGAGCACGATGAAAACTCATGAAATAATATTATTTCCCTGCTTTTCTCTGATAGCACTACACACTGCTAGCTTCGGGACCCCCAATAAAACCTAAAGCCCAGCAAAGGACTCAGCTTAATATAAACTTCAGAAAAAATGTCATTCACAAAATACAGCCTCTAACTGTGATTTGGCTGGAAATCACAAACTTTTTCTGCACGAACCAAAGGAACTCAAAGCAACAGTACTGTAACATTACAGTGTTATAATGAAGGGCAAGCCTTTCTGGCACTGACTTTGGCTCTGCAGCAACACTGAAGGCTCTTACCAAAATTAAATTTAGAGGCCAATATACAAAACTAGCTCTAGAAAGAAAGGCAAGATTCTAATAAGTCCGAGGCCATCCTGGCTGGCACAATTTCTATGGAGGCTGAGTATTTTTAATTTCCAAACAAGCCATTGTTTTCACCGCTGGAAATAATGTCCTCACGAAGCTGCAGGGTATTCATTCTTATGAAAGTTTTACAGCAACCTGAGAACTCTCACTTGTTCCTCAGCCGATGACTTGAAGCTTGGATTTTCAATATAATTTTCTGCAGGAAATTGAGAAAATAAAAGGCTAGACTTCTGGCAGCCTTTCCAATCAATACCTTATTTTGTCGCGTGATATTCTTTGATGCTAGATGGGAGATGGGCAGCCTGCTCCGCTGCTGAAGCTGTTCCCTGGGCTGCAGGGGTGGCTGCAGAGTGGAAGGGGAGGCCTGAACTGATGGTCCTTTATGAACCTGGAAGACCAGATCCTCTTGTGCCAAAGGGTTACTCTGCAGCGAAGGGGTTATTTTTCTGCAGACATGTCACTTTTACATATGTTAAACCCATCACTTAAAAAGAAACAAGCATAAATTTGGGAAGACTTCAGATAGTGATTTCTGTAAAGGCTTAAGTTATGTTTCTGATTGGGAGACTTACCTGGTAGCATTAATTCTAAAATGGTTTACAACGGGCCTAACTTCTTCTTACATTTTCCTTCTTTTCTAGGGACACCTCTTCCACAATTTTTAATTTCAGTGTTCATTTTGCTTTCTGGAGACTGACAAGACATACACGAAATGAGAAACGAGAGCTTGTCCTTGGTGCTCATAGTCTTATCAATGTTTTATGCTGTTGCACATATATTTCTTTTGTCCAAAGCATCTAAGAAGTTTTTCCATTGTTTTCACCTCCATTAATAGAAGTGTAAAGGATTTCTTAAGTGATCTGGGAATTGGGTAAAAGACAAAGTACAGAATCCTAAAGTGCTTATTCTAAAGCAAAGAAAGGTTGCAGTAATGTTGCAGGTTGCAGTAATGTTGTTGGCTGGTTCATATCTATTCTTACAGTGCTGAGAAAGTCTTAACAGTGTCACCATCTTCTTTCTGCTGAAGACAGTCTGCTGTTCTATTTTAAGAATTTTTGAGATTTCCTACAAAAAGTGGCTGTGGGTTTGAGTCTTCGCTGAGCTCCAAGAGCAGAAAACCTCCTTCTGGGGAGACATCTCGGGCAGGGTTTGTCTGGAATGCCTGTCGCCTTGGTGGTCCTCCCTGGGAAAAGGCCCTCATTTAAACTGACCACAGGAAGCCCTCCTCAAAGCCCAGCCGCACGGTTGCCAGAACAGGGGCTGCTAAAACAGACTGTGCTGTCCTCATTAGAGCTCACACCGTTTCCGCAGCCGTCGAGCACAGCCCTCTCGGGCTGCTTCGGACGGGAACTGTACGTGTCAGCCGCTGGATTCCTGCGCGCCGCTCACGACAGATGGGCAGCCAACACAGGAGTTAAAATCCCACGAATCCACACGCAGCTTACGGCCAGCCCAGCCATCTGGCTACAGATCTAGATAATACCACAAGGGGAGGACCAAAATAAATAAATTAATAAGTAAACAACATACATTTGCTTTTTCTTTCCTTTTCTTTCTTTGCTTTCTCTCCTCCCTTCTTTGTGCTTCCTGCTTGAACATATTTAATGTTTGCATCCTACACACAGCATCACAAATTCATTTTTTAACTATTTAATATAGGTCAAGTAATCAAAACATTTTCTCACTAGCCCTCTCCATAGAGAAAAATAAAATCAAAAATGCAGCACATGAAAACATGTAGCATTTGGCCATTCTAGGCAGCAGCCAAGGAGGTAACATGAACAAAAGCAGGAGCATTTGAAGAGGGAACTTGCAAATGGAGAGTCCCAAGAAACTTCCTTCATCAAGGCTGCCAGTTGCTCTACAAAAATAATTCGGGGCAGAAGTAGTAACATGGGGCCCCAAAAGTATAATTACTTAGGGAAAATACGTAGCCAACAAAAGTTACCTAACCTGTTCAGAGAAGAAAGCTGTGATTTATCCCAAAATGTGCTGGGAAGGCTGAAAATCTTTTTTTTCAACAGTAAAAGTATAAACTTCATTAGACTTGCTTTCTAAACTTGCTTTTGCACAGCAGTATCTCCTTATAGTTGGCAATAACACAACATATAAACTTTCTTTAAGAAAAGTTTTCTTTTTCCCTTCTGCTGAAATGTTCAGGCAGGTGTTTTAAACACCAAACAGTGTGTTTGTTGGAGTTTAATTTTTCCAAGAAAAAAAATAAAAGCAGTTCTCTGATTTGAAGAAAAGGGAGCACAGCCACAAGAACACAAATTCTTTTTCTTTTTGCTCGTTGCTGTGTTGCAAAAAGGAGCCGCACATTAAGCAACTCGAGAACAGGAAATAACACTGACAAACAAACTGATACTCTTTCCATAGCATGATAGCTCAGAAAAGAACATTTGAAACTTCAGCTCCCCAAATCAAGAAATGTTTATTCTACTTTTGGCAAGGCTGCTGGATGCTTGAGTATTCCTTCCTGCCCTCATATTTTATGACCCTTTCGGCAAAGTAGATAGTCACACTCAAATAGGGAAAAAAAAAAAAAACAGTTGAAAATATTTTAATAGAGCTTTCTCCGAACAAAAAAGTGCTGTTTTAGCAGTACCAAACTGATCTGTGGAAATACACCGGTTCTAACCTAAATGGGCTTGGGAATGTCTCTTAAATCTCTTTCCTTCCTGATCTGGAGCCTCTCACAGCACAGGTGTACCCTGCAGTAGTTCCAGCTACACAGAGACATTATAGAGGTATTAATCTGCCTCTCCCCACTCTATGGAGCTGGGTGTTTGTATTTCATACATGTCTCCATCAGGAGAGGCAGGTTGGAAATCAACCGACTAAAAGCAGACATCTATTTCTGAGCTAATCCCTCCACGCTCCCTTCACACTTGCCTGGATCGGCTCAGCCCAAGGATTCAGGTCACGTGGATTAAGTCCTGAAATTACCCATTTCCCTCCGCAGCAGGTAAAGGCAGATGAGGATGACACGTTCAGAGTCTGCAGTTAAGTTTCCTGAACCCCCCTCAGAAAGGCTGAGCTCTTGTAACCACTGGCTACGGTCAGCTGCTTTAGAGACCTACTTGAAACTACATTTCTCATATCTCAGCTAAGGGCTCTAACCACCATATTACTTTTTTTTTTTCCTGCTAATTTGCGTTTTTGGATGAAAAATTTCACCATGATGTGTTCACTTTCCATATGGACATCTCTGAATAAACAGAAGATATCTTACATACCCCATCTGTTTAAAGTCAAGAAATGCAGTTGTGTTTTTCACCAAAAAAATGATTAAATAACTGTATGTATTTTTTCTCAAAAATAAGAAAACGGAAAATTTTCATTTTTTACTCACATAAAGAAAAGTTACACTTAACAGTCAGGAGATACAGGGAAAATCAGATCTTAAATTGGAGAGACAAGTGAATGAACTACACGATCTCCCGAGTTCCCTGTTCTTCTGCACGTCTAGTAAAATGACTAATTAACGGTAATTTCCAAATGTCCTGTTCTCATTTTCAAGTTGAACAGGGGATCTTCTGAAATGCACCTTCTTGACGGACTGAGACAGGCTGAGAGCCCAGGCCCAGGGTCCCTGCGCCCGCAGCTGCGCTAGGTGAGGGAGGTCCCCAAGCACCGGGCCGGGGCTCCGGAAAACCGTCCCAATCCTCGAGGATCTGTCTGACACTGTAATTCAAACCTCAGAAGCCTTCTTTGTCTTTTCCTCTGATTTATCAAGGGTGAGAAGCATGCTGTTCTACCTGTTAAAACATGTTCCTCTACCCTAATATGCACAGCGGGTGTTTCATTAAAGTCAGTTTAAAAAAAAAAGCAACACAATACATCTACACTCCCTCCTATAGTTTTTACTAACAAATGGTGAGTTCACATATGGCACCACACTGTATACGCTCCTCATATCATAAAGAAATGCTTCAGCAGTAGCTACTTAGAGCAAACCTTAGAAGCAAACTGCATCTCCAGGTTTATTTCAGAAGAAATTGTCTACCTCTGCGTGCTCAGTTCTTACCTCACTACTACTTTAAACACATGGTGTTTGCAGAACTCCAACAACTGATTTACAAAACGCAACTCTGAGTTAAAGCCTGCAGTGGCAGACACAACCATCTCACGTTCGCTTCTAGCAGATGTTGAATCAGACATTTTGGTGCTTTTCCAGCTAGCAGTCCCCCAAAATTACTCAGCTCTTTGGTTCCAGATCCACGCTGCTATCATGGACCTAACACAAAAGAAAAGCCGGACAACCTTCTGAGAAATGTGTGACGTGAGATGCTGAAATACAGACAACACATCCTGACAACTGCTAGTGTCCCGCGTTTCTAAGATGCTACATGTTCCCTAATGAACCTTACTAATTGCAAAAGGTTTTACAGGTGATGGAGAGGGAGAAAGTCCTCCCAGATGCTCATAAGTGAAGCACGTGTCTTAAACCATGAAATGCAGTCACCCTTCTCTTGGTGTGCCTTGCTGCCCCTGTTATCAACCGTCCACATCAAGCCCCTTTTCCAAAAAATGAAGCTACTCTGTTTATCTGCATAGCCTCCTCAGTGAATTCAAGTCGCTCAGTTAAACATCTCCTCTCTTGATCTTGCTTTATGCAGTTGGAGGAGAAAACTTGATCATTCACGACTTGATCATTCCTCCTCAGACTTCATACTACAGTGTCAGAGCAGTGATCACTTGTTATCTTTTCCTTTCCAAAACCCAAAAGAATAGGTCATTTTTCCCTGTTCATATCACAGACAAGCCCTGTTTCTCCTCTCTGTGCTATTTAGCAGCACACAGAGGCCAAAGATGTTGACTCTTCCTTTCTTCTGCCGTCCATGGGCTTTCCCTTGGGCTTGCCCACAGACCCAACGCCTTCCTGACACACGGCTGCAATCCCAACCCTTCCCCAGAAAATGCGCAGGAGTGCAAAGGAGTTCCAGAAATTCCTTTCCCTTCAGCTATTCTCTTCAAGAGTTATGGGGTTTTCTTTACTCTTTGAAGACATCTGTGTGAAATTACCCACGCAACAGTAATCTCAACAAAGCTAAGATTTATTAAAACAAAAAGAAAATGGAATTAGAACAAAATAAATTGTTTGCTTAACATAGCTAAATTTACAATTCTCATAAGTTAGATTCGATAAGGGATAAACCAGATAAGCTTTAGACAAAATTGGAAAAAAAAGAAAAAGTGAATCCTGTAGTTTATCCTTTGAAATTAAATATCCTTCCTGACCTCACCAGTCAACTTCTCAGTGTTGCTTGCTGCTCGGAGACCAACAATTCCCTCTTTTGTCTCCCACAGATATGCTTAATAAACCCCAGTTCAGGTTTCCTAAACACTTTTCTGAAGACAAGAAATGGCTTTGGTAAACAGTTTCAGTCTCCATCCAGGAGGAGCTACACCACCGAGGAAATGAAAAACCTTAATTATGATTTATGACTGCTTTTTCAAGGTTTATGACCCTGCTCAAATATTGCCGTTTGCTAACCATCTTGGCTGGCTGTATCTAGGTTTTGGCCAGACCCATGGGCAAACCCACCCTAAAACTGTTCCTTTTTTCCCCCCCTTGTCACAAGCTATGAATTATGGACAGGGCTAAGGCGCTCTGCTACAATCAGCCGTGTCTCAGAAGAAGCCTAACAGACCTCTAAAAAAAAAACTCAGTCTCTGCCGACGTCTCCAATGACAGACTGCGTTTCGCTCCTGCCCTCGCAGGCCGCGCACTCACGTACACCGAGTTTGGTACCAGACACTATATCATTAAGAGGGTGGTACCCCCCCATAGCAGTTACCTATATAACTCCCGGTGTGAGTATCACTAGTGTTGCCACAAGCAGCTCTACACCAGGCCAGGTCCCTCTCTAGTACAAAGGTCTGGGCCACTCCAGCAGTACTAGCAACCGTAAGTGTTCCAACACAAAGCTCTTTAAGAAATGAAGAAATACTTGCTTTTTAAATATAGTTTTCAAACCTCCTGCAAAACTAAAACAAAGCTTTTAAAAAGTGGAAACACATTTGGTTGTATTTCGGTCTCCCCACCATTATTTTTTTAGCAGGATTTTTGGAAAGCTGTAACAGAAACTTTTCTGCAACAGGAACTGTTGCCACTTTGGAAGCAGAGTGAAGGTGGCAACCTTGTCCCTTCGCAGACCCAAACATAGACGCCAGAATAGCAGCAAAAAAACGGCTTATATTAGGAGAGCTGCTTGCCCTTAAGCCAACAAAATAAACATGAACTAAACCAGCCCTGCAGAACAGCCTCCGCGCTGGGATGTCCCTCAGGACAGATGGAGGGGAGGAATGCGAAGAGCGGTGAGGCACAGGTCACACCTGCACAATGAAGCTGCGGTAAATTTTAAATTTGAAGGACGAAAAAAAAATCCCCCAAACCCTGAGACAAAACCACAAAGGCAACAAAGAAAGGGGCACATTAGAAAGCTACTTAACAATATCCTTATTGGCTGGTTTGATGTGATACCATCCAGCACAAAAGCAGGCTGCTGTGGATACATAAGAAAACACTACTGTGGAGCAAGGCTAGACTGACACTCCTACAGCTAGAACCACCTTACACGTCATTTTTGATATATCAGGATGGTTGGAAGAAGCATTGCTTAACAGCGGCCTTCGGAGGTGTGATTAAAAACACTCCCTAAAGCCAAAAGGAAGTGAACTGTGATCTGAGATTTTTGGGGAACATTAAATTCACCTAAACAATTTTGTTGTTCTTCTTCTTTATGATTGCTTATTCACACATAGGACAGTCTTTGCAAGGCCCTGATCAAGTTAATTTCAGCCATTACAGTGGCACACGGAGTTACTCAAACACTCAGTCAAAATCATCCTACAGAAGGGCATTTAAATTGTATCATCGCTCCAGCCAAAGCCAGAGCAAAACATAAAATAAAGGTCAAACTGCAAAGAACACTATGGAGCAAGTTAATACCCATGAAAAATGAGCACAGGCAAAACAAAACTATTCCCCAGTGAAAAATGGAAGCAGAGGATGTGAGAAGGGATGTTATCCCTCTCCTTTATTGCTGCTCGTCTAGCAGAAGAAAAGCTGGAGAAAAGGAGCTTCAGCATCTGCTTGGGGAGGGGGAAAAAAAAAAAGGATGATTCTGGCTTAGCACATACCACATAAAAAAGAAAGAGGCAGAAAAGAAAGGGCCTAATTTAAACAAGATCTCCCACTCGCAGACATCTCTCTCAAGCCACAGGACACAAGAGCCCCGCGATGGGCGATTTCACTTTTGCTCCTATGAGAAAAATGATGAATCATTTGGTACTTAACTTAAGGCAAGGAAAACATCCAGAAACCATCTGAATGGTCTAGTAATCTCTTTCTTAATCCTCTCTGTTCATATCACTGGGAATGACTTTCAAAAACTAGTTTGTCCAAAAATAATAATACTCAACTGACCTCCAAAGAGGAGAACTCAACTAATACATAATAAATACTTTATTAAAGAAATAAATTACCTAAATATTATTTATATATATATGAAAATATATATATATATATGGATATATATAATGATAATCTTGACAGAAGTTAATGAAAATGACCTAAAAATCTTGAGTACACTCCTTTCAAAATAAAGGTTCTGTTATTTTATAATAATGGTCCTGCATGCATTTCAGATGAACCGCTGATTCTGCCAAAACGTTTAATCATTTTTGATGTATAAATGCTTATATACCATGCCTACATTTGTAAGAAAAAAAGGAATGACCTTAATTACATAGGGCATACTCTTACAGGAAATATTGTAACATATTAGCCATAAACCAGTGTGATGCACTGAGTAGCATCCTTGAAAATGATCAAGCATGATACAAAATTAGAATTATTCATATAAGCATTAGAGTCTGACCTTCTGCCTTGCACTGCAGTAAAACACGACCAGCACTGTCCGGAGGCTCTCGCAATGCCGATGCAAACACATTTTCTGTGACTAAGTGACAGCACCCATGCGTCCCGAAGCAGTGCTGGCAGCCCCTGGTGTCCCCAAATCAGGAGATCTCAGCTGCCCCGCTGCACTGCTTCCACTTGCATCGAGTATTAAATATTTACTCTTAATGGGGAGCTGTGTCCCAGCCCTCAAGCACTAGCTAAGCATGCTCTCCATGAGGGCAAATTGTGCCTATGCCTCACTTACCTACTGACCCCAAAGCTTAAGATCGTGCTGGGTAAGAGAAACTAATTCCCCAGCACATAGAAATGGCCTTCAGCGGAACCACACTGTCCACTGGTCTGCACTAGGCATTTCAATTCTCATATCTGGAGAAGGAGGATTTAAAATTGGTATTTTCACTTTGTTTTTACTCAGCAAAGAAAGAAAAGTTCTCCTTAAAAACAAGTAGGTATTTGTAATACCATACGCTTACGCTCACAAACGAATTTGCATGAGGGCAATGATATGCCACATTTTCTTAATAAAATATTAAGAGGAGAGCCTCCGTTGACCTTAAGCTCTGGTGAAAACTTACACCACTTTTTTAATTACCAACACAAAGCTCTGCATTATAAAACTTAGCAGTTAGCATGAGGATATCTATTTAAAATACATGTTTAAGACAAAAACATAACCGGCCTTAACTCCCCACGTTTTAAAGGCCTAGGGCGACGGCCATAGGAGGTGTCGGAAGAAGCTGGGAGCCCTGCGGCTTTTGAGCCGCTGCTGGAGAGGCCGGGCATGCCCAGACCCATCGGAGAGGGAAAGCAGCGTTCCCAGGATGCCCGACAGCTTCGTGCTAAGGCACAAACACAAGCAGAGCCCCAAAAAGCAGAGAAATGTGCGGTATGAGCCCGGGGAAGACGCGGCGCCACCAGCGGCCTCACAGGCCTCGGCCCTTGTGGTGGGAGCGAAACGCCCTCAGCGAAGCGCGATGGTGGCGGTGGGGACACGACTGGGAACCGCACACAAGGTGGGAACAGGCAGAAATATCCCAGGGGACGGCTGCGTGAGGCTGATCCCAAGAGATAGGGTCACCCTGCGCTGGTCACCGGCAGCGCATCTCCCCTGGCACCTCTCAGGCACAACTTCCCGGGCAAAATCCCTGGCACAAATAGCAAACAGGGACGTTTGGCCCAAGCACTTGGCACTGGGCTCCTCATGAGACACCTAGCTAAATTACTAACCATTACGGAAAAAACAGAAAAATATTTAATTTCCAAAGTTGACAGATCTCTCCTTTCAAGAGCTGATATCAAGACTGGATGTCCCAATAAATTAGTTCAGTTTGCAGTATCCTGAAGTTGATTTTCTTAATCGGATCTTTTGCATAAATTTGTAATGCCAGGTAAACCTTCTACCCCCAATTTGAAATAAGCATTATTTAAAGATTAAATTGCTTGTCCCAGATCAGCTCATGTGTAAACAGTAGGGACAAATTTCCAACCCCAAATCTCCACTCCTGTCCTGCCTTCCCTGCACTGTCACGGAACAAGACATAATTCTGCATCACAGCTTTAGCACAAATATGATTGTAGAAACTATTTTAAAAAACCATATATGAGAAATAAATCAAACATACCAGCAAAGTTTCTAAATTATCTGATTTTAAGAAAAGGAGAGTTTCAGCTCCATTCCTTAATCTAGCTCCCCAAAATTGAGAAACTCAAAAAGACAGAGACAAAAAATCCCACTATTTTCAGTACCAAGTCAATCAAGTGATCTTAGAGGTGTCTTAGGCATCTTAGAGATACTTGCTCAGAATTTCACCTTTTATCACTGTCTACAGCTTCAAGTCTCATTGTGAACAACAGTCAAAAGCATTTATGAATAAGCCCCTTCAGTAAAAGAGACACTGGGCTACGCAGCCGAATAACCTGGCAGATATAATGGCAGAGACATATATGATACATATAGTATCACCTCCCACCTCCCACAGGTACCAGCCTGGGAGCTTGTAGTAATGCTTATGCAGATAAGAAAACAGATCAAATCTGGGGTAGCAGCCAGTTTTTATTATAAGATTTTGGCTTTGCAAATATAAATCTAATACAAATGTACCATAGTGCCAAGGCAATAAATTATATTTGATATCTATACATTTAAATATTCCAGGAAACCCAACTAAGGAACAAATCTAGTCCGAATCTGTACGGAAACACACCATTAATTTTCTATAGCATGTGAAGAACAAAACAAGTATAAGGCATACAGTCCTTCAAACTATATCAAAGGCAAAATGATTGCGAATTCCTGAAGCACTGTTAGTAATTTATCATTATTACGGCTTAAGAATGTAGCCATATTATTTAAATTGCTTCTACCTTACATAAAATTTTTAAATCTCTCAACCTGAAAAACATAATCCCAAATGTATTACAAAGAGACTTTGCACTTTCACAGCAAAGGATGGTGAAACACAAAATGATATAATGACACGGAGGACTTGCATTTTGCATCGGGCTTATCATTTATATAATAAATATACAAGTGTAGAACAAGTTAAGCCACCCAGTATTTCTCTCTCAAAGAAAAAAAAATCTCTTTGGCACAGGATAAGCAGTTGGAAGGCTCATGGATTTTTTATTCTTTTTCAAAGCATTCAAACAGTCATGGGAAATGCTGTGAAATTCTAGCAATTCTGGGGTGTTACAAGTGGCAGACCTACTTTAATTTGAAAGACGGTAAAGACAGAAACCTTCAGAACAGGTACATCATTACCAAGAAATCTGCAAATGAAATTCAGCTTCACCTTTCCTGTATCCTATCCTGCATAGGAGTCGTGTACCTTAATCAGTGCCCTTTCTTGTAATTAAAAAATGTCAGATTTCCCTTTTATTCTTTTTTTCCCCCACAAATCTTCATTTTCAAAAAGAGCAGGGAAAGCATCCAGAAATACTTAATTTTCTTTTAGAATTACATTAATACATTTTTTGCAGTCTTTATCCTACTACAGCTCTAACATATATAAACAGCTCCCTGCTATACTCTTTAGTATAGTATCTGCATACTTCTCTAGTGATTTCACTTATATTTTCCCACCCCAAGAAGGGCCTCTTCTTCTGCCCGGCTGATTTGCTGTAAATTTTCATGGATTACAGGCCACCTCCCTGACATCCTCCCCATTCCTTGCTCTATCTCCTGTTTCCTGCAGCCGTGGGAAAGGGACACAGGACATCACATCTGATCTTCTTGGTGGTCCCTACTGCCCTTTATTACCCTGTTTAGCAGCTTTTGATTTTCAGAGGGGTAGAGATATGAGAAGGGGTAAGAAAAGCCCCTCTTCCTGAGGCAGCAGTAATTTCAGCTTCATTTCCCTGCAGTTAAGAGCCCATGCAAATTATAAAAGGCAGTATCAATGAATAAATTGCAAGTATTAAACCTGTTTTTTAAAATCACCCAAACATCACCATGCAAGTATTAGTGAATATAGTGAACTGGCAAGCACGATTAATAGGAAAGAAAAATAAACTGACTAGTGTTTTTAATTGGCCACAGTTAAAATCTACAGTAGCTTAGATAGGAGATGGCAGCAGAAGTACAAGTTGAAAAGTTAATTTGATTATTTTTAAATGTTAATACTTTTTTTTTTGTCCAAAGTGTTCTAGCCTTTCTTCAGTATGAGCTCCACTGGGAAATGTGAATAGTATTTTCAACTATACTGCGTCCACTTATTCAAACTTTCTTTTTAATCTCTATTTTTTTTAAATTTACCAAATTTCAACAAGACGTTTTCTTCTCAATCTACAATTTTTTGTTCAGAAAAAAGAGGTTGAGTAAAGCCTCTGCAATTAGCCTTTTTTGAGGAGTTAGAAAGGAGAACCCACTGAAGGCCATGAACGGAGCGCAGCAGAGACCAGGAAGATCCCACAGCCTCTGCAGGGAGCCCGGCTCCTGCTCCATGCACCACGAGGGCGCGTGGCTGCTTGCGGGCAGCCTGCCCCAACACGACAGCAAAGAAATCGGGTGAGACGGGTCTCTCCTGGAACCTTTAAAGAAAGTAGCACAACTATCGTCTTTTAAGTGTTTTTGTAGGACAGAAATTCTCTTCATAGCATTCCCAGATCACTCTTGAAAGATGGATATTTACATCAGATGGGAGAAAATGGAAAGAGGTTTCCTTGTACTGTTACACCCAAGAGATGAGAGGGATGAACATTTTCAAAGTGTAGATCTCCCATGTATTCCACAACACATACACCCTCCAGCCTGAAGTTTAAACCTGACATCGTTTTTTAAGCACAATTCTCTAACAAGCTAGAAGGATAACTCCAAATCTTATTGCAGCAAATGCCTGAGCTAGTTCATGACAGCAGGACTTCTAATCTTGCATCCAACAGTAAAGAACACACTATAAGTGAACGGAAATTAAATTCTGGTCCAGTCTTTCTAGAGAAGAGATGTCTATGTTCACTCTGAATGAAGAAACAGTAGTAAAGTACTCGTAAGAGAACTGCCATCTTCCCTTGAAGACTTTCAGCTATCTCTCTGGAGGAAGATGATGCTAATTCTTGGAACTTCTCAGTTCATGTGTTATTAATAGTTTCTCAGTTGTGGAATCATATTCAACTAGTTACTAAGTACAAAATCCACTACCTTTATTTTAACATATTCTTAAAAAGTAATCCAAGTATCTTAGTAGCAAGTATTTTTCAAGATTTCTATGGTTTAAGCCACATTGTAACCCACCCTCTAACTGATGGTGTGGAGAAAAGTAAACAGACTGGTCCAAGACGTCCCTTACTTACAGCACACTCATGGCCAGGGTGGCCCCATACCCCCCTTTCCAGCCAATTTGAGAAAGCAAGGAGAAGATAAGACCCCACAGAGAGGGGCACCTGGATAAGGTTACTAAGGCCTTTTTTTTTTTCCCAAAGATTTTTTGGCTGAGGATCTTGTAGCCTTGAACGTTTCTATGCTCGCAGTACTTTGTAAGATTTATTTTTCAATTCTGCATTTAACAGTTGGGGAACCACTACATAAAGTGCTGTGTTTTGAAGGCCTAGTGTCAAGCAGTTACTAGGGGTGCAATTTCACAAGTGTGACAAGTGATTCTCAGCCTCTGCCCCTAGGTGAAGTCAAAATAATTGCATCCAACAGCTAACACTGTCCAGGCTATTCTGTAATAAACAGTCCACGGCATCTCCAATTAGCTTACTGCTTAATGTGTTATTTTTGTGCCTTTATTCAAAACAGAAACAGCTCCCATCACAGATCTCTAATATAGGCAAGAATAACATGAACATATTAAGCTGCTTTTCCTTGTCACCCCTGATGAACTTCATATGGCAACCAGACCAAAAGCCCCCGCGGAGCCCCTGAAGCTAAAAGTGAAACGGAAATATCACAAAGAGGGACTGCCAGCATCCCAGAACATGACTCACCCTTAAGTACCAAATCGGTGCATTTAGAAGATTCCAGACTGCGTATTTTGTACAGCTGGATCAGGCATCCCGAAACGCAAAGCACTGGGGCCGCATGTTGCAGAGCAGCAGCCCAAGCGCTGCGGCCCCCAACTTGGTACCGTTTCCTCCCGGGCCAGTTAACTGCAAACAAGTCACTACATGATTCTGTACTGTCATTTCCAAACTGCAAAACAAAACTAGTTGCACTAATCCCCTTTGTGCAGCACTTAAACACTTACGGCTGAAAAGAATGATGTTGTTATAGAGAAAAACTACAATGTTTTACCAAAAGAGAGAGTCGATTCTATTCTGTCAGCACATGCCTCTTGATGGGGATGAACTCTAAATTCAGAAATGACCACGACACCCTGTTCAAAATCTGTGGACCTTTCTGAATGGAGTAAAAAGGGGATATGATATGGGAAGACCAGTCAAACTACACAGGGAGTGCTGGCAAGTGTCCTAAGGCCAGATTTTCAAAGATGTCCATAAACAGAGATTAGATCCACACTTGCCGGGGTTTTCGGACAAATACATTCATCCAATTCCCACTCAAATCAATGGCAGCTGAGCAGTTTACCCTGGGCACACAGTTCACCCAATTTCAGCCACTTTAGACACCATTGAAAATTTGACCCCAAGTAAACAAACTGAAAAGCTGTTTGATAACGTTACTTGCAATGACTATGTGGAAATTTTCTTAAAACAGAAATGTGACTTTTAAATTGCAGTTTAGTAATCCATAAATGCTAATGAAATCCCCTGCTGTCTGCCCTGCAATAATTTTTCCTATTAAAAGCTTGTTCTTTTTTAAACCTAATAAGCACATCACTATTCTGAGCACATTTATTGTTCAGGCAAAGTTTAAATTTATTATTTAGAGTAACAGAGAGGTCGTTTACTAGTAACGAGAAGTCTGTGAGATACGAGTTCCACACTTGTTCAAACTGATGAAATACATATATGTCCTTTCACTTAAGACTAAGCAGTTTTTATCTTTGCAAAGAGTTAAGTGTATAAGGCAATGACTGTCTGTATCTCTTTCGGCTTCCTTCCCACCACAGAAATAATACTCAGGGAAGTTCAGAAAATTGTGAGGAAGAGCAAAGCAGTCAGGAAGAAAGTCTAAATGGGAACTATACATATAAAAGGGTTTTCTTATTGGCAAATAATTTATTTTTCTCTTTCTGAATGACAGATCACAAGTTTAATTTATCATAGTGACTTCAAATATACCTAGATGCTACTAAGCACCTGGGGCTCTGAGTCCTTTAACAAACTCCTTTAGCAATGCTTTACTTCGACACTGCCCCAACAGGGTTATAGTGCTTAATTTCAGTGTTATAGTACATGGTGAAGGCAGGCATGGAGCTCCAGATATCATCATCTCCAAGATCTGTTATCCAATTATTTCTCAGTAATGACATTAATGTCACGAGCTCTGGAGAAGCGCTAAGAACAGTTGGAGAGTCATCTTAGCAGTCTGATGGCAAATTCTGACACAGTTTCCAACCAGCTTTGACAGTGTGTGTGTGGAAATGGTTGGACTGTCAAACCTTTCAGAAATGCGCATGAATAACCTGGACTATCCGAATGTGTGAATGTGAAAGTACAGAGCTGCCCTGACATAAAAGTGTAAAAACCAAATTCTGCTTTAGAGACACAAAACCAGACGCAAAACATGAAGATTAAATAAAACCTGCTGATTTAGAAGAAAAAATATGGCATAATTTTAGGCATAAAATGAAGACAGTCTTTCATAAGAAGGTGCATGTCTCCTTCACCCTCTTCATAAACACAAAACGATCTCAGGAAGTCAGTTTGATAAAACGTAGGTGTAGTAAACACAGAGCCCAAGACCTTAATGAGGCTAAGTGAGAATCAAGCTCTTTTAGCCTTAAGCAGATATTCCAAAACAGCTTTAATAAATGAAACAGAAGGCACAAAACTGGTAAAAAGCCACACAAATCTCACTCCCAGAACACTCAGCGTGTGGATGCCTGATGTTGGCTCACTCCACTGCAGGGTTCTTGCCTCCTTCTGTAACAAAATCCCACAGGGATAACAGAAAAGAGCCACCTGGACATACCTTCCTCAACGCACGAGCTCCCTGGCTGCCCTGCAGTGCTGACAGTTTGGTTTGCAACCCTCTCACTGATGTATACAAACCAGCTGCTATAACAAATGCAGATGATGGAAAATGCAGAGGGCTCAATACAGAAGAAATAGGTGAGATTATCTAAAATGGGTTACACAGGAGATAACGGAGGTCAGAATAAGCGATCAGTATAGATCTGCCATTTAAGAGTTTCAAGGTCCAGTACGACTATGTGTAAGTTTCCTAAAGTGAAAATTATTGATTTGAAATTCTTTCTAAATCAATACTAAGCTGGAAATTAAAAAAAAAAAAAGTTAAATATCCCAGAAATAGAAATAGGAAGAACCACAGCTTTTAAAAGCCCATGCATTTTCCTCTGTCTCTCCACTGCATAAGTATTTTCATTACAGGATATCACACTACGTGTTATTTTGATTATCAAATGAAGTTGAACAAAGCTAGCTAATGACAAAAAGAAATACCAGTGTCAATATGTAAACTCCAAGATATTTTAAAAATACACTTACAAAAAACATTTGTTGAGTATTTTAAATATTTTTCATTTTGCAAACATTTTTCACACAGTCCTGATGTCTATGTCACATGGGGTACACCTGGTTTGTGCACAAAGCACCCATACAGGACACCTAAGTATTTTTGGAAGAACATACTTGCGACATGGGAGAGTTTTTGTAAATACTGCTCTGCTGTGGTCATGCAATATGGTCTAATGTTGGATTAATCTGAACTCTGGAAATCCATTCCAGATATTAATAATCTATTTTAATTAATCATTTTTTAAGAGTTAACTTGCATCTTTGATGCCACAGAGTGTGTATTTCTGCAGAACAGCTTTCCACCACAGGATGTGGCTTGGGTTCTCTTTTTCCACCTAGCTGCCACTCCACAGCAACATAGAGCGAGTTGTTCCTACTGTGATTTCTGCAGGATCTTAAAGATACTGAGTGACAGATGATAAAATGGGCCTTTGTACGCAGAGAAGGAACATTTCTGCACTGGCTGGCTGGCCACGTGCAGATCTGCCACTGCCCCAACCCTATTTGCACACTCAAACCGCCGCAGAATCCAACTCCCCCTCCCTTGTCATACACATGTAAAACCCGCGCCCAAGCTCATGTTATAAAGCTGCGGATCAAACCACTATCATTAAGTGAACGTGGATGCTGGGCAAAAAGCCAGTATCTACTGTTTTGAATCTTATTTTCTTAGAATAACATTGTAAAATATATATATAGTTTCAACTATAATGCAGACAGGAATTATTTCACCCACCAGTGAATTATATCCATTTCTGCTGTGCAATATATCTTATGTTTAGCTGCGTGCACTACTCAACAGCTTAACCCATGGTGTACCAGGTTTTTAAGAAGCATTTTCTATACAGTATTCCCTGCTACACTTCATCCTGTGCTTCTTTTTGCATCCCTTTCAGATCTGTCTAGACTTCCCACTATACCCCACTTTGTCTCCATCATCCCTTTGCTTTCTTTTTTTACACCAGGAAAATCATATTCATGGATCTGGCCTTCATCTTCTCTTCAGAAACTCCAAAATCCACCTTTTCTGTGAACCCTGTTACAGTATGTGCCATTTTCTACTCTTTGCATAGTGTATCCATGCCACACTATTCATGCACAAATACTATATTATTTGGGGCAGTGATTTTCATAACTTGTTTTGCCTGCACTGTTATTTGATAAACTGCCAAGTACATCTGCATTACTATGTAAATAAATAACAGTAACAAAATCCAGATGAAACCTCACAGAAAATGTAGGTAGCCAGAATATAATCACCCAAACTGGAATCTGGCCAGGACGACAGGGCAAACGTCCTTAATCTTGTGGAAAGCGCCAAGGGATCATTAAGGCAGCTTGGATTATCCACAATCCTAACCACGTAAATCCATACTGCACAGGAAATTCCAAAGCCAGTCCAGAAAGAGCTTTTTTGCCTTTAATTATCCCAGGTACCTGTCACGGGTGCGAGCGCCTCATTAAGAGGCGCCTCTCGGCTGGTACCCCCGGCCGCCGCTCGCTGAGGCCCGCGACGCGACGCGGGCGGCGCTGAAGGCCGCGACGCGGCACCTGGGGAGCCGAGCGCTCCTCCCGGCGTGCACGGCTCTGCCGGCAGCGTCCAACAGGCCACCGATTTGGGCAGCTTGGTTAATTTCATTAATTCTGTGCAACTCGGAAGAAACGCTCCCGCTCCCAGATGCAATTACAAGCTGCCAGGAGCACTTTTGTTTCCTAAGTTCAGCAACGCCAACATGCACAGGTTCGATACCTGCTACGATATCGGACGTGGTTTCTTGGCTTGATAGTCACCTGGCACCCCTGCACAGACTGGGCCACAAGTGGACGATACCCCTTAACGCTGCTGCGAAGCGACACGTTCAACTGCACCTCAGCCACCCTGAGCCTCTTCCAAGAGGCCTACCAAGAAATCCACAAGAACATTGCATTAAAACTGACTTTTTCCTTTTATTAGCACTCAACTCCCATTTTCTGCTGCTGTGAAGCCGAACTTTACCACTTTTCTTTTTTTTTCCCGGCTACAGAGGCAAACACGCGGCATGTGCACAGTGCATCCTTCCCCATCCACAGGTCCTCATCGTCTTCCCAAAGAAAACACAACAGTGACTCTCTCAAAGCAGTGCTGCCAGCTGCATCCCCACCAGACACTTTGCCCTGTCTTTTTAGACAAGCTGCTTGTCAGAGCTGCTCCCTCTCAAAAAATACTGGACACTTAAAAGCATCACGGCTTCGTTTCCCTTCTTTTCGCTGCCACATATTAGTAGTTGCCACATTTTAACTCTCCTTTTATATTTCTAGATCACCGGACTTCTACTATTGTACAAAGCAGCACTTGAGGTTCAGAAAAGTTGTTTCCTTGCTGCTGAAAATCTAAAAAAAAATACAATTTTAATATTTTTCTGATATTAATTAAAGAATAAGCAATTATGAGAATATTTTCAGAATTGTAATTATTTAGAACCATCTTCTTAGAATGTGGCTGTCACACTTGCAAATCATGTATGTTATGAAAATATTTAATACCATGTAGATTTCTAGTTACTTAATAGCGCAAAACTCTCTATAGAAACAGAACTGACCAAGAAGATATTTATTTGCTACAGAATGCATTTTATTTCTATTCAAACTCTGCAGAAAAAAAAAAGGAGTAATATTATATAATGTTATAAAACCATGACTTCACATTGTGTTTTCCATTATACTGTTTATATCTTAAAGGACATGTTTGGTGCTTTTGTTTCCTTCAAAAGAAAAAGCCTATTTTAAGAATAGGTTTTTTTATTTTTCCTTCCAAAAGTGATATTTAAGTAATATAGCTTGGCTTATTGGATTTTATCTATTTAACAGTATCCAATAGGTAGTTGACCTAGCTGCAGTGTGCTCAAATAATCTAACTGCTAGATCAATGAATGCAGCAGGAATGAAGAAAATGGCTGCAAGCTTCTCCAGGCAAAAGATTAGAGACTCAAAAGAAAGGACTATCTCTACTAAATCTTACTTTACATTTCAAAGGAAATATAACTGTTCAGTTAAAAAAAATCCATGTCTGCCCCGAAGAAATAAAATGGTATTATTCTTATATATGGTCACTAAACAATGTATGTTTATTGCCAAAATCAGAGCATGTTTGCCAGGCTTGTACTCAATAACCTCATTCAAGGAAAAAGCAGTCTTCGCTCCGGAAACATAACGGCGCTAGGATCTGGTCCAAAGTGAACTGTTGTCTCACGCATGAAGATAATGAACGTCAATTTAAAGCAACGTTCTCTCAATTCCCGTTTTTTTCATGTAATCCATCAGGCCTGGAACCATGTGCATGCGCGCTCACCCCCTTCTCTCTGTCACTCGTACACACACACTTCATTATATATTCGCATTCCCCGGCACTCAGGAGAAGATTTCTGCAAGTATAAATTCACATTGCCTGCTAAGGCCATGGCTGCTGCGCCACATGATTTCAACAACGAAATGCCCCTTCTCGCAGACTTGTTTCGAGGTGTATACCCGGACTTCTCACTTAACGCACACTTCTTGCCAAACTCTTTCCATGCTTTTACACACAGATTTCCCAGCTCTTATTTGCACTCCACAGACATCCACTATGGCCCGTGGCTAACCCCCAACTCAGGTGCTCTTCTCTCTATCAAATGCTGCAGGACCAAGTAGGCCTTCTAGAGGAAGGGGCTCTAGGTACATGGAAGGACACTGCGGTGCAGGGCTGCAAGGCATCCATGGACAACAAAAGAATAGGTCTCACCCAAAAAGGATTAAACTTTAACATTATTAGCTAAAATGTTCATTATAGTAAACAGAATTCAAAATATTTAAAACAGAATTTTGGAACAAACAAATGTTTACAAAAAGAAATGCCGGAACCGACATCTCATGACCATTGCTTAGAATCTAATAAGGGGGAAAAGTATCCTCCAGGTTCCTGCAGCAGAACATTGAGTCAAGGGAGGCAGCTTTCAAGGAGACACCTGAGGCTGGTGACGACTGGAGCACAACTCTGGATTATGTGAGACACAAGTTTGATCAAGAACGGCACTTTTCACCCAAAAGAAGCCAAGTGGACATTTGGACACCACGCCATTCCACTGTAGCTGCTCCTCTACCAACTCAGCACAGCAAACACTGCTGCACTTACCCTCTCTTTGATGCGCCTCTGCTCAGTGCATCCGCTCCATCAAATTACTGTTGATATTTTTCAGTATTTCGTTTGTCACCATGAAGGAGAAAACTCTCCTCCTTATTGAAAAGCCATGTCTTCAGACACTAGTGATATAGGTTAGGGTCACATGTAGACTGTCTGTAAATGCATTATTTCTACAAAACTATTTCAAAATATTCAGATAAAGCAGCCAACACAGATTAGAAAACCTAATAAAACCATTACATGGAGGTGCTCGACTGAGAGTCCGTATTTCCTAGAAGGGACGATTTGAATGACAAGAGGCCACCTCATGTCCAGAATCAGAAGGAAGTTAAGAGCACGTCTGCAATCCGGACACTTGGTATAAAGCTGCCTTCTGAGTGCCAGCTGACTGGAAAGCGAGCAGGAAAATGAAGAATCTCTTTTCTACAACAAATACTGTAAGTCTATTTACTTCAGGTCAATGCAGGAAGCTACAAAATGGAAAGATTCGGTAACTACATTGGGAGGGGATTAGTGGTGCTTTTTATTTTCCAACAAAGTCATTCTGAAATGCTCCTGGGTACACAGCTGTGCCAGCTGAACTGCAACCCCTTATTCCGAAAGAAATCAATCAGTCCTGGTTTTTTAATATAACAATATTTTAATACTTATCAAGAGGTCAGCTGACGTCCATTACCATAAAGCAATGAGTACATCTCCTCACACTCTTCCCCTCATCTAACCAACACCAAAAGTTTTCAGAAAGCTCTTTTCTAAGCTTACTAAAGTTACTATCTAAGTTACTAAATTCTCCCTTTTTATTCAGAAACATTGGTATCAATGCCAGATTATTCAATACACCACAAAAGGAGATAATTCAGGGTACCTTATTACCTTTAAGCGTCTGCTTGCACAAACAGCAAGACTGACAAAAACATCCAGCTTCCTGAGAAAAGGTTCTTAGACACCTCTTCGGAATGTTCTAAAACCTCAGCTCTATTTGTATAAAGCCAAAAACAGTGTCAGTAGGGTTGCTGTGAAAATAACCTTTGCTTTAGGAAAGAGTTATACTGAAATTTCTGAACTGTGCAACAAAGAAGGAGTATAAGCTCAAGGCAAGGAAAATTTTACTCTTCCCAAGCGCCTCCCTGCACAGAACACAGTATAGTCTGTCCACATTTAGCAGGTAAATGGTAATGAACAGGATATATAAAGGCTATTTTGGGAAAACGCATTTTTAAGTATAAGTTTTGAGACAAAAGAACCACAAAATCACTTGAGAATTAAACTTGCTTTCTCATAACTGATTTGTGTAACTTAAAAACTATGCTAAAATTCTGATTTCCTTGGGTTTTGTCTCTTAGTTTTCATAATAGAGAAATAAAACTTTAATTTGATAGTTCTATCAACTGTCCCAGTAAAAATTAGTATATTTCTTCTTTTAGCAGTTCCCTTTATTTACAATTCAGTCTTTCTATAATTAACATTCAGGTTGTAAGATACACAGAAAAAAAAAAAAAACAGAAGTCACTAATAGAAAAATATGCAAGTTATCCATGTTCTCTCATCTTAATTTTAAATTTGTAATTGTTCCCACTGAGGTTATATTTCCTACATGTTCTTTGGTCTGTAAAAGAATCTACAGTACCATGAAAGGAACAAAGTTAAGATGTACAAAAATTTTTTCAGAATAACAGTAGTCAGGCTGTTGATATTTTAAACACACGAAAAATGCCTATATAACATCAAATATTCCAGTAAAAGTATTTAAAATATTCTCTTTAATAAAATTAGACAAATAAATAAAGAAAGAAGCAACTGGGTTCTTGAAATACTGGAGTTCTATCTAGGTCTTCAATTAAAAAATATTTTTTGAAAAATAAACTTTATTCATCAGTATGTTCCAAGTCCTACCTATTTTTTTCTGTTTATCTAAAAGTTTATTAGTAGCACCACGGTATAAATTTATTAAGTGCTTGTATGACCAAGGTCTCTATAATTACATTAACATTAATATATTGGTAACAGTGAATTTTCTGCAACTCATCATCACTACCAGTATTTAGTGAGCTATGATTACATTTTATCAACAGCAATTATTTCGCATTGGTTTTGTACAGCTTTGAACCTGAATCTTAAGTAACTAGTTGAGGAAAAGGGATTATGGAAAAACACTATGTTTAAACTTGTCCCAGTCAAGGCCAATGGTGGCTCAGAAGACACCGATACCCAAAACTACTAACAGATTAAAAGGAAAATCTGAAAAATAAGAATCCATCATTCAGAGGTAAAATTTGTACTCTTATTTGTGCAGGTGAGCACAAACTTTGCAATTTTACTAAGCAAGGCATGGATCCTCCTTTCGGAAGTTTTCCTCTATGGAAATGAAGGAAATAATAGTAATAAAGTACAAATTCAGTGCAGACTTGCCTGTTTTTTGGTTTCTGACTTGAGGAACATCCATATCTGTAAACAGGTATGTATAGTAAGTCCCCTGTCCCTAAATGAAGAAATACTGTGACACTTCATTTAAAAAAAAATGTTAATAGCTTGCTAAGAAAGATAAGCTCTCTTTTCTCTGAGACCTTTTTGAAGATTTGTTGAGGAATAAACATACTTAAAACTTATGAAACTTATTTTTCTTTTTCTGTATGTTACATAATCTCTAGTTACTTTGGGACTCTACTACTTATTTTCTCTTAATTCCACTTTGTTTAATCTCATTTCTGTTCCAAAAGGTTCCAACAAAACCTAGTGTTAAGAATTACTCTGCTAAAATTGGAGAACTAAG
The DNA here is from genome assembly GCF_059628265.1 of Tinamus guttatus. NCBI lineage: Eukaryota > Metazoa > Chordata > Aves > Tinamiformes > Tinamidae > Tinamus > Tinamus guttatus. The sequence continues at coordinate 204,168 of NW_028288759.1, read as the reverse complement.
TACAATATCCTGCGAGTCCCTACACGCATCCCATCCACCTGTCTTTTTAAAGACCAGCTAATATGTTGTGCTGTAAGTGCTCAAGACCCAAGCATCAAAAGTCAGTCTTCAAAATACCACTTCTGAGCCTGGCAAAAAGCCTGGCAGGCCCTGGCAATCTATAACTAAAAAGTTAATTATCTATTAAAACCATACACCATGTTTCATATTTATTTTGAAACACACTAACAAAGAAAAGAAGCATAAGAAAACTGAGAAGCACACAGTCAGTGATATTTCAAACTATTCTTTTAAATCAGCAGAGCTCAAATTTTTAATATCCTCTTATGGATGAAAATGATGAGAATTGTTCTTTGCATGCAAAAAAATCAGTTTGTGCATAAAGGTGAAGAAATAGCGTTATTGCTATTTTTGTAGGTATGCTTGACATTGTTAGTCAATACATGGATTTTAGCACTTAAGATTTCAGTCTCTCTAAGGCTAAAATTATTTGTGAGAATTTTTTAATATATTACAAATGAGAGCTTCATGAAGTGCCATTATCACTCATCTACAATTTTTATGCTGTCATTTTTGAAATATTCAAAGGTATTCTCATTGTTGCCATACTGATAATATCTTACTTATAATTGTTAATATTTTTGTCATTTTGAAATTATGAATATTAAGCCTGCCATTTTATCCAATGATGTATTTTAATGCATTATATGTCTCCACTCATTCACAAAAAAAGTTTCTCTATTTTTGTGAAGTGGTAAACAACAGAGAGAAAGAGATTAGAAGAAAATCAAAAACAACGTCTTCAAAATTCCCAGTAAGTTAACTTTGGATTTATCTATATGGTATTATAGGAATAGTAGGAATAAGCTCTGAAGGAATGTTATTAAAGCTGGCTGGCCTAAAATTAGACCCTATGAGTTTTAATTTGGATTCATGAACATGTCACAATGTCTCACCACCGTGTCCACCGCAGCCTCTCCACAGACATAAAGAACAACTGTTCTTGTTGGAGGAGGATAAACACATAGGCACATAAAAAGATGTATCAAATCTTATTAAAAACATAAGGAAATCTGCTTTTATTCCAGCATAGTTTTATGATTCAAGTTAGTCCACCCTTTATTAGCTTGTATATTTAAAGAAACTGATTACAACCTCCTTACACAGATATGTATCAAATCAAGCACAACTATATATGCTTTGACTTTATATATTTAATGGAACACTATAGTCAAATTGAATGGAGCATTTATTTTTTAAACAAAAATAATGCTAAAAATCCACTACATATATTTTTCTTGTTGTTTGAGTGAGACCTAGACAAAAGGAGAAAGATTCTTCACCTAATTCAATATTCACGGTTTAGTCAAGAACAAAAATAATACACCCAAACCCACAATTCAATCTTGCTTATTAACTCAATGGCAGATATTGGTTTAAACAGATGATAAAATGATGCTAAAAGACTAAAGCTGAAAATTCTGAAAAACTGGCCTCACACAGCCCCGATCCTGCAGAAATGCACGCAGATAAACCTCTGAGATCAAAGAGCTGTGGGCACTGCAGGAGTTCACACGCTCAGGACAGAGGCCACAGCCTTTATTACACCGTACACAGCCTCGCTGGTAGCCATCGATCAACTTCCAGTTACCTGCACTACAGCCAGGAATGAATATTGGGATTTCGTTTGTTTGTTTGTTTTGGTAGGGGGGAGAAATATTAGACCTTTTAAAGACGGATGTGATTTTTATTTAAAAAAAATATTTTGCACACTTTGCATTTTGTGTAGATTGCAGAACACACTTTCACTACTATTGAGCTTGCTTCTTTTAAATAATTGTATATGCAGTTAAAAACATTTTTTATAGGAAAATAAGAGTTAACTTATTAAGAAATTCCTGTAAAATGGAATCATTACTTCTTCTTTACAAACCACTTATTTTGCAGGCTATATTCTCCCAACCAGCAGATTAAACTTTAGAACAATAACCCAATTATGAGCTAAATTTACATCCAACTGATCAAAAATCTCCCAGAACCTGACAAGAACCATCTTTGTTCACAACACTTAGCACAAGCAGCACTGACAGACTAAAATGTACGAGCTACATAAAAGATGATATATGTCGTACTGCCCAGCAACCAAGGGCAGCACGCTCCAACTACTAAGGGAGTGTACAATTTTCACCACATTCAGGGACTAAAAAACTGTCTTCTAGAAAACGTATGGAGAAGAAACGTCTTTAGGTTTCATGCTTGTTTTATGGCAAAAGGTGACCGTAGACCAAAAAAAAAACAAAACGAACACTAGCATGGCAATTTTTAAACCTAGATATCAAGAATACAATCCAGTATAAGAAAGCTCCAAACCAATTGCTACAAAGATGGCTAAAATCATATGACATGAAAGGGGGGAAAAAAAATCCTAATCAATTAAATCAGTGGTCAGAATTTTATATACACACATACATAAATACACACATGCGCTTAAGATATATACAGGCAAGAATCTGCTCCAACAAATCCGACCAGCTCTTGCAAAAACCAATTCCCTCCGCCCCAACACAAACTACTTGATTGGGTTGAGGAGAATAAACTCATTACGTATCTGTGCAGTAATTTGAATAATGCAGCATTCTGTGGCCAAGTTCATCATTACTATATTTACACAATTTACACAAGTCTTTAAGACACCATCTATCAAGAACCACTGCTTCTTTTTGAAAGACTCATCCCAAATAAATTCATTTTCTGAAGTTGGTCCTTACGAACTTCTAGGATCCAGGGCTAAACGCTCAGGAAAACTGAGTATTCTGTAGAAGGTCGTAATTATTAATCCAAGATAGAGGTATATCCAAAATTTTTGATCTTACGTACTTAATTACACAACCACACTCCTAATTCCGTAAATCGCCCAAATTCTGGAATGAGACAATATTCTCTCAAATCAGATTATGCAGGCACTTGTGAACAGGTTTAGATGCCTAAAATTAAAAAAAAGAAATACACACACACACAAAAAAAATCTTAAAATGCTAGCTTTTATCTATTTGTTTCTGAAGGATGTCACCCTAGCTCGGAGAGAGCAGCTTACACAGCCCAGCATTCCCCAGGCTGCAGCTCACTGATAAAATTGCACAACAGTCTAGATGTAGCTTCAGTGACTTCAAGGTGAGTTTGAGGCCAAATTCATTGCCCATCCACATCCCTGTTTTTTCTTCCACGAGCACCACGTCACTAACAACACCCAGTAGGCTATATTTAACCTGCAAGGTGGAGACGCCAAATATCCTCCACAGCCTTTCACTATCTCATTTGCTCTTGAGATGATGTTAGGTAGAAACAATGATCCATGTTTTTTCTCTGCAGGAGCCTCAAGTCTCTCCTGAACAGGTCCTTCTGCTCCGTGCAGCTACTACCTACAAATTGGTATGGACACACAGGAACAGGACTGCAGAAACAACCTAGCATTTACACTGCGAGCATAGCTATTATACCCATGAAATACTCCTATACTGCTTGCACTCAGGAAGAGCAAACCATGGACGTTATTAGTTCAGTAACATGTTCATGTTTTTCTGATATTTTAGGAACAGCTGCTTCGGCCCACTGTTTGTAACAGCTAAGAAACCTATCAAGAATTCTAGTTCACAGTAACCAAATGTTTTTTTTTTTTCATATTTATATTTAAAAACAATACCCGTAAGTGCTTCTTTAGCTAAAAACACCAGTCTAACTGCTACACTTTCAGCTCCTTGTACTTCTTGTTTGCAACGGTGTGGATATGAGCACACTCCAAACCACCACATTCATCTAACAAGCAGTAACTTGTGAAGCTGTAAAAACCCAACCAGCTGCAACCCCGTGAACAAGCTCCTATAGTCCAGTAAAGGATGCCCATACCTAAAGAGGAAGCGGTTAACTGGCACCAGTCACACACATATAGAGAAACTTTATGCACAGTATTAGCCCGATTCTTTACATTTCTTCTCCGAACAATGCACTTCTCTGGTCAGTCAGGGCTATGAAGCCTCAAAGTGTGGAAAAAGGGCCTCTTCTAAGCACAACGCTAAAGTCTGAAGTCCCCCCACCAAATACACAAGCCCCCTTAGAGCTGACTTCTTGCCCAGATAACATCCACCACACTATCCAGCTCGGGAGGTGGAGCAGCACGGTCATTTTTTAAGGGTAAGAGTCCTCCAATAGATCCATTCGCCTTTGGTGCTAAACTTCCCACCTTGCATCACTTGCAGGCACCTCTTCATGGCTGAGAGACCGTCAACCCACAGGATGACCAACCAGTCACCAAGACAGCAACTCTTTTTCCCAATAAAACAAAACTCACAATCAGAAAAATGAAGTGCACTCTACTGTATCGGAAAAAAACGGGCATTAAATATAAATCCACGGAGGGAATTATTTTGAGGGTACTTTCAATTCTGTATAAAACAGCCAAAAAGAGCAGTCAGCAAATGCTCTACTCCCTAAAGATGTTTTGGTAGCATGCTCAGAATAGTTGGTAACAAAATTTATACACACACACATACATATATATTTAATGGAGAGATGGCAGGTCCTTCGTGCTGAATGATGAAGGACTAGGGAAACGCGCGGGGCTGCAACCCGAACCGCTGGCGCTTCCACGCTGCCCCCAACACCCGCCTCAGCGACCACCCGTAAAGAATGAAGCAGCTGCCTACAGAGAACAACAACAAAAGTGCCACAAAAACCAACAGGACGGGGGGCATTTCCTATCTTCAATCCTCTTCACTGCAGTAGAGTCTCCCAAAAGCCCTTTTACAACAAACACTATTATTCCCACAATACTGAAACCGGGGTAGATGTTAAAGTGTCAGATTATGGAATTTCAAACACATCAGTGCTAAATTAGGTAGCTTTTCAGACCATTTCCTTTCCTCGAACCCCCCCCCAAACCCAGTGTTCCTTAAGTTCTGCTTCAGGCATTCGAAATAACAAAAAAAAAAATCCTGGATTACTTCTGTTATTTTTCAGGCAAAAGAAGCCCCGCACAGCCCCAACCGACACACAAAGTTTCCCAAGTTCCCAACAAGAGCATTTTACAGGACTTCTCCCCCGAAACGGAGGGGGGACGCCCTCGCGCCGCCACCTCTGCCCGCCAGAAACAAAACGGGAAACTGAACAAAAAGCCGCGGGCACAAACGGGCGAGAGCGGCGAGCGCCGGCCTGGGGGGCGCGGGACAAAATGCCCGGCCGGGGGGCGGCGGGGCGCTGTGCGTGCACAAGATGGGGGCGCGGGAGCTCCCCACGGGGGACGCCGCAGGGCAGCCCGCGGCCTTGGGCCGCCGGCCGCGCTCCGAGGCCGCGGGGGTGTCGCAGGCCGCGGCGGGCGAGGGCGGCGAGCCGCCCGCGGGGAAGGGCGGCCATGGCCCCTCTCCCTGCGCGCCCGGCCAGCGCGGACCGCCGCCTCCCCCCGGCGCCGAGAGCTGCCATAACTCGGGGCCAAGCAGATATCCCCCCCTCCAGCGAGAGAGAGGCGGGAGAACGGCGGGGAGCGGGACGGAAGGCGGCGGCGGCCAGGCCGGCTGCGCCACACCCCGCGCGGCCTCGCCGCTCACGCGAGTCCCCGGCTCGGCCGCCGCCTGCAGGCCCGCGCCGCCCGCCCGCCCCGGGCGGCATTTCCCGGGGCGCCCCCTCGTCCCCACCCCGTCCCCGACCCCAGGCTGGCTGCAGCTCGGCCCGGCGGCGCGCACAAACCGCCAGCCTCAATTTTTCCTTTTTTTTTTTTTTTTCCTTCGCAGCCAAAATCCGACAAGGGAAGGTGGAGAAACAAACAAACAAAAAATATATATAATCGCCGTTAATAATCACACGCGCTCCGCCGCCGTCCCCTTCTCCTCCGCGATTTCCAAGCAGGCTACGAAATAATCCTTCCCACTCAAAAAAAAAATAGAATAAAAAAAAATCCCGCCTTCCATCCCCCCCCCGCTTTTTTCCCAGCCTCACACATTTTATTATTAATTATTATTGCTCTTCCCCCCCCCCCCAGATATGCCACCCCAGGGGGCAGGATCGCCCCCTCCCTCCCCCGGCGCCCAGCCCTTCCCCTGCCCCCATCCCCTCGGAACAGTGTGTACATGATTTTGTAGGTTTTTTTTTTTTTTTTTTAAGGCGCCATGTTTATAATCCTCCATCATATTAAAAAAAATTAAAATAATAATAATAAAAAATCCGCCCCGCGTGAGACACGCACCCCCCCACACCCCCCCGCCGGGAAGGCAGACACAGAAATATCCATAGGGTTGTAAATTCTCCCCCCGCCTCCCCCGACTTAAAAGTCTCTCTCACCTTGTGCCGCCGCCGCTGCCGCTTCTGCTGCTGCAGGGGGGGAGAAGTTAAAGCCGGGGGAAACTTTTCAATCCCTTCCCCAGGCCGCCGCTGCCTCCTCCTTCCACATATTTTCCCCCTCAGAGTTTTATTGTGTCTGAATTTTCTCTCTCTCTCTCTCTCTCTCTCCCCTCTTCTGTCTGTCCACAGTTCAGGTTTCTGGGGTAAACAGGGTTTAGGATGGTGCTGGGGATATTTGGGAGTAGGAGAACTCTAGTGGTGTCTGCTGGAGTTGCTGTTTGTTTCTTTTATTATTATTATTATTATTATTTTAATAATGCATTTGAAACGGATCTTTAACTGTTTAATATGTATGGTTTTTTTTATCATACTTTTAGGCCTGGATTCTATATATAGTTATTGCAGAGGAGAAAAAAAGTGCCGGTTATCTGATAAATGTAAATTCCTCCGACCGTGCAGCCTGGTGTAATTCTGAGTAACATTTTCCAAAGTGAATATTCACCTTGAGCAACAGAAAGTAAAACACACGGAATTAGTGCACCTCTCAGCACCGGCTCTATGTGCCAAGCTACACATCCACAATTCTACAGCAGCATCAGGGGATATCTAATAATAGGAAAATATATTACTATACAGGCATATGTGTAGCAAGAAGCTGTGTGCATTTATCATATTTAGTTTGAATTATGAGATAATTAAATAATTATTAAAGAATGTCTAGGCAAATACATTCCAGAGTTTATGAAATGCTTCAGGAATTATATATGAAAAAATAATGCATTTCACAGTAAATTAATCTTATCTAGCAGTGTGCTATGCTTTATTGTCAACTTAATCCTGTAAGTATCTATGCATGCAAATAATTTTATTCATTAGTAAATGAGTATTTTAAAAACATTTTTTGAAAACAATTTTGGAATATTAATGATGAAAAGGATGCATCTTTTGTGTCTGGTCAATCAAAGATTTAACTTAGCTTAATTTTACACACACAGCAGTGAAAGGTCCTCAAGTGTGCTTAGTAAATAAAATTTCTAGTAGTATCTAAAATTGCATTTTGTCTGAGACTGCTGTATCAGGTTCTTACATCCTCTTTTTAAAAATAAAATGCAAGTAATTTGTTGCATAGTTGTGATAAAGCTTTAGTTCTGTTATGCATTTAAATATTAAAGAACATTTTACATTATCTAAAATAAATAAGATAAATCGGAAAGAAAGTGCTGGTGATCTGCTTTGAGGAGTTGGGCTGATACCAAATGGTGGAAATATAATTTATTAACTGCATTATATTGCTTGTATTAATAAAAGAGGAAATTAAATTTACAAGCAATTCTTTGAATAAGAAGGGCACTCAGGAAGGGATTTATTGACAGGATGATTATAAAAAGGCTACCTTATGTGAAACATTTGGTTGTGATGTTTGGCTCAGATCTTGTTCAGACAAGTAGTTTTTGAGAGAGAGTTCAACACAAATACATGCCACGTTCTCACAGGAGGTGCCATGATGTGACTTTCTTGGGTTCCTCTGCATCCTTCTCTCCCCAAATCGCGTGGGAGCTGTGCTTTTGTAAGATGAAAAAATATCTGGGGCTTTACTGCTTCTGAGCAGGCCATTGCAATCATTGCAAGCTACCAGGTCTACTTCTGCAAGGCTCTATGTCCCAGTATATCCATTTCTGCACCCAGAAGCAAACAGGGGAGAAGTGCAGCTAGTGGCATACAGAACTGCCTTTAATTCTGCAGGCAGAAGGGCCAGATACCCCTTACAACTCAGTGAGCTGTAAGAGGGGATTCGTGGCATAAATCCAAAATAAAGCTCCCTGTCCAGACCTGGTGCTTTATTGAAAAGATTCATCACTCTGCCGCAGTGCCTTCTCCTTACCTATGTAAATATTTACATAAGGCAGAAGTTCAGCTATCTTCAGTATGAACAGATTTGAGCCCTTTATCTCTCAGGACCCATAGAGAGCTGTCAAATAAATATTTAGGCCACAGTTTTACAAATGTGGAAGCATGGACAGGACTGAAGCCCTATGGTTTGTCTACACTGGAGGCTTTTACCTGCAGCCTCCTGACTGCAAGCAGTTTTCTGTAGTTAACATATTTGGAAAGGCAAGTCTGGACGGTCTCCAAATATTTGTTTCAGGATACAAATATTTAATTTGGGAAAGAACAAAGTATCCAAAAGCAAATATGTAGGGAGTGTCCAAACCATAACTATATTGCCTTGTTTGAGTTGGTGGGCAGTAGATTAAATCCAGTATGAAAAACAGGCATATCTCTTACTTGAGGGTAGGTGTCTGCAGGCCTTGTTTTCAGATATTTGTGTCTCCTCAGGCTCTCTGAGGATCAGCACCCAGTAGATCAATCTGTGTGCATTATATAACTTTCAGGAGACATGCTGATTGCTAGAAAGGTTGCGTTTTACAGTCATTTTAACCTGAATTATTTTTAACAGTATTGCAAATACTTATTTCAGCTCATTAAGACACAGGTTTGAAGCCACATTAGCTGGTCCTGCTTAGACTCAGCTCTTACATTTATCTGCATTTAGTTTGATGCCTGGTATGTGTGATCCCTGTGATTAGAAGATCCCTATTTTTCTGGCAATCAACTTCCATGCAGCAAAAAGAAGCAAGAGCTTTAAACAGTTAATAGCAAAGTCTGCTAGGAAGCGAGGGCTGAGGCCGCCAGACAATGGGGAGGAAATCCCACCCTCGCCCAACGCTGGCCAGCAGCATGTTTCCTCATAGGCAGTGGGAAATGTTTGTTAAAACAAATGCCAGATTAGGGAAGTATCGGAACCCTTCCTCCTCGGAGCGGGGATTGGCTGCCGACGCTGACGGGCAGTTAGTGTTAGGCTTGGAGTGCGGAGGCAGGGAAAAATGCAGGCGTTTCCTCCCTGCTCTTGGTGGAAGGTCTCTGGAAAAGTCAAACGCGCAACCGAGTTGCTGAGGCAGCGCGTGCGCTTCTCGCCCTCAGGTGGCTCTCTAGAACCAAGTTTATCCATCCAAAGTGTCTACAGAGCTGCAACCAGCAACGTGATGTAGTTGGAAGGATTCTGGACGTGGTTTTTGCTATTTAGTTGTGGAAAGCACAATACTGGCGATGATAAAAAGAAAACATGATAAATTTACTTCATTTTAAGTAAAATGTACTTGCAATAGAAATAAATCAGGATACGTGTATGCTCTACTCTTTTGCTGTGTTGATCAGGTCTGTCTGTGCATTTTATTTCAGTTGGAAAGAGGCTTGGAGGGGAGTAGAAAACGCTACATCAGCAGAAGTACCGTTTTGCCGGAATAAGCTGCGTCCGCATTAGGAATATAATTATAACCACCATGAGCTAAAGGGAACAGGTTCAGAGAAAGGAAATCCATTGGGAACACAGAAAGCCCGTGGCAAGTCCCCGAGCTGCCGAACACCAGCAGTGACTGGTATCATCCACGCCTGCTTGTTGCTCCGTCTCCCTAGGTACCATCTCCTCTTTTGTGAGAAAACTGAGCCTGTGTAGCATCATGAAGAAGAGGCTGGTGAATATGCTTGTATTTTCCTCTCTTTTGAATGACGCTACAGCATTTCAAGAGACGCGTTTGTTTTTCATGCCAGTACGGGGCAATGCTGTCCCACGTGGCTATGACCTTGGATTCTCTTTTGCCGTCGTCCTGAGTTCGCCCATACGACTATCAAATGTGCAGGTGAGAAAACTGCATTGCTGGAGGCTCCTATACACCAGGCTCCAGACTGTGAAAACAGGAGCTGAACACTGGCCGTGAGCAGAGCAGGGAGTATCGTGTCCTCTCTTCCACAGCACCTGTGCCGAGTTGACCAAGGCACAGCCCAGCCTTCTTCTCTAGCTGAACCAAACTTGCCTAACTGAACCAAAGCCTCCTTCTCTCTGTTATGTGCTCAAGTGTTTATCTGGCTTTGTAAGAAAGCTGTCTCTTGCAATTGGTGCCAGCCCACTTTACTGTATGCTCAGCTTCCCGCTGCACATGAAACCAAAATACCTTAAAGAAACACATTTCCTGAGAGGCAGATCTGCCATGTTGTGATCATAGAAGTAATAATGCAGAAAATTAGTGTAGTTTTTTCATCAGAACACAGCTTAGCAATATAGTTCTCTTTGCAGTAAAAAATCTCAGCAATGCACTTAATTTGGGAAGTTGGGGGGAAGGGAACAAAATCTTAATAACACCAGACTCAGGAAATCCACTGAGCTGAAAATCGCTGGAGGATGGGAGAGCATTAGGGAGAAACTTATGCTGTTCTTACTTTTCCTCAAGCATCTAAAACCCCAAAAAGGAGGGGTAGAGAGCAGAGGACCCCCAAGAGCACTTGCTGCTCCCTGGAGCTGTCCAAGTGGACGCTGTCCGGAGGCACAGTCCTTGCAGATGTGACAAGGTGAGGAGAGGGAAGCAGACACCACAGCTGCCAGATCCCCCCTATCCCACGTCCTGAGCTTCCTCCTCCTACCCACGTCCCCGGCCAGGGGACTGGCTGTGAGCTGCGGCTCCCCACAGCTCCCAGAGCAGGCTGAGACTCTGCAACTTGGGGCGCCTCGGAAAGGATGTGCATGAAAAGGTGAGGGACAAAAAAAGGTGGTATTTCAACAAAAAAGTCCTGGAGGAGTCTGGACTTGCAGCTTCTGCTGAAGACAGGACACTGTGGGGAGGTGGCTTTTGGCCGTGGCCATTCCTTTATTCTTAGGAATACCTTGCAGATATATCACCTGGTAATAACTTGCATAGAATAGCCAGCTTGGCATAGATATTGCTTAAGAAAACAAATGGATTTTTTTTTTCACTGTCTTCTCTCTTTATACTTTCATGCACAGCTGGAAACAGAAATTTCTCCTAGAAAGTTTCCCTATGTAAGTGGACATGTGTTTATGGCATATGATGTGACATGTGTTTATGCCAGCATTATGCTACATGAAAACCGTATGCCTGATTCAGTGCAGAGTCTGCAGAGGAAATTTAGCTTTTCAATATTTTTTAACTAATTCAAAACAACAGAGTGAGTTTGTACTCGTTTCATACTGTGTAATCTGGCAACTGTACTTTAGATACAAGAACAGGTGCCATAAAATATGCCGTGCAAAAATCTTAGGGTGCACCTCCAAGTGTGCATAGAATTTATCTTACAGAGGTCTTTCTAGTCTTGGTACTATTGCTAAAATATTATACAAAAACGAAATTTGCTATTAAACTTAAAAAGAGTGAAACAAGATCTATTGGTAATTTATGTGGATGCAATGATTGGAGATTTATCATCTGCCACTAAGCAACAATCACAATGAGAAAATAACTAGTATTTTTTGTTATTAAAAAAGTCACAAAAATAGAGTTTTTACATGAGGATATGTTAGGAATGTCATAGTTACAGTGAAATTTGAATTACCTGTATATAAAATGCCAGCATATCAAGCAATACAAAATAAAAATCCTATGTCCAGGTCTGCCACCCTCAAGGAGCGGAAAAGCATGGGCTAGCTACTACTCTTACACGAAGAGCATGCAGAGCCCTCCGGGTGGCTCTTGGTGCAGTCTGTGGCGCGTCAGGCTGGTTGGGTTTGGTCCCTCATGGACTTCGAGCAGATGTTTGCAGAGTTGCTCATCTCCACCCTGGGCTCCACAGCTTCCTGTGGTTGAAGCTGGCTTCTTAGCTGCAACGTAGTACTGTGGCCACGCTGGTCCCGCGCATCCATGCGGCATCTTGCTGGAATTAACAAGCCTTCCCAGTAAACAGGGTTCTGTCGGGCAGCGAGCAGAAGCATCCAAATGTTTCTGAAAGAGATGATGTGTTATCAGTAGTACTGAACTGAAGCTAATAAGCCGTGTTGGACCCAAGTGGATCATATACAGAGCTACCCAGCTGTGGCTCTGTACAGCTTTCTCCAAGCTCCAGCTTCCAGGAACATCATGTTTTGCATGGCATTAGCTCCAGTCTCACGCTGCTTATTATGCCAGTTTTGATGCCATGCAAAAGAGGCAAAATTGTTTCTGGAACAGAGCTGCTCTCAGACCTAACACATTGCCTGCAATGAAGATCCCTACCAGACTGAGGCTGGCTTGGCGTTAAGCCATCTTGATGTGTTTGCTGTATCCTGATGTCATCGACAGCTGGAAGCAGCTGCAGATATCACTGATTGCCTGTACAGAATAGTCATAATTAATAGTGACATTGGTGTCGGTTTTGAACCATTATGGTCGAGATGAAAGCTAATGCAGGAACAAACAAATCCACATCTGCCAGGCTGTGGTTCTGGCCTCTTACCTGCAGCATCATCTCTTCCCCAGAGTTAAAGATAATACAATGGCTAAAATAAGCTCATTCTGATCTAGGATCTCAGATTTAATTTGCATGGCATTCTGTAAGGGAACACTTACTCAAAACCAATTGTAGTATTCAAATATAATTGTCCTATCAGTAACAGCCAGCTTACACTGGTGGAACTATTGTAGGATACTATGGCAAGTTAACCAAAGTGGAATTTATACTTGGAATATTTGAAATGATGGGATTTAAGTAGTGCTGAAATAAATAGATACACAATGTTTCAGCTTACTTCTTATGTAGGCTATCTGTTATGTATAATTCACAAGTAGATACTATTTATATTTCTTCTATTTATCTCAGCTAATTGTTGCATTGTATTCAGTAGATGGTATTCCACTCTCTCAAAAGGTTTCTTATTAAAATAAGAATTTATTAACAACCTATTAACTCTAATAGCAGTAATGTGGTTTTTGACACACTCCTAAATTTCCAAAACACAAATCTTCTAAACTGATCATGAATACTATTCAAAAATTAGGGTTATTTGTTAGCATGGTAACTAAATCCAGTTGCCATTGAAATAATAACTTTGAATATCCCAAAATGCTGTATTTATAGTGTTCCATTGAATGTCCACAGTCATACAAAAGTGAAAAGAATAAGATTTTGACATGCTGGATTATATGTATATGTACTTTGGAAAATCTTGATGATAGATTTCGTGTTCATTGTTTATATTTTCTAAATTTTTTCACACTGGAAAATAAACCCTTGCATTTTATTTCAGTGTTTTGCATGTTTTGTGGCCTTTTCTTAGTGCTGAACTATTTTATTTTATTTTATTTTATTTTATTTTATTTTATTTTATTTTATTTTAATTACATAAAGTATATATTTATCATCCCCTTTATTTCAATTCTTATCTGTAGGTCATAATACCTGCTACCTAATTTTCTTCATGTGATAATTTTGTCTTTTAGATTGCAACTTTGGAAACAACATTGTGTTTGAGAGCACTGGCATAGCCCCAAGGACCACGGTGTTGGGCCAAATGCATAGGCACTGGCTTTTCCCTCTTTTTCTACAACTCTACAGAGATCTAAGGAATACTGTTAAACTGCCAGTTGAAAACTTTTTTGTTGTTGTTTTTTTCTTTTCTTATAAAGACTGCAGGTAATTAGAGGGTATATGAATTCCTTCTTTGTTTGTGGCTCAAAAGCAGAATATTCAATCCAAAATATTTAAATCTGCTTGGACCTCAAGTCCTGTAAAATTTCCCTCAGCAAATATAGAAAGATGAAGCTTCAATATAGCCACAAACTCTGCAAATGCTTTTTCAAGTTTGCAACTTAAAAAGTGTAGTTAAAACTGTTGAGTTTCATATGAATAAAATTTTCCTATTTCATTTGTTCAAGCTTTGAAGTTTATTATTGTATGCAAAATTACAAAGGGAGGAGCAGAGCCTGGGGATTTCATAAAAAACTCACTGAAGTCTCTGGAAAGACTCCCATTGACTTCAGTAACTCTGGGATCAGAACATAGATAACTTTCCTTATCTTGCACCAAGCAGGATTTCCAAATCTTTGGAACTCCAAATATATACTTTTTTTTTTCTTTTTTCTGCTTCTTTTCTATCATCAGTCTGTGAGATGTGGTTGTACAGGCCTGATGACATTTTCTATCCTAGCTCAACTCCTCAGAAAGATACAGCAAAACCAGTTTTGGATTAGTAGAAATAAGATCATTTGCTATTATGTAAGATAACGCTAAATGTAAAATGTTGGTACCATTTTAGACTCCAAACAAATTCTGTGTGACTTTTTTAAACAAAGGTAAAACATAGTGTTAGTTCTGAAATTTATGGATGAAATAAGCAAAAAAAAAGTGCAATATCAAAAATACTGGGAATTATGTTAAATATTGCATTGAATTGACAGAAAGAGAGATGATACAATCATACCTTTCCAAATCCCAGAAGCATTTTTCTAATACTATTATTAAAAGTTAGAAAATGGCAGCTGTACAGTTTGCATGGAATAGAATAGCAAAATAACAGACCTGATGAAAAACTCAGCTGCAGAACATTTACAAAAAAAAAGAGGTCCCCAGGGCCCTATAATAAATATGTAGCAGAAAAGCAATGTAATAATTAATATTATTATTTGAAAACAATGATTGTTTTGTCAAATGGATTCTTAATTTGATGATAGGGCGGAGTTTCTCCCAGTCTTCCTATTTAATATTCTGTATTTTAGAATTAAATTAATAGTGTCTGGTAATATAAAAACAAGACAACTCTATGTGCAATTTACCCCTTTTAACCAGCTCAGGTGCTGTGTGGTGAGTGCAAATACCATGTCCAAGCAGAGAATATAAGAATGGAATCTCTCCTCACCCATGAATTAAGTGACTGGAGAATTAACTCAAAGCTTTTTTTTTTTTTTTTTTTTTTTTTGTAGCAGCATGGCGTTTTAATTCACATGAATTTTGGGTTCAAGTATTTGAATTTTGTATTCAAAGTTCACATTTTGCTGTTTAGAAAGCCTACCAATGTGACAGGTGACACCAGAACCAGCACTTAGCTTCTCTCACCTTCCATTACCACATAGACATATGAAGGCATGTGAAGGCATGAAGTCTTCCTGATGGTCTTTAAAAGCAAAAAGGTAAAATATTAACAGATATATGCATGCTATTTTATACTGTGAAGCCCCTAGGAAGAAAATATAATATACAAAACTCTTGCAGAGCATTAATTCAATTGTTAAATTGTCCTATTTGCAAGCATTTCCACTGACTCCCATGAAACTCCCAGACCCAGGGAAAATGAGGAGGTAGGAGCTACTTGCAAGCAATTACCTTCTCATGAAGCAATGACAGCAGTTTGCCTGAATATCTTTTACAGGAACAAGGTATAATAAGGAGTCATATCTTCTGAGGAACTGAGGTATATCTTCGTTCCAAAAACTAGATTTCCATGGCACACTACGGCCTGATCAAATTCTGATCTTGAGTTCTAGCTCAGCATCCCTAGAAGATGAAATGTCAAACTTTGGAAACACCATGTAGGACAATGATATCATTAGCTTATCATTCCTATGGGAATACCTGATCAAGTATGATAATGAACATTAGTTTTAAAAAGACTTAAAAATGGAAATGCTTACAAAAAATATTATAAAGAGACACTTCCAACCTTTCTGACAGGTGACCTCTTCTTTAGAAAAAATACACCCAGTCATATTTTCTTCTAGAAACAGAGAATACAAATTGCACTTATAAGACCAGAATGCTTCACAGGATGCAGTGGTTTAGCAATTCTAAAAAGGCTGATGGGGATATGTGGGATGTGTAATGTGGGATAATTAATTGAACGTGAACTTGTGTAGTTAATGAGGATATTATTACATTAAGAAAAGTTAAATGGATTAGAGGACGACTAAGGGACAAGTTGAAAAGCAAATTAAAACCAAAGCTTCTTTACTATATTTGAAGCAGGAAGCCTACAAGAAAGTTGATACACATTGATTAGGGTTTAAAAAGGGTAAATTAGAAAGCTGTGGACAGTGCTGAGAAGCTAAATACTGTTGTAGAAGGTTGGGCTTCAAAAAGAGGTTGGAAAGTCCAAATACCTTTCAAAATATCTTTGAAGGGAAATATGGGTTAATAATGTAATCAAACAAAGAATACGGTATTTATAAATAAAACAGGTCCCAGAGTGTTATTTAGCCCTGAAACCGATTGGCCTGACTTGTCTTACATTACTTATACTAGAACTGCAGAAGTCAAAAAATTATTGTTCAGTGTGCCTATGGTTTACAGTAGCATGTTTGTGATGTTTTCAGTTCAGCAACAAAAGACAGATCATACTGATTATTTCTGTTACACAGAAATATTACTCATCTTTTTCTCGCATTCAAGAGCCCCCCTTTTAGAAAATAAATCCTATTTTGACCCAGTCTAAGTATTCATTATTCTGCCAGTAAGCTTATAAAGTTACAAGTAAATATCACTGGAATTCAGAAAGGGGCTATGGAAAAAAAAATCTGACCCCCAACCTCATGTTCTGAACATATGAAGTAATAACATATCCCTCTCTCATTTTTTTAAGTTTGTGAAGACTATGGTACTTAGTTTTCTAAACAGAGGTATAAAAATGTAAGTAGCACCCTTGCTAAATGTGGTCTTTGCTGTAAACATCTGACATCCCTGATCCCTATTATCCACTTGGTAAAGATCAGTATTGACTCCTCTTTTTGTGCAGCTGCTCAAGCTGGGACCAGTTTGCCAACCAAGGAAAGAAGTTTCCAGTCATGTTCTCTGTGGGTGGCATTTTAAATGAATTATTTAAAATTTCATTTAAAATTTTTTCTTTAGAAGTTGGATAGATTTGTTACCATCCAAAGCTTAGTCATCATTTTCTTTCTTAGTCCAGCTTCACCTTGGGAATGTGAAGTTGGGAACAATGTGACTCTTTAGATATAGAAGAAAAATGCTGCTGACCTAGTTTTAGAGTAAACATCAACCATTTGCAGTACATTTATTTTGATGCAGATCTCCTTTTATATATTCTTATCTAATATAATTTTAAAGAGTATTCCAGGAATAAACAGCAGGATAAAAAAGCTATACTTTGGGAAAGAAGCAGCTTTTAAAAATAAATTCCGTTTAAAAATTATAATGCAATGGGAGATTGCAGGAGAAGTTGGAGGGCGAGTTCAGGAGGAGATGGGAAAGAGAGATGCTCAATTTTGCAATTGCTAAAGCTTTGCAAGAGAGAAGGACTCAAGAGTTGATACAAACCAAAGGTGAAAACACCACATTTGCTGAGACATAGCTGAAATTGTACTCCATCCACTTTAGAAGACCTATCAAAATATAAATGAGCAGGGAATCCAGTCTTGATAATGATATCAATGCCTATACTTTGGCACATGTGAGTTCACCTTCTATGAACACATCATTTGATGCTAAGATACTTAGTATACTTAAATCTTATTTCTCTGAGCATTTTCAAAATTTGTATATTTCTTTTATTGAGTTTAATTACAATCCTGATTATAGAAATAAGGTAACGACATTTTTTCACTGTGTGGTTTTAGGACTTGTGGCAATAGCTCTACAGATGTTGAAACCTAAGAGAAAGTTAATGCCTATTTACAGTTCCTTCCTTATACTCTCCTTTGTGAGAGTATAAATTGCTTGTGCGCAAGTACTGTACGACCACAAGATAATTTGGCCTGTTGTTGTGGAAATGTGACGTGTTTTTTCTCCTGTTTCTTTCAGACTCTGGAAATGTTGTACTACCTCGGTCCTTGATACTACAGATGGGAGTGAAGTAATCCAAATCAGTCTGGACAAAACAGAAGTGATGCTGAGATTGTGAAAGCATATGGAGAAGTGGCCAAACTTGTGGGAGAGTCACCTTCTGAATTTGCCAGTGTGCCTTGCAGATTTAAAACTGTATCGCACCTAGCTACCTGCAAGATCATTGCTCATCTTGTGTTTCCTCGTGGCATTTGTTTCTGTTCAGGCTGCTGGGGCAGCATGTTCCTGGCATTACACCTTGCAAGAAAGAATTTAAAGCTTGTTTAGCAGAGGCTTCCTGCCCTCGCTGCCTGCTTCTGACCAAGTGAAAGGGCAAATTCTGAAAGCTCCGTGTTGCAATGAGGAAATGTTGTTTGCCTTCAGATTATTCAGAGATCGAATGGATAAAATAGGATTTTTTAAAATTAATTTGTTAATTTAATTACTCCAATTCCTATATGCCAAACTAAATGGCCGTTTCACTAAATTTGAAATATTTTATTTCATTATTTTTAAACAGTGATATGAAAAATAAAAAAAAAAGAAAAAGAGAGAGAAAAGAGTATAAAAATTGAAGAATGATTCATTCACCCTGTTTTCCAATTTGGAATAAACATCAGATAAGAAACTAAGGCCAAAAGGATATATACTGGCAACCAATTCTACCCAGCCAAACATTGAGAAATATGATTTATTTAAACCATGTGCTGTTTAATAAACATCTGAATCTTTATTTATATCTCTTAGTTTGCCTCTTTTTTTCTTTTTTCTTTTTTTACAGGAATATAGATAAGGATATATGGTAAGAACTACTTTTACCATCTGTTGTAGGATAAAATTTGACATATTTTTTTGGAAGAAACATACATCTCTTTTGAAAAAAATATTATGAAGGATTGCTTATGGTGTGGTCAAGAGGCAAAAGGAATGTAAAATATTTTATGGTACTCTTCATAGGCAAGTAACAAAAATTATTGATTTAAACATAGTAGGGCTATGGAGAAGTAGCTGAAAAAAATCATTAATCTTTCACTACCTTTTGTTAGACAAGTATTACCATTTGATTTGGAAGAAAGTTTTCCTGTCTTTTCTTTATCACAGCAATTTGTTAGTACAAAACCAGGCAGGTCTGTGCACAGGAGAGACATGTCATTTCAGACCTTTATGGAAAACATTTAATAGAAGTAATTTTGTGTTAAACAAATTATAAACAAGAGGGGACGTGACATTCTGGAAGATATGAATAAGAAGAGCTCCAAGAGAGCTGACAATTCCTATCCAGAGCAATTGCTGTGAATATTCCTCGCTTTCCTTTGGCTTCAATTCACTTTGCTACAATGAGATTTAGAAGTAGTGTTTTATTTTTTGAACTCTCAAAAACCTAATGGGATTAGGCCCACATTATGTTCCCTTCTGAAAAAATGCTATTTCTCCCTGAAGACCTGACTCTCTTTTCTTAAGGATCAGAGAGAGAAAAAATGGAGAATAAAAGTCACAAAACGGAAACATAAACATCAATTTAGCATACACTTTTATTTTCTTATTGGATATTTTATATATATACATATATATTGATTATACAATGTTTTCTTTTCCAAACCCTTTTGGTATGTTTTGTTCCCTTTTCTTCTTACTTTCCTTAAAAAAAAAAAAAAAAACCTAACCATAATCTTCATCCTTATTTCCTAGGCAAATAAGACTTGTGATCACACTTTGTGTGTGTGAGAGACAGGAAGAGAGAGAAAACAGGGATTTCAAAAATAGTTGCATTTTTACAAGTTTGGTGAAAACACGCGGTAAGATAGAGGAGATTTTGCAGAATCCTGTGTTAAACAATCCAGGTCAACGTGATTGCAGAGAGCCAGGTCAACGTTATTGCAGGGAGCCAGGGAAAACAATTCCTCTGTAGGTAGACCTCCTTGTCATGTGCACTGATACGCACCCACTGTGTTGGGATTTGGTTTCAGGATGCAATATGTATTCTGGTTTTAATGAGCATTTATACATGTACCTTGCTATGTAGTGGTGCAGCTACTCTGCCCAAGGATCTGTGGTATCCACTATGTAGTAATGCAATTGAGTACGTAATTTCTTGAAAATCTTTCTCTATGTGTCTTAAAATTCAGCATGCCCTATTTTCCTCAGGGAACACTATCCAATCAGTAAGTTGCAAACTGCAAATGAAGGATGAACAGAAATACTAGCTGAGAAATACTGCGTGTTGAATATTACTAGGAGTGGTCAAATAACTTCAAGTAACTAGCCACAAGCAAGTCAGGTAATTGCAACAAGAGTTGTCAGGACTATTATGATAATGTGGTTCTGATTGCTTACAGTCACGTATTGCACCTTTATATGTCATCTTTGATTGCTCAGTGTGTCTACAAGCAGTACTGTCTCCTGTAGGAGAGTATCCCCTCTCCTACAGGAAAGAGAATCTCTAAAGTACACTTCTGTGGGCTCTTTCATTTGCCTGGAAGTAATAATAGCTTCTGAGAATAAGCATCTGTCACAACTGTTTTGTTTTCCTTTGACTGTCTAGAATGCAAATAATATTGAAAGTCAACAACAAATTTTATAGGAAAAGTATAGATGAGATATATTGTATCTGATCTGGCATGGCTTAGAGGAGTTACAATCTGTTTTCCAGTGGAAGACATTTCAGTATTACATTTTTTGAGAAGCTTATATTAATCATGAGCCTTTAGGCACATTAAATACATGAACTTTTGGCATGAAGCAGCATGCTTTCAGCTGCATTTGTGCAACTCAGCTGGGACCAGTATGTAATGCTTTTCACATCTTGCTGTCCCTTAAGCATGTTAATAAAACTGACAGCACAATTAAAGAATAATAAAACTGGATGTTGATGGAGATGGAGCAAGTCCCTTCGAAGTGTCATGAGAAGGACATGAGAAAAATGGGTTAACCAAATTCAAGTGTGCTTTTAAAAAAAAATCTGAAATGACAAAGAGGTTTCTCAGTTTTAAACGTGCTTTTGTTTCCGTTTAAATCAATGGGGACAAGAAGATATCTTTCATCTATTTTGCATTGGAGATTTGCAGCTATTTTGCTTCTTCAGCACTCCAAACTACATTCTAGCTGACTTATGCTCATGACAGTCTACCATTTTTCAAATAGGAGAAAACTTTTTTCAGGTCTTAGTCTCCATATTTTAGCATTATTAATGTGTCTCTGTTTAGTAAATTAGACATGTAACTTTGTGAGGAACTGAATATTAGAAAATTCTGGATCTAGAAATAAATTTATATGTTATCTAACATGAGACACATATACAGAAAATGGAGACATAGCATATTGGTTATTTATAATTAATTCCTGTGAAGGATTTTTTCATAGGAAACTCATTATTCCTTTGAAGAAAGGCTTAGATAGTGTGGAATCTCTATTTGGTTATTAGGATTGGGATTGAAATTAAAATGTTGAATCCTCTTCTAATAGGGCCAGATCCACAGAAGCTATAAATCATAACAGCTCAAATTTAAGTGAAGGAAGTTCTGACAGTTTACATGAGTTTAGAATTTGACCTTCTCTCCAGAAAATTATTTCTCTGAAGATCATACTTCCTCTATTTGTCTTACTTTATTCCTGGCAGAGAATTAATTAATACATAATTGCTTTGGTGAGCTCAGGATAAAACTCCTCCGTTCGTGAACTCTATTCATTTACTGATTAACTTGCTTCATGGCTGAGTTAGTTCTGCAGGGTCATGCTGTACTAATGACCAGAGCACAGGAACATTGTCAGGCCAGTGAGGACAAGGTAGGCTTGGAAGTATTCCAGAATTCATTCAATTAATCACTGAAATTTCAGGAGCTTTGAGGACAGGTTGAAACCAAGTGCATAAAGGAACAGATTTGTATCACAGAAAGAGGATATGGGAGAGAGACTTTACAGGGTACAGATGAACCAAACAAAAATGTGAAGAAATGGAAAACAAATAATTTCTCAAATTGTTACTGATAACTTCTCTGTAGATTGTGATTTTTTCTGTTATTATTAAATTTTGTTCTTTTTCTTCTCTAACAACTGATTTGGCTGTCTTTATGTCAGTGTGACTCCTTATACATATAAAGACCACTCATAGATAAAGAGTTGTAAGATCTAGCTCCAACCTCTTAAAAAGTTACCACTTTCTTTTTTTTCCATTCCAGATTTTCCAGCATTGCATGCACAGTGGGTGTATTAGAAACTAAAAAGATGCTGTGTTTAAGATCCAGACCTTGAGGATTGTTGTAAAGGTTGATGAGAATTGCAGATGCTCAGTGTTTCACAGACAGCAGAACAGAGAAAGGTATGTTTTTCTCTCTACGCATGGTTCCACATCCCATTAGTACAACTGAGACAGTGGCAGCACTGGAAGGAAAATAGGTTGATCAAAGAGCAGAAGAGACCATATTTTTTCATAATCAGCAGTTCAGTTATTGATTTTTTTAAAATAATATTCATCTGAAAACTTTCAGCAGATGTTCCGAAGAGTCAGCCTCACATACATTAAAACAAAAGCCATCTTTCAGAAAATCAGCTGGAATATTCCCGATTGTGTCTTGGATTTCCAGCATATGGAAAGCAAGATATGCTTGGATTTCCAGCATATCTTTTTAGTGCAATAGTTTCTCATGACTTCAACTTGAGTTGTAGATACACATAAAAAAATGTGTTTCTTTCAACAACTCCAGCTGCATTTTTACCTGAAAAAATATGTTTTCAGATTTAAGTAACGGAGCCATCTTAGATGAAATTAATTTCTATTGAAACTTAAAGTCTCTTTTTAGTATTTTTTCAATTAGTAGACCCGGTAAAAACTGTACTGGGCCCTTATTTTACCCTGCAAATTTATGTCAGAATTACAGACTGTCTTGACTTCAGTGTTATGTTATTTAACTTAATTACATACCTTCAGATGAGAACTCAATCTTTAGAATCTAGTTAGTATTTCTATTTAATTTTATAAGTGAGAAGCAAGGCTAAATTTATTAACATTTGCTCAACTTTCAGAAAGTTCCTTGCTATCATAGAAAAATACATATAAACAAAATCGATTAAGGTAGATGTTTTCAATAAACCGAATTTCAGCACTGGATATCTAATACCACAGAGGCTGCATTAGAATCACGCTACCGTATAATCAAGCTGTGACAATTATGCTTATTTTTCAGATGAGGATCATAATAATAAAACAGTTTTAGCTGAATTATACTGATATAGTGGATTTTTCTTTTAAGTGTGGTGAGTTCCCAGAAAAAAAAATTTTAATTGTTTCTGGGGTTGATATATTCCATGCTTATTTTTCACATTCAGTGAAATCTAAATCTTTTATTCCAGAGAAAATAAATCTGCTGTACTGCACAGTTGGATTCTAATATTCTGCAATTACGGCAGAAAGTACATCTATAGGAATTTCTAAATCCTTATATGTGAACCATTGAATATGCTTTAAAATCCTGACAAATTCTATCAAAAAATATTTGCAATATACTCAAGATCCAGAGGAAATAGTATTGTTTCTTCAACCATGTATCTGCCAGAACCTCTTCCTCCATAAATGAGGAAAATGTTCCCGTTTCCCTTCCCCTCCTCCCTACATGGGACCACACTCTCCATTTAAAAATAAAAGCAATTGGTAAATTTTTAACCTCCTCTGCTGAAGCAGCCATCACACCATGCAGATACCTTCTTTCTGCTCCTATGCGAGTTGAAAAGCAGCAAGCATGATGCACTGAGCAGTGGCTGATTAAGCTTTGCAGGTCAGAGAATTACGCTTTAGAGAAGACTTGAGGAGGAGCAGTGGTGTGTTTCACATTTAAACCATTTAGATAATATAAGGCTTGGTGACAAGTCCTGAGAAAAGTGAAGGAGTTACAGTGATACAACATTGACTGAAGTCTGGGAGGTGCTTTTTAATTTTTTACTTATTAATGCATGAGTATTTCTTTTGCACTTATCTGCAATGAAGATGGATTCATCTAGCTAAAAGTAGGTTTACATTTGAGCTAGTTACCATAGCCAGCAGAGAACTATTCAGTTCTGTTAATATGGTCTAGATAGAAATTAATCTCATTCTCCAAGTATATATCTAAAGCGAGTAACTTGCTAAAATCACTATAAAAGGAGATTGGAATTGCTAGTTTGGCTGTTGATATCTACACTTCTGACATCTGAAGTTAGGTGAGATGAATACCATACAGCAAGTCTGAATATGAGTTTCTTATCAGGACACATTATCTTTTTACTCTGTATGTAACAATATATTCCTTATTCTGCTGTCATAGGATATCGAGACACCAATAAACCTTCCAGATGACTAAAAGAGTGGGGAGAGACAAACCGTAAACTCTGCTATAACAGATATTAACTTTCCTGCTTACAGCACAGAGCGTAAGCAGAATCAGAGAGCTTAGGTCTGTGAAATTTCATTTCACATCAGTGAAAGGTAGACACTGTATTTACAGACAGTAAAAATATATGTGACTTTACAAGGTAGTTAATTATAGAAGTAGAATGTGCTGAAAATGTTATAGTCACATCTAAAGCACAGAAGTGTGATTCCTCTTTACTTCAACTTTGAAACTATCTACCAAGTCCAAGTGCAAAATAAAACTGTTAAGAAAACACCTCATGAGATGATTCACAGAAATAAACATCAGACTACGAGAAAATTTACCTTGGGTACTGCAATGTATTATCAGAGATACCTAGATCCAGAGGTAAGTGGAAAAGTCTTTTTTTGCTTGTATATTTGAAGTTATATTTCATAGAGTTTTAGGATTCAAAATATGGATACCCCCAATCATTTAAATAGAGTTGTAGTAATTCTCTAGTTAAACACATTAAAGGAGCGACAACACTGGGTTTCTTTATCCAGCCCGACCTTCCAAATGGACAGTGAACAAGCGACTGAGGGAGAGGCCTCATCCACCTGGAATTTTCACTAGTGCCTGAGTATCTTAGCACAGTCAAATTGCACCCAGCGTCAGCTGTCCCTTGCTAGCTCAGGTGAGAGACCTATGAAATTGTTGGCTTTCTTCCTGTGTATTGCCTTTAGGTCGCTTTTGTAATGGACAAAAGGACATGCCCCAGGAAAAGCAGCATCAACTAGAGAAAAAGCCACCAGCTGGAGATATCTGATGACTCAGCAATTGCTGGGTATATTGATTACGGATGGAAGGATCTGATTTCTTGAGTGCATTACTTTACCTTGGCAGGTAAGGTGATTGAGAATAAAGGCATACTGGTCTGTACAACAGAGTATTTTGGAAGTTAGTACCTGTTAACAATTAACTATATATAGCTTTCTGACTTCAGGAATTTCATGAACTTATTCTTGGCTTTACTGTTCTACCGACTGATTTTTTGTCTAAAGTATTGCAAATCCCAACTTCGCTGGTGTTTTAATGAAAAAATTAAAATCATTCTCCCTACTTCTGTTTTCTTTTTTTTTAATAAAATCTGTCTTTCACTGTGAACTTGATAGATTTTGTTTTTCCATTCTTTGTGGTATTAGTTATATTCTGTGCAATCTACTGATTCACTATGTTTGAATCTGAAGGAGAAGTTCATATAGACCCTAGGTTATAGACCCTCTTTTGACTTTTAGCTAATGGCTGTTTAAAGTTTTTAGCACTGATTTTTAAAACAATCAGTCAAAGATTCATGTCCATGATTTTGTTAAGAGTGAAGTCTTTATATTTCAATTGATTAAATCAGCAGTGTCCATCAGAACAGCACAAATGCTGACACCAACATCTGAGTGGTGGAACTAAAGCATTCTTGCGTCCATCAGCAAAAGAAAATTCCAAGAGATCAGTTCACCTTAATGCCTGATCTTTTCTGAGAAATGCTGCACCCTGAAAGACATTTTTCTGACAATGAATAACATTCATAACTCTTCAAATGCTGCCAACTTTCCCTCTCAAAAATAAAACAAAATCAGAAAGTTAAACAACTTTTTGAAATAGCTTGGATTTCTAAAATTAATCTACAATTCCCAGACTTGGCCTTTGTCCAAAATGGGATATGAAACCTTGTGTAGACTTTGTGACTTCGTTATTGCTATTGATTTTATTTAGAAAAAAATACAGTGTTGTAAATAGTTTCAAAATTTCAGGTCAAAATAGTAAAAATACTGGATGACTTGTAACTATTTAGCAGAGTGAGTGCTGTGTAGTCATTTCTGTAGTGCTGGGAGCTGCTCATAAGGACTATTTAAAAATAGAATATATCTATTATAGGTGATCAGGCTAAGAAGCACTAATTTTCCCCTTGCATGTCACAAGATGGCACTGTAAGAACATGTTTGCCCGTCGAGAGTTGCCACAGACTATTGCCAAACACATCCCTATATCCTTCAGGTTCTGGCAGACAGTCTCGTTACAATCTGCTCCTGGGGTTTGCGTCCCCCTTTCTGCAGATCCTCTCCCTCCGTGGAGAGCCTGCTGGTGAGGGTGAGCAGAGCTCCACTCTGTGCTTTCAACACACCTCGGGTGTGTGCAAGCCTCACAGATCCCCTCCAGAACCGAGGAGCACCCAAGGGTTGTACACGGAGCCGATGTTCTCCAGGGGCACCCTGCAGTCCTGTGCTAGGACCTCCTTGGGAGTTGTCTGTGCAGCCCGCAACAGAGCAATCCTATACCTAACTTCACCAAATTTTGCAGCTTTGTAGGAGGGAGCCTGGTGGATCGTTTCTATCCCACATTGCTTGAGCAAGACCTTTGAGAAGCACTTTGGAAATAGCAGTCTATTAGCTGTAAAGAAGTTTCTTCTTACCTGCTCCTGAAAGGGAATAAAATGACACTATTTACATGCATATGTTTTCAGCCACTTGCTGATGAGTCACAGAAAAAGGGAGATGGAGCTGGCATGGGCAAATGAAAAATGATGTGTGCAATTTCCCATGCTGCAGAGGTTTTTTCTGGTGTGTCTCTGCAGTCTGTTCTGAATAGCTGGTGATTTGAGAACCTCCTGCTACCTTAGGCACCCTTTTAAGACTTCTAAAAGCAGTGCTGGGCACCATCACAGGCTATTGGTCTTCTCCTTTGTGGAATATCCAGCCCAGTGAGTTGCCAGAACTGCTGGAAGCACTTTGGGCTCTCCTCCCAGTTGTGGTTGGTGTGAATGACTTTTCTCCTCATCTGTTTTGCCACCTATTTGCTTGTGGTGACAGGCAATTTACTCTGTAATGAGTGCAGAAGGTGATCTACCTCCACCACTATATAGAGGTATGCATTTTGCTTGTGAGACTCATACACAACAATGTTTGCAGCATTCGTTGCTTGCCTTGCTTCTGACTGACAGAGGTGAAAGCTGTGACTTGTCTACACAGCTGCCATTAAGCAGGGCATAGAAGTCTTGCATCATGTAGAGACCATTTTCCTTTGCGCAGGTGTTGCTATAAATGGGGATGAGATAGATTAGGTGATTCTGGAACCTTCTTCCCATTTTGGGATGCCATACCTTTTTGGATATCTCTTTGTTATTTAGGCACAGCCTGTGTACTTTTTTCTCTCTGTGACACCTCAATCTAAATTCGGTTGAAGCAAGAGCTGGGGGCCTCCTCAGAAGGGAAGGAGAACAGCCCACCCAAGCTCTATTGTGATATTACTGGAAAGCAATGGTGAGACCCTGCAAGATGGATCCTCCCTCACATCTTGCAAAAGTTTTGAAGGTCAATGAGGTTGAAGGCTTCTAGGTTCACAGATTGTCCTTTGGAGGTCAAGGAACGGTACAGCATGATGCGCAAATCTGTCTCAAGATGCACCAGATCCTTATTTGGCAACCCAGAAAAGCAACTTTAAGTTTCCTGAATTTTAGGTAGCATCATGGGTGGCATTAAGTGGCATTTAAATGTGCTGCAGTCATGTTCAATAATGCTAAGCCACGGTGATATGTAGGTGCCTAGGCTCATGTGTCCAAATGCAATCTCCTCATCTAGGGTGTTTTTTTTTTGCAGACAACCATGACAGACTCAGCCTCTTAGGTGACTCTCTCTACCCTTGTGTGTAATGATGTGTAGCGTGTAGTGAATTTCTTTGTTTCAAAATTTCTAGCATGATGTTTTATCAGGAATACCACACACATCAGAATTGCTAGGACCTTTGGAGGACTGGTAGTCATATGTGAATATACTCTCTTTGGACCACAGAACAGACTGTTTTGTCACAAATGCACTTGCTTCCTCTCACAGGAAGGTAGATATCTCGTATGGAGTAGAGCTTGCAGGTAACTAGGATATAGGTAGTGTTGTTGTCAATGACTGGGGCCCAGGGAAAAAAGGGGTAGTGAGGCAAACTGATAGCATAGATGCACCATAACACTGAATGTACTCATGCAAGCTAATTTATCTCATTTGCGACAGCAAGGACATTCTGTTTGTTTAATTTCTCACCCTTTCCTTGGCTAATTAAACCATAAATCTAGAATTTTATCTTCTACGTATTTATAAAACACTCTTTCATCATTTCTGTTCTACAAGCTAAGTTTATGTTATTTTGTTTTCAAAGTGGCCTGCACTTTTGGAGCAGAAAGAATTAACATTTTGTGCCAATGAACCCTTTTACATGAGATGTTATTCTTTAGTTGCTGGCCCATGCACAGTAGAATAAGGGCCTGTTTATTCCTATTCCTTGTTACTTTTAGGCTGTAAATCCAGTTTTGGAACACAAACATATCTGGGCACTGAAAACCGCCATAATTTATTTTATAAAAGGTTAGCATGCTTTCCAGTAGGAGCTTCACCTGTCCCAGCAGCACTTTTCTTACCCAGTTCATGCCTAGGAGGTGCTGGCAGCAAGAATAGACCAGGAACCACCTCAAATTTGCTTGAAGCCACTTCTTTTAGAGACCAAGCTTAGCAATGATGCAGACTGTTGACATATGCCCCCAGGATCATACCACACAAGTACATCTTACTGCGGTAGACCTAGCTCTAGGGATCAGTGTTTCTAGACCCCTATCTGAATACCTTTGTTTGACTGTCAAGCTATACATATTGTCTGAATCCCATGGATACAATTTAATCATCTTATTTCTCATATGATTTCATATATTGATTAGGTAAACATGCTCTGAACAGCTTAATCTTTTTTAAGCACTAACAGAACAACTTATAAGAGAGGAGAAGAACTGGTAATTTACAAGGTAGAATCATAGAAAATTCCAGGCTGGAAGGAACCTCTGAAGATGATTTAGTCCAACCTTCAGATGTTCAGCCTTCAGCTGAAAACCAGGCTTTAGGCTTTACAGAGCATGGTCTAGCCAGTTTCCAATATTTCCATCAGACGAGTCTCCCATTTCTCTGGCCAAATGGCATTTATATTCTTCTTGCAATCTAGGAAATCTCCAGCAGAGGCAGGAGCAAGATTATCAGATTCATTTTGGCTATTTATCACGGTCAGATCTTTGAGTGAAAAAAAAAATTAAGATTATATCATGTCTTTAAGAAAGATTAAAGGCGTTCCAAATATAAAGACAAAATAGCAAAAAGGGAAACATATCCTTTTCCTCTCACAGACGAAAGTTCGCATCCAAGATGAGATTTTCTATGGAAAAACAGGAGAAGATATGGGATAGGAGCTAAAAATGTCAATGAATGTTGTTTTCTTGAAAACATGCAATCCAAACTCCTGGTAGTGTAAGCAATGTGGCTGACATTAACTTAGTTTCCATGCTCTTTTTGAAAGATGGAATCATGGTTTGTGTCAGAAGGAATCTGGGGAAGTAACGAACAGTAATTGGAATTATAAAACACCCAAATTATTTCTAAGCATTCTATTTCTTAGAACTTAGGAACCTTTGGGGCATAATATCAAACTAAACCTAGAGCAAGCATTGCTGCGTTACAGCTAAGTTATTTCTACTAATGATTGTAGGTTTCCACATTATATGCAAGGAAACTTTATTATAACCTTGAAGCTGAATCAACTTTAAGAATGCAACGTGCTCTTCAGTGGCATCTACACAACCTCATGTCTCAAGGGGTCTTGACAATCAGACTGCTTACTTCATGGAAGCACCCACAGCTTTATCTCATTAAAAGCTAATATAATTTAAAAGATCAGCCCACAACTCCCTTCTCTGTAAGGCAAATCTTGCTTTTGGAGAGCATTCTTAGTAAAAGCTACTTCCCAAGCCCAAAGACCACACTGGAAGTGCTAGTGTATGTTGCCATTGAACTTCATATAGAAATCTGATTTCCATTGCTGACTATAAGGACACAATCGCTCCTTCACCACAGGGTGAACTATCATGTTTATTCACTTGAAGTTATTCTAATATTCAGAGATACTGAGGTGGCCAGGCAGTCGATTGCCTGTGATGAGGACCGCGCTCAAGTTTTCGCAGAGCTTCCAAAACAGGCAGGAGAGCATGACTTCTTCCTTTGCTGAAGACACCCTGGAACTGTATTCAAAAAAAATAGAATAATACTAAATACTACTTAGTTCACATGGAGTGAGAACTAAGGCTTAAAGTCAATTTTTACCTATTCAAATAAAAGTCAGCAAGAGCAATGAGTTACCATATGATATAGTTTCACTGGAGGAAATACAAAGCACCTATGCTGAAATCTAAGTGCTTGTAGGTATATATCTGATCTGTATGAAGACTGTGGATTAAGCTGTAGCCACATTAACAGGAGCCGGGCTTGGACAAGCACAAGCTCTAACCAATAACTGGCTATATTCAGCTGTTTTTACAGTTATTCCCTTCATTTAGAAGGGTTGAAATACAAGACATGCTAAAATGAACGACAAGGCTCCTGTAAACTTCAATGGGGCTAGAATGTTATCCAAAACATTTTTTTTTCAAACCACTGAAGATTCAAAACTTTTTTAAAGTGTGACCAGCTAAGCGATAGATTTTGTCAAACTCAGGGAGGATTTGCAACAAAAAGTCTGCATTTATAACAAGAAATATGTCTGCCAGATCCCTGTTGCTGCAACGTGCAGGAGGAGGTCTCAGCATGCAGCAGCACCATTCATCAAATGTCGTCTTTGAGATCATACGCTCCCTGCATGTTCCTACATAGTAGTGAGAGCTTTAATCTCAAAAGACAAGTCTGCCCCACAGCTGAATCCATGGGGAGATGTGTTCCTCATGCAAGAGAATATGAAAACCATTAGGATTTTGTAATGGCGTGTGAGCACCTTACGCTAACACTGTGCCATATACCATATTTTGATTGCTGTATATTCAGGATAAATTCCTAAGGGGTTTGGTTGAAGATGTGCAGGCTTGTCTAGCGAGAGTATTGGTATCTTTAGTGGGGAAACAGGTCACAAGTAGGCAATACTTATTGAGTTACTGGTTTCCACCTATGTCCAACATTTGGGAGAATGAACTTGTCATTTGGAGAAACAGTCCTTGTTCTGTCCTGATGCACTCTGTGGTGAAACCACTGTTTTCTGTATAAAGTTTTGTTGTTGTTTACTTCTGTGTAAGTCTGAAGTCATTTTATCTCCCAGCCTGTACTCTGGTAGAAATGCTCTGTCACGCTGAAGTGTGAATACTCATGGAATTAGTGAATGTCTGAAATTGTGGAAGTCTTAACATTATTGCAATGGCCATCAATATCATAAAACATATTTTTTTGCAGTATATATAAAGCCAGTCTGGAAAACTGTGAAGCTAATGGCATGCTCTGGTCAGACAGTTTGAATACTGAGAATGTTTAGGAGTTCCCATAATCTGGACGTTTAGCTAATCCCTCTCATTTAATGTGTGTACAGAAACTAGACAGGTTTTCACCTATAAACCTCCTTGACATAAAATGTACAAGAGCAATTTTGCCAGTAATCCGTTTTATAAATATTCTGCTATAACATCTTAGACACGTTCTTTTTCTGGAACTTTAATATTTGGGAGGTAAATAAGCTTACACCTTGGAAGTGAATGACAATTTGTAAACTCAAGTGATCATGACTGCCATCTTTTGAAGGAGCCAAAATATTTTCTTGCAATCATATGTCAGATTAACTCATCAAAAGTTTTTGTTTGTTTGTGTTTTAAAGAGTTGCTGCTTAGGTGATTTATGCCAGCTGCTCTAGAAATCAAAATACAAAGAACGTCCTGTATGACAATGAATTAATTGCAATTAAAACATGGCTTTTGTAATATGAGCTCACTTGCTCGTATCTTAAGTTTTTGCTTTAGCTGGAAGAAGCTTGGATTTTTTTTTATTCAGTTTCCTCATGATTCTTTGCTTCCTGGCTTGGGCCAGTGCAGGAAGCACAATTAGTAGAGTGCGTAGAAACTGCTATTTTTCTGTGGCATTCCTGTCCTGATTATCCCCATTGGAATGAAATTTCTTGGTGGGGGGGAGGGTGAAAAAGTGATTCTACTAATTTTGGACTTCATCCATCCCAACTGCTTTTGTTTTTCAGAAGATAATTGCTGTCTTTTCCAAACTATCTTCCAAGCAACTTCTAGCAGACAAGAGTGCTCTTTTCTTCTTTCTATACATCCTATGCATTCCTATGTCCTGTGCTAAAATCTCATACATGCTCTATCTCAAAATATGTCACCCTCCACTGTCTCTGCAGACCATTTTGTTTCCTTCTTATTTCAGGCTTTCCTGGTAACAGCTCTGCTCCCCTACAATGTTCTTCACCAGGAGTTTGTCAGTTACATCATGAAGGGTTTGACTCCAAGAAGCGTATTTTTAGTTTGGTTGAACTTATGAGACAGGAAGTATAAGCATGGTATCAGTGTGCCTTCATCAGCCCTAAACGGATAAAGGCATCTGAAAAGTGCTTCTCTGTGCTTTGCTTCCCTGTCAACCAGCTCAGAGACAACCAGATCAGCTCTCTCTGAAATCCTCCTCTTGCTTTGGACCCTCACATTAGAGTCCACTATATATTTTGTAGCTCCTGGTGCACCTACATGTATTTACAGCCTGTATTTACAGTATTTACAAACACTATAATTGCAATATACTGTAAATGTTGTTAGCAAATTATGGAAAATAATAAAATACCAGTTATTCCCTCCAGGTTCTCTGGGAGTCCCCCAGCTGCTCAGCTGGGTTGCTTGTGCTGATGAAGACAGGAAGATTGGTCATGTTGTGCAAGAAGAATAGAGCTTTTTTTCCAAGAACTGATCATGAAAGGTTACTTGGGCTTTCAGCAGCTAAACGCGGATGTCTTGAATTACTGTTCCAGAGTTCCCAGAGCATGAAAAAAGAGCCTGAATTTGTCCCTAGCCTGAGATCTAGTAAGACCTCTTGGGATGAGGAGGCTAAATTTGTAATCGAAATAGTTCCTGTTTCCCATCACATCTGTAACCAAGTTTACAAGTTTCAAAGCAGAAACCCTGTATGAATTCTTCAGTGTGGGGATGGCTAATATTTAAACTTTCAGACCTGGCAACAAATCACTCTGTGTACATTTGAAATACCTGCCTCTAAGCTCAGCCTGACTATATCTGATAATAATATCTTCTTTACTCTTCTCTAATGAATCCAACCAGAAAGTCATCTGAATCCTAGAAGTTAGCTTTTTCCTGTTGAAAAAACAAACTATAAACACAAATAAAGGCCATTTAAATGGCATGTGAGTTAGAAGCCAGCAGTGCATCTTTATCACCTGAAAAACTGGAAATTCCTACTAGAGTAGAAATGTTATGACTTAGACTCATCTTTCAGATAAACAGTGCATTTAGCACTGTGTACATTTTTTTATTAGTGCATATGTATTGCAATTTCAGGATGCTGAATTATTCAGTTAACAGTCAGAAAGAAAATATGAATATGAGAGCTATGCAATAGAGACTATTAGTTATCTTAAAGGTGAATACAGTGTAAAAGCTAATAAAATTATTTCCAAATTCAGAACTGCTGTATTATTATGTCCCTCCATTAAAGTGTATACAAATCCAGACACTGGAAATGCAAGCTGAAACAATCAGCTTCTCAGAGCTAGTAATTCATACAGATGTGAAAAGGATGTATATTATACTTCTTTTTCCTTCTCTAGCTTAACACTTTGTCCATAGTATTACTACCAGACTTGTTCTAAGTTGAATATCTACTGATGGAAATAGAAATACTGTCTATAGAGACGAAAATACAGTTATCCAGAAAATGAAACAAAACACTTTATTTTTTAAAGTGCCAAATTAAAGATACAGTATCTTTCAAACAGAATCAAAGAACACACAGACCGTAGGAAGATGGAAAGAGATTTTAGTGTCCCAGTAGGAGAATCTTACAATTTATCATGGCTGTGTATAGAGCTTGCTGAAGATGAAGCTGAATTTATAGATTCTCTTTCAAAGTACTTTGTGAGGGTAGATGAAACAAACTTCATTCCTGACTCAGGCATTATGTAGATAGGTACTTCAAGAGCTTGAACATTCTCTGCACAGACAGAATTTACTTCTCTATTTCAGATGAAGGTGGAGATTTGTATCCAGACGAACCCCACACAAGACAACTTGTGTTTGGCCAAAGTCAGTCTTTTTGGCCCGTCTTGTTCATCCCTTTTGTATGAACTGCATTTTTCTTTCTGATATGGATGGTGCCAGAAATGAAGGTCTGTGGGTTTCTTTTCTCGTATTAAAGGTAGTTACAATATTTTTAGTATTTTGCCAGGCTGTATAGGCTCTCTATGTTCTCAGCTGGTTTGTATTCATTCATACTACAGAAAGATTTAATGAAATCGGTGAAATTATTACTGAAGAAGATAGCGGAATAATATTGTTCATGTTTTTGCCATAGTACGTGCCTGTTTTTTGGTTTTCTTTGCTTCTTTAGAAATCTTTTTGCAACTTGTGATTGCCTAATAAAAGTTATATCAGAAATAGCTTAACTAAGTGCTTTTAGTTCAAACTCCTCCAGGAGCATTTGATATCTTTCCATATGTGTGCATTTGGTCATCTGTCTCAAGTCTGCCCATCTAGTGCCTGACACAGGGTTCACTCATTTGAGGTATGTGCACAAAAAAAAAAAAAAAAAAAAAAAAAAGCACCTTAATTTTTGGCAAGTGTTGTAGCACTTAGTTTACATTTCTGCATCTGCTTCATATTCTCCTTTTTTCCCTAAGAAATCCTTATGCATTTTCAAAATGGCAAATACAAAAGTTCGTAAAACTTCAGTCTTGTCACTAAGCACATTTCACTTCCTTGGTGACTACTGTGATATAAAATGACTTAATGTCACAGCATTAAGGTACAGAGATTGCTATGTCCAAGGGACTGCTCAATTGCCTTTCAGGAATGATGCAGTATTTCCTGAGCCTTTAAGACACACTGAAAATAAATCCTTTGATATTTACAAACGTTATGATATATATGCTTTATCTTAATTACAAGTTAATGAAATATTTCTGGGATTCCAAAGGAAGTATTTCTCATTTTAATGAACTTAGCATGTCTCAGCAGGTAAAATTCCACTAAATACATGAGTCTGTAAGGATGAAGTAGGTTACCTAATCTCCTCCTAGAATTTAGGTGTTCTTGAAGGGTTTATGGGGCACTCAAGTGGAGCTAAGCATCATGGACACAGTTGCTCTTGTGCTGGTGTTTGGAAACTGTGGCCTGGCAGAGAAGATGCTGGAAAGGGGACGTGGCAGATTGGGGCATGTAATGGTTGCAGCAATAACTACTGTCGAAGCTAAAGCCATGGCTCAAGCACTGCATGAATTCAAGGCAAAACTGCAGACAGCACCTTGTAGAACTGAATAGCCAAAATGTAGACAGGTGTCAGAGGACTCATTCGGAGGCAAATATTACCTTCCTCTTCCTTAAGAGGAAGAGAAGGTAATAGAGGGAGGCTTGTCAGCAGGGTCATCGTTAAACTTGTTGCCTTTACAACCATCCTTTCCTCATCTGGACACCAGGAGCACAGCATTAGCTTTCACTTTGTGTTCTTGTGGAAAATGAACTGTGGTTGTCTATCTGGGAAAAATGCCTCTTTAGGCAGGAGTAATCCCTCGTGATATCTCTAACTTTTTCCTGTCCTGTCAAGGGATAAGAGGCTAGATGAAGTGCTACTGAGATGCTAATTCAAGTCCTTGTTTTAGATTTAAGCACACCTTGAAATAAAATGAATAGACAAAAGCAGTCACGGTTAGAAAAACCTCTGGTATTTAGTTCTTAGCTACTTGGGGAAATATAGTTCCATATACAGTCCTACTGGTATATGTTAACTTGTCTTTTCTTTTTAAACTGTTTTCGTTAGATGAAATAGAGTGTGTCAGGCCTTAGAGCTTCTAGATAATAGGACATGGCAGTTTGTCAGTTAGGACAGAAATAACTACTGCTTCACAGTCAGAGTTCATTACTGTCAATTAAAGTGGGTCCCGGTTTTAGTTACCATGTACATGTCTGACCACATGCTATGTCCTCTTTGCATTTGTGAAGGACTGTGTATAGTTTATAAAAACACTCCAGATATAGCACGGTGTGCGCAGGCCCTACAGGGGTTACCACCCGGTATGAGCCGTCAGTGAAAACTCTGCTCTGACATGAAGTTTAGGACTGATGGTCATAGCTGCTAGGTCTATAGTTACGCTAAATCCTTTTTTAAATCTGCTTACTTCATGAGATGACTCAAGTCATTGTTTCTCCAGGTATTTAATAAACAAACCTGCAGATGAACTTGATCTCCTTTTTTCAAATAAGCTTCTGAACTTTCATTGGATTTTGAAATATCTGGTGATTTCAAGTAAGGGTCTCTGCAGTTTTCCAGACATTTGATTGTAAATGTACTGTCAATGGAACTGAAAATAATCAACAACTGGAACTGCAGAAGGTGTTAATTTATTTTTACCAACTAAACTCAAGAACACAACGTACAAGTCTAATGTGCTTTGACGTCCAGGCTCAGAACAGCGGTTCACAAATATGTCAACATTACATTATAAGGAACAAAACACACTTGTTGAGATCTGATGAGAAATTTTCTCATTAGTGTGTTATATTGAAAGATAACTACTAACAGTCTTGTGCTCTGCGTGAGCTGTCAGAAGTTCCCCTAGCTCTGGGAACTGGAGGAATAATAATAATAATAATGTAACATTAGCAAGTTTCACTTATTTATTCAGTCCTGGAATGAGGAGATCAGCAGAGCAGCTTCCCTGCAATCTGTTGACATCACGGAAAACTAAACTTGAGTACAAAAAATGAAGACCATATCCAGTCTAGTAAGCAAAGGAGGATAGCGCAATTCAGGGGTTAGCCAAACTCAACATAAACGCCTACGACGAGGCCAAATTGCTTGAGGCAAGGGAAATACAGCAATAGGCAGTACTACTGTGCTTCAGAGATACTCAGACATGCTGGGTGCTTATATTTGGGACTGTAGAGCTCCCTAAACGCATAAGCAGGTGTAGAAATAGTCCCTTGGGTAAGCAGGGGTACCTGCCTCCCCTGGGAGGTTCAAGCTGCAGGTTTCTTATGGTATCTTAATCTGCAACAATGTATGTGAATCCAGTGCCAAACATAAAAGCTAATTCTGCTCTCCCTCCAGAAGAAGTGCAGAGCAGGGGCCACT
The DNA here is from genome assembly GCF_059628265.1 of Tinamus guttatus. Taxonomy (NCBI): domain Eukaryota; kingdom Metazoa; phylum Chordata; class Aves; order Tinamiformes; family Tinamidae; genus Tinamus; species Tinamus guttatus. Next base: position 166,745 of record NW_028288759.1, on the reverse strand, counting down.
GTCTGCCTTTTTCATAAGGACCTTGCTTCTTCCTAATGCCATGGGCTGTGACACGCCATTAAAGGGGCGTCTGGGATTCTTTCCCATTCCAGGGTTAGCTGCACTGGAGAGATCATTTGTGATGTATAAGATTTTGTTGGAGACAAGCAATTTTACACAGATGACAAACACTGGACAACACTAATCAATTAACACCAGACAATTTACAAGTAAAATAAATCTAAAAAGCAGAGTAATGACCGTTCTCAGATCCAGGGTACAATGACTGCTTTTGGCCTTTCTTTATGGCCCACCCCTCCAACTGAGTTTTCCCCAGGTTATTCTCACCACACTCAAGCTACACCAACATGATTCAGGTTCTCACTGGCAGCTGATATCAGGGGCATCGCTGCTGATGTGTGGGTTGTTGGGTCCCCAGGCCAGATGACTGTGAGTCTGAGTCCACACCAGAGGTATCCGGCTCACTTACTTTTATCCTTCCTGGGCTTAGTTCATTATCCAATCAAACAGTGCCATGGGTACCCTGCAGACCCTGTGGCCTTGGCTAGAAACACTATGATCAACAGTATACTCAACAGGGTGGTCAACAGATAACAATACATATGTTCAACTGATAACCCGAAGCACGGTCAACAAATAATGCAATGAAAAACTGTACGGTATCTGGAAGCAGGAACCCAGGGTTCCTAAACTCCTGCAGAGCACCCCCAGAGTAAACCTCTGTTGTATGGGCTGGGCCATCCCGAGTCCCATGCTTGCCTGGGGCACTTACCAGAGACCCACCAAGAAAGATGGAGCACCAGGCTTTCTCACCACAGTGGCGATTTGAACCTTCTTTATTCTTCAGGAGTCTGCACAGATTACAGGATTATGAAGAGGTTTCCTTTCCTCTTAAAACTGGGTTATGGTGCACTCTGAAGTCCAAGAATCACTTGCAAGAAGGAGAGAAAAATGAATGAGATGACTAGTCAGCCTGGTTTGAGGGTATATTTGGATTTATAGTCCTTCTTGCAATAGTTACTTTTGTGTCTTTTATTCCCTTAGTTTTTTATATAATGCTGATTACATGTAAAATGCATGAGCTAAGATGCTGGCAGTGACTAGGATCCACACGTTCTCTCTCCAGCAAGGCTTCTTTTGGCTTCCTATTGAGATTTAGATTCTGTTGAGATTAAATAGTGATTAATTAACCCATATTAATCTTACTTGGTTTGTCTCTGGCCACTCTGATATGAAAGGAAGTCACAACTTTCTTTAGAAACCGTGTGGTAGACCAAGCATTATTTATTGCAAACACAGACAGAGCAGTTCTGCTAAGCAAACTTTGGCAGCAGCTATAATCCCTCTCAAACATTCCACCTATTTTGCCAAATGAGATGATGAACAGATGTAAAACCTACCAGTTTGATGAAAGCTCTAAAAAGTAAAGCCTGTCTTAATCATTTCCTCTTATAATCCAAACCATTTCACATACATATTGTGTATGTTGCACAGTACACACGAAATAGTTTTGCCTTTGGTCGAGTTTTTCCTGTATTTCAAGCATTGTTTAGGTCTCTGTGAGCTTCCAACACTTTTCAGGCTATGTTATTTTTTTCAAAATGTTTCTATTAAAAAAGTCTTACTGAAGTTTTCTCATTGTCCAGGCTAACATGTCATGTGGTACGTTTCCATTTTAACCAGCTAGCACATTTGTGCTCTCTTGTTGAAAGTAATTCCTGCTTTTGTTGCACCTATTTAGGCTTTCCAGAAGCCAGATTATTTCCTGGATACACTTCTGGACTTAACACAATCTTTGCACTCTCTATATTGCTTTCCTTACAATATATTTCCAGCATTTCTTATTTCCTAGCTTCAAGCAGTTTTTGTGGGCCATCGCTTAGAGGGGCCTAATTCTTTGCAGTTGCTGAACATTGGCCTTTGACAGTGTCCAACTCTTCCCATTGACTGTACAGAGCAGCTTCTGGCTCTCTTCAATCATCCTCTGAATTCAATCACCTAAATTTTCACCTAAAGTATTTAAGCAATGAAAGCATTTAAGCTTCTGAGAGTCTGCTTGTCCTTAATATCTATTTCTTAGGTGGAGATGGGTAATTTTAAGGATGTTAAAATAATTAATATTTATTAAATTGTTTCAGAAATATAAGAAAACTTACAGAGAGTTATGCCATATACTGAGAGAATTTAGTAGCAAATTATTTGCCACTGACATATGTGTTGATTATATTGAACAATCTAGCAGTGGAAAGCTGCTAGAGAGCTGCTAGAGAGCTGCTAGAAAGTCTCTGAGACTGAGAGGGCCATTAATGCGAATTATGTTCACTACCTTCAGTAAAAGTTCCATATTTCTACTATTTTCTTCAGATTATCAGCAAAGGGGGAAAAAACTGGGAATGAAGTGTTTACTACTAGAGTGAAACCCTCTGACAAGAAATCTGTATTTAGAAGCTAAGTTAGTATGCTTTTCCGTGGTTTATACTTGGCTGAAGCAAGTAAGCAGAAGCCATTTAGTCTGGGGTAATGCACATATATCTCTGTGATTCTGGTGTCATTCTTTTGCTTTGTAACTATGCAGAAGTTTTACTTATGTAGGAAGCTATGAGCAAAAACAGCTGTCTGGCACACATGCTGGCTTATCTTAAAGAAGTGGGTGAATCAAAGTAAAACTTGCACTGTTTGACATACAGATGTATTAAGGCTGCTGCTATCCAGAGGTCAAAAAGATATTTATAGATTAACTGGTGTTAAAGGAAATATTAACTATTTACAAAATGAGGATACATTCAGGAGGGAAAAAAAAAACACTTCTGTAGCTTATTTCTGAGACATTTTTTAATCCTTTGTTTAATTAAAAGACATAAGTTTACTTTTTCCCCTTTTGTTATTTTCAATAGAAAGGCAAAAATATGCACTGACGCAGGATGTTAGCTAGTATGTGAAGTCCTTTCACAGTGGCCTTTCAAATGTAGCATTTAGAAGCCACCATAAACTACATTAGCATCTCAACACCCACCTGTTTTGTTTCCTGCTAATTATGGAGAAAACTACAGTAGCTTGAATGCCATTGTAAAAGAATTCTTGGAAATGGTGCCTTTCAAATTTTTTGTTTGTTTTGTATATATAAATAAAGTTTAATAGAATGATGCACTCTTTCACAAGTCCTTACTAGAGGAGTATGAACTTACAGATCATCTCTGAGTAAGGAAATAGGCAGAGAGTTCATTGTTTGACTAGTTTAGCTAGAGAAATCAAGGAAAAGATCCTCTATTTGAATTAGCTATGTTGTGCACATTTTTTATTTGATCTGTTTCATCAATCACCCCAAAGAGCACTAAGGCACCATATTCCAAGTGAAGTGCATTTGCAGGAAAGTGACTGTTTTTTTTTTTTTTTCAGCCAGAAATTGTATAAGTATTTGTGCATTTTAGATCATTAAAGACCTGAAGGTATGTACAATTGTTATGGAAATCCTGTATTTCACCAAATAAACCTACCTAGCTTTGAAGTCCAAAGGCAGCTACTCCAGCCCTGCCCAAGGTGCTCAAGAGGCACAGGAGTATCATGTTCTTATGGCTGCTGTATTTATATACCTCAAGAGGAACCGCATGATGGCAGAAGAGAACAGACATTTACAAATGCAATGTGACAGCCCAGCCTGAGACATGACAAGTTAACTTTTGATATTTTTGTAATGTACTTTCTATATTTATCTGCTAAAAAATACCTTCTTCTAGAAGTATTTATATACAGGTATGTACCATAAATGTGTATGTATATTGTGCATTTTTATATATAGTATGTATTTTTAATGCATGTTTCTGACAAGCATGGGAGTAAGGAATTTGATTCTAATTTTGGATTGGTCTTGCTTACTTGGAATCAGAGAATAGCAGTGATATATAAAAAAAACTTACTTTCCCTTCTCACTTCCATTAATGTAAATGTTGCACAGGTAAACAACCATGAATAAGTGAGACTATGATAAGACTTTGAAAGGGGGAAAAGTATATGATTTAAAGGGTCTCCCCTTTTTCACCAGTGAAACTCCCTTTTTCACTATATTTTAAATGCAGAAATGAATAATTGGGAAAAGCAACAAGTTACAATCCCATGAAGCAGGAGAACAAACAGAACTTTATTGTTACCAACCTACAACATTGCACTGAATCCGTTCTGCGTACTACTGTTTAAAAACTCCCAGCCTCACTAATTCAAAGCGATCTCAGACCTGCAATGTATTTTTATAGGCAGCCTTGGAAAAATGATTTTTCTTGGTTGTATGTCTGGAAAGTGTCAACTACATTGTAGGCACTAAACTGGCTAACAATAGCAATCCTGGAAGAGAAAAGAAAAGAAAAGAAACAGGAGCAAAATTAACAAATGAATTATATGTGGAACATTAACTAATCTTGTGAATTGAGCAGAAGGCTTAGACATACTTCCCCAGAGATCCTAGTCACAGCTCTCCAAGTGATTCATTGTATAGTCCTAAATAAATATAACCTTTCTGTTTCTCAGGGTAATGAGGATCAATTAGTGAGTGGTTGCACAATGCCTGGGAACAAAAATGAAATGCTAAGCTTTGTTGTGATGTGTTTGGAGCTCCTTGATGTGACATGTGTGCACAAGTAGATGGCCTTTCCAATTCATACTCATAGAAATGATACTTTCACAGTGGCTGGTTTCTGATTGCAATTGCACATCTAAACTAAGAAAAGAATAAGTCGTAAGCCCTGCTCATCTTAGTTTAGTCACAATACTGCAGTAAATTATGTAAGTCTTTTTCTCCCTCTTCCCCAAATACACACTTCTGTGAGGTATCTGTTTGAGGCTTCAGGACCAACATGAGATATATCTCAGAATGAGGCATAGAAAGTGTAGTCTATGTAAGTGACTAGAAGCAGAAATTTGTGAAAATAGGCCTGGGTTAGTCACTTCTGTTGCTTTTTGGAGCCTGCTACTATATCAGAGACTGTTACTGAGAGGCAGTGACACTAGAAACAAAAATAGAAATAAGTCATTCATGTATTTTAGACACTGTAATGTCTGCAATGCAGAGTAAGTAATAAAGGTTGGATCACCACAAATGCTGCTTAATTATGCAGGGGAAAGAGGGTAATTATGGAGTAAGTATCTGCAAACTGATTCTGTGCTCTACTTTTCCACAGTGCTTGTTGAAAGCAGGAGTAACCTCATATGGTTATTGCCACCCTCTGGGACCCAAAGCCTCCAGGCTGGAAGGTGCATCGAGACACAGTGTGTTCTGCATCGTCTCCTTGCCCCGCTCTTTCCATGGGCAGGCTCCAGTAACGCTCACACCAGGGAGATCCCTACCCCAAACCTAGTGGTAGCCTGTAATATCCAGTACAATTCACCCCAAAGTCCACTTCTCCCAGGGTGAAAGTTCAACCATTCATGAGAAGCATGGACCAAAGATGATTTGAACTAGTTGTGCCAGTGACCAGCAGTCTTTGGCAAGAGACACATTTCTTCCTTTCTTTTTCTGCAACAGGCTCTTTCACATGTTTGTGCACTCATCCATCACTACCTTAGAGCAGGAATATTAAGGAGCTAATCTGCATGCTTTCATACAGGGAATTCAAATGTTGCAACCTAACGTGAGGATGTGGTCCTGTACACAGACTGAGGGAGATGAGGACGGGCTGTGTGTGGCAGATATGGAGTGTGTCGGAGAGCTGAGTCCGTCCTCCTCGCAGTGTGTGGCACATGGCTGGGGCTCGCCAGCCCTTCAATCACCCGCGGTGCCGTATTAATTACAGGGGACTGTTTGCAAGCAAAGCAGAGAATAACATGTGGACAAGGAAAAAGGACAAAAAGGAAGACTGGGGGTAGCAACTGTTGGCCTGAAAATCAAAAATTCAGAAATACAACTGTCTTATCCTAAATGCTCAGTGAGATCAGCATATCCAGCAGTGTGCAGCATGAGGGCTTGTTCTGAAGCCTCTTGTCAACTGGGGTTAATGGCAAAAGTTGCCTAGAAAGTTAGAAAGTTCTTTTTTTTTTTTTCTTTTTTTAATGTGTACCATCTCTTCTATATCAGATTCTCCTCCCCAGATATATCTACAGTGTTATGTTGGGACTCCTAAAGATACCGCATCTAACCTGAAAGGGCCTTGAGGAAAAATTCTAGAGTCAGATTAATGAGCATCGCTTTCTGTAAATAACTTTACCAAAGCTTGTACAGCTATCCTTTTTGTGAATAAATTGTCACCTTTGTTAATTAGGAGCTCTAAGTTTGGCCCTACCTATTTTCTATTGGTAAAGTATCACTGGTGCTGCAGCTTTGAGTTCCAGGTAGTCTTTAAGGCAGACTATTGAAGAGGGGAAAAAAATGAAAAATGCCTGAGAAATGAGCAGAAATGCCGGAGATCAATTACCATGCTGCCTCTGACTAAATTAATCTCTCACAAACTCACTGAAGCTCCTAACTACAGTACCACTATAAGCACTCTTTCTTCATTCTAAAAAATCCCTAATAAATACTAATTCTCAGACTTTAATTTGCCACTGGAGAATGAAGTGATTACTTACACCATGGCTTTATTAAAGCTTAATATTGTGGTTCCAGCTGCCTGAACACCTCTTTCCTGGCTAAATAGAATTTGCCTTAGTGGAATTAAGAGCCAGAATAACACTGTAATCTGGTTGTTTAGGAAAGCCTGGGAAGGATTATGCAATTGGATTTTTATTTTTGAAGAATCTGGCTCCCAGGGCAAAGCTAAGCACCAGAGAGGGGAAACCCACCTCTTTTTGTTGCATAATATCTGCCCTTTCAAAAGCTTCTCATGGCAATGCTGGCAAACGCAAGCCAGCTGCTCCTTTTGGCAGCTGGATCCTTTTCTCTGGAAGTCAGTCAGAGACAGATCAAAATGCTGTGATTGTATGTAGCAAGACATAATCTGTGCCAAAGTAGCTTCAGCATCGCCTTAGGGCCTTGGTGACAAAAATGGTGCCTCTGTAAGTTAAGAGCTTTTACTAGATAGGAATTTGTGTATATAGTCTTAACAAATTTATCGCAAAAGGAAAAAAAAGAAACACAGAATGAGGGAGACCTGGGTGCTGGAAGGCTGCTTTCATTCAGTGAGGAAACATGGAAAACATCTTTATCTAGAAAGCACAGTCAGATCCATATACAACTAGGAAGCTACTGGAAACCTTTTCAAATAATTGCATAAATTTCAGCGTTAACCACCTGATCCTCAGTTGTGTAGACACCAGCTGGAAATGCTTAATTAATTGCTAGACTAGATCACTTTTTTAAGTCAGAATATGGAAAGAAAAGAAGCAGGAAAGGGAATATTATTTGGATTAGAAGTGTGAATTTAACCTCAGTGCTAGAAAATACACAGCAAGACTAGGACTTAGAGGATGTAAATTCATTTGCCCCTAAAAGAATGTGCTGGGAGTTTAAAGCACCCTTCCCTCCCTCCCTCCCTCCCTCCCTCCCTCCCTCCCTCCCTCCCTCCTTCCTTCCTTCCTTCCTTCCTTCCTTCCTTCCTTCCTTCCTTCCTTCCTTCCTTCCTTCCTTCCTTCCTTCCTTCCTTCCTTCCTTCCTTCCTTCCTTCCTTCCTTCCTTCCTTCCTTCCTTCCTTCCTTCCTTCCTTCCTTCCTTCCTTCCTTCCTTCCTTCCTTCCTTCCTTCCTTCCTTCCTTCCTTCCTTCCTTCCTTCCTTCCTTCCTTCCTTCCTTCCTTCCTTCCTTCCTTCCTTCCTTCCTTCCTTCTTCCTTCCTTCCTTCCTTCCTTCCTTCCTCTCTCCCCTCCTTTTCCTTCCTCCCTTCCTTTTCCTTCCTCCCTTCCTTCCTCCCTCTTTCTCTCTTCCATGCTTCTATTGATGCTCAGTAGTTCAACATAGTACTTAATTAAAAGTGACATTCTAAATTCATTGGTGGGTCATATGAGTGTATTGTGTACCCAGAGGAAAATTATGGAAAGAAATGAAGATAGAAAGGGTTTTCTGAAATTTGATGCCAGGAATTACACTAAAATTGGATAGCGGCTTCTTTGCTGCTGACTTGGAACAAGCTAGCTATTGCCTTTTTTATAGTACAAGATTGAAAAAAGCATTCACCATCAATGACCAAAATCTTAATTTTGGCAACTTTTGTAAAGATGCCCTGTCAGAGCCCGTCAGTAACCGGGCAAGATATGCTCAGGCACAAGACAACAAGACCAACAAGTGGAAAATGCAAGGTCAAAAGCTTAGATTTAGTCCTGACATCTAGAAAACCATATGACTGTATGTGTAACATTGCAATTATGTCTGGACGTAGAGCTGATTCATAGCATTTTTGGAGAAGAGATATTGTGATTAAGTTGTGTGTCTCCAATGACTTATTTAACAAAGTTGTTTTTCAAAGTTTCTCTGCATTTACTGTCTTCTATTAGTAGAAATGTGTCAGTCTCCAAAATTAATTTGATTTTATAATCTTTTTGCCTTTCAGGTAATGCTATTATTTTTTCTTCCATTTTTATAAAGCAAAATTTGCCTTAGGGGAATCTGCTTTTTTTTTTTTCAAAAATCATAATAAGTTTAATACAAATAATTCTGTTAATTTTTCTTAATTTCCATCTACAAAGGTCTTGAACAAGTCACAGTCTTGCTGATGGAGCCCTGCTGTGATAAGAAAGCCAAATGTTTTGAGTATTTCTTCTGGTACCTATTTCTGGTTTGTGCTCAATTTAGAAGATTGAAGTGTTTTTCTCATTTTTTAGCTTCCGTTCCTTTGGATTGATCCTTTGAAAACATCCAAAAGTATGCATTTATCAAACCATATTTTAAATATACTCAAGTTTATCTTTCCAAGTAATCAGCCTGGGAAACCAGAATTATGGAAAAATAGCTTAAGTCCTTGAGAATTGCAGATTCTTGAAATATTGGTCTGCAGGCTCACATAGGTAATGTACCCTGGCTATTTTTAATCCTTCTCTTTGCAAAACGACAATTAAAAATTACTTATAAATTGTCACCCTAGGAGAGACAGTGGCCAGTCAAGGCCTGTTCAGCATGGACATCCCACTGGTCCTTTGGTAGTGAGCTGAGAATTTGACTGTGTCTTGTCATCGTAGCTCTTCTTCTGCATTTTTCCTCTGGGCAAAGGCAGAGGGGAAAGCATCACAAGTAAAGGAAAATCAAGAGGCTGTCTGGAGAAGTGTGTGTGCTAGTTTAAGCATTTTTTTCACCCAATGAAATGCCAGTGTTGGTACATAAATCTGCATCACAGTTTGGCCTTTAGTGAATTTTAGCTGATTATAGGCCAGATTCTACTCTTGGTTTCATATAAGACTTCTGTAAATCTTGGACATGAGGCTAGAGGAGTTCTGCACTCACATCAGGGAGACCAGAGATTGGACCTGTAACTATTAAAGGATTTAGCTTTTGCCATATGAACTATAGTTTATGTGCTACTGTAGCATGCAGCACAGATTGATGCTGGTAAAACAGTAATGTTTGCAAAGGTGTTGTGACAAGAATGACTGAGTGAAATGCTGAAGTTTACTGTTAAGCTGGGAGTTTGGAGAATTTTTTTAGCGTTACTTTGTATTACTTTTGCTTGAATAAGCAGTTGTGCATGATGGATTTTGACAGAACCAGGGAGTATACTCTGAAAGGCAAAAATTATTTACATTTCACAGCCAACTGACTAATGGTCTGTCCCTGCATGCTGGACTCAGCACTATGGATTCTCTCTCCGGCGCTTCTTTTCTAGATGGGGAGCACAACAGAACAGTGCAAATTTTCAGCCCTGATGATTCAGTCAGGAAGCTTCTTGCCAAGATTCTTGTCAAGAATGTCACTTTTGAAGACACCATGGCTGCAATCTTAAAATTGTAAAGAAATAGTGTTTCATTCTTATTGCCATTATTTAGATACACTGGTATTTTCATATAACAATACTTAGATAAGTTGGAAACTTCAATATCAAGGTCAGCAAAAATGTATAATCTGAGTGCCTGGTGCTACTGGTTCCTAAGAAGATAGCTAAGAAGCTTGCTGATAACAAAATAACTATCCAACAAGCCACCAGTTTCTTTGCAAAGTAGCTCTCCTGGCCTTGACTACTTACACAATAACTATCTATGTTGGATGCCCTATTTGACATTCTGATGCTTTTTCAGGGAAATAGCTTAAAGAAGAGTCTATTGAGTAGAGTATTGTATCTTCACGAGATGGGTTTAATCAATGTGGAGATGTGAAAAAATTGGCTTGTTTTAAATTAATGCTTTAAAAGAAACCACTGCGAAACCCCGTAAAACCAAACTGTGACATTTTATTACTTTTACCACCTAATCCAAAAACTAAAATGTATCTGGCAGTGTTCCTTGTGGAACAGAAGCAAGTCCAGGCTGCTGTCATGGAACTGTATTGAGACAGAAAGTGAGAACCGCCTTTACACCAGCCTGTAGCAGCCTGTAATAGCCACTTGTCTGATCTATTTTTTAAATATATCAAGCATAGCTACCTAAGAGAGAAAAAAGAGCTGACACTCCTCCCATACATTCATTACCGCATGCTATTTATATGCCTTTATTCACAGGAACCCTGACATCGCATTGCTTGAATACAATTAAAACAAAAACAAATGTCTAAATGTTGCCCTTGGAGTCAGTCCAGACTGACCCCATTCCGTGTAGTATCATTCTGTGATCTGGATTTATGTGATGCGTGATTACAGCCAGAAAGCGGAGAGCACACCGCTTTTCGAAAGCTGGGAGTAATTTGAGGTTCTTGGGGTTCAGCGTGCCTGAGCACTCTTGGGTTACTTTAATGGGACCTGCTCCTTCAAAGCTTGGATTTGCTTGTCCTCGGCAGTGCAAGGGGGCCTAGCTCATTCCTTCTGCTGTAACTTAGACTGCCTAAAGGTTGGGAGAGCTTGGACCCTGTTTGCAAGAATCAAGCTGACTTGAAAAAACGTTGACTTCTAAGGCACACAGTGGTTTTGAAATATGTCAACTGCTGCTGCCTGCCTGAAGTTGGAACAGCTCAGACATGTCACTGCAGACTGACATGCATCTTGCTGCCCCGGAAGGACCTGGAGTTTCACTCATAGTGAAATGGCTTGTGCCAAAGGCTGCCTCCAAAGCAACCACTGTAATTTGCTCTTAGGGACAGGCAGAGCTCCTTGAACATGGCCATTCCGAGCTGTATCTTTGTCTTGTGCTCTGCTGACTGTTGGGATTTTGCTCCAACAAAGTGTTTAGGTGATGCTGTGACCTTTTAATGACTCTTTGCACTGCACAGTGTTGTCTTCATCCTTCTCATTAGTTTCAGCCTGTCAAACCCACACAAGAGGAAGCTGGAAGAAACAAAGCTTTCAAGAATTGGGTCTAATGCACTTGGTTTCTGCTTTTGGAAAGTAAATATTTGTATAATAATCTGAATAACCCTGAAAGCAATTGTGAAATGATCTAGCAATCAGATATAGCAAACGGATCCAGGATGTCGGAAAATAACCAGCAAGATCATGTTTACTCTGACTTTCAGAATACTACAAACTAGAATTATGGAAAAAACATCTGTCCAAGACAATACCACCAACAGTGACATCGGAATAACTAGCAGCAGAATATATAGCTGTACCTGTTGTGTTGCTGATCAGAAAAGACTCTCCATGTGACACAGTGACTAGAGGGCTGGCGGGGAGCCATTGCTCTCCTTTGCGTGAGCGACGTCTTCCTGATGCCAGTTTTTGATCCTGTGTTTACAACTTAGTTTGCAGAGCCTGGTCTTTTCTCACCCTCTACGTTGCCCCCCTTGGATGGCTCCCACTGTTCTCTGACCTCCAGCTACCTTCTGCATGGTATTTATGGCAAACCAGCTGGGAAACATTAAGGTACATATCTGTTGCATTTATATTTTGAAGAGTGAGTCTGTTTTTTATTTACATCCATGTTAGTTTGGTAACTCCTCTGGCATCACTTAGACTTTTCTAGTCAGACTCCCTTTCTGCTGCATTTATTGTATTGCCTATTCCAACTTTGTTGTGCTTTTTCCCTGCCATCACTGATTCACTCTGTCCTCCAGCTTTCCATTCAGCTGTCTCCTTTGTTTGGAAAAGCCTAACCCAGGGTATATTCTTTCTTTCTTAAAAGGGTCATTTGTTAGTAGGAAATATGCATACAGATCACTTGGAAAGTAAGAAAGACCTCAACACTGTCTGAGTATGCTCATCCGATTTCTTTCAACTTCCCGAGGTACAGGATGTCTTTCGTGTAGATGCTGGTATTCTGTTTCAACACCTCCATTATTGTGCTCTTCACTCATCCTCAGCGAATTTCCAACCAAGCTGGTCTGCTTTGTTTTATGTATCTTCATTTCCTTCAGCCGCCCCTTCAACCTTTCCATTATATTTGCTTTTATTTTATATTTTTCCCATTTCTCAGACATAACCTCTTCTAATTTGCCTATTTGGATCCAGATTGTGAATACTGTATGTGTATAGTTAGGGATATACTCAAAGAGTAAATGATCTGCTAAGAGAGTGACTTAGACTTAGTTCAAGTGTACTGAATTCCTGCATTTTTACTTTGATTTTCTTTTATTTTTTGCTTAAAAATCAAAAGGAAAATAATAAAAAATATGCTATAGTGTTTATAACTGCATAACTATTGTAGATTTGTAAAAGACTGTGTGCTTCCCTTGTGTCATAAGGAAGTATAATAGACTCCATATTTAGTTCTCATTTCATATAGCTGAATTTGGCTAGAGGATTCACTTGTACCTTGCACGGCCAATGTCCTGTTTGCCATAAAGTAAAACTCAGTGATGCATTTGCCTGGAAATTCAAAGAGAATAATATTAAAACACTGTGACTGGCCTCACTTGCACAGCCAAAACTCCTTAATGACTAAAATAAGTGTTTTCCTTCATTTGACTTAAAATTAATATGTGAAACTCTCAGTTGTGGTTCTTATGTTGACCCAAGCAATGTGCTACCAACAATTGCAACCACTGAAACAAAGGTTACACGTGGAGGGTCTGCTCTGATCTCCTATGGAGACTTCCAAACTCTGCAAAGATCCAAACCACAAAATTTATCATTTCAAATGTTCATAAATGACACTGGTCACTGTAAATTCCCCTATTGTTCATTTAGGAGGTTTTAAGCTTTTTTTGGCTACTATTCAGTGGAAACATTTGAATAATGAAAAAATTAGACTGATGAATACTTGAAGCTCTACATTTTATGCACAGCCTCACAGACTGCTGTGTCGTGCCTCACTTGGTTCTGTAGAAATTAAATATCGCACAGTGCAGGTATTCCATATATTCCTCATACGTACAGCACCAGTCAACACAAATAACTTTATGTATAAACAGTCAGGATATCTGTGTGGGCCAAATCTAGCATTCCAGTCAGTTGGAATGCTAAGGCTAAATTTTTGGCAACTTGCTGCTTGGCTGTCATGCTGCATCTATTGCTTCAAGGAGAAAAAAGCATAAAAAACAGAGAACCCATGGTGAACGACAAAGGACAAGATCTTCTTTAAAAGGTTTCTAATATTATCACACTGCATTTGTAGCATTCTTCTTTCTGAAATTTCAAAATAGCATATTAAAATTCTGCTTTGCCTATTCAATCTTATGCTATTTGAAATATTAAAAGAGCACTAATAATCTGTAGATAGAAATTGCTAGGGGTTATGTCAATATCAGCAAGTAGGGCAGATCTATGGCAGTAGATTTTTAGAGGGAGTGAAACGTTTGATGTTATTGTCCATACCAATATGCACTTTTGTGGGTTTTGTTGTGGGCAAGGTTTAGCCTGGCCTTGTGGACTGACCATTTCCTTGTATTTGGAGTCTGCTAGGGGTATGCATGGCATGCACCTCCTGGCTTCATCCAAGGGAAACCCTTTGTGCTCTCTGAGACCACCCCATGATGTGAAGCAAAACGTGGGAAGTGAGAACAAAACACCTTCTTGCAGTATCTTTTCTCATTTTTTCCTTGCTATTCTTTGCTGGCAGCAAATTGCATGTTCACTCCTGGGCCTCACTTACCTAAGTACAGCAGGAACTGCTGCAGAGTTTAGAGTTTAGCCTAGAGAAGACTGAGAGGAGATCTGATCAATATGTATAAGTACTTCAGGGGAAAAATGTAGGGAGGATGGGGCCAAACTCTTCTCAGTGGTGGCCAGTGACAGGACAAGGGATAATAGGTACAAATTAAAACACAGGAAATTCTATCTCCATGTGAGGAAGAAATTCTATACTGTGAGGGTGACAGAGCCCTGGAACAGGCTGCCCAGGGAGGCTGTGGAATCTCCTTCTCTGGAGATCTTCAAACCCCACCTGGATGCCACCCTGTGCCCCTTGCTCTGGGTGTCCCTTCTGGAACAGGGGGGGTTGGACTAGATGATCTCTAGAGGTCTCTTCCAACCTCCACCATTCTGTGATTCTGGGTGATTCTGTGAACACACTGCTGGGTGGTACTTTCTCACCTCATGCTAGGTCTCCTTTGGTGGCCACAGTAGACGCTCTTTCTGATGCATGTAGGCCTGCTCAGGATCTGCAGCCTTCATACCCACTCGTTTCCACAGTGGTTGGATGAGTTGGTATTAAAGGATATATCCCAGCCTTTTCCTTTCAGGATAATGTTTATTCATCTGCTGTCAAAGAATTTGAAAATGGTTTAGCTAAAAGGTGAATCAAATATAAAACAGCAAGAATGGGGACAATTTTCTAGTAGTTTTTGACCTGTTTGCTCTTTGAATCTTGTTACTCCCCATTCCTGTCTTCCTACTCTTATTTCTCAATGCAATTTGGACTACTTCCTCTCATAACATAGCATCTTGCTATTAGAACTTGACTAGAACTCTTACTTTTATGAATTTTAAATACTGTTTAAATACTGTTTTCGGAAGCCTTAAATTTGCATGTTTTGTTCTTGTCCAGCACAAACATCAGAATAAGTTTTAAATGCTTACTTTCGTTCAGCAGGAGGAATGTCCTCTGAAGGCCTTCCCTAGGAACAGCTATGAAAAATATTGATAAGTATTCTTCAAAGTTCATTGGATAGACCTGGCAGCAGCACAGGCAGCAGTAAACTCTGTGTCATCAGTCTTCCAAGCCCAGAAGAACCATAACCTTCCACACCAATTATATTTGCATTAATAAGTTAAATGAGACCATGGCCTTGACAGCACGTGACACATGCTGCTTCACACTGATCCATACCTTATATTGGCACCAGTCCCCGGTCTTTGCTGTCTGCTGAACTGTGTCTATACCTTGTCTAGGGAAGTGGTGGCCCAAAAACATACATAAAATTTATTGGTGTGAATGATACTGAGTCGAGTACATTTTAGCGATGTTTCTGCTACTAAATTAATGCCATGCCATCAGAAAGCATCCTTAGTCCGTCCCAGGTAGGCATGGACATGTGGCAGGGATGTGGTGCAAGCAGAGGAAGACACAGTTGGGTTGAAGTGAGAGTGGGAACAAGGAGGGAGCTCCTTAACTCGCAGTGCTACTTCATGAGTGACTGTCCAAGGACAGTCTGCAATCCTTGACTGCAGGGGTTTAAGGCTTCCAGGGAACTAGGTGTAATAGCCAGCAGTTCCTACACTAGCCAAGGAGATGTGGTGGGAGGAGGAGAACATATGTTCACACCTGCCACTAGCAGTGATAATCTCTTCTCTCTTCTCTCTCCAGGGATTGAGCTGCTGCAAGAATTTGTTAGCAGTCCAGAGACTGCTTTTGATTTTCCTGTAGTTGCCAAAACAGTTCTACCCTGGGGCCTGAAAAACACTGCTCTGCACCACTGAATATTTATTCAGATAAAGTAGAACAACCCCTTCTTCCCCCATGTATTCCCATCTCTATCTCAGTTCAGAAACAAAAGGAGACCTGCCTAAATTCAGGAAAACAAAATGTGACTGAAATTAGGGCTCCAGTTTGCTGAGAAAATATGTTTAAAATATTATTTGTTTCTCACAAAACTAACTTTGATGAACTCTCAACTTTAGAGTGTGTAGCTCAGTTCCCTGGAGATGATAGCAAATGGGCAGAAAATTAGGTGTGTTTGAAAAACTAGTAGAGTGCGTGTACTTCTTAAACAGTACAAAAAGTGTTGTTACTCAGTGTTTCTGAAAGAAAGACTGTCCTTCTTTTTAATCATGTTATACTCCTGACTTTCTGCAAGCTTCTTGGAAAGCAAGAGGGCAACATTTGCAGTTCTATTTGTTCATACAAGTTATCACTATGCAACATTTTGGCAGCTAAGTTTATTACACATCCTTTTTTTCTCTTTGTGCTGTCTTCTCTATTATTATTTCTTCAGCTGCTTTACTTCTTTCTTGTGCTTCAAAATCTGAACATATCATTCTTGGTTTGAATGTTTTTTGAGTGTATTTACTCAGGTTCTTCTTACTAGAAGTGTGGCCGTTGCTTAATTCTGATTTGTTCCAACAAGCTAAAGTAGTTTCTCTAAACATCTTGACTGCTGTGCTGTTTGCATTACATTTTTTTTTTCTCTGCTTGATGTTTCAGATCTAACAACCGAGTGGTTGTATTTTTCTCATTATAAGGCTCTGGTGCTTTCAATCCAATCAAATTCTGATGACTAAAATCCAGCTTTAAATCTAAACTTTAGCCAATTTAGTTCAGCACAGCCCCCAAGATTGACTTGTGGCATTCATCAGTCCTTTCTTGTGCCATATCTGAGCAGAGATGTCTTCTCCTTCCAAACCGTGCAGCTGTATTTTACAGAGGAACATGTTCTATCCTGTCAAAACAGTTTTTTATCTCTTTTTACCTCTGCTTGAAGTTTGAATCGAGGTGAGGTACAACTACACTACAGGATTGCCTTACAGTCTTAATTCTTCTGTGGTGAAGCAAAACCTGCAGAGCTGGAGTATCTCCTCTGTGGGGTTGGTTGTTTGTCCCCAGCAAGTCCTAGTGGTTGAGCTCTTTGGCTGAAGTACTTGGCTACTGGTGCTTCCGCCCTGGTTTGGGGACTCATTCACCAAGTCAAATGTTCTTGATGAACTCTTTGGGGGAAGCGCCAGGACGATTTACAGTCTTTTGCTATAGATAGTAGAAACAGCTGCTTCTGTCCTCATCCCTACATCTACTGTTAGAGAAAATTTTGGCTACAGTGGAAGAAATGTAGATCGCCGATTAACATGTGTTACTTTATGCAGCACCTGCATTTTACTACTCTTTCATTTGTTTCTAAACTAATCTTTATCATATGAGCCAAGAAGAATTGACAAAAAGTACAAAATCTGGCAAGGCATCAAAGATCAACAAATGACTGCAGGGGCAGGAGAGAAGGAATCTTTCTTACTGAGATTTGCAACCTGCCACTGACATTCAAACAAGGTCTCCAAGATTCTCAATGCAGCACCTAGAAGAGAAATAATACTTAAATATTTTAATTTTCAAGATTTTTCAAGATGAGGTTTTTGGATAATACTAGTACTAGGATAGTACCTTTGAATAGTACTAGCGTGAGGAATAACCCTATAACTGAATTGCCCTACGCCTACACCTAGAAAGATATGAGAAGGTGATCCTTTTTTGGAGAGTATATAAATATTGTCCTATGACTTTTGAAATTATTAGCATTCTTTCCAAAGACGTCTTGGTTCATGAACAATTTCATGTAAAAACAAACAGAAATAACTATGTTTCCTTTGATGAAATTAGCACAAAGCCTCCCCAAACCACAGAGTAAACCCACTGCCTCAGCAAGTATGGCTTACATTTGCAGCTGCTAGATTGGTTATTTTCTAGACCACACATTTATTTATTATCAATCAAAACTTAGTATGTAGGGTTTATTTCACAGTCTTCTCACATAAATACAATAAAAGCTCTAGACCACTAGTTCTTTCTGCTTTTATTCACTGGAAAATATGTCATACCACTTTTAGAGATTAAGTATTTGGTAACACTTTATTTTAGCTGTCTCATCATTTTAATTTATGTGGTATCCTCAGGAATAACAGAGATCATAACACATTCCTATGGTATTAAAGTGAGTGGTGTGTGTGCCCTGTTGGAGAGTCAGCTATAGATACTTCTGTTACTTTTCTTTTTAAGATTTTACAGAGATTTTGAAGGTTCAAATTAAAAAAAAAGAATATATTTATTTTTTGTCAATCAATCAAATTAATCCATTTAAAAAATGAACTTTAATAAGTAGTTTTATAAAAAGTTTGAAATAGAAGGAAATCTGAGGTCTAACAGTAAATATAATATTGCCAGGATACTAACTGTTTACCTATACTGAGAAGTACGGGTCAAACATAAGCACTAAATGTCATTTTCCTTTGCTCTCCGTGGTCTTTGTGTAGTCTGGCAATGAGTCTGTTTCTGAGCCTGCATAGTAAGTCTACATCAGAGGAAAGATTGAGCTCAGAATAGTTTGATGGTTAGAGGAATTATAGACTGATTTTTCACAGGAGTATGAGGAAATGAGATTCTCAGGTTTCCAAGGATTTCAAAGACATTTGCCACAGACTATGTGCCTTAGAGGTAGGCAGATCTTTGGGAGGTTCTTGCAGAGCCTCCTGTTTTGATGAGTACATTCCCTATCAGCCATAACAGTTCAGCAGGCAAGAGGAAAGGAAGCAAGGAAAATGTTCTTGCTTAAAGGAGAAACATAAGTGAGAAAAAATCTGCCATGTGGTTAGGCACTGTGAGAGCTCTGAATCTCTAGTTTAAGAGGAGTGAGGGTGGAGGAGGAAAGAAGAAAAGTAGCTAAAAAAATCACAGGAATCCTTGCCTAAGCATTCTAAAGTCTATTACATAAGCATAAATGCTGGTAATAAATAGTAAGAGAGCCGAATATATTCTAAGGTGCTGGAAGAGTCAGAAATTGAAGAGCTTAATAGTTCCATTTATGTCCAGGTATGATATTACTATGCTCCATTAAAGAAATACCTACTACATTTAACTGGACTTCTAAGAGTGAGTGATAGTTCATAGCAACTGAAGTAATTTTTCCAAAACACATTTATTACTGTAAAGTGGATCACTCTAAGAAAAGCTTTATCTTCAATATGCTTTTCAAAATACAATGATCTAGGTATTGATATAAAATTGTTTCTGGGATTGTGGATTTTGTGGGTGGTGAGTTAATGGTGAAGGGTCGTGGTAGTGATCTCCTGCACGCCAGGAGACTGTTGCAAATAACAGCTGAAAGAACAAGCATTGTACAAAATCACCTCAGTTTGAATTCCTCAAATTTTACTCTGTCAGATAAGAGATTCTTGAACACGCACAGTGTGGGGAAGCCCAGCAAAGCTTTCAGTATGGCCGCCAAGGAAACACGCTGTTCACTTTTGGTGTTTTTCATGTGTCAAGAAGAAGGTGGAAATGAAAAACAAGTCTTTCGATAGGCAGGCTAAGGAGATCTGTGTTTTCTGTTTTTCAGTGGTAGAAATAGAAATACAGAAGTGTTTGGAAAGACATTTAGTCTCATATGCTAAGGTGGGAACTGTTTGGAGACCTACTTGGCTCTTTGCAGTTGTAGAGGCCTAAGGCTTTTGGCTATCTCCTGTTATCTGCCCGTGACATTCCATTGATCTAAAGTTAATTTCAGACCTCAATAGGTCAAGGTTTAGGGAGAGACATTGTACAGAAAGTCAGATTAACTGATACAATAGTTTCTTTTGGCCTGAAATTTTATGAGATTTCACACATTAGTGGAAGGTTAAAACAGCAAGTTAGCTGTCTTCAGAGTTCTCTGTGAAACTTCACTTTCTCTGTAGAATAGGACAGATAATGATCAAACATAATTCAGTATCATATTAATCTGGGAATTCACAGTCAATTAAACTTAATCTTTTTAACAGGAACTTTTAGTTATGAGATGTCTTCAGCTTTCATTGAAAAAAAAATCATTTTAATTGTGCTTTAGTGCTCTCTAAGGTGGTTAGAAGAGGCACGGAGAAAAGCACCATTGCTCAAGCACAACCAAGAGCAAAACCACAGTATCAACAAAATGTGTCTGTTCCTGATCCATATTTAGGTAGTTAAATAAGTTGCTTCATTTGGAGCAGTGTTGCACACTTGAAGATCTGCCTAGTGGTGTAGGAGCCACAACAGATGTTGATTATTACTGCCATTCCCTTTCAACCAAACACAAACCGCCCAGCTGACAGCTGCACTGGCAATTTGCTGGTGCCCTCAGAGAGGTCATGGAACTATACAAAATGTAGCAACCACCCCTTTTCTTAAAATGGCACACAGCTTGGGAAAGTTATATGAGCTAACACTAGGATCACAAAATCAAAATGCATCGCTGAAGGGAGGACAGTCTGATAGGTCACATTTACATGTAGGAGAAGTTGGCAGCTGCAGATAGACTAATCATGAGATGCTAGTTCACAGCATCGTGTGCATTGGTAGCAAAACTAAGATTTCTCTTGGAAAAGGAATTAAAAATGCAATAGGACATGTGGTGCTATAGCACTCAAATTTAGATGTCTGGCATCAAGAATTCACACACATTGACAGAGACCTAAGGGGCCGATGTATTAAATAAGTATTAGATGGAGCAAATAATGGGATTTACAGAAACCAAAAGCTCAAATAGACAGTATAAAATACCAAACAGAAAGTTATGGATAAAATTAGTTCTTCCTTGGACAGAGATGCTCAATTTGTGGCTTTTCTCAGTTGCTTCTGAGTATATTTCTTTTGCACTGTACATGCTCATGAAAATTTGGGCTCCCCGTACCCTGTCCTGAAATCAGTTCTGCAGGACACAGATGCCAATAAAGTCATATTTTCATACCAAGGTGGAAAACCTTTGCTTAGGACTGATACACCTAAACATGTATCTTATAGCGAGTTATGTACCTTATCTGCTGTATCTGTTATCCAGACAAATCAAAAGCTTTCCAAGGGTGTTCTGAGTTTCGAAGCCTTGTTATCTGGCTGCATATGGTATAAGACCAGTCGACCTTTTTGAACAGTTTTTGTACTTGTGGCATAGAAGGATTGAACTGTTAGCTCCATTTATAACACTACCACACTAGTAATTTGATCATTTGCTTGTTTTAGGGAATAGGTTTAACAGTTTAGCCTGGTGATACTCATGATGCTATTTTCATGTAATGTAATTATCTATCATGTCACACATTCAAAAGGATATTACTTGACAAATGGGGCAACATTGGCTAATGACATAAGTAGTTTGAGATTATTGGAATTCAGGAATTATAAAGGAAAGGGAATTATGGAGGAAAATAATGAATTGTGAGTAATAAATAGTGAAAGTTAGCAGAAACAACATGAGCAGGAACTATAGACCTCTGCGTTTTCTCAAACTTAGAAATTGCTAGTAGGAAAACTGCAAAAGTAGGGATTGTGAAGATTCACACCTGCTTTATGACATGGATGTAGCAAGCAAGTAGTGTTCTTTTTATCATTAACAAGAAATGTTGAAAGATTCTTTTGGCTGTAAAGTTTTTGAGAATAGCAGGGATGGTTAAAGAAAAGTAAGAAAATGTCTGCAGGAATGGAAAAAAACCCACAGGTTTAAATTCAACATATGGATATAGTTTTCTTGACATTTTTATTCTTTTATCTCTATCCTGCAAAACTTATCTACAAATACATTGGGAGAATTAGGTTCTGGTGTTTATACTAGCAGGTAAGTACATTTTTTTCCAAGTGCGTGTTCCAGAGTATCCTATTACAGTGGTTCATATTAATCTAATTTTTAGAGACTGAATCTTCTTCATCCTGCTTAGAGTATTTTCAAATTGAGAGCCAGAAGCATAGTGAAAAAAAAAAGATCAAAATAAGCATGGAAAAGGGAGAAGGGCAAAAAGCCTGAGGGAGGGATGCCTCTGAGTGTTTAACAGAATAATCCCAGTTAATGGTTTGTATTACGGTTTGTGAAGTGCTTGAGGATCTTTCAGAACTTGAATTATGGCAAACTGCCATTAAACAGAGTTATGACAAAGTTAACAATGCAAAGCCTGAAATATTATGAAATGGATAGCTTAATTTCTTAGCAAGAATGGATTTCAGTAATAGTGACTGAGAGGAGGCAGGCCAGAGGAGCAAAATTTCTTGGTCTCCTGCAGATGGATTGACGATTTCATCATTTCCATCAGTCAGAATATGAACAGACTCATAGTAAGCCAGTGTTTTGTTGCTCTGAACCTGAATAATGCTGCATGTTGGTCTTGAGGTCCCTGTGCCTGCTCTCGTTTGTGCAGTGTATGCATATTCACCTAAGTGTACAAAAGCTTTTTTTCCTGAAGGAAAATATAAACTAATGTGACCTTTTTGCAACAAAAATTATATTGCCTGTTGCCCTCAGTAAGAACAAGTCACTACAGCTTTAAAAAACTAACAAAGCAAGAATAGCATCATTAACGAAACCGAATATTTTGCATGGGCGTTGGCAGTCATGTTGGAAAGGTAGGAGAAACTTGTCTTTGTACAGGTTTTAAGAAAGAGGAAAAGAAAACACTAATGATTGATAGCTTTATTTGCTCTTTTTATGAGTATAAAGCTTTTTTTTTTCTCTATCGAACTATCATTTTGATATAGGAGATTTCTTGCACTCCATAAAATAATGCTTGCCAATTAAAATAAATGCATTCAAGTCACATATTTGGTTCTTGTCTAATGTATAACTTCCTTTTCTAGTGAGAAAGTGATCTAATTCTCTTTGAAAGCTGCAAATGTGGTCACTTAATACAAATGACAGTGTTTGTTATACAGTATGAAGAATCACTGTGCTACTACATGAGTGTGATGAATACTCCCAGCATGGAAACATGTTCTAGGGTGGCAATTACCATGTGCTCTATTATGCAGACCTCACAGCATCACTTTTCCTTTTGCCCATGTCCTCTACCACTTCTCCTTGTCACAGCCACCGCTGTCTGCCCACAGACCCTCCAAGGGTTTCACCCTGCCGGTGTGGCTCAGCCCCTGAAAGTCTGGCCATGGCCGCTCTTCAGATATCTTCAGAAAGCATGGATAAAATTGGGATATAAATAGACTGGCAGTCATTGAGGGTCAATCTTACTCCTGTGAAACTACAGTTCTGAATTTCCACCAAATTACAGCCCTCTGCTATCACTGTCTTCATCTACTGTGAAATCCATCTAGCAGCTTAAATAACTAATCTGCTCTCACAGAGAAGTGCCTAGAGAACCCAAAGAAAGCTATGCAAGCTGCAAAATACTATGTTTATTATGCCTCATGAGCTACTTATTGCATATATATTTACTATGTACTTACCCTGTAAGCCCTAAAATCCCAGGTTAGGGAGAAAATAATTTGATTCTGAATTTACCAGCCACAGTAACTATGTAGAAACTTTTGCTATTTCCCCTCCTTGAGATCACTCCTGCAAAACTCAACTAATCTACTGAGGGAAGTCTTTGAGTTTTGAATCCTGCCTTAGAGAGAAGATTGAACTCCTGCTGTAGGCAGCTGCATGTGAGAAAAGTGTTGCTCTGATAAGATGAAAACATGCAAAGTTAAGGAAGGCTGCAGAGCCAAGGTGCAGTAGTATAAAATAATATAAAACAAATACATGATATAACATAAAAGTTCCATGCTTATATTTCAGCAGGGATGCACCAGCACTAGTTTTATCTTGATTTAGCAAAATACTCACTAGTAAACACTTTTTAAAAAGATGAACTGTTAGCAGCCTTTGTCTTCATTTCTCACCGTGCTTGTAGTTCTCTCTGTAAAGCAAAAAAAAAAGGCAAAAAAAAAAAAGTTTTGTAAGGAGGAAAGATAATCTGTCTCATGTTATTTAATAAGTTCCTGCAAACCCATGAGCTCAATTCTTGTTCAGCTTTCAAACAGATGTTATCTTCTTTAAAAATGATCACATCCCAAATGCAGTAATTTTAAGTGCACATTCACTGTGCAGTCCAACACTTCTTGGGTTTAAAATCACATTTTATTAGAATCCAGAGCATCAGCATCTTGAAACAGAATGTGTACATGTTCTTTGGAGCATGGACTGAATATCAGATATCCTTGATCCTGGATGAACTCTGAGGATGTAAAGACATTTTCTTCTTCTCTCTTTCTTCTTTTGCCTATCACATGTGTAATACATATTTAACTTTCCCATGCAACAAAGCACCACAGGGAAGGTCACAGGTCCCATCTACCCTGCAGCCTGCTGGGTTAGGACTGTCTCTCAGAAGAAATGGTCTTGAATGTCCTGTGCCAGCCCAACTGCAATGGGGTTCTCAGAGAATCATAGAATCATAGAATCATAGAATGCTTAGGGTTGGAAGGGACCTCTAGAGATCATCTAGTCCAACCCCCCTGCATACGCAGGGACACCTAAAGCACGTGGCGCAGGACTGCATCCAAGCGGGTTTTGAAGATCTCCAGAGAAGGAGACTCCACAACCTCTCTGGGCAGCCTGTTCCAGTGCTCTGTCACCCTCACTGTTAAGAAATTTTTCCTTAAGTTCCTATGGAATTTTTGATGTTTCAGTTTCCGGCCATTTCCTCTAGTCCTATCAGTGGCCACCACTGAAAAGAGACCATCACCGTCCTCTGCACTCCCTCCCTTGAGGTATTTATATACACTGATTAGATCCCCTCTCAGCCTTCTCTTCTCCAGGCTGAACAGGCCCTCAGAGGAGGGCCTCTCAGGCCTCCTCAGAGGAGGACTTCCAAGTCAGACCTCCAGAGGGTTTCTGGATATTTTCAAAAGTTTGGGATCAGCTAAGTGCCTAATTGCTCAGCACTTTTAGGACATGGTTCGGGCCACATCCAAAGCACGTATGTGGGATTTTAGGATATAAAGCTTTTGAAATCTAGGGCACTTAGGGAACATGTTGCCTCTCTGGGGGTGCGGCATCCGACAGCATGCATTTTAGCCAATGGTCTGGCCCTTTTTATAGCCCTGGCAGAGAGGCTTACATGTGCCTTTTGAATTTAAGTTTTACAGAGGTCTTGAAAGCAACAGGGTTGTTCTCTTTTCTTGAAATGTCCTGTCCCAAGGAAATATCTGCATTGCCAGGAGCAAATTCGCTTGCACAGGTGGAGTGAAGTAACCCAGCACTAAGATAACTTGGCCCAGCTCTAACTAGGGAGAGAAGAGGGTCCTCACTCTCTCCGTCTCTCTCTCACATTTTTCTTTATTTGTCATTCATGACTGATAAATCTGGCAGGCAAAGAAGAGACTGAATTTTTGTTATTATCAGCCTGAAAGAATATAAACTTACGCAATTCATTTGTGTTAATGTTGTGCAGCTGTTTGGTGGTCTGGCTGTAAAGGACCAAGAAGATATTTTAAAGCTCGGACTTTTTTGAACAATGTACTTCTGATTGCTTTTCAGTTAGCTCAGAAGTAGCATATTTGCAGAGATTAGCTGACTGTCATTCATCCTGCTTTATACTGGCAAACAATAATTAATACAAAATGGAAGCCAATACTTGGTGAAGAATCCAGATGTAAGGAGAGGATGCAGAAGCATCATGCCTCATGCTGTGCTTTTCTAAAGAAGAGGTAGGACTGAGGAATAGCATCTGTCAGAGTTCATATTCCAGCACTAAGAAAAATAATTTTTAAAAAATCCACATTAGAAAAAATGTAAGAGAATGAGCCATTGTCAGACATCTATGAAGACATTTGAAAGAGTTTGAAGACCTCACATAGGACTAAAACCTTTCAAATTCATGTGTGTAGCGTAAATGTTGGTAAAGAAATATATTTTCATTAAAAAGTAGTGAGACTGTGATAGGAGTTGAAAGGAGTGTCAAGTGCTCTAGCTCGGAGAAGCTTCTGGTTCAAATGTCACACTTCATCGGGATGAAAAATGTCCTAAATAGTGTTATCAGGCTTTAAGACTGAGCTCGATAAGATTTAGAAAATGATCCTGGATGAAAGAGCCTTGGCCCTTTGCTGTCTACCATTGCTGGTAGGTTTTGCTGCCTTCTTGTTTCTTGGATGGTCCTCCCTGCTCCTCTGTGCCCTAAGACTGGGAGCGGCTCAGCAGTCCTCACGTCTCTCCTGCTCAAATATCTGGAAGAGTCCAGTTGAATTTCTCACCTGCAGGAAACTTTTCTTTCAGAACATGCATCTATATCCTTCCTTCGCAACAACTAATTGCGTTACTGATACAGTCAGCATGAATTTAAGTGATTTTGGAGCTGCTAGAACACAGTTAAGAAAATGGAGCATATTGCTGTGTGTAGGGAGAATGACATTTATTTAAAAGGAATACCATTTGTTTAAGTGGATTTACTTCTGAGGTCATCTGTCAGATTCTAGAAATACCATTTTCACATTCTTCAAATGATACTTTTGAAGGATAAATACTGTTGCTCTGAGTTTATTACCTCTGTGTAGGAAGTTAAAAAAGCCTTTCAATTTTCATTGGTTTGGGCAGCCTGATCTTTCTCTAACCATTTCCCTGACACAAGGAAAATGCTGAAGTTCTGGCATTAAAGAATAATCAAACATCTTATTATATTTTATTTATTTTGAATTAGGGACGAGAGAATGGGCAGTGTTGCACATTGTGCCCTGTGCTAGCAGTGTCAGAAGAATGTTGTTGCTTTTCACCAAGGAAGAATTATTTGGCTTCTAAGTGCAAGCCATAATTACACTTTTCCTTTAAGAAGAAATTCCCAGTGTGTTTGGCCATATCAGCTCCTGTCTCTGTGTGAATTCTCAGATTCCAGAGCTGTTTCCCTTGGTTTCATTTCCTTTGAAAGGGCCTATTTCTTTAGACTAAATTCATCCATTTCATATGTTCATTGTTGTCCATATCACAAAATGGAATTTTCTGAGAGCTGAAAACTTAGAATGGCCTTTTTCGAAAGGCAAAAATTTGAGATCTTTGTCAACTTGTAAAAAGTTATGACGATGTTGCTACCATCTGTCAGCCTAGTAAATAGGCATATTGTTACACATGCTTAAAAAAAAAGCCATGAAAATCTAATCCCGTGTTACAGTAATGCTCACTGGTTTCAAATTAAATCAGTTAAAGTGGCTTCATCTTTTTGTCTTCATTTTCAGAAGTTACATAGGTATTGAAAAGACTTTTACCAGTTTGCAGTAGTGAAGAATAAGCTTGTTTAGACGAGGTGAAAGGTTTTGTTTGTTTGTTTGTTCATTTTTTTGAATTAGAAAGAATGGTAAGAAAATGGTAGATTTTAAAGACGATAGTGGGGATAGAAGACATTTTTGGAAAAGGAAAAAGAAGTAAAGGGTGGTCTGATGGACTCCAGTGGAAAAAGGAAAAGTACAGATCCTGCACTATGAAGAAAACTGAAGAACCTGAGAGGTGGAGTGTGGAGGCAAAGAATAAGAGCCTTTGTATGAGTTGTCCCACAACTCATGAACAAGCATAAAAAAGTGAGAAAAGGCAAGGGGGGAAAGAGGGAAAATGGCAAATTAAGAAGATGATTAATGCATCCCACAGAGAGAAAAAAAAAAAGTCAATGGACAGCACCTGAATGTGCTAGCAGAAGAGTTGCATAGCCAAGACTGCCTGATGTGGTCTGCACAGGAGCCAAGGCAAAGGAAGAGCAACAGGAAAAAATGCAAGAGTTGATTGGCAGCCAGCATGGACTTGGCAAGAACAGATACTGTCAGAGCTGTCAGATTTCCTTCTGCAGCTCTGTGAATGACAGAGAAGCAAAGGTGTCTCTAATAAGGCTTTTTATATCACTTTATAGAACATCCTCACAAGCAGGCTTTGAAAATATGTTTCTGAGTGGAACTGCATCAGGCTGAAGAGTAAAATCTAGTAGCACAGATTAAGAAGAGCACTTCTGAGCCTGGCTCTTTTCTTTAACTATAGAACGGGGAAAGGGGAGAACACTAATTAAACACACAGAGAACACAGAGCTGTGAGGAGCTACCAAGACATCACAGAATATGAGTAGAATTCAAAAGAATCATGAAAAATGGGAGAATAAGCTTAAACATTGGGAGCTAAGTCCTAGTGCATGCATCTTAGGTAGTGGAGTGAGCTGCTATGCAGAAAAGATCTCGGAGGAAATCACAGGAAAAAAAATCTTAAATTTGTACCTAAAATGAGAAAGTCTTCTAGAAATTAGGCCAGTTTTATTCTCCCCTTTGTCTTCTCCAAATAGACTCCCACATAACTTTAGTCCTTGATTTTCCCCATCATTTTTAAAATACAATGGTTTTATCATCCATTAGTATGACCTGATATCACTTTATCTCACTCTGATCAATTAGAAACTAGAGGGGTTGAAAGTGTTTTTCAACTATTTTTTCTTGAAAATTTATCTCCACTGGATGCAAGGAAATGGATCATTAGCAATCTCAGAAGAAGCATGGTCAGAAGGAGAACAATCACTGTTATAACACATACACCTTAAGAAAATATTTTTCATAAAATAAACTGACATTTGAAAGCCACACTGCTTTTCTTAAAAGTGCAGTTGCTGTTTTTATGTGCTAATTTATATGTAAAGGATCAATTATTATAATGATCAGCGAGTTCTTTTTCAGAACAGAGGTTAGTAATATTCCTCTCGTAATGCCATCTTGAGTCCTGCTGATCTGAGCAAAAGAGGATGAGTTTAACGGTGACAAGAGTTCATATATCATGAGGTAACAAAAATTGAAAAAATAAGAGAAACAGGAAACAAAGCACCAAGCTATTTCCTTTCCTACTGATAATTCTGTAAATCTATTGACTTAAATTATATTCATGGAGCCATAAGTTGAGTTTTTTTCCTTGTATGTTGATAGTAATTAAATTCAGACTTTTAAATAAAACTTAAAAATAGTAGCTGCCTAAAGATGAATGTATAAAATTGATTAGGGGAAGTGTCATTAAGAATACCTCAAGTAATCTGCTTTGTTTTTAAAAACATTTTCACATCGCTTCCCCCTAATGACTGTCACCAAGAAATTGCTTTAAAGGCAAAAGCCGTAGGGGAAGGTGGTTGAACTCTCACATGCAGATTACAAATTCCTCCTATCCGAGATTTACTGTTTACAAAGAACAGTCCAAAAAGCACCACTAGATACAGATGTGCATGCATTAAATCCAAATTCGATTTTAACAAAAAGCTATTTAAGGCCCTTTCTTTCCACTGGGCTTTCAATGAACAAAAAGCAGTTGACAACTGTGGACAAAAAGCCCTGAGCACTTTATGTTTGTCAAATTGCCTCCTTAGTAGATGTATTAGGAAATCAGAAGCACAAGAAAAATTCAAATCGCCTCAGGCTTTTGTGTTGAAACTTCTTTAACCAAAGGCCTTATTTGACCTTCACAATACATCCATTTTTCATTAGCCTGATAATGAGAAGACAAAATATCAGGTTTGTGCTAGGGCAAAGAAGCAGTAAAAGGAAGGAATTAAGGGCATGTAATCCATTAAGACTCATTTCTTATTAGACCCCTCATGTCTTCAGGTAACATTTATCTCCAGTGAATCACCCTCAAACTTCTGTGTGTTTTCCATATCATAAATTCTGTTCTGATCAGAATTTTCACTACTATGCAAATTGTTTTTTTATTTTGTAAAATTTTATTTTGTCATATTTACAGATGCTTTTCTTCTAATTGTTATTTTCTCATGATCAACTATCTTTATTAAAATAATTTATTGATACAATATAAAGAGGTAAGTTAGTACAAAGTTTGTTCAAATTTCAGGTTGCAATTTAAATCTGAAAATGAAATAGATGTGATTGAAAAAACTGTACTGAATAAGCCCTTTTCTGTTTATTCTTTTGGAATTCACTTGTTCATGAGAGTCACAGATGGCTCCTGGAGTATAGGCACTAGTTTGAATTAATATGTTGGAAAGGCTTTTATGGGTGAAAGAAAAGCACTTCACTAAATCATTTAATCATGCATTGGGGATGAAATGCAGGTCTTTAGCTCCTGTTGAAAAAAAATACAAGCCTCTTCATTTGGGCACTGATTTCCAGGTTATGGTGAGCTGACAGTTCAGGTTGAATTTGAATTAACGAGAACAGTTTATATTGCTTTGCATCCTACAAATGAATCAATGTGTGGAAATAACTAAGTGTGAGCAAAGGGCCAGTAAACACGTACAAAACACTATGGTACAATGCTGCACTGTTGTCTGATCATGAAAATTAAAACTGAAACTTTTCAAAGGTGCTTGAGGACATGAGAAGTGAGACTAATCTTTTCAAATGTAGCCAGACACATCTTGGCAACTCTCACAGACTCCCAAACAGTCAGTGGGGAGAAACTGGCAAATTTTACCTTGTCCCTGTGAAGAAATTTCACTTGGGTTGGAGGAACTGCTCCCTGGTGGTACCTATTTAATTCTGTTGGCTATATTGAGTTATCAAGTGACTAAGTAAGAAATAGACACACATGAGTAGAGACAAAATCTCCTGGTGCTCTGGGTAGCTGCTGTCAGCAGATGAGCTTGGGATGCCACGTTTCTTTGCCTTTGAAAATGCCAGCCTCATAATGCTGATTGCTGTCATTGTAGCTTTCAGAAAAACTAAAAATCAAGAAAAAGATATTACCGCAGTTATTCTCGTCTCCAGTGTCCTCCCTGGAAATTATAACTGTTGATTGCTTTTATCACAAAGGTGTTGTGGTACCACACTCATGGCTCATGGATGGCCCCAGTCAGCAAAGAATACAGAAAGGAGACAAATGTATTTGGAGGGCATGGTCTCAGTATGAGCTTTAAGTAGATTCACTAGGATTATTGAGTTTTGGAAAGTTTCAAAAGAAGGTCTATGAAATCTGGAATTCCATGGAGAAGATTAATAGGATATAATTTCCCACCAGCCTCTGAATTTTCATTAAAGACTTTAATACTATGAGATGGCGGATTCAGAACATACAAAAGTATTATTTTTTTCCCTACACAGAACACTGTAAAAATATGGTTCTGTTACAGGATTGGGGAAGCCTAAAGGAAAAATATACAGAAGATATATCTGCCAAGACTAGTAGGTGACAGGGAAAACCTCTCTGGTTCAGTAAGTTCCTAAACTGCAGAGTGCTGGGAGGTAGGAGAGCCCATCTCGTAAATATTTACTTGCCTCTTCTCCTAAAATCTTTCCTTGGCATCTGTCATCAGCTACCATCAGAATCAAGATGCTGAGCAATGTGAGTCCATGCAGACACTTTTCTGTCCTTACTGGAGGTGTAGAATGTGGCAGTCTATTTACAGTCTGGTATATCAGATATATGCATCAGGAATATCAATACCCAGCTTCCACTCTGACCTTGGAAAAGAACATCCAAAGAACACATTTTTTTTTTTCGAAGGAAAAAAAGCTCCATTTTCCACAGATTGAAGAGGGTTTTCTCCCTTGACTCACTGAACTGCTGCCTGTGAGCATTCCAGCAATGGTTCTTCCCTGGCATTGCCCTTCCTGCCTCACCTGGCTCCAGCTCACAGACCTCTTATGTCTCAACAGCTGGGATGGAGGATGGATGTTGGAAAAGGCAGGTCGTGTCAAGCACACATGCCATGTGGTCTCCTCTTAGTGCCACCCTCCTCTGACTTGGTGTCCCGAGGGTTGCCATGTCCAAATGCTCCTCATTGTGGTCACCAAGTGGGGGGCATCCATGGGGCAAGGAGGTGATCTGAAACTCCACAGGTGCCTCCTCACTTTCTAGGACTGCCAGGTGACAAAGTCTGGGCTTTTACATGCCCAGCTGTTATACCCCAAAACATCGTATTCGTTTAAGGAGCTCATGAGTAGCAGTCAGGCTGAGTGCTGTGTTGCTTCCTCACAGCAAATTTCTCTGAAGCTCACTTTCTCCTAGGCGGGCATCACAGTGTGACAGCTGGTCTGGATCCTGTTAAAATGTTTAAATTTGCCAAATTCCATTTATCGGCAGGTGTATGTCTTTTGTTACTTTTCTTTTTTGTTTGTTTTTGTTTTTGCTTTAAGAAAAAATTGAAAGAGAAAAAATAAAGTAATTATGTAAATTTTGGAGTCTCTTCTCAAAGTTTTTTTATTTGGAAAACAAAAGTTGAAATTACCTTTAGATGGCATTGAGCATGTGGGCTGCAAACACCCATTTACATGAGGTTACATGAGGGTATATCTTATAGCCTCCTTACTACAGATCAGAGAGTAGGAGATGCTGAATTCCTTCTGCAAGGTACTGCCTATACAGCTTGTGGTTGCAGGGATTTCTTGGCAGCATCCCTCCAAAACAGCCCCTTTAATTCATTCACTCCCTCATTTCCTGTTAAATAAATTCTTTCTAATGGCAGCTCTAGCATCCTGCTATGTTTTTGGTACAACAATACATACGATGTAGATAAATAGGAATCAAAAGACACATATGTACCACTTGTAGTTGATTTAAGAGTTTTGCTGACAGCTGTTGATACTTAATACAATGTAAAATGTGCATATGTACACTGGTATTCAGCAAAATATTAGAGATTTTTGATTGCAAGAAGGTAAGTGAAAAATCTAACAATGCTTGGAAATAATCTAAAAGATACAATGTCTGTAAGATGAGAGAGGGAGCCCATTTTTTTCATGAATATTGCCAATATCTGACACATTTTGGTACCTGATACAGTTTTAAAAGGGCTCAAACATTGTCTGGCCTAGATACTCAACTGTTTTTCAGGATCTGTTGAATACTAAAGTTATTTGTTAGGGGTCCTCTTTCTCCTCATGTCAGATAATCTGCAATACAACCCAGCAAAGGTGCCAGAGGAGCAGGTCACTTCCCACGGTGTGCACTGGCAGGTGGTATTTTGTGGCAAGCGAGTGACGCCAACGAATCTGACCCTGTAGCCGGCCCTGAGAGAGCACTCGCATGAGGAAGCAGGAAAAAACATGGTTTTTACAAATGGATATGATTGTGGTTGGGCTTTGATAGTATAAAAGATCTCATTTAATAGAAACCAGGCATACCAGTATCAGCCCTTAAAGGCAACGAAAATATGTTTATTTGAGGATTCCCACAACACTCAAAAGTAATCATTTCCAGTGTTACACCAGAAAAGACATTCTCGCTTCACTGCAGCAACAAAATCCTGGAACTGAAGGCTGCTCGGCTGGGAAGAACAATACAATTAAATTACTCTAATAATTAAGTTCTACAGCGACTATTAAGCATGGTTCTATGCCAAGTGAAGAACTTGTCAGTTGTCTATATTTATTATAAATTCAAATATCCAATCAAAAATCTAAGAATTTATACTGACATATGTTCAAAGCATGTTCATCCCTTTAGACAATAAATATTTAAGAATAGCTGTCTGATTTAGTCTTGGAGAGAAGTTTTCATGGATCAGATATTAATAGTCACCTCCCTGTTGACAACTCTTCAGGCCAACGTTCTTTTTATCTCAACAGTATACCTTGTTCAAGCATCTCTAAATAGAAGTTCACCCTCTGTAAAGTGGGGCACCATTTCTGACTTAGAGCTATGACCATTATCCCATGCCGAGGAGCTGGTCATCATCCACATGCTGCAGTTACAACTGTTGGGTAGGTTACAGGAGAGACAGTGTTGATAGTATTTTGTTTTGTTATTTTTTTAGGGTAATGGTACACACAGCTCCTATAGTAATGAGTTTTTTTCCTGATCTTCCAAGAGAGCTCCAAGTGTCTTTTCTTTTTTCATTAAAAATTTATTTGTGGTGTTATCAGAAAAGCAAATATACTTTTGAAAACAAACCACAGGAAATAAGTGGCACTTCTATACAAACTTGCATCAAGTTTTTCTCGTAATTCTCAAAGAAAGACAAATCTTTATTGCCAGAGCTATTTTTCCAAAGCTAACCAAGAATCATGCAAGAAAACCACAATTTGTATGATATCTGCTTTTCATCATCCTCTCCCCACTTTAGCGCCTTTTCTGAATGAGAACCAGCAGAATGGAAATTCAATGTAAAAAAAAAAAACATATAAATGCAGCATGGGAAAAAAATCTTCCACAAATATTTAGACTCTTGTTTCTTTTATAGCTTTAATTCTTGGTAAAAATAGCCCCCAAAACTGAGTACATGTGGAAAAAATGCAAACAGCTCTGTGCCTTCAAAACACGATCGTGTAATGCTGCGTGTAACGTTTGAGCAGCGCGCTGCAGGAAAGGATTTCCGCATGCACTCAAAAGCTGTGGCACCAACCTGTACCTCGAACCCTCACCACAAGTCTACCTTGAAGTTTTACCACCAAGTAAATGTGCTCTCATCAGGTCCTATGCCCACATAATCCCAATATCACCCAATATGCAACTCTTTTCTGTTGGCATTATGTTTGTCAGCTGACACTCTTTTCTCAATTGCAGATTCTTTATCACTTCTGCAGGTATTGGAGCAACATATTTTATGAAAAGTTGCCTTACATTCTGTTTGCCAAGGCCTCCAGACAAGCAGAAGCATCCACTTAGCTTGTTGTTAGGCCATATCTCTAAAAATAATTTCAAGTTAAACATCTCCCTGGAACAAACATGTCTCCGATTTGAGAGACTTCAGAACTGCAAGTGGGGAATCTCTTGCACAAGCAGGCTCTGGGTGTAATTGCAGTAGCAATTGTCTGTCACGCATGTAAATAGGCAATAACCATCTTGCCCCTCGTTGGTTAACATAATTCTGAGCACATGGAGTAGGCCTGAGGAAATGAAAAAGATAATTTGCAAACAAACACACTGGTGTTTAGCTGGAGCGGGGGAGGACATCTTTGGTACGATAAGAGACCCCTAGTACAATAAAGTTGCCTGTCTTAAGTGTTGCAGCTATTAACGCAGGTGGAAACACTTAAAAGGGAGATGAAACATGCCACCGTTTACTGAAATATTGGTTGGTTTAATTCTTTCACCATTCTCTTTTTCTCCTTTCTTTTTTTTTCTTTGCTGCCTTTCCATGGAAACATAACACTGTCTATTGTTTTGTTTAATTTTTGTCATTTGCTTTTCTTCTATTGACCTCCTCTAATATGTGTCTGATTCTATTTTTTTTCAGACAAGTTAATGATTCAGGAAGAGGAAAGACATTTTCAGAGCAACTAGAATATAAATGATACACTGTAAGTCACATTTGTTTGCACATGGATAGTATTTGTGGTTTCACACTGTTCCAAAGCAGGGGCTCTGCTTCCAAGAACTGCCTGGGTAGTTTGCCTGCTATTTATCACTGTCCCGAGCAGATGATTTCTGGATGATTAACAGAGCTGTCATTGCAATCTCACATACAGGCCAAACTGGTCTTGCTGCTTTGGAAACACTTTTTAATTCTTTAAAAAAAAGCCTATAAATTCATATCAAATAACCTTTTAGTTAAATACTTTTTAAATATTTGCATTATTTTATTTTTAATTAAAGCTTAAATGAACTTTTTCAGGCTTCCCATTCTGCATAGCTTATACATAGTCACAATCCCAACTATTCTTCAAAGTGTGATGAGATTAAACTAATGATTATTGCATTCTCAGAGACAGACAGAATCTATTGGGACAAGAAAGTTTTCCACGGGATATATGGCAGCTTAATCTCAGCAGCCCGGTGGCATTAATCCAAACAGTCAAACTCTGAAATATTCCAGGTGTTTTCTCTTTCTTCAGGTGAGAAGCTAGATTCAGCAGAACCTTAAGATAAGGAAATGCTACCAAAGAAGTGCTTCCTACATGCCCAGAGTGCCCGGGACGGATCCCTCCTCTTCTGCTTATGAAAGTTAATGGAATAATCTGAGGCTGCGTTTGGAAAGGCAGACTCAACGTGGAAATTTTGTTCCTTCTTACTGCATGTGCTTAGCAAATCTGCATTGCAGCCACTGCTCTGCAGTATGTTGGGGCAGTTATCTGTAGTCCATTTAGGAATCTTTTATAATTAAAGGATAGAAAATGATTATTTTTACTTCAATCAGTTAGACTGCTTACATTGTGCTATAACTTTCTAAGAAAGTTTGCAAAGTTCCATGACACGTCTCATAGCACGAGCAACTTGTATAGAAACTGGTCTTAGGTTACTTAATTTTCCTTTTCTGGCCTGTGGGAAGGTAAAAGAGCATTTATGAGTATTATTATTGTCATTGCATTTGCTTGTTTGGCATCACTGAGCCTGGGCATCCTCTCTGTGGAAGCAGAAAGGAGTCTAAAATATTCTTTAAATTTCTTGCCATGAATTCTAAGCTGTTTTTATCCTGTTTGTTTACACGGTCAATTTATACATGCATTTTAGAGAGGACTCAATCCCAGATAATACAGCGAAAACATTATCAAATGTACTGATGTAAAGATGTACTTAAAGTACTTTAAGTATAAATGTACTTAAAGATGAACTGGAAACATGAGGGATTATTAAAAAGCAGTTAAGATGTTCTTTCCATCAATTTCTTTGTGTCTTATTTTTATTGTGCATTATAACATGGGTGCTAGCTTGAGAGAGAGACTAAAGATAAAGGGTGAACTGAGAGGTGAACGGGCCAAGGTCAGTCCTGGCCCCTGCAATACTGGGCTTCTGACAGCTTATCTTTTGACAGATAAAATGGTCTTACTTTAACTGTGCTTTTATCTTGGAATACCTCACAAGCTCTAACCAACCCAAAATAGGGAGAAAAAGACCTATTTTTCTTAGTGAAGACAATTCTTTTCACTCTTGGTTGCATTTGACATCTTGCTCTTACTAAAGTTTTTAATCTAGTTCCTGGAAAAAACAACAACAACCAGTAGTTCCCCACTCATCATCTAGATACAGTAGTAACTTAATGTGGGGAATGAAACTTCATTGCACTGCTGCTGTGGTACTTCCAGATGGAGAGCTATTCTGATTCCATTTCCTTTAGAACCAGACTCCTAACCACAGCTACAACATTTTTCCCCCTTTTTTGCTCTGCTTTCTGGGATGTTACACCTCCGAAGAAATAAGCAGCTCTGTGGCAGTATTAAGCTTGCAAAAATAACTATCCTGAGTGAGGTTTCACTGAGTCCTCCCTGGTTCATGTTCAAAAATGTAAGTGTTGATAAATACTTTAGGTGGTCAAACATTATGAGGACAGGCAGCGGCATGCGGTACCACTGCCTCGCTGAAACATAGCACAGATGCCAAGGACTTGTTCTTTCTCACTGTGTTTTCATACACAGTGTCTCAAACAGTCATTCTGAGAGGTTTAGCCCACCCAATCGTTCCACTGCTGCCCCAGGACCAGCGCTGGTTTCAGAGAGGTGGACATAAGACAACCACCTGATTATCCAAAGATAACTGCATCTTAATTCCTGGATTCACATTTATTTATTTATTTATTTATTTATTTACATAAAACATTAAAAATGTCCCTCAGGAGACCTCATGAGTGGAGCGACGATAGCGAGGGGGAAGCCAAGCAAGATGTGTCCCTTTCCAAACTTTCAAATGAAAACTGAGCAATGCCTTTCCATCTCCAGAGGCTCACTGCAACAGAGTACACACTTCTCCAGAGCTGTGAGGGCTTTAAAACTACTCTGGAGTTTGTCTTGTTTTCTAGATTATCACATGCAGGACCAGCTTTTGAGGCAAAATGTGTGGAAAAGAGCTTTGCAACGCAATGAGAGGGAGGAATAGGTACAGATGTGAGCAGGCACCTCCTGCTCAAGGTTACTTCAGCTGCTGTTCCACATGGAAGGGAGGACAGGGCGGTGACACAGGCTCCAGCCTAGCAGGGCTGGGTTTGCTGTGCCCCTCAGCAGGAGAAAGATCTTCATTATTATGGGCCTGTGTTTCTTTTAGGACAGACAAGGTATTGCTGGTATTAATCATTAGATATTTCCTCATAATGTTAAGAATTAGAGTATGCCTGACTTCCCAGAGACAGGATATTTTCCTTTGGGTATATATCTCTTTTCACATGGCTGCAAGCTAATCACTCTCAAAACTCTGAGTGTAATTTTACAGATTAGGCTATCTGGAATAGGAGCTTTGTTTGTTTATTGTTTTATATCAGTGATAAGTACTTAATCTAAGCACCTGAATTATTATACAGAAACCTTAGCAGTGTAGAGAGACCATGGATTTTCTTTCTAGTGTTTAATTTAATGTGCTACACTTCAACATTGAAAGATTATTTAATATATGTAGTAAAATGAGCTCTTTTGTGTCATGTGTGCCAGTCTTATTTTTCATGGACAGAGAGAAGCATATCTGGATCAGTATAGCCTTGAGAAGGCTCCACGATGCATCAAAGGTAAGCTCAGTCCTTTGCTAACCCTGCTGTTCCAGTCCAAAACCAGGGAACAGCTTGAAGTTGCTTTCCTTCGAAGAATCCCATAAACATGCGACTAGCAGCTCACCCATAGTTTTCTCTTAACCTGGCAGCAGGCCATCCGAAAAGGGGTATATAAATATGGCTCACTAATCCTTAAAACACACAAAAAATGTGTGTTTGTGACAGTTCATTAGAGTTGCAGTGAGTAATTAGCTAGGATTTCAGCTGGGTTTCTGTACCGCCCCGTAAATCTTGTGTTTTGTGTAGTGATGTAGGAGAAGTATAGTTGAGAAAAGCC
The DNA here is from genome assembly GCF_059628265.1 of Tinamus guttatus. Lineage (NCBI taxonomy): Eukaryota > Metazoa > Chordata > Aves > Tinamiformes > Tinamidae > Tinamus > Tinamus guttatus. The sequence goes on along the minus strand of NW_028288759.1, from coordinate 128,327 downwards.
TCTACGCTTTTGAGCAAGAAACTGGCTAGAGAGAGATTTTGTTACATTGCAACTTTTGGCTGTTTGGAGCAGATTAAATTGAAATGAAAATCAGGATGGGAGTCAGCCGTAATGAAAGCGAATCTTTGTCGTCTGGTGACTGTTTAGCTTGCAATCCCTCGCTAATTAGCTCTATTGGCCTTCAATTAGCCATGGCTGGCCTCCTGCTACTCTGCTTCAAAATGATAACATTAAAGACCTGCATCCACTCATAGCCTGCTCTGACCGCTGGGGTGGCCTCTGCTTAGAGGCTAAGTATATATGTGCTTGCTAAAAAGAAATATCTACATTATATACAAGAGAAGGGCTACAGAGCAAATGAATGAACAGGGCACAGTGATGGAGACTGGCCATTCGATATGTTTTACTGCTGTATCACGGTATGCAGTTGTACTTTGAGTTTTGTGTGCTGGGAAGGCCTCCAGAGCTTGCATCTGTGATTGGGAACTTTGCAGTTAGCATTTCACCTAGCCCAAATTTCCTCTGATTCCCAGCTAATTTTCCAAAGGGCGGCAGTGTTGACATGCAGGAGAACCAAACAGCAAGAGCCAGGCCAAGAGTTTGTGCAAAACGTTATAAGTAAGTTATGTTTTCTCTTTATGATTTAGATGTCCTCAAGTTACTGCCGCGCTGCAAGGTTTTTTTGCCGGTACCTCTCTGCAGAGTCACTGCTTAGTCCCTCCGCAGCTGCTTTTGTGGTTCAGCTCTTAAGCTGGGCTGATGCCTCTGGGTTCAGGCAGGCTCTCAGCACCGAGAGAATTCAGTCATATTTTGGTACATGTACCCATGAGCAACAACACTAGCCAAAAGCATGATAAGAAAAATAAGTGTGAAATACTAATTAATCAGTTTCACAGAAATAGATTTTAATCTCTGCCTTTCTTTTGGAACCACAAGATCCAGAAAAGTGTTCTTCCTTTTCCAAAAGCCATAATTGATTTTACTCTAAACATTGCTGTCCCTTACTCACATCAGAACCAAGTTTATCGGCCCCTTTGGCTTTCTTTGTGTGTACACATCATGTACATTTTGACTTCTTTTATAGGATTTTTAAAGCACCAGTGTTCAGATTACTACCCATGTCCAAACTACAGTTAAAATCACGCTAAATTTGATAATATGGGCCTTGTATTTGTGACAAAAGCAATTACTGCTTAGCCAGGCATTGAAAACTACCATGAGGAAAAATCCAAACAAATTAAATTTGTAAATGGCATCTCGTATACTAGGGTGGTTTTAAACTTATGCCACTGTGACAGTATACAACTGACTGAAGCATTTTATTATTCCTACTTCTACATTAGTTTAAACTGATTTAAAAAGCAGTAGATAATTCCTCTTTGTGGCTTCCCTCCCAGGCAGGGTTCTGCCTATTTTGGTTTTAAAAGTTGCTGTCTTACCTTCGCCACCTTAATATGTTTTGATTGCTTTTAATAGGAACTTTATTTAATTTCTTTTATATATATAAAGCAGCCTTCATCTTATAATCACTTCAGTTTATCATCTGTGTTTCACTTACAGAGGAGAATAGGACGCCTCGTTGCTTTAAATTTGTCTTGTTTTGAATATATCTTGTGACAAAGTGGAAGTAATGAGGTTGAAAGCATCATTACACCTGTATAGACATATTGCAGAACCAAAGAAAGGAGAAAGGTAATCATTAACAAATGCAGTCTACTTGATCATCAGACTTTTCCAAGTAGCACAGGAGAAGAAATAAGCCAGAGTTAGCAAGGTATGAGGCTTTTGAAGCAGATAAGGCAGCAATAAGTATAATGTCTGTCTTTTCTGTCTTCTGCTAGCATGACACATGATTCCTTTTAGTCTCTTACTACTTTGATTGTTTGAACTAGCAATTTGAATATTTTAGAGCTAGCTAAGCAATGGATTCTTCCCCCCCCCCTTTTTTTCTTTTTCTTTCATCTTTCAGTTCATCTTTAATAGCATGTTTTACTAGCCACATACAGCGATTTTTGTTCACCACTTATGTAGCACCTTAATGATCTTGTGTCAGGACTTTCTATTTTGCAGCACTAATTGCTGCCTGGGACTTGCAACCAAATAAATGGAGCTGCTCTCTCAGCTAAAGTTTAATGACAGCTTTTGGACAGCGTCTGACAAACACTCCAAGTCTCTGTTGTGTTATAAAGGCCATTTGTCCTCTTAAGAAACACTTTAAGAGCATCTGTCACTGTCTTTGTTTTGCTTCAGTGCACTATACGCTAAGCTAAAAGCATTATTTCCACAAGGGAAACTATAGTAGAAAATCCACCTGCAAAATTACCCTTATACCTCTGAGTTAGCTGGAGGATATCTGCAGCAACTTCTTCTTGTAATTGGATTTGGTTAATCAAAAATGTAAAAATTAAGTCAGAGAAAACTAACTGAGTAAATGTGTGCAGTTTCCTTCCAGTCACTTGTGCCTCATCAGTTGCTTTAATACTTAAAACTTCTTTACCTTAAAGTCTACTGTCTTACAGTAACAAACCATTTGTTCTTCTAAAAATGTGCTCTAAATTGACAGTTTCTCATTCTCTGTAAGGGCAATTTATTTTCTGCTAAGGAAACAAATGCATGTAAATAAAAAAAACCTGGCAAAATGTACATCCCTCTTGAACATGTTGGTCAAAATCCTCATGCCTGGTGGATCTTTCCAACATTAACACATACTGAAATCTGACCCATTTCCTGGGAGCTAGAGTATACGATGAAATCCACTTGAATACATGGAAAAATGAGTGCTGGGACTTTGGTATCATACCAGCTTTACAGAACACTGCACAAACCAATGGCTAATGCCCTGAAATTCTGGACTACAACCTACAGGAAGGGCCAGCAGCTCAATACATTCACACGAATGTTTGTCAACTGGAGAGGAGACAGTGATCCCAGGCAATCACCAACCCAGCTGAGGCCTTGCCGAGACGTAATGGAATGGAAAATTTCAGCAACTGTTTGAAGAAAACCCGGGAAGCTTTGTACATTGTTTATAAGAGGCTGCTCTCAAACATAAGCAGAAGGAAAGCACAAAGCTGCTTGTCTGAAAATTGAGCAGGGTGCAGCCTCAACACTTGCACTGCACAAAGATCCAAACTGGCTTTAGAGTCGGAGCAAAGAAGCTGGAAAAGGCTGTTGTTGTCTAGGAAGGCCCTTGAAAGCCCTTCTTTGATACATGAGACAAGAGGAAACTCAGAGAGATATATTAAGAGAGTAATGCTGTATAGGTGAGTTTTGTCATATGAACATTACATATTAATCTTGACATGAGATTAGAGACTGGATAATAATTAGAGCAGAAAGCGAATCATAAATGTTGTATTTTAGAGACATAAAGTAGAAAGATGCTGTAAGGATTATAATGACTTAAAGAACCTGAAAGTCAGGTTATGGTCTCATGCAATCAGACATTTGATAGCTCTGTCCACAAGAAATGAGCAAAAAAATACTAGGGAGAATAGCAGTTTTGTACTAGGTATTTTGAGCTTGACTTAAGACTAAACATCTACAAAGAAGCATTAGAATCAGAGTGGCATTTTAGTTTGGACAAAAAGGTAGGATTTACCTCACCTAACTTTATATATCTGTGATGTGAGTATTATCCTTCACAGTGAACGGAAAAAGAAGCAAATTCAGAACATAATTCATCAGCCTTATTTCAGAGAGACTTTTCAGCAGTACAATGAATTGCACCCAACTGTTTTTGAATTTTATTGTCTTGATTGCCAGACTATAAAGAAAGTCTATACTGGGTGTTTTGGAGATTAATAATCTGTATTTAGGCTATTCACAGGGAGAGCACACAGGAGTAGAACTGAGGAAATTATATAGAGATGCAGCGAGAACTTACATCTGCAGATAACAAAGAAAGTGAACGTGGAGCTTCAGGGCAACCTCAAAGACGGATGGAAAACAACAAAGATTCATAGAAGAATATTCAAAAAGAACAGCTAGAGAGGATTTATTTAGTGAGGCCAAAAATGAGACACTAGGAGAAATACAGCCAGGAGAACAAAAGGTGGTGAACTCAGCACACAGGGAAAATCACATCATAATTTGTCAGTTTTCTCTTGGAATAAATAACTGAGATTCTCTGAACTGAAAAGCAGAGGCAGGCGTAAGAAAGAGCTGGAGGAATGTGACAAGTTTCTGAGCATATTCTTTATGTTTTCTGGAGCTCAGTCTCCATACCTGTAAAAAGCAGTCTCAGGAAATACTGCCTCCTGATTCATCTTGCAGAGCATGGAGATGTTCTTCCCGAAGGTCAGACACCTTCAGATTCTTTTCTTAATTCTTGTTTCTGATTGTATTGCCCCAGTGGGTCTATTAAAAACAGTGTACTAGTCTCCTCCGAAGCTGGACTTAACAGACTTCTCAAGGAAGCATAACACAGCAAGGCAAAATGTGACTCATTCCCTTAGTGCCATAGCTCACAAACGGTGCACCTAAACACTCCTGTCTTCCATGAAGGCTCTCCTCCTCCATTTTCTTTTCCATCCTCCCTGTCTCTCGTATCTTCCATCTTTAGGATCTTTAGGGCCTATAAAGGCCAAAATTTTTCATTGGATGCAGATAAAAAAAATCCTGAGAAGGTTGTAGTGGATGGTGTTACAGATGCATCAAGAAGAAAACCGTTTAGGGCAAACTGTTGGCATGTCATGGAAAGATTTTCCAGTAGGAAAATCTAAGCTCCTCAGCTTAAAACAAGCAGTGTAAATCAGGAATTAGGGTAGTCTATTTTTGGCATATTTATAAAATAGAAATTAGATTGTACAGCCACAAGAGATGCTCACTTAGTCAAAACCATATCCCACCAGCAGTATTTCCAGCTGTATTTCCTGGGGTCCAGAGGAGTAGATTGTTTTGTTTGATTTTTTTTAAGACAACACACTAATATTTCCTAACAGTGTAATATTTCTAACAGCAAGATTATTGAGCCTTTTTATATCAGCTTGATCCAGGCACCGAGCCATTATTTCTATATGATGGTATGCATGAGAAATCCACAGAAAAACTACAGGCATGCCCCAAATTTGGGAAAATTCAGACTTGAAGCTGAAGTCTGATGTTGGCTTCTCACTGCTAAAACCAATGTATTAGATGGCTGTAACCCTAACTGGCAGGACACTTGCTGGTGATTTCAAGTCTGAAACCGCTTCAGGTGTTGATTCCCACTTGCTAGCCTTTTTGAAATAAAATATATGTGGAGTTTAAATTTTAGGCTGAAAGTGTTGGGAAGAATTGCAGTAACAGAGAATTCACTCGTGTAAATTCTCCGCTGAAATTTCAGAAAACCATTTAAAAGTATCCAACCACTTCAGGGGTTACATTTCCAGAGTATTTTAGTTCCTGGGAGGTTCATGAGCCTCTTAAAATAGAAAACCTTGTTTTTCTTTTTAGTTCAAGAGTGAACTCTCCAGTTGGATAACTAACATGGACTCTGATAAGGGAAGTTTCAGGCAATGTTAAGGACCAGAGTTTCAGATTTTCTCCTAAAATGGACTACTCAGGATAGAAATACTTTCGAGTTTTTTGAAAATATCAGTGAGAGCAATAATATTTTTGAAATTAATCCTCTTTCTGCCATATAGGATACACAAAGCTCAGAGTGTCGTAGAAGTGCCTGAGAACTGGAGACTGACCTACATCACTTTGTGTTCTCAAATGTGGGCATAATCTGCTTAGAAAGCCAAAATGCATTTATTTTTAGACTCATGAATGCTCATGCTATAAACGAAGCCGGTTTCAATGTGTTTTCTTAGTTATAAAGGAGTGCAGCACTCTGCTGTGTTGCAATAGTGCTTTCCTCCAAAATTTTCATGTATTCTATGTTTGAATATCTTTGAATCCAGAGCTGTGGATTTGGAATGCTAATATTTATCACAATAACATTTTTTTCTCATATGTTTCTGCACATTTGCATAAATATGCCTTCTGTGGAATTGTTTCCATAACTTATAAATGCATTATTTTATTATATGTACAGTAATGCAGAGTATATGAGGATAAAATCCCACATAAATTGCACACTGTGAGTTTTGGTATAAATAAGATTCCTCGATTTCTTTTCTTTTGCAGAATATTCACCTTTACTCTGCTTTGGAGCAGAGATGGGTAGCATGCATCACTGTGTCCTCTTAGTTTTTTTTTCACTTTTTTTTCTTTGCTGCAGTGGCAAACTTGGGAGCTCAGCTGATGCAACAGGGATGTGCAGTGTACATGGACAATACAAGCTAGATCAGTGACTTCTGTTGCTCTTTTTCCCTTTGCACTGTAACAAAAAAATAGATCTGACTAAAATAGCTGGTCACAAAACAACTTTGATCCATTTTTATAGGGCACTCATCAAAAAAGAGAGGCAGAGGTAGGATTGCTGTAGGTTGGATGTTTTCTTTAGAGGCAGGGAATTTCTGGTGATGTGCAAAGCTGCTGAGACCTCGCTGGAATATATTGTGTACAAATTTCACCACTCACCTTCTGGTCTCCATGAAACGGGTGGAGATCACCAACATGAATGATAAGTGAAGAAGAGAGTCTTAAAAGGGTTGTCTTCTTTTACTAAAATAAGCAAAGAGTATTTCATGGTTCAGGGAGTATATCAAAACAGATAAAAATAAAGTGCTGTGAATGCTATTATATCTAATGGACAGGGTAGCTAGACAAAAGAGTAGGTCAATCCAAATCTCTACAAATGCAGGAAGGCTAGAAGTTAGAATGAGTTTCTAACCATCAAATCGAAAAGATCTAGAACAACTTTCCAGTATAAATATTATGACAAGAATAAATGGATAAAAAATTGATAATTTTAATCTTGATTAGTTAAAAAAACATTGTATATTCCAAGGCCTTTAAGCTATGTTTTGTGTTAAGCTGAGAATCTTTTAATTGTGTGTTCAGGATATTTACTAAAAGTGTTCAAGTTGAAAGAAGCATCATAATTTTGTCTTAAAAGGCTCATAAAACCTTTGCTTTCCCATGACAAAGAGAGCATGAAATCTTGCCACATGTTAAATTATTTAAGAGTAGTAAACCAGAACTAGAATGCAGAAGGATTGGTGCAATGCCATATACATATGTTTAGAGTATTATAGGATTTACAGTATTTTGGGTTAATTTCTTCAGCTGTTACATTTATAGCATACAGTGAGCTGAAGGCCTTCATTAATCACATGACTTATAAAATGATCCATTATCAAAAATCTCTAAGATTCTGTGTTATTTTTCTAGTTTCTAAGCTAAGACATTTCCTTTTATGCTCAGAGTCTAATTATATGTTATCAATTATATCTTTCTAAAATTGTACTTCTATGGTGAGATGTGCCAGCCATGAAGATGCCTGGAACGTACAAAGAGAGCTGAAATCAGAGTCACCGAATAAACCATACACTCGATGACACGATCTGTTGAAACTGCATGAAGATGTGATCTGTCCACTTTAGCAATGGCAGAAAGTGAATTTTTTTGAGAATGGGATGGGACTCTGAATAGTGTCACACCAATGATTTCGTGAACATGTCTATCCTATGAAAAGCAGTACTGAAAATACTGTACAAAAATCCTTAATATCTGAATAATTCTTTTTGAACAATAAGGAACTGTAGTATTACAGCTCCAGATGCCCAAGTATTTATGTACACATAATACAGTAATCTGAAGCAATGAAGAGCATCTGAATCCCTCATGTTATTTCAAAAGAGTAATGGGTGAATTCTATACTGCAAGTATCAACAGATCTGTGAAAGTAGGAAATTTAAGGTTCCATCACAGAAAAACTGATTCAAAACTGTTAGGATGGGTAGCAGAAGTGGTTTGTGGTTTACTCTGGTTGACTCAATCTCTTGTCCACTCTATTTTCCTAAAAAACAAAGATGCTGACCCAGACCAGACATCAAAGATAATAACAGTGCTTGGTTATTTCCTGGAAACACGTTAGAAAGTGGATTTCTGGGGCCTTCTCTGCTTTATGGCTTTATGAAGAAGTAACTCAACTTGACTCACTGAACTGTATCAGTGCAACACGCTTGTGGGCGCCCCTTGGCTGAGCCTTGATCTACCGTTGCCGCAGCTAGGTCAAGAGCAGCAAGAGGCAAGCTGAAAACAACAAGTTTTATTGATTTACACTCATGTGCGTTTTTATTTATACTCTTTTATACTTTTAGCATAAATTTGCTCAAGTTTACACCTTAACTCTTGAAAGAGATTTAATGCCAGTAGAGACAAGTGTCACTGTACAGATTTCCTGTAGTTCAGTCACTTCATAATTTGGGGCTTTTAGGATGTATAATTTATTTCTTTTGGATCTTTCCAGTGCTCTGTCAAATTTGCCAAGTGGATTAACATCATAATGCTGTGTGTATAATTTCTGTTCATACTTGTGTAAATTTTGTTAAAGAAAGCAAAAAATATGGGGGGTAATTCTGTCAGTAAGCTCATGTCAGGCTTGTTCCTTAGGTATTTAATTTTTTAAAAAATGTACAAAGTTTTATCACCTTACCAAAGGGGAGGAACTACAGGACTTGGCTTAAATGCTGGGTAAGATAGTTTGAATTAACTACTGTAGAATCCTACCTATTTGTGCAGTGTTGAGTAGCCTGAATTACAAATTATCATGCCAAAAATTTATTACCTGTCTGTATGAGATTGGTTCGATACAATGGCAGTTTGGACTACAGCTGGAAAATTAAGCCCCTTCAGAGGCTGACGCTTGGCATAGAGACCGTTTGGAGGAAATAAATGTTTATCTCCTCTCTGTCTCTATATATACACACATGTTTATGTTTATGTTTATGTTTATGTTTATAAGTGTGTATATATTCAGTTTAGTTGTTATTTTCTGCCTGGCTCTTATTCGAGGGTAGCTCTTCATCTCTCTGTTTGGACATTGCCACAATGTCCTACATAGCTTTAATCCTGAACTCCTATCACAGAATTTGCCTTTTGAATGGTATCTTTTCAAGAAAACATTGAGTTTCTCAACTATGATTTGCAGGTAATTAAGCCTTTGATGCAGTGCTGTCAAAACTTCCTGGGCTGATTGCTCTAAAACAAGCTACATTTCTTGATGAATTTTTCTAAACCAATTTTGCCTGCATTAGAATTGTATTTTAGTTCCAGATCAAGTTCACTTTAAACCTGATGCTGCTGCTTTAATTGGAAATAGATTTTATTTACATCTTTCAGCTGCTTAATTTATTTGATCCCAGGGGAATCAGTTATTTTTGGCACTGATTCATATGTAAATAATCTCAAAAAATAGATTATTGCGCATGGGGATAATAATGACAATAATGTTCTGACTAAGGTGACAGTTAAACTGCAAATTTAAAAACTTTTTGCAGTTGGAGATTGTCTAGGTTAACTTCTGGGAGAATATGGGTTTAGCACAACCAGACTGGTTTCTTAACAGAAAAAATTCCCAGGAAAAAAGTTACACATATATGGATTTTATAAATAGGATTGATATTTTTTGTATCCAAGCCAAGATCATTATGTACACTAATACATACAAAAAGACACAAATATATGCTCTGGTATAGAATCTTACTGGAGAGCTGGCAAAGCGCATTTGTCTGGATGCACAACAGTTTAAATAATTCAAGGACAGAGGAAAATGGAGTTACCTGAATTATAGATAAATCAGCAGACCATAAAGAAGAGATCTAAAATAAAACTAGTTGTGTGAAAAAATCCTATTCAGTGGCAGGGGAGAGAGTTTTGGTGACTCAGAGGTTGTATATCTTTGTAAATTAAGCTAAATAGCTGTCTCAGAAAAAAAAAAAAACAGCCATTTGAGGGGTTGTATTGAAACAGTTATCCTGGCTATTTCACCACATTTTCAAAAGCAAACAAGTCTTGACTGCTGACGTATTTATGAGTTTGGCTGCTGGTGCTTATTTTAAGTTGATGTTTGCAAGAGTGGATGACTTAAATGATTAATAGTAGAGTGCAAGACTGGATAACTACCGCCACCCCCATTCTTTCTCTGTAGACCTTATTAACACTGTGTTTTCCATAGTGGAGACACCAGTGTGGGAGACTGGATAGAGAAAATATTGGTGTCATGAAGAAGGTAAAGAAAATACTTACCCTTTTTTATAGTCATTACTACTAGGAGTCTAATTTAATCACACGTGTTCACATAGCCAAATAAAGTTAACTATAAATCAAGATAATGAAGAAGAAATTTGTGTATCTTCTGTATGTGGCTGGATACCAACTCTGGGAGCTACAGTGCTGAGCTGTCCATTGCACTGCTAGTGAGTATGACCCACTTGGAAGGACAGGCTGGTCAATGTAGGCCACAGAATCACAAAATGGTCGAGGCTGGAAGGGACCTCTAGAGATAATCTTTTCCAACCACCTAGAACACATTGCACAGAATCGTGTGCAGGCAGGTTTGAATATCTTTTCATATTCAGGTGGAACTTCTGGTGTTTCAGTTTGTGCCTATTCTGTCACTGGGGGCTGAAAATAGTCTGCCCCCTTGACACTCTTCCTTAATATATTTGTACAGTCTGATAAGATCCCCTCAAATTCCATATCTGGATTTGAGAATAGGTTTGAGAAATCCTTCACTTCCAGTGAATTCTCCATTCAACAAGGCTAAGGCCCAGATTCTAGAACTCTTCTACTAGTTCTGCTGGAAGAGATGCCCTCTAAAACAAGGCTTCACTGCAAAAATCTTGCAGCCAAAGGTAAAAGCCCAAAGTGTTTGATATGTGAGGGCAGAATAAATCCGGTCATGTTTCTTGTAAGCATCCTCACCCACCCCACTACTCACGGAAATTTGTGTGGTGGTGCTTGTTCCTTATTTGCTTCTCTAGAGAAACACTGAATTGGTCTCCCTTCCTGGTGTATCTCGAAAAATTCATTATTTTTATACAATTGTATAGATATAGCATCCAGACTTTAAACAGGTAGCCCAATACTGATCCTTGTGGGACATTACCAGCCAGTTTCTCTCTTCTTAATGAAATATTTATAATTTGATAGTTCGCTAGCCCATTTTTGATTGAACAAATTGTTTTGTTTTCTTAGCCAGAATGATTTATTTTCTCCCTAGACTATTATATGCTTCCATATCAAATGCCTGTCTGAAGTCCAAGTATATCCATGGCACTCCATCACTTTGGTTTTCTGCCCAAAAAACTATCAAGCTTGTCTGGCCAGCTTTATTTTTAGTATTTCCTTGCAGTTAAGTTTTCTCGACAGCAGTCCCATCTATGGACTGGATTGTCCCAGCTTTTTATCCAGCACAGGGAGAACATGAGGCTCCAGGACACTTCTGGACGTCCCCCGGCCTTTCTTCAGCACTTATTCAGGCCATGAGAAGAGACACAAGGATGTTTCTCTTAAAAATCCTGTGAGAGAGCAGGGCCAAGCATAAATACAAAGTATCTGCTCCAATCAGCAGACCGACGTGGTAGCACGTTTATGTCACTTCTGCTTCCTTTCCACCAAAGCCCTAGGACCTGATTTTCTTATAAGGTGGCTTTTCGAAGCAGAGAACTGCTGTTCAATGAAAAAGAGCCTCAGGAGCCCTTGTGCGGTGCGAGACCAGCCGCCGATGGTCACAAATGGTGGCTGCAATTGCTGCAGTAGGGCCATAGCAAGGCAGACTGTGTGACCTCTGCTGTGCCAAGGCACTGCAGGAGGACCTCATCATGCAGGGTTCACTTCAAGATAACCCGCAAGTTTACCCAAATTACAAAGGCACATGTTGAGTCTGAATGATTCTGATTTGATCTTTCAAAAATGCAGTTTGGCTTGAAACAAAGCAAAAGTTTTCTTCCTGAAATGCTATGCATTTGGGAGAAATAATGGATGTTTGCAGAGCATTTCCTAACAGGATTCTAGACTACAATAAATTTCTGTTCTGTAGTAAGGAGGGATTTGTTTATCGAGTTAGAATAATCTAAAAATTTATTCTACTATCTTCCTGGCTCTAAATCTCACTCAATTTTTGGGGCAAAGTGTTTTAAAAAGGAACCACACATTACATGAATGGCCCGCATAGAGTGTTATGTGTGTAACTAAGAATATTACAGCCTTCTGTATTAACTGATTTAACATAATGGACTCCCCTTCCTACAACTGTCTCTCCACAATTGCTTGTTTTTTTTATACATCTTTACTTACAGCTATTAACTCACTTACCTATAACTGCTACCTTCTTATCATGTTTCAAAGGGGCTTTTTTTCAGTATGTTAGTTAGAACTCATGGGTCAGAGACATTTATATACAAATCCACCACATGTGGGCTGGATAATGGCAGTAAAATTACCATGAAAATCATTTAGTCTGAAAGAGTGGAATTACAATCATTGTGCTCCCAAGGAGACAATGCATGAAGTGCTAAGGAAAGGGTTATAATCAGATACTTTGATTAAAAAAGCTGCTAAAAAAAAAAAAAGCTGCTATTACAAGGACCAGTTCCCAAAGTCATTTGGAATTTCCGCATTTAAGTTTCCAAACAAATAAACAAAACAAAGCAACACCCCTTCCTCTTCTTTCTCTGAATTATGAGAAACGTAATAGGAACTTAGGCCGAGGATAATGTTTGTTTCCAATACTCATGCTGAGTTAGGTATCAAAATTTTGGCACAGACTAAGCATCCAAGATCTCAGTAGCTTTCCTGAACTTCTTCAGTCTTTAAAGCAGATCTGGAAAGACTGAAAGACAGAAAATTAACTTGTCAGGCTTTTGGGTTTTGTTTGTTTTCTTGTTTGCTTTTTGACATACAACTGTGTCCATCTCCAGTCAAATGGAAAAAGTAGGTTTCTCAGCTTTGTGATTCGGTCAGCTCTTTGAGTATCCATTCCTTTTTCTTTTTGTTTTGATGTGCAAGACCCTCCTATTCCCAGACTGCCCAAAAGAGCCATTGAGCTACTTCAAAAACAAAAACTCTTTTTCCTGAAAAGTATTTCCCCCACAAATATATATAAGGCTATATCTCCTGGGTCCATTAAATCTCCTTCTGGATGAAAGCTCAATAAGTAAGTAAAGACAGACTTTTGCATCCTCTGTAGCTTTTCAACATGACCAGAGAATGAGCTTTACTGTCCTAGTAATAATTTCTGGGAAACAGCATGTTTTGAACATTAAAGGACAGAGTAAACTTTTCTTTACACAGTCAGATCAAATTTGCCTCAAATTGAAATGTTGGAGCTGAGTAGCCAGGACCAAAGGGGGAGTGAATTCTGTAGCTGAATGGAAAGGACTTCATTTCCCTTTGAAAATTTTCTTCAATGCGTGGCCACTAGGTAAATATCTATATTCTTCCTCTGATAAGCTATTCGTATATGATAGGCCTCCTAAGTTTGGAAAGTAAAGTCCCTGAGTTTAGCCGTCTTGAAGATAACTCAAAAAGAGAAAATATAAACTTTCTAATTACTAAATTTATCTGTTTAAAATGATGGATTGGTCACATGTGGAATTTCATGGGCTCTGGCCTGGCCTTCTCTTCTCAGCTTGCTAAAACTGGAAGGTGACATTAGCAACGTAACAGCTCCCACTGTGTACAGTTCAGATCACCATTCTTATATACCTTGTGCTAAAATCACAGTGGAAATTTTTGATGAGGAAAAGTGATTTGGCTCAGAGTAGAGGCTCCGCCTGGAAATGACTCCAGGAAATTGCTGTCTTTTAAAAATCAGCCCTGGCAGTAGATAGCTATGCTTTCCTTCACTTACAAAAATGTATATTTATAGTCTAGCAGTTAATTGTGCACAGGATGGATTCCTGGAAGCCAAGATAAAATACTTCTTTCATAAATAATGTATATTCTGAATAGCATTACAATGTAAAAATGATGTCTATAAGAAGGCTGTAGGAATCTCCAAAAGCAATACTATTGCAGTTTATCAAGCAAGTAGGGCTTTGCAACTCCAACGACTTCATTTGTGTGATTTGCAAAAGGCCCATTTTGACCTCAAAGCAAATTATTACTCTTGAACAAAACGATAACTACCCAGACTTGAGTTTTTCTTGAGTTTATAAGATTTCTTATAAATTGATGAAAATTTTCATCAGAAGGGAGACAGACTACTCATGCTGTGCATGTGCCTTGCTTGTCCATTCCTTATACACATCATATCTGGATAAACTTCCAATGTAGTTCATTACATTCACTGTCTAGACTGGAAACAAAAGTGGCCACAGCCTCCGAAAATGTTGGTTTCTGATGCTGAAGGATTAAATGAACTGAAAGATCTGCTGCCTTACAGACTTTATTCCTTTTGGAGCTTCTCAGTGAACTTCAACTAAAGCAAAATAAAACATAACAAATTGTCCTCCCTGGCAGAAAAGAATATTTAGTCTATTAAATGTTTTTGACACTATATTATACTGCTGCAGCATTCAGGAGACTACTTTTAAACTACATTTATACGTGTTACTGCCCTCTTCCTCACATGAACAATATAGTATTTTTAAAAAATTAAAAATATTTGATAATAACTTGATTATGGAAATGTTTTTGTTTTTCTTCCAGACAGTAGAACTATTCCCCGCTTAAAAGCTTTAATTTCTTATGCAGGAGAGAATTTCTCTGGGGAAAACCACACACATTAGTTAGAGGGAAGGAAAAAAATTGTACTCATAAATTTTAATGCATAATTTATTTGCCTGTTTCTGTGGATTATCTTGAAGAAAAATGAGAAGGGCAAAAGCCAGCATGGCTTAATTAATGGTCCAAAAGGCCTTTCATGGATTAGAAGTCTGTATGAAATGCTCGAAAGCATCTAGAGTTTTGAGAAGGCTCTTCTGAAATTTTTTAACTTAAAACAATACTCTTAGTGTAAGGCCAACATAATTGTATCTAAAATACCTTGTTGCAGTATCACAGGCACTGATCTATATTCACAAAGCATGGTGCTGTAGTCTTGTTATGGAGTGTGGTAGATGGAAAATAAACTGATCATTACAGGTGAGAGAAACAAAACTATGTACTGCTAAACCCTAGTTCTCATGAAGAATATAATATTGAATCAAAATTCATAAAATGTTTGAAAATAATGGTTATGGGAATGATTATGGCACCTCTGTGTCTCTCTCTAAGTTCTTAAGAGGTTACTAGCTAGTAAGGAAGTAAGATTTACCTTTAAATTCAAATCAAAGATTACATTTTAGCGACAGAATTAGCAGCACCTATTTAGTAGGAATAACTCTTAACTTTGAAATTAAGTTTAGCTTTAAGTCTTTGGGTTTTAGCACTACTTGATGAGTGTGAATCTGGAGTGAGGCCCTATTGGAAACAAAACCCAGCCTGCTGCTCTACCCAGCATGTTGCCCTTTGGCAGCACAGAGCATCTCAGCAGAGGGACCGTCAGCCTACCAAAATTCTCTTTTTCCACGTTCTAGCTATGCTAAAAATGTTATGGATAAACAAATACATGCTATCAAAGAATTTGTGTGAGAATTATTAATTTAAAGGAATATTTACCAACTGACTGTATTTCATTCCATTCCCGTAATAGTATCCAAATCTAGCTGTAGGATGCTTTTTTTTTTTCACGTTAGTGAGGTTTTTTTAAAAAAAAAAGAAAACAAAAAGGGAAAAAACACACACAAAAAAATCTATCAGAAAGTAGCAAAAATCAAAGATGAAACAAATCAAAATATTGTAGAGAAGACCTTTTCCTGGTTTCCCATAAACCTTACCTTATTACAATAATTCTACAGGAAATAAATTAATAAGGCTGGAAAGTGGCTGGAAAAAAACTTCTTGAAATAAATGTATAAATATAGCTTGAATTTCCAAACCAGAATGATGCATAGATGTCTGGATTGTTTCTGGCACTAGGACTCGAGATTTATATTTATTTTCTCACAAAGATATCCATGAAATAATTTGGATTTCTCCTAGTAGCACTCTCAGGTACCATATATGTATTGGAAAAAAAAGTTACTTTAATATCCGGATGTGCCACAATACAGATCCTCAGGACCAAAGATAAACTATAAATAAAGAGAAAGCAGCTGAAGCAGGAGAAAACACAAACATGAAAAGTAAAAGAGAATTGATGAAACCAGACTAGGAAAAATGCCATTTGTTGCAGTATTTTCAAACTCAACTGAAGATTAAATTTCACATGCAGATTAAATTTCACATGCAATGAGGCTCAACTGATCACTGCACACCAACACAGACATGTTGTAGTCCTTTCTTTAAGACCTTATCCTAAATTCTGGGAAAATGTAGTTAGCTTGTGGAGAAGCAATCCTCAAGCTTGAGTAAGTGAAATAATGCAGACCTTTGTGAACGAAAGGAAACCAGCCAAAACAAATATTCACTTCTCAAAAATATTTTCAACCCTGCAACAACTAGCAATTTTTCTATGTGAAGCAGAATCAATAAAAATCAACTCAGCAAAAGCTGTGCAAGAAAGGTCCAGGAAGAGTTAGGTGAATAATACTAGTAAGGGAATAGATACAACCACCAAAAGAGGTGGTAGGTAATCATATCATTTGCTACATTCATCTGTAATATTCTAAGTTGTAAGAGCTAAGCAGTTTATGAAGGGCAAGTCGGGAAAAAAATAATAGTAAGCCAAGTATGCTGCAAAATAACCCCTAAGGGACTAAAGAGACATCTTAGCAAGAGCAGAGGAGATTTCAATGAGTTTTCAACCAAGAAGGACTAATCAAAGACGCATCAATCAGCAACAAATACTTAAAATAAGTGCTATATAAGTGCTATCTATGATTCTATGATTCTATAGATTTTAAGAAGGTATTTGATAGTTTCCTTTGTAATCTCAGGATACTGTATAAGTCATTTTTTTATAAAAGTCACTATTTTGATATTTTTATGATACTTTTACTCAGGCTATAGCTTATACTCAGAGTCTCTCACTATGGCTGACACTGAGTTTGTAGGATGCTAAGATGAAGTGTGACAGATAAAAAGCAGACTGGTCTGACAGAAGAGTATTACTTGCTTATTTTGCTAATGGTACATCTTTTCTATGAGAACCAGCTAACAGATCAGCCAAATAATAGAAATTTTCAGCATTGTAAGAAAAAATGATGAGAGGATCGTATGGAAAAGGGACAGTGGAAGTAACGTGTTGCTCAGCAATGTTGAGGGGCAGTTTATAGAGCATGCAGGTGACGGAGATAGGAGAGCTAGGACAGTTTGTTTCTTTACTAGCTCTTACTTGATTGCATGTGCAGAATCCAGATTCAGTCTGCTCTGGCACTCTGTTCTCTGCTCTGTTACCGTTGGCTTTTGTGTTTTGGGAAAATTAATTTTTCAAGGAGTTTTTACCTCTCCAAAGATCCTTCATTATAACTCCAAAGTTACCACTATGCTTCATGAATGCAGCTTTCTTTCACTCTTGTAAGAGAGATATTGACCTCTGGGTATTTTGAACTGACATTAATAGAGCTGATGGGATGAATCACACATGTTCACATTTCCACTTCCTTTATATGTCTTTTGAATTTTTTTTGTGCTCCCTATCTTGAATTTGGAGCTTGGGAAATTGTATTGCTAATTGAATTATGGTGTTAAGTGGCACTGCACAGTGCCTATGGCAAGATCTTCATTTTTTCTACAGAGAAAAAATATGAGGTGCAAAGTTTTGGAAGTCATTAGGGTAGGGTTATTGTTCTGAAGAGCTCTCCTTGGAAATGAAGAACTCCTTCTCCCTCCTCTCTCCCTGCAAGCACTTGCATGCAGACCAGAGTATGGATTTTGTTTGGGGGACAGTGGAAGGACGGATGCTGGACATCATGCCTGAGCACTCCAGGAATGTGGAGCTGGTAGAGGGGCATCAGTCAAGGAATGTCTCCAGTTCATTGCAGAGTTTGCCTTGCAGATAACCTACAGGAACAAGTAGCTTCCTCTAGCAGCAAGGGCTAGGTGTGAATGCTAGTCCTCAATCTTTGATGCAAATGAAAGGTCAATGTGAAGTGCCTTCAGCTGGTACTGCGGACTGAAAGTGTGTCTATATACACTGTACTGTGAACCCAAGGCCTGACTTTGTTGAGTATGGCCCAGCCACAGTAAAGACCTGCTGGAATATGCCCTCCTAAATGACTTCCAGACTGCAGGAAGTGTATGTCTAGCCAGGTAACAGAGGAGCTTCAGCAAGCCCCATCTTCTCTAACAACGTGCTACTATAAGACTAAAAAATTGTATAGTGTTTCCTACAGAGTGAGATGAGCCAAAATCTGTTTTTAGTTACGTTGGAGTAAATCCAAGGTAATACCATTGCCTATTCTAAAATTACTCAGAAGGGTATTAGCCCTGGACCAAAATTAAGGCTGAAACACTTGAGTATTCCCAATAGTACCTAGCAGTAGAGCTTGTTCCCACTCTCCTTCATGGGATATCTTGTCTTAGTATTAGTTCAGCCAGCCTTGAATGCATCAGTTCTTGCACGGCTTATAAAGTATGCTCATGTTTCACTTAGTACTGGAAGAGTCAATGGAATAGCCATGAATATATGCCCTGCTCCAGGACTGAATCCCTTCTGAATGTGACTAACCTTGAAAAACATGGAACTTCCCTGTGTTTTTAGACAATAAATCTGTCAGGATGCATATTTCTACAACCTTCTTTTTCAGTTTATGGCATATGGTTTGAATATGAAAGGATTATTTGTTCAGTCTTCTTTTTTCCCGTCTGGAATGATGTGCTATTTATTTATTTGAGTGAAAAATAATTTTCCCATTCCTGATATTGTATTGATATTATGATTGCGGTCATCATGAAGGGCGTTCTTGAAATGTTTTTCTTTCCTCCTGACAGTTTTTCCTTGATACTTCTAGCACAAATACTACTTGTTAGTTGAGTGAATTCTCTCATTTCTATCTTCTTTTGTATTAGGTTAGATGAGGGAGAAGGAATTGAAAAGCAGAAATGGAGCAAAGTTCAGCCAATAAAAATAAATAAATAAATAAATAAATAAATAAAAGCAACAACAACAACAAATGTTATAGCAGCATTGTTGGGCTACCAGGACTGTAAAAAGAATTGTGACCTTAACATGTATGTGTTGGGAAAGATACAGTTCTCGCAGATGAGGCCAGCTCTTCCCCTTCCTTCTGTTTGTTCATGCTTTAATAGATTTGAATTGGAAGGGTAACATTCCTCCTCTAAATTTGGATATTATAGGCCATATGAAGGAGAAAGGGCATAGCTTGTTTCTAATAAATTACTTTTAAGGCCATATCTTGATTTTGCTTTCAGTTCCAGAATAAATCCGATATTACTGTTTTCACTCGGCTGCAAGTAAGTCTGTACCTGGGAATTAAAATCAGAGTAAGGTCCTATATTTCGTTTTTAAAATAAAACTGAGCAATACTAGAATATCTAGAATATGCTAGAATGTGCAAGACTTTATTTCATGCTCTGAAACTGAAGGTTCAGAGACAATCAGAAAAAAAATTGTGTTTGGTTTGCTTTATGATAGCATTTGTCTTTGCCCCATATCTAATGAACATCATTTACAGCTTCATTTGTTCATAAAATATCTGTAAAAAGAATTTGCTATAAAAATTAATACACTGGCTTCCCATCTTGCCTTTCCTGACATTCAAAAAACCCAAAATCAAATTCAAACAAAAAAAGTCTATGATTGATAGATTATTTTAATAATTTTTTTAGCTATTGACTGTAGTGCATATGGCCAAAGGAAGCCTGAAGATATTCTGAACCAGGAAAATGGTGAAGTCATGCACCACGTACAAGGCCCCAGAAAACGAGGCAGGTAGGATCTCATTAATATTTTGGCCTTTGAGGGCATTCAGGATTTTCTTGTGCAGCTCTCTGATGGATTTAAGTATATGACGCAGTTTAGCCAAGCATCTATGTTCAGGACAAAAAATCAGCTCAGCTTGTATCTGCTTTCTGTGTTGCTGAAGAGATACTCTTTAAGCGTATTTTGATATCAATCTTGTATTTCAGTGGGAAGGCTAGGTCATCTCCTGTGCGTAATATGACTTTGACAATAATAGATGAAACTGAAACAGGGAAGTAAATATTTTCAGAAGTGCCAGATCTGGAGCCAGCAGGGAGCATCTGTTGAGGTGAATTGGATGAATGAGCACACACAAAAAAACCTAAACAAACTAACAGTAGTAGGAAGCTGCAGGCTGAGAGCTTGCTTAGTTTCTTGAGAGGCAATACGAAAGATAGAATCATAGAATCATAGAATGCTTAGGGTTGGAAGGGACCTCTAGAGATCATCTAGTCCAACCCCCCTGCATACGCAGGGACACCTAGAGCACGTGGCACAGGACTGCATCCAAGCGGGTTTTGAAGATCTCCAGAGAAGGAGACTCTACAACCTCTCCTGGGCAGCCTGTTCCAGTGCTCTGTCACCCTCACTGTTAAGAAATTTTTCCTTAAGTTCCTATGGAATTTTTGATGTTTCAGTTTCCGGCCATTTCCTCTAGTCCTATCAGTGGCCACCACTGAAAAGAGACCATCCCCGTCCTCTGCACTCCCTCCCTTGAGGTATTTGCTTAACGCATGTACTAGGTGCTTGTGCATGTTTTGCTCAAAGAGTATTATGAAGAGTATTGAGAAGAAAAAATACGTTCACACTTCCTAAAATGCTAGGAACGCCATCATATATCTGTTGATTGTCTGGGCAGTAGGCAAAATTAAAAGGCTTTAGGAACTTTTTCAATCATCTTCTGTATGTGCAAAAAAAACCTGACTGACTTTCTACATTTAAATAAATGTGCCAGATTTTGTGGTCTCTTTATAAATATTATTCAAGTCAAATTCTAGTTATGCATCTCAAAACATAGCACTCAATTAAGATTCCTTCTCCGTGAGGGGAAGAACACTCTGTACACCTTCTATTGGGTTTGCATGAGAGGAATTCAGAGTAAAATCCAGCCCATGTTTTGGGTACCCATTTTGCTTATTTTTCCTGCATTCTGGCCAGGTATCTCATAGTTAATGCAATCTTGGTAACAAAAGATCTTGCTTCATCTCCTTGCTGTCAAATGTTGGTGCATACTGGGATCTGAATATTGCCAGATTTACTATGAACCACTAATGGATTTTTAGAACAGCAAAATGAGAATTGGCAAGGGTTCCCCCGTGTGTCCAACAACGATTGCCAACTCTTGAAACGTAATGAAAATCCACTGTAGTGCCTAGGAACAGAGATCTGTGTTATATCCTTGCTGCCAGGTCAGAGATTTTGTGAGTCCCAGGGCACAGAGCCTGATATATTGGGAAATGCAGCCCAAGGGAAATGTAGCAGCACAAGAGTCTTCATGCTCACAAAGCAGAGGCAAAAATTAAAAATCAGTGTTTGAGGATTTGCTTTTATCACTGAATTTCTCATGTAAGCAGAAAATCCAGAAACATATGCTAGCGATGTCAAGGCTGCTGCTTCCTCTAGCCTTACGCAGAATAAATGAGTAGTAGTATAACTGCAGTTTGGGGCCTGAGCAACAGAGTAATTCACATTAATACCATGTTGGGGAGTGTGACTAGAGTCCCCCTGCTTCTTTTCCTTTTGCAGATAATGAATTTCCTGCTCTAAATGGAGTAGAAGGAAAAAATGCAAACATCCTCTCTCATCTTGTGTAGTTGGTGTGAGGTCAGAACGTCAGTGCTGAGGCCTGTTTAGATAGCAAGCTCAAACCTCTTGTCATTGCAAAAAATGCTCAGGGTACATTAACATTATCACTGCAGATTTTGGTGTCATTAGAAAATCTCTAAAAAAAATATTTAACCAGTTCTGGCCATATAGAGGGCCAAAAATGCTTAACCTAGGATGTTTTCCGTTGCCCATATTCTGGACTAGAGTTATACTTCCTTTACTTGCGTGTTTGCTCCTTGTGACTGTGTCCCACATCCAGGGTAATATAAAATTCAGTAGATAAAAATGCAGTTGCTAAATAAAATATGTAGATTTTTTTATTGGCATATTCACAGTAAAAATAAAATAAGAAAAAAAAATCTCTGACTGTCTTGTGAATGGGAATTTGTCACAATTTATGTCAGAACAAAAACCTACATAGCATGATGGTGAATATCTTAAAATTTGCATAAAACTGCATAGATCTTTTACTTTCTTAATATATACTTAAAGAACTATGTTAAAGTTACAGCATGAACACATTATTTTCATTAGTCCTGGACATAACTGTTTTTTTCCTATATTAAAATATTTTTGCAAGGAGAATTATCAGAGTTCTCAGGTCCAAGAGTTACTCTCAGAAAAAAAAAGGTTAATTTTTTGTAATCAGATATATGTGGTTTTGATACTGACCAAAATATTATCTAGACAGTATGCAGTATTTTGCAAATAAACAATGTGGAATTCACCTGACTTACTTAGTTATAGCCATTTAAAAGGCAGGTGTCACATCTAAGCACTGTCTACCATCACTTATGGAAAAGACACACCTCCATCTAAGACTGGTAAATCCAAACAAATATTAGTGGGAACAAAACAAACGAAAACAGAAGTTCTGTAATGCAGGGCATACCTCTTTATTTAGTAAGTAAAATTGTGATTTTGGACAATAAATGGAATGTAATTATCAGGAGGCTGTTGCTGGAAGGATGAGCAGGGCCTGCCTGCCAGCACCAGCAGGATGGTTATCTTCCTTTAAGGGAAAACTTGTTACAGGTGAGACACTGTAGAGGACAATATTTAAGAATCAATTAAAATAGAAATCATATTGCAGTCATATGCTTAACATGCACATAAACAAAAACTAGAGTCCACCATACCCTGGCAGTGGTTACATGTGAAACCCATCCTGCCTCTGGGTACTTTACTCAAGGCTGTGTGGAGATACTGCTGTATGCTCAGGTTTTAGAGTTTGAAACCGTCCTTTGAAGAAAAGAAATTTCTAACTACCTTTTACAGTACTAATTACTCTTTTTCAGTGTAACTTAAAAGTCACATGTTTATTTTTACAAAGAAAAACAAGGATAAAAAATGCGTTCCCTCCCCATCCCTTGTGACCGTTAAACTTATGAAGGGATAAGAGGAAATATTAAAGGAAAACTACTGTCCCAATATTTCCTGTGTGTTATTGGCAACTAAATGAGGAGAATGGGAATAACCTGCAAAGGGAAACCCACTGACAAGTGGTTTGCATGGTCTGACACTCTGCTCTGTCAATGGAGGTGACTGTTTCTCAGCAAGAATGAACACATACAAAATTTTCCATTCATGCTCCTTGGTTTCTTAAAATTGTTGAAGCTGGAGCTACAGCGAGATGTCACAGTCACTGATGGCAAGCTCTGTGTTTAGGCTGAAGATAATTTTTTTCCCCTCACTCTGGTCCATGACACAAAAGTGCAGTATCAAGTATAAGGCTCTAAATTTTCAGACTTGTGTAAAATCAGTCTACATGCAGCCAAGAATCATCATACTATCTGCAGCATGAATGCACCAGCCACTTCTGCTATTCATTATTGAACAGTTTTGCAGACAGTGTAGTCATCACTGACAGTTTAATAAAAAAAAAATATATAGCAAGCATAAAACTCAAGTTGTTTTACAATGAAATATCATTTGCTTACAGGGAAAATTATCTTATCAAATTCATAAGCAACTTCAGAGTCCATCAAAATAAATCTTCCTCAGACACAGACCAAGAAGAAGCAGTCCAGGAAGAAAACCTTCCCAAAAAAAGCCTGTGAAAACAAAGGTCCCTAATGCTGCCTGAAATATAATGAATGCTAATAGGTATCTGCTAAAATAACCTTCTAGACATCATAAAATAAGCTTGACAAGACATCATCTTGTCAGTCACATCAATGATCAGTGCAAACAGTGAACACAGTTTATTTAATGGACAATTATGCAGTATTTTCTTGAGCTAGCCCAGGAGGAGCTGATCATTTGTGGATTTCCACTTGGTTTTCATCACCTACATACTACTCCACGTTATCATGAATATCGGTGTTTTAATGGCTAAAAAGATTTATTTGTTATACAGAAGACTATATAATTTTCTAGACACTTACTGTCTACATTTTGAACAGATGTTCTCAGTGAATTTTATTTTGATTTGTATATTGGGACTTTGGAGAGGTTGTTCCTCAGATATCCAGATTAATTCCTATTACTGAATAAGAGTCTACAATGAACACTGCTACTTTGTGGATTGTAAGATATTATAAGGTCAGATATATGAGTGGAAAAATATTGTTTCACTCCTGTCCTTGCATTTTAAGTAATTTCTTTGTCTCAAAGAGATCCCACTGTCTTCTCCATTGTCCTCCAGGTCACAGACTGCTTCCGAGTCTGCCATTTCTGTCTGCAGGAAGTCCTCTAGAGCACTGCCGTGTTCTCTTGATGCTTCACAAAATGCGTGTTCCTCACACCAGGAAAGGCAATGGGCTGCAGCAGCAGCTGCAGATGAAAATCTCAGGTTTTCTTTTCCTTTCCTCCTGTGCAAGGATGTTAGATTTCACTTTGTTTTTCAAAGTTCTGGAATTAATGATGAGTTTCCTTCCCAGCCTTCTGCTACTTGTATGTATGTAGAGACTCTAGGTGTGAACCTATCCTGAAACCTTCAGACACTGGCAATGTCAGGCTTGACTGCAGTTTAAACTAATTTCAATTGATGTTTCACTGTACAATAAATATATCATCAGAGAGAATAACTCTATTAACTTTGAAAACAGCCTAAAAATACACAGCAGCCAAGCTGCTGTGCTATTAATTTAAATACGAATCACTACATATGGACAAAAATAGCATGGCAGTTAGTTCATTTACTGTATATCTAGGCTACATAAAAGTCAGCAGACAAGAACACTATTTGTATGCAGAGACTCTTGAGTAAAAGGGACGTGTTAGTCAACTTGTTCCTTAGTTACCATGGTATTCAAACAGCCTTTTCTTAGACTGTGTCCTAGTCATTGTAAAATATTTTGATTTCGTTTATAGTATGTGTAGTCACACAAATGCTGCTGATGTCATTTGTAATTCTCTCGTTACAGTGAGTGAATAACACTCTCACATTCAACACGGAAGAGGAAGAACTATTAGTTTTTCTAAATTATTAGGTTGTTATCAAGGTGCAATAAAGAAATAAGAAAATTGAATAAGAAAATTAAAAAGGGAATCTGGTAAGACTCTGACTGAAAGTTAAGCTGGAAAAAAGCAAGCTATCTACCTCTGGATTTTGTTCCAAAAGTGAAATACCCTGGGTTAGCTGCTGCCTTGACAGTTGTGCACATCTGTCACATTAGTGACAACCCTCAGGCACTTAAAGAAATGAATAAGTAAGGTATCATAAATCTGCTGCCACCCGCATAATTATGCTGGTTTAGTAATGCATCACTGCATAAAACAATAGACTGAGAAAGCATTTGTCTGGAGCAGATGCATCGGAGTGCTGGAATGCTGTCATCCACCTTAAAACGACCCTCATCCCGTCAGGTCCTCTTGGCCCTGATTCACTCTGAAATCAGTGAAAAAACTCTGAGTATTTCTCACAACCTCCAAATAATGCAGAGCTCTTGGTAGATGAAAGACAGGACCCAGCCTATTTTTCTTACACATGAGTATTCTGAGCTTGAAATAATATTTTGATGTCTTGACTGAAAGAAAAAAAAAAAAGCAAAAATCCCAAGATCCAGTTTGTCAGTTCTAATTCTCATTGCATTACTACAATTAAATTAAGCCTGGAAATAAGAAGGTGTGATGATTGTTAATTAATTCACAAGAATCAGAATCATCACAGGCATCAGATTAATCACTCTTAATGCTTCCTTAGCCATGCAAAAGTTTCTGCTGGGCATTTATTTTAACCTTTTGCAAAACTCCTTTGGTATAACTGGGCTTTAAAAAGAAATTTAAACATTAATCCCAATTTCAAATCATAGATATTTCTTTTTATTTGAGGTTACTGGAGGAGTGAGGAATCTGTGTTGTGTAGAAGATAATCTGAAAAAGTTCTGTATAATACATATTTGTCCCCTCCATTCCTGCGCCCCTCCAAATATTTCCAAGGAAAATTACTTTCCACTGTTGCAAAAGACCAATATCTTCTGGCATGACGATAATGAAGGATATATCTTAGAGATAGCATCTCTGAAGGCTGTCAAACCTTGTAAGGACAGGAAACCCAATGACTAGATGTCTAGAAACATAATTTGTTTGACTGATTTTGAAGAATTAAATGATGTGTGATCAGATACGAACAAAAACTTAATTTGTGAGGTGCAGCCTTGACAATGTGGGGCTTTTCTGCACACTTAGTTCCAGATGCAGTTAGTCCAGGAGATAAAACTGAGAAATTGAAGTCTATTTTCCAAGTCATAAATGGACAGAGAGTTGGGACCTGAGCCAAATCTTAGTGAAGTCAGTGGGCATCTCTCCACTGATTCCTGTGGGCTTTAAACAGGGGTTTTTCTTCCAAGTACAACAACCTACTAGCAAGCAAAGCTGAGTGAAAGTATCACAATTTGTCAGGTGTGGATATGTGCATGTGAGTGTGTGGACATATGTATATAGGTTACATATGAATGTGGAAAAAAAAATTCTCATAAGCAAACTACTTTCCTTACATGACTCTGCCCTGTCCCAGCTAATTTTTGACTGGAAGCACTATAAATATAGCAGGATGAACATTTATACTGTTCAGATGAGGATTTCTTCTAGGATCAGTGCAAGAGTGAGAGAGGCATGAAAGATGTCTTGGTATCCTCATGTATATGCCACTGAGCTTTCCATGCCTTGATATTTTTTGCCTTTTTTTACAGTTTACTTGGCTTCACCCATACTGACCTTCAACTTGCTCGCCCCCTCTCAATGACCTCTATCTTCCTATCCTTTTTCACTAATGGACCCAAATCCTCCCTGTCCGGAAAATCTTGCTTTATTCTGAATAAACTGCCCCTTTCTCTCCAAGGCATTTCTTAATGACTTGGAAGGAGATTTTTTTATAAAAGCAAAAAGCTGAAAAAAAAAATCCCTAGGGGAATCTGCTGTTAATTCTCAATGAATTCCCATTGAGGCTCTCCATCTATCCCCATCTATCCCTTTTTGGCTCCTTTCAGAAATTCTAGTCTCAGTCCTAGAGGGACGTGTTATAACTGTTACTGTGTTGGCTTTCTAGTACTTTTAAAACAGAATGTAATAGTCACTAACAAATGGTCTTCGATAAGAATAATATCATCCCATCATATCAATATAAAACAAAAGCAATTCTGTAGTAGCACCTCACTGTGTTCTCGCTGTACCTGCAATGGGAGATCTTTGCAAAAGCAGACTTAGCTTCTACTCAGCACATCTAATCCTTTCATTGCCAGACTCCATTGATCTCCTCTAGTCAGATTCATTTGTGATCAACATTTTCATGCCACTTTGCAAGCGGTCAGCTTGAGGGGTCTGGGTAACTGAAACTTACTACACCTTAAACAGAGAAGAAGTGCTATCCACACAGGGGACATATGAGGAGAGCAGATCCCCAGATCCGCTGCTATAAAAACGATGCTAATCCCTTTGTGCTTGTCTTCCTGAGAACATGACTGGCTAGCTGATGACTATAGCAGTGGTTTTACAGAGATAAGTTCTGAGTTATAACTTGGAAGGAGAAGATTTGTATCAGGTTGAGTTTTGTTTGTAGGAAATAAAGTATTGCTTCCAACTGGTATCTTCTAATTCACCGTGAAACCCTCAAAATCCAGCCTAAAATCCAGCAACCTCCTGACAATGATGATGACTGCTGAGTTGTAGAGCTATAGGCTGCTTGCATATTGATCTGATGGTAGTGGTCCATCCAGTTCTTCTGATCTGGAGGTCACTTGTAAGTACAAGATTTACTGGGTGTGGCTACATTGCAGGCTGCTTCTCAATATGACAAATAAGCCTTCATTAGGGGGTTAAATATCAAAGTTAATTCGATCAAGGCCACTGCAGTGCTACTGAGTAGTCAGCAACACCCCTGCTCAAAACCCTCATGGAAAACTTAAGGGCAAAATTTCACTATTCTCTTGGATTCATGGATTTGGAGTGGTTTCTTGACGGTGGGAGTAAGAGGTAGGGTTGGACTGTCCCTAGGATCATGTCACTGCTCCTAAATTTTGGGTTTTGTTTGTTCTTTAAATGCACTTCAGGGGAATGGGTCTTTCTTGCCAAACTATCTGAGAGAAACCTGGACCCACCTAAAGCCAGTGGGAGTTTCGCCAATGAATTTATTGAGACCAGTGTCATACTTTGAGGACTGTAACTGTCTCAAAATCCTCTTGGATCTGTTCTTATTACATTTGATCAGACAGTTCCTCAGTTCCTGATAGAGAAAAATGAAGGAGCTAAAGCACTTATCCTTCCTGGATCTTCTCCAGTACCAATCTTGTTTTAGCTTCCAAGAAAAGCATAAAATAATAATAAAAAAGAACACTCTTCTCATCTTCTGGACAGCCTCTCAGCCATCTGTCTGTAAAAGTACTATGTAGAAGCTTAAAATGTGACTTTTTTTTTTCTTTTTCTTTTTCCCCCCACAGGTAGCTTAGCTTATGAGCTCAAAAGTAATTTTCCCTTGTTGAGAGCAGCCACAATATGGAGACTTTCCACAGTGACTCCTCTGATTTTGGGGGGAGACTTTTGTTCTACTGAAGCTGAAGGAAATATTCAGCACTCTCTTACTTCAGTCATGTAGGTGCCTCAGTCATGATACCGACTATGAATGTACAGAAGTTAGGCACCAACCTCTTAATTGCTTGTGTTCGAGGAGGGGGTGTCAAATTTACTTCTGTGCAGACAACCTAAGCAAAAAACAAATCTTTGTCTTCTGTCAGTTACATTAAATATAGATTGTGATCAGTAAACCATAAACTGTTGAAAAAAGTCAGGACAGAGAATCAACCAAAAGTGTGAATTAAACTATTCAAATTCCTTTTATCAGCTAAATTGGTTTGGACACTCTTGTGAGAACTAACTCTTTGTGTGTGTTTTTTTTTTTTTTTTTAGTTCTTTTGGATAAGCTGCAAATAGCCTGAGAAAAGGCTTTCTCATAGTATTTTGGCTATTCCCATTCTAGTCCCAAGAGGCACTGGGCAGTGTAAAAACAAATATATAAAATAAATTTTAAAATTGGCTAAAAGCTCAAAATTGAGAGATACATGATGAGAGGGTTGAGAAGAGGGGAGAAAGTGGAAGATGAGGTAATTATTTGATCTGAGAGGGCTGCCCTTTGCCTCATATAGGAAACAAAGATAGTGGTTGACAAGACCATAAAAACGTAAGGACAGCCCTGCTTAGACCAGAGGCTTGTCCAGCCTGGTATCTGAGCAGCAGCAGATGCCAAGTAAAAGGACGAGAAGAGGACAAGGATATATTTGTGCTTCCCTGGGATCTGTTCTCAGTGGCTTGTATTTTATGACTTTCTTGAGCCACAGACATCATCCCTGCATCAAGCTGTTTTGGAGACAGGCTGTGCAGGCCCTTTTCATGAAGGTGCAGGGAGACTGTGGGTGCTCTCATGTTCCTTCTACCTGCAATTTGGATGACACCTACCAACAGCTTTGCTATAGGATAAGCTGTATATGAAAAACGTATGAATGACTTCAATTGCTTTAAGCTGGTCTTTCCACCTAGAGCAAAGTACAAAGCTCTAATATCTTATTAGTGAAGAGTACCAAGCAGAAGCTTGGGTGATCTACGTGCTGGTATAGAGTATAGAAAACAAAAGCACTGGAAGGAACGTGTGAAGGATGGATGGAAAAGCCTACAATTTACAGCTACTGTCAAAAACAGCTCATTTCTCTGGGCTTTGTGAGCAGTGGTGAGACCAATGGCAGCAGGGAGCTGACTCCAGGAAAGAGGTGTCAACACAGAAAAACACAGCGGCTACAACAAGGAAAAAGAATTATCTCTCAGGAAAGTGTTTAGTCAGGCTCACATTTGTGTGCATCTCTCCCACCAAGTGAAAAAGGCAGCCTGGTGTTAACCACACACCCCGGTGTCACCGTGAGCATCCTCCATCTGTTCAGTCAAGGCTGAGCTTCGTGAGGCAGAGAAGAAGGGTAGAAGTATCAAGATTGCTTAATCTTCCAATTCTTTTATTTTCCAAGTGTTTATTACTGTGTAATACATACCCAAATTGTAAAGGACTTTATTATTACTAAAATAGAAATCACAAAAAGTCCTGCCATTAAAAAAGAGGCAACATTTAAGTCACTAGTGTTAAAAGTGTAGTTTCTACCCTGAAGTCACAAGCAATCCCTTCTACAGAATGACACAGCACAGCAATCCCTTTGCTGCTGTAAGCAGGAACATGGTTGAAGACTAAACAGCCATAAGAGGTGCTGCTTCTGCCCTTGCACAGCTCGCTCAAGAAGGCAGGAGACTGAATGAACCCCACGGAACTTATAAAATGCTGCTCAGCAACACAGCAGGGTGTAGGGATCCTCCCAGATAAATCCTCTCCTTCCTTTTTTATGCTCAGCAGCTGGCCAGCAGGGATTATTAACTTCATTAATATCTCATGTTTAGTTCGAGCTTATAAATAGAGCTGCAATTATGCATGTATGTGGTCTCTGCAACTAAGTGTTCTTATCGCTGTTTCGCTCTGCCTTTCTTCTCCATTCCCTCTGTTTTATTTGCTTTTTATGTCTGAATTTAAACTCTAAGCAATACAGGTCAGAAAGATTTGTTTGTACAGTTAGCATGATAAGATGATTTTGTTCTAACTAGAGCCATTGTAATACACATTTAATACAGATAATAAACACTATTTATGGATATATATAAATGGTTACCAGTTGTACATTAAAGCACTTAGCACTTATGATACTGTATGATTACTGCTGCTTCTTCATGAATAAGAACTAATCTGTATTTGGATTTCCCTTGCTTTGTGTGTTGGGGGGGACGCTAATGATATAAATAAAATAAATGGCCAGAAATTATTTTTATTATTATTATTTTTATTTCTTGGATATGAAAAAAGAAAATAAACTAAATGTTTTCAGCTCTGTTTCCCTCATCAGGGAAATAATGAAAAAATGCCTGTGACTTTGGTATTCTTTATAAAGTGGATAGTGGGTCATCTCACTTTGCTTGTGCCCTTTATTTGTCTGATCTTCTCAGAAAAAAAAGATATTCACATTTCCCACTATATTATAAGGTCTTGTTATTTGTTGCTGTCCTGCTCCATATAAAATATAAAATAATAATTTTGTCACTGAAAGAACAACTTTATAATATTTTTTTTCAAATGAGCAAACCCCACTTCAATAGCTTAATTATTTTGTGATTAGTTTTTAATACTTAGTGGCAGAATGTCAACAGGGCAGGAAAATGCTTGGAAAGTGGATGGAGCTCTCTTAAGCAGAGAGAGGAATTTGATCTGTGCATTCCATTTCCTGGATGAAAGCCCTAACTGTGCTATCAAAGGGTAGAGCCTCTTCCCGCATTTCATAAGTCTAACTGCCTTCCCCTTCTTCTCACTGTTTTGGAAAAGTTAGCTCCAAACTGAGTACAAGGTAAGTCGTTAATAATATTTTACAGTGATTCATATATATTTGAGAAGTAATACTTTTCATTAATAACAACTTTTCCATGAATTGAATCTACATGAACAAGTGATTTGGGGATCAAAAGCATACTTTGTTGCAAATAAGTGACTCAAGTGGAAAAGAATCATCCAGTGCAAACATAAAGTACAGAAGAACTTAATTCTCTCTTAGCTACCAAGTTTTCAAACTGTTGTTGGACTCCATCATTTCATACTGCAGATCAAGCATGATGACAATGTTGCAGAAACGTTGCTAAACAAATATTTTGATGTCACGAATTTAAGATGGGAAAAGTTTTATACAAGACAGTAAGGTTTAACTGCATCTATTTTCTTTATAGAATCATTATTCTATAAACCCTGAGATTTTGCAGAAGGTCTCTGATATATCCCATATAAATATTTCAGAGAGTCAGAACATGTTGTTATTTTTCCCTTTATAAAATGGCAACCAGGATGCAGAATTCGACTAATGAGGCCAGAGCCAAAAATCTCTTGCAAGCAGTAACCCAACACTTCCTATTTTTAAGAGGGCCTGAAATTGTGACATGGAGTGTTTGATATTACCTCAGGGTGTATTAAGGGTGTATTCCTGCACCCGTTCTTTTGAAATCAGACAGAGCACGTGAGCAGAATTTTAGGCCAGCTTGCAGATGTCTTTATATAAGCTTACATTTCTTAGAAAAATAAACAAAAAAAAAAAAAAAGAAAGAAAGAAAGGAAAAGACATCATCTGTGTCTGTACAAATAGCTTGCTTCATTGCTGAGCTCCAGAAAGTGATTTAAAATGATTTGTATTCTTTCACAGAAGTCATCAGCTCCCTTAAAACTTGAGTCCACCACTTGAGCTTTGCTTTCTGCTATTACCAGACCAAAGATGAAGGATGAAGCTCTTCTTTGCCCCATGACATAAGAAGGAGGCAGGATGCTGGCTTCACAGGACGCGTCCACTTCTCACTGACACGAGATATACACGGCCCTGCTCACTGCCTCCTCCTCCTCCATCCCTCGTTACACTAGTTCCAGGGCTCAGGGCTTCAACAAGCTGTGAAAGTGTTTGGAAGTGGTCCTGGAAGGGCTGGGCTGTTGAAGAAGTGCTGTTCCATGATGCTCAGAAATAGCACAGTTTCTTATCGTATCTGTGTTCTGCTGAAATGCTGCAGACGCATTTCTTCCTTCTGTACATATCTGCACAAATTCAATCTACTCAAATAATCAGAAATATCCATTAGGCATGCATATGTCCTTTGGATTAATGTGGAGGTGGAAAGGGAGAGGGAGGTGGATTGCTAACGCTAGAAGAATACCGGCAATCTTACAGTGATAAGTAATAATTGACTTTTCAGTAAGTCAGACATCTAATTCCATGGTTTTGTAGATTTAAGTGTAGCTTAAATAGCATTTTTACTTTCTCAAAGTAAAATTAACAAGTAATTTTTAGGAATTAGCACAATAATCATTAAGGAAAAGTTTAATGGAGTTTAATTAGCATAAAAATGGGAGGCAAGGTTATATGAACTAAATAGGTTTATGAAAGAAAATGTAAAATATAGAATCTGAAGAGAATGAGATCATCATATATAATTTTAAGTAACACTACAAATTTCAGTAGATAATTATATCTCTAAAGTACAGTTCTCTGGGAATTTTTAAATATATTTAGAAATATTATTACTGTCACTTCATAAAGGATAGAAGTGTTCAGAATGGAATTTTTAATGACTAAAAATGTTGTGTGCATGGCAACTTCTCTGAGTTCAGTGGCACAGCACAGATCTAGTGACTACTGTTTGAAACCCTAAAGCATAAACTAGAGATTTAACCAAGAGAGAGGGAAAACAAAGAAGAGCTTTCTGTGCAAGACCCTTGGAACAATGACAACAAGAACAACAAGAAAAAAGCAAAGATTGCTTTCTGGAGGACTTCAGGGGTGTTAGTTTTCCAGATTCAAGAGAAAAAACCTTATCTGCCCTTTTCTAAAGTTTCCATCAAACTTGGGTTCACCATTGCCGTCTTCAGGAAGTGTTGAGCACATTCAATCATTTATAGAACATATTTATGCATGACTATAAGGCTCTTAAAATCTAGGCTGTGATTTTTTGTGTATTTTATTCTTCCTCAAGAAGATACTCACTCTTTCTTCACTCTGTAACTTGCCAATTTCAAATGAAACAGGAGTACACAGAAAGAGATTAACTGAATATTGCTTTATAGCAATAAAAGGAAACAGTTCCAGTATCTTGTGTGATACACATCTGCAATTACTATTTAGTAAAGAGTGCAAATATATAGCAAATGAACTGATTTGCTTGTTAAAAGCCCATCAAAGTCATGATGATATGACAAAATGGCTCTAATGGACTCTTACCTCTATAACTGTTCTGACAGATATTAATATAGACAGAATTGTATTTTCCATCTCAGATTGCTTCTGAGCTTGCTTACAACAATTTTATTTTAAAACTTTGAAGAGCCTTCATTAGAAGAAAAATGTTTGGGACATGATACAAAACTAATGCATTATTAGCAAAACCTGAAATCTTGAATCTGTGGGAAGAGCATGCAGAAATCCACACTGAACACTTTGGTGTTGTTAACAAGATATCTACCTGTGGGACAGCTATCTACTGGTGTTATTTCACCTGTTTCACAGCTTGAAATGACACCACAAGTTAGCTAAAATAATGTCTTGGTCATAAAGTCAAGCTCTCAAAGGATAAGAAACACAGCAAGAGAGATTGCAATTGCCATGTGCCTAGGTGCTATGGTGAGATCCAGGAGATCTAGACCTCACACACTGTTGTAATGACTGAACTCTGGTTCTTGCTGGACTAATGTGCAACCACACCTGAGGAGGCTCATCCCGTGGTGAGGTGGCTGCTAAGGGCAGTAGTTCCCCTTTTTTGACACCACTGACAGTGCGCTGGATACGCGAGGCAAAAGGCATTCCCAGATTTGCCTTCTGGCACCTCTGAAGTTATAGTTGTATAGTTTGAATTATTGGATAACAAAGTGTGTGTTTGCAACAACCTGCCAGGTGATGGGACCACTCAAGCAAAGGCTTCTTTGGAGCATTGGAAGTGTGGTTGTTTTGTAGTTTCTTTTCTTGGGATTTTTGTATTTAGTACATTTTCTATCACTACAAGAATGACTCCTACATCTACAACAAACAACTTTTTAGAAGACCTTCCTTTTTGGAATACCTTCCAGCATCACAACTTGACTGGATTTTTCCCAACTTTTCAGAGCTTGATAACATCCAGATCTTGTATTCAAAGACATGAATTTAAAAAATCAGAACACTCAGATGTTTTTGCTCTAACATGTGCTGAGCATGTGCTCTCATCTTCACTGTGTGCAGAGATCCAGCAGAACTTGGATTTAGGACTCAGAGAACAAACTGCAGTGACAGTCAAATTTTGTTTGTTTACGTTTTAAGAAGCAACAAAAAAATCCTAAAGCAACAAGAGAGGCTTTTGAGGCACTGATCCATACAGCTACACTCCTAGGATTAGAAAATGTTTCAAAACTAGAGTTCCAGGCAGCTGTGCAGTGCTAATATTAGGTCAGAGTGTCTAAAGAATTAGATAATATTGGTACGGCACCAAAGAGAAAGAGTGAGATGAAAAATGAGGGAGCTTGTTTATGCTCTTTATAACAAGTTCATCTGTGCAGCGTGGTATGTAGGGTTGTGCCTGCGTGGCCTGGCTGCACAGCTGGGCATGGCAGGAGCAGGCACGTGCCCCAGCCGGGATGCAGGGACATCCAAGGGCTAGTGCTCCACTCACACAGGGAGCTGTGTGCACAGGGCAGGGAGCATGCTTAAAGCACAGCTGTTCCAAGGACTACCACTTCAGAGCAGCAAAAACCCCATCCCTCAACGTTAATATTAACCCCATCCCTCTTTTTGCCCATAGTTCTTAAAAGCAGGGATTTGTGCAGTGCCCAACAGTGTGGAGACCAAGGTGAGGGTCCTCACTGGGACCACTACATGCTGTAGTGGTACCCGTAACAAAACGACGTGCTATAAAGCTCTGCCGAGTCTTTCTGCAAATGTTTGGCAACATTTGCAAATCACTAATAACATGTCCTAAATATTTAGGGCTTCCATGTGTTTTAAGGTCAGAGCAGATGAAACACTGTAGTACAAATACAAAAGGAGTTTGTGAAGGTCAACAGTTTTGAAAATCAGGTTGGTTTTATTTAAATGATTACACAGGAAACAAGCTCTTCTTGTCCTGTCTTTCTTCCCTGTAGTTTTGTGAGCACAGCCTAGAATAGCCAATAGGCTAGATTGAACATATTTTTAATTCTACCTCGTGCTAAGTCCGTATTCAGGGCTATTGAGGTGTGCACTCTTAACACAGGAATAACCTGGGGAGCAGTCTAACCTGGCATGCCAAATCTCTTTAAAATTTGGTTGGACAGTAAGACAGACTTTTACAGATGAGTCGTATCATGCTTACTGCTGTTGTTATCTCACATCTGGAGCTGGTTCCCTCCTCTGCTACTTCCCCTCTGTCCCTGCAAGTGCCCTAATTAGCAGCTATCGGAGAGACCAGGGCCTGGGAATTTCTCACCCCACCAGTGAAGCTCTGGGACCTTGTGGAAAGTCAGGCCTCATGGGGTAAGAATCAGTGAGGGACCAAGTGTGGGAAGGTGAGTTTTCCACAGGGACTTCTGGCCAGTGGGAAGGTGAACGCTGCCCCAGGGATGTGTCCCAGATGGAAAGTGTTTAAGTAAAATGCAGCACATGGAGTTGGCCTTTGTAGACGAGTGCCTCAGTCAGTGGGTTGGCCTTCATCTGTGATTTGACATCACTCTCCCACCTTATTTCTGATCCACTGATTCTTTAACGACTTTATATGGCTTGGAAAGCAGATTAAGTTCCTCCTGAAAGGAGAACTGAATGTGGGTGTTTGCTTGAGCTTGTGCCCTGGCTGCTAAACTTCTGGATAGATGTGGGAGCTTCACCTGTAATTTAAGAGCAAGAAGCAGCCAAATTGGATCTTTCAAGACCTCTTAGACCAAAATGGGGGCAACAGATAAAGAAATTTCTGAATCTGGTATGGCCTCTGGGGCAGTATATGAGCCATGCTGCTTAGCTGCATTAAGACCTGGGACATCCCCAGAAGCAAACTGCCATGTGGCAAGGGACTATGAGACAACAACTGAGAATCTGAGAGGTTTTCATCCCTCCAAGGCTGATTAATGGCTGAATGGGAGCTTTGGGGATCACAGCTTTGTCCTCTGCATTCCACCCAACAGCTTTATTATTTTCTTGTAACTTTTATTAGTGTATTGGCTAGTCTTTTATCTCTTTGTGTCTCAGAATTTCATCTGTGAAACCAAGAGGATGGGCCTACTTTCACCATCAGCTGAGCTCTGGAAGAAAAGATATTACAGGTTGTGAGTCATTATTGTTGTCATTGGGACCACATAATTAAATTAAATGCTTAAAATAAAGCTGAAGAGGCATTCTGAGAACAATATAAATCAATTCTCTCACTTAAATGGTGGTAGCCAGAAAAATATTTTTGGTTCATGCCTTTTTTATTTACAGTAGTTCTTTTTATGCAATGCCATATACTGCACACATACAGTTTTACATTCAAGTACAAAGCACCCAAAGTCATGCAACTTTAGTTGCTACATTAAAACTTCATGGAAGTTCCGTGAAATAGGTGGCTGGATGAGAAAAAAGGGAAAACATCTATCAACATCCCCACCGTTGACAAGAATGCAGTATAAGTTCAGGCTTTATGATGCAGAAGAGAATCGATGAAAGACAGAAATGATAGAAATGTTCCAACCATGGGAAAATCTTCGAGGGGAACTTTCCCTGATTAGGCACTGATGAATTTATTCATCAAGATTTTTCTACCATATGAGTTACCTCATATCTGCACTCACATTCTTGCTTAAAGGAAAACACAAATCCTTAACTTTTTTTTTGTCTTAACACGACTTATTTTCTGATTAAGCCTATTTAGATTTTAAAATTCTATGAGCCTATATTTTCCTCTAGAATAAAGGTTCTGTAGTTTGTTTGCTAGTTTGGAAACTAGGGTTGTCTGTTTTAGCAGTACTTTTTTTAAACAATTGAATCAATTACATTAGAAGGTTAAGGAAAATCTCAGCTCTCCCTGTAGGATTTGCTCTGCTAGATAATGTAAGCTAAAATGCAATTTCCTCCCTCTATAGTTGCAAGTTTTAATGAAGTAGTGATTAAAAAAACCTGTACCTTTCTTATCCTAATATGGGAAAACTCTAAAGTCTATCTGTAAAAACTGGCAAAGCAGTGACATATGTTAGATCAGAAATGATATCCAAGACCTAAGGCAGTGAAATTTGAGCTATTTGGAATGGAAAAGATTTTCTGTCATGTTAGATAGAGCCTTTAGGTTTTCTTTGCTTCTTATTATTCTTTACTTAACTCCAGGACCTGTCTAAGCAGTTTTTTTAATATTCAGTATTCCTCACTTTTGAACTGAGGTATTAACAGCTTGTAACAAACATTTCTAGTTTCTCAGAATAATGATCCACCAAAATAAGATGAAAGTTGATATTTATGGCCTTTTTAAAAAAGTTAAAGAGAAAATTGACATACAAACTAAATCCCCAAACCATGCTCTACTCACTCAAATTCCTATTTTTGCAAAATTTTGGCAAATGGCAGAAAACGAATACAGCAGTGGGTCACAAAAGCCTCACAAGCTTAGGAAACAAATACAATTTTTGTCAGATGACCTTCGAGAAAGTGGTCTTCAGATTTATAGTTTGTCCAGATAAACTCCATTTTAAATCCTAATATGGGAGTTTATAGGAGAAGTTCAAAATGAGAACTTTTCTTACTTAAAAGGCTGAGACCCCAGCTGACATATACTTTACTGCCTATAACTGAACAGATGTTTTTCACCACTGTCAGTAAATGAAAAACATTTATGAAGAAATGTCTATGCAAAAGTAGTCTAATAAGACAATTTCAAAGTAACACTCAAGTAAATGGAACTAAGAAAACAATTTTTATTATTATTTCAAGCTCAGCTGGTATGCAACCAAAATCATCTTAATCAAAACTATGATGACAGGGCATTTCAAAAAGCATATGCCTTTTTTTTTAATCTGGTAGTTTCAAATACTTTGTTTTCATATCTTGGTGCATTGTGAGGTGGGAAGTGGTAAAGAACATTCTACAAGCTGGAGTGGGAAAGTGGGGGCTATTTTACAAGCCAAGTTCACTCAAGTGCAGTTTTCCTACTTTTCGTTCCACCTTTTTGAACACTATGTCATATGAGCACACCCAATGTTCAGTCTTTGTGAGGAGCAGGGTTAAATGGACATTCCTAACGCTTACTTGGTTAGGAGAACAGGACACAGCACCTCTTGATGTACCATCCTTGTGCTGCCAAGAGCTAATAAGGAGCATCTCAGCATCCCTTTGAGCTCTATCTGGACTTGGGCAAGCCATGCCGCAGACTGCAACCGACTGCCAATGCAGATTTTGTTTTGGGAGTAGCAAAATATTATGGGACATTACCGATATGTGACGAATCTTTGAGCTTCTGTTGTAAATATTATTTTAAATTTGAAGGATGAAGAGACTCCTGCTCTGTATGAGGTGTACAGTGTATGATTGATTTATGGAATAAGTGGTGCAGAAATGAATTTATTTACGAAGTAAAGCACCAATTTAAATGGACCTTTCTGTGCTTGCTGCTTTGTGAACACAGTGTACTGTAGACTTGGCTAATGTAAACTGCTAGCTGCTGTTTCTGCCCTTTAATACGTGCTTCTCAGGTTGATATGATTGCAGCTTTCCATTTCCTTAAAATTAAGTGGACAAAAAAAAGTGTTTAAACAAACATCTGACTTTGTTAAAATGGCAAATATAAGTTCATAAAACATATGCATGATGCTATCAGTAAGAAATAAATGTTCTCCTTAAAGTAGTAAATAAGGTTTGCTTGTTTACTACATGTCTACTGGTATAAATACACTTATAAAAGGTGCAAGAAAAATCCAAAGCATAAATTAACACTAAGATTAACGTGAAAAAGTAAAGTAAAAGGTAGAATGTTGGTGGCTTATCTGTTGCCTGCCCTCCTCTGGTTCTTTTTTTCATCCACTTCCTGTTTCTTCTTAAACATTATTGGTAGACTTGAGAGGAGGTAAATAAATGGGGTTTATTTGCCTTATTTGTTGATCTCCTAGGGAATCACTGCTAACCCCAAGTCCTCTGCAGCTGCAGGCTATGATGCTGCAGAAGATGCTGGAAAAGGAATGTGTCTTCTTCCTGCTAAGTTCTTTCAGGGTAACCAGAATTGCAAAGCTACATTTGCTTGTAGAAACTGTTGGAACATAAAAAAAAAAAATAAAAAAAAAAAAAATAACACAATCAGGACTTCCTTACTGACGTAGTATCCTGACGTCGACAGTGGTCAACAGCAAATGTCTAGGGAAGAGTGGAAGAACAGGACAACAACAGCTGATCTTTCATGATTGCTTTCCTAGAATCCAGTGATTTGTGTCAAGCACTTCCTGAGCCTGCAGTAACTTCTTTCTATTAAACCCTCTATAGGTTTTTCCTCCATGAATTTACTCAAAGCTTAACCTGTGCAAACTTTTGGCAAGCCCAACATACTCTGGAAATGTTACCTGTGCAATGCGTGAAGTATCTCCCTTGCTTATCTTTAGCTTGATACTCTAATTCCATGTCCTCTAGTCTTTGTATTGAGTCTTCTCATGCTAATGTGAGGAGTTATTATTTCACTCTGGAGTTCCTATAATGCACGTTGGGAACATCATTGTCAGACCTGGCAGTTCCTGTTCTTTTTGTCTATTTGTTCCATAACATCTACCAAAATCTTGATTAGCGACAGATTTTAGTGGCACAACGTGCTTATATAGAAGACTCTGCCATGGGAAGCTCTCCAGACTCCATTGTGATCACAGGTACAAAGAATCTACTTGTTTTTTCTTCTACAACTTCACATTTAAAATGTTAAAAATTCAAGATGATACTTTAACCCATGATGTTTAGGGTCATCTCACCTGACAGAAACTGGTGGGTTCTGGTAACTCTTGACTGTCACCCTAGAAGGCTTTCCATGTTTGATCATTCCATGAACATTTATTATTTTGCCATTCCATGAACCAGAATCTTTTTCTCTACCTTGTGACCTTTGTGTTAACTTTGTGAATTTGATTCCTCCCTTATGCATCCTTTCTATAGTGTCATATCTGCATTTTTCCCCCCAGTATTAATGTAATTCAAGTACTCCCCTTAGCAGAATGGAAAATCCTTCATATCATAGAAACAGAGATTTTTTGAGAGAGAAAAGTATAACATTCATTTTCAGAAATGAATGTTACTTTTCAGAAATAACAGAGCAGATCTTAGTATTCAAAGTTAGTTCAAAGTTAGTTAGGCCTTCATATAGACCTTCATATATTCACCAAATATTGAATTCCAGGTATTCATTTACTACTCAAGTAGGTAAGCATCATAGACTGGATAGTGGAAGATGCAGAGGAAAACAGGAGGGAAATTCCTCCAATACAATGTAGTGAGTAGTGAGTAGAAAGTGGATAGATAGGAGTGCAGAAAGACCAAAAGACAGAACAACAACAATGATAACAATAACAAATACTACAACAACAACAACAACAACAAAGCAGTGAGGATATGAGTAGGTGAAGCTTTGAATCAGAGCCCTTTAATTCATGATTACACCACAAGCACAACACAGGTAGGCAGCACGTGATCATGAACTGCAGCAAAAACTTACAGTATGGGTGAGTTGGGGTATGTTTGAGTAGCAGAAGAGATAATAACATCAACCAGCATGTGCAAGGGGCAGGAAAAGAGGAATGATAGAGATGTAAGACACAGCTCTGGCCATCACTCACTGACAGACCTTAGCTCGATGTAGGAGGAAAAGCTTTTATCTAAAGTAAGGTGTGACCACCTGAAAAGTGCACAGTGAATAGATTTAGCAAAAATGTCCACAGAAAAACAAAACCCTCCCTTATTATGGGAAGTTTTACATAAGAGGGAGGAAATCTCAGCTGTCTTTTAATATTTCCATGCAAGAGGAGATGAGATTTTTGCATACAAAGGTCAGACCACAAGTCCTTGTGTAACTATAAATGTATTATGAATTAAAATAAATGAGCTGCTGACATGGGGAAAACTGTAAACTGTAAAAAATGATTTTTACATTAAAATATACTTTTTTTTGTAAATTAGTAAATCCAAGTTTTAAATTTCCTTTATCTTGAGCAATTGATTTTTTAAGTCTGGAACATATAGGCTTAGCAGTGCATGAAAGCTGGTGTTTGCGTTTGATCTTACCATCTTTCATGTCCTCCTACAATAATTCTAGTGAGTATATGCAGCTAGTTCAAGTATAATGTAATTTGCAGCTCATTTACTTTAGAGCAGAGCAGTCCACGCAATCAAAAGTTCTGGGATGAAAGCTGTTTGTCACATAAAAAAATACCAGCATTAAAGGGTTTTTTTTCTTTTTTAACCAGTTGGCATATGCAAATGCATTATGAAAAGGGGAGAAATGTGGAATGAATGGTAAGGGAAAGCATGCATTCTGCATGTTCTTGCTATGCTCTGTTTAGATATTTCAACATTTCGTAATTTTGATCCAGCTTAAAGAAAAGCTTAAAATCTTCCCCCTTGCAATTGCTTGTAACAGAAAGATACCTTCTGGGTTTGTTTATTTTATTCAGAATTTTTTAAACTGCTTTGTGTCCTGTGTCATCACCAACAACTGTGAAAGGAATATATAAAAACCCATCAAATTTGAAAAAGTAGCACGTTACCTCCACTCTACCCATTTTGCTCCAATGTAAATCACTGCACAAGGAGCAAAGCAATAAAGACTGAGTACCACTGTTTTTCCAATACCTGACCTTAATTTTAAATCCTGCGCCTGGTGAGTCAGTTTCTGTCTGCTATTCTGACATTTGTCCCCCACTAATCATTCTGCACAATTCCATTAAAAATAGTATATATTAAAGCAGAGAAGTTGCATCTCTCAGGATTAATTTCTCAGTTTCCAGCCTAAAATAGCATAATGTCTGGGGAAAAAAATGAATTAACATCTAAGCTCAGGAGACTTAGCTAGCTAATTGCTAGTTAAATTAGTTAGTGTGTACCATTCCTCAACATATGAGATACCACTCACTATGTTTGAAGCTGCTATAAGATATTGTACCATCATTTCTCTGATGATATAAAATCCAACCAGCTATGTGCTTGCCCCAAAAGGAGCAGTGTGATTTATAGAAATTTTAGGCTTGAACAGTATTTATACGGTTTCATAGACAAATGCTTCATTTTGTTCCCAAATGGAGACACTGGGACTACTGCCACTGATCTCAAAGGGAAGAGGATTGGGCCACAAACAGAGCAGTGAGGAAAACTAGGTAAGAATTGTTTTCCCTGAGGGGTCAATGATTCCAGGGTTGAGTATCCTCAATATTCACGTCACCTACCCAAATCCCAAAACACTCAACTATCTCTGTAGAATCAGAACAAGAGTTTTCTGAGTTAGTTCTCAGGCTTTGATTAGAACTTGATAAACAAAAATTCAGGGAATATGGAGCAAGATCCTGCCCACATGCATTTTTCCAGATTTCAGCAAAATGTAAACATCTAGGGTCTGGAAGCACTTTATTAAATCTATTCAAAACCAAAATTGGTAATATTCATCTTCTGAGTAAAACCACAGTAAGTAATGACTTTTCTCCTCTCCTCTCCTCTCCTCTCCTCTCCTCTCCTCTCCTCTCCTCTCTTCTCCTCTCCCCTCCCCTTCCTTTCCCTTTTCTTTTTCTTCTTTTTCTTTTCCTTCTTCTTCTTCTTCTTCTTCTTCTTCTTCTTTTTCTTTTTCTTCTTCTTTTTCTTTTCAGAATGAATCTCAATGAATCTCTCTGTTTTTCACAGAGCTTTCTGGATCCTGAATGGGTCAAGGCAACTAATCTCTACAGGCAGACAGAGCACCCAACATTTTCTAACATTTCATGGTGCAGACAGGTGCCTGCTCACCAGGCTGCCTTTCTTCACTCACTAACACCTCTATTCCCTGCTCACCATTGCCCCACTTCTTTCTGCTTTTCAGATATTTTAGTGTTCACTGTTGGCACCTGAAGTGGTTGGTATTGATTTTCTCAGGGAACATTCCTGTGGATTACAGTGGCTTGTTTCTCTCAATATACATGCCTTTAATCCTCCTATTATGTGGGAAAATTCTTTGTACAAATTTTATGAATCCATTCCTGATTGTCATGTCATTCAATTCATATTTCACTGTACTCTTAAGCCTCACTTATTACTTTATGTTATTGAATTTTTCTCTTAATGGAGACAGCAATTTTAGACTCTTTAAAAGTTTGATTACACTAAAGATGAAATTTCCCCTTCTGGTCTCCTGGGTAGACTTGAGCTAAGCAATATAAATCAAGTCCTGTATTGATAACTATATTAATCTCGTATCTCTCTCTCTCTCTCTCTTTTTCTTTCTCTCTTCCTTTCTGTGTATCCCATTAGGGTAATGGTTATTCAAAGTTCTTGACAGAATGATACTTTGAATCTCTAAAACATGCTAGGCTTCAGTCTGCTTTCTGAGTGGCAAAAATAAAAGCTGGTGTAAACAATACTCCATCATAAGGACACAAAAACTAATGCAAGTTACCTTAAATATTCACTGCATATTTATTTGGGTCTATTCCAAAGTTTAAATTCATACAGCATTAGCACTCAAGCTTGTGACTATATTAATGCAATTTCTTCCCTTCTCCCCTTGCCAAGATTAGGGTGACCTGGACTTTTCATCTTTTTTTATATCACTCTTTAGAACAAGTCTTAATTTTCCGCTGTTACTGGAGAAGAGCCCAGTACAAGGGTCCTGATACAAATATGCCCAGATTACAAAGCAGAGAAGATGCAGATTTTGTATACTGGCCTAAAATCTGCCTTGTACCAAGAAAAGGTTTCACTGAGCAAAAAGCTGTAGAAAGTAAAGCTTAGAAGAGAAATTCTGCCCTCTGACAGAATGTATGAATTTTTGAAAATCCTCAAATGGAAAATTTTACCCTAAAGCTAAATATTTGTATTTCTTAAAAAAAAAAAAAAACCTTTTTAAAATGAAATTTTCCATAAAGGCACTCATTCCGTATAGAAAACGTCTGTGTGTGGGTGTCAAAAAAAAGCCAAAATATCTCAACAAATATTTTGCCAAGGAACAGTAA
Source organism: Tinamus guttatus (assembly GCF_059628265.1). Classification (NCBI taxonomy): domain Eukaryota; kingdom Metazoa; phylum Chordata; class Aves; order Tinamiformes; family Tinamidae; genus Tinamus; species Tinamus guttatus. The sequence continues at coordinate 83,556 of NW_028288759.1, read as the reverse complement.
CTTTGATGCAAAAATTTGAAGAGGGACTGTCCAACACAAAATAGGGTATGGGTCTGGAAAAGACTTTGAGAATTATAAAAACGTCCTGTCGGTTATTGGTACACAGAACCATTTTACATAATCTTTTTCACAAGGTTGACCAGATTTTATCTCAAAAAATAAATACTTTTTCTTGCCTTCACTATAAAATACTCATCTAGAACAGTTACCTGGCCAGCAATTCCTACATTTCCTCTCATCAAGGTCAATCCACTTGCTTTTCTGCCAAATTTAGTCTAGCTGGGTCCATTCTTTGGTGACATTCCATCCTAGTTGATGTCTTCCCAGGGGACAGCTTATCTCTGATACACCTAGATGTTCATTCCTACCTCTGCACCTGTTGAACTCACCACCCTCGAGTGGGGATTGCTAAACCTCCACACGATGCTCCAGGTGAGACATGACCAGTCTCCTGTGCTTTATTTAGTATCATTACTTTTCTAACTCTACAGCAAATCTCTCTGCTGTGTGTCCTAAGGCTGTATTTCTTTTCCACAGCAATGTCATGCTCATACTCATGTTTGCCATGTACCAGTTTTCACACAGGTTTTCAATTGTTGCTCTTTAGTTTATCTCTAGTGAAAATCCTTGTTCGTAGTTCTTTGGCACGTGACCTTCCACTCTGCACTATCAAATTTACACTGTTTTTCTTGTATTTAATTTTCAGCTGATCTGGTTCTGTGAGATCCCCAGACCATGCTCGTTACTGAGAACATTTGAGTCATTAGCAAATTTTAGATTTTTTTTTCAAAATAAAAATAATTACTGAAAATATCAAAAGAGGACCCCAGCCTTGTCTTTGAGGACTTCACTGTTAACTTCCTTTTATCCTCCTGTTTACATTTCAGCATGGGCTATCAAGTCCATTTAACCCCATTTTTAAATACATAATAAATGTTGCACTAAGCCTCATCATTTTAATTTTAACTAGTGATTTCTGTGGCAATATATATGTAGGTATAGTCTACCTAGGGTAAAAATGACCCCAGGTAGACTTAGGTGACCCTTGTGCCATATTCAAACTGAAATCTTCCCTACTACAGACATCTCCTTAATTAAACCATTTAAAAGTCCAGAGCTCAGCATACATAAGAAAACAAGTAATTATTTTACTTCATTTCATATAATTTCTTTGTATTTCTATTCTGCAGAAATACATTTTGGGATAGCTAAACTATTTTTAAATTGAAGAAAGATCATTACAAATCACTGTAAGTTTTCACACACTGTGTGGGAATTTCTGGCAGCTGCATACCCTTACTTTGCTGGTCAGGAATATGCACTTTTTGGATGTATTTAGTACGTTGCCATTAGTAGCAGTTTTGCAGACCATTAGAAAAAAAGGAACAGTTTTGGAAGCAATTAGTGCAGCAGACACTGTCTTAGCTATAGCCCCTTCTTTGTGCCTCAAGACAGTATGGAAGAGAAAGGAAAGGGTGAGATGGCACTTAGGGATGGCCTGTGCTCGTGTACAGCATTGCTTCTCTGTCTAAGAAACAAGTACAGAGTTCAGGAAGATTATGTAGACAAAGGATGACCTCTAATGACTGCAAAACTTCAAAACAAGTAGGAGGATTTCACTGAACATCTGCTGGAGCTGCAAATGAAGTCTATTGATGAGAGTTTCTCTTGTTTACTCAAAGGAAGCGTATCATCCTCACCTCTGACTTTAACTCCTTGGACTTTTGCTGCAGACGGGTCAACTGTTGCACTTGTCCAACTGGAGCGCTGGGTTTCTCCCTAGGGCAGTATTGTAGGCACCAGGAGCCGGGGGAAGATTTGAATTCCCATTTGCATTAGTAGGACACATTTCGTTTGCCCTAACTCTGGCCTGGAACATACAAAAGGCCCCTTCACTGTTGTGCCCCAGTCTGATCACTGGAACAGGCTCCATAAGCTCACCCGTGTTAACAGTTCAGAGAAATTGATGATGCTAAAATTTAGGGGAATTTTCATCCAGTTTCTCTCACTGGATGGGTATATAGGGTACAATATACCATATACAATATCTAATATAGGGTACAAACATGAACATTAAAGGCACAAACAAAAATCCCCTTTTTCTTGGAAACCCTCTTTTTGTTTCCATAGCTGATTAAAACTTTCCCTAGACATTTAGACTGCAGGGGAAAAAAAAAAAGCCTAAAAAGCCTAACCTAATGCAGGACGACAGTACAGTGTTCATTTGGGAGATTAAGATTATAAAGTTAGTGTGAAGAGCAATCCTTCTGTGCTTAGTGCATTCTGCACAAAGTCAGAGAAAAAAATATCTCTGAGGTCTAGAAAACTAGACTAGAAACTCATAAAATAACTTGAGCAGGTCAAGAGATAGCCACTCCTGAAAGAGACACTTCTAAGTCTAAGATGATTTGTGCACACGCCTTAAGTAAAATCCTTGCAAGTTTTTACACACTGTTCGGAGATTTCTGGCAACTGTATGTTAGACATTGTGTAAACAGTAAATGTTAGATGATTGAAGAAAAGAAAAACTTCTAAACAATGAAAGAAAGGCTTTTTTTTTTTTTTACTTAAAATGTATGACAAGAACATGATTTATGGAGGAAATACAGATTGTCAGAACATCTTGAACTACATGATTTAAATCAGGATTCATCTTAAGAGGGCTTAAGACAGTACAGAAAACTGTCAGCTTCTTCTCCAGGGTCCTGACCAAAAGTCCTATTGGCTACTTATTCCACACAGCGTGTGCAAGAGGAGTCCAAAGAGAGATCTGGACAGGCAGAAAGTCCCTGTAACTGTTGACTGCACCGACATGTACCTCTCCTTAGTAGTCTCAGTATTTTTCCAATAGTTGAAACTGGAGCAAACTTTTTGGCTGCTATAGGAGCAGAGTGCTTGCAACACCTTGGCACTGCTAGTCACTATTCCTCGCCACTAAGCTTCCCATTTTCATTTCTTATATATAGCCCCTTTAGGGCTATATTGACTTAAAATCATAGACTTTTTTTCAATCAAATTTCATCTACTTCTTTACCACCTCCTTTGGGAAGGTATATCCTCCTTTGTGAATACAGGAGTTCCTCACCTTTTTTCTAGACTCTGTCCTTTTCCTCCATTTCCATGCCTCATAGGTGATACCACAACCTCCAAAAAATCTTTGCTCTTTTTTTTTTTTTTTCAAATTTACCAAGTCATTCTTGGAAATGACATAAAGCCTGCACCAACTGTCTAAATTTATATGCCTCCCTGCTTCCCTTGTAATGCTGTTTGTTCTCTGCTGCATAAGTTTATCAGTCTCATTCCCCTATGTATCAACAGCTGTGTTAACTTCTTTTTTGCTTTTTTTTTCCCCTTCTACATCAGCAATAACAGAGAACTGAACTGTGCTGTGTTTAAGTGAAAAGAACTTAAAGTGTATTTTCTAGGCTTCATCCATCAATAATTTGTATATATAAAAAAGCACTTAGCTACATTAAATAAAAATCTTATTCTTTGATATATCTTTCATCTGTTGTCTCTTTCATGTCAAAGAGTCATTGGTAATAGTGACAGAAGAGAGGTCCAGGAAATCTCCAATGATTTTTTTTCACCTCAAATTGCTGATTCATTGAAAATGAAACATCACAAAAAGTCTGACTCTTGGTAATGTTCTCATAAAGCTCACAGCTTCTTTGCCAGTTCTGAAATACATGGCCTTATACCCTAGATACCAGTTTCTGTCATTCCACAAAAGGAATAATGATGACAGTTCCCAAGACTGTTTCTACACAGAATGTTAGCACTAATTTGTTAATTAGATTCCCAGGATACTCAGCTTCAACTGCCTAATGAATCATTTGCTTTAAGTATCAAACACGGGGTTTTGGTGTCTGGCAACCCTTGTGGCCTCAGCTCCTGGCCTGGTGGACAGCCTGCCTGACGGCAGGGACTAGTGTTGAGTTCCTTTTCAATGATATCCCAAAGCTGTAACCAGAACTTGGTTCTTAATGTAGTAAGAGAAATTCTGTAGTTGTAATAAAAAATTACAAAAATGCTCACTTTTGTGCCAGAAGTGTCCTTTATATATATACATGAGAGAGAGCTGGGTGAGGCAGGTGGCAGAAGACTATTTAAGAGATAATAGCATGTTACTCAGCCACTTCTAATATTTGGCACTTAAATTACAGCACATGCAACACACCAGAAAGAGGATTCCAATTTATTCTCATTTTCAACTAAAAGCCAGCACATAAACTCTGCTTTTTCTATGACAACAGGCATGGGTCAACGCCAATGCTGCTTAATTATGTCTTTTATTAGCCTTGTGAGGCAAAACCAAGGCTCATGCCTGGTATAAATTGCCAGGCCATAACATGAGGTCACCCCAACCACTGGGTCTTCTACTGAGACCTCAAAAAAAAAAAAATAACTGCGAGGGGGGCGGATTTGCGCATACAGATACCTATCTGCCCCATGAAAAAGCCGACTGCCATCACCAACCATGGATGGGAGGAGATGAGTGTGAATTTTGGAGGTTTGGGAGGGCAGCAGGACCAACGGTGTTGAGATGGACCCTCCAGAGGTGTCTGTGGGAGGTGAGGGGGCTCCTCTGCTTCCTTGGGAAGTGTCCATGGGAGATGAGGAGACTCCTCGGTGCCCTATGGACATGATGAGGGAGCTCTTTGGGCCCCTCAGGACACGTCTGAAGAAGACAAAGGGGCTTCTTGGGCCCCTTGGGCCCCGTCCATGGGAGATGAGCCATCTCCCTGTCCCCTTTAGGATATGCCTGCAGGGGATGAGGTTCTTCTCAGGTACCTCGAGATGTGTCTGCAAGAGACAAGGGGGCACCTCAGCCCCTGTAGATTTGTGGGCAGGGGATGAGTGGGCTCCGTGGGCCCCTCAGGACGTGTCCCGGGGGACAAGGAGGGCCTCGGCTCCCTGTAGACATGACCGCAGGTGACATGGGCCACCCTCTGAAGGGGACTAGAGGTCCCGGTGCCCGCGGCGGGCGCCGGGCAGGGGAGGAGAGGAGCGGCCGCCGCGGCGGGGGCGGGCGCAGGGCAGGGTGCGAGGGCCGGGGCTCGGCTCGCAGCCCCGGCGGCGGGAGGAGCAGAAAAGGGAGCGGGGCCGCGGAGGAGGAGCTGCCAGCGGGGCCGGGAGCTGCGGGCGGCCGGCGGGGCAGGTGCGGAGCCGCCTCGTGCAGCCGCGGGAAGGAAGGGGCTCGGCGCGGCGGCCCCGCATGGTGCCGCGCCGGGAGGCGGCGGAGCGGCGCTGAGCGGCGGAGCCCGCGGCGGGCATGAGGAACCTGCCGCTCCTCCTGCTCTCCCTCTGCTGGAGCCTGGCGCGGGTAAGGCACCGCGCCGGCCCCGCCGGCAGCCGCGGCAGGTGGGAGGCCTCGCGCGGGGAAGGAGCGGCGGGCGCAGCTCGGACCCCGTCCGAGCGCCGAGGGCAGCCGCGGGTCGCCCGAGCCTCGGCTCTTGCGGGCTCCAAGGGGGCGGCGAGATCCCCTGATCCGCCCTGGCGCTTAAGTGGAGCCCCGAGGTGCTCCTTTTTCTCTCGTTTTCCCTTTCCCTTCACCCTTTTCCAGCCCCTCTCCCTCTTCGCTTGGCCGTGCTGCCGAGGGAGCCGAAGAGCCCGTGCCCTCCTCTGCTACAGCCTGGCGGAGCGTTGGGAATCGGGACTATGGGAGGAAGCATCGTGTAATTAATTCGTTAGTGCCTCTCATCTATCTTATCTTAATACTCTCAGAGAGCATCAACTATTGAGGGTATTACAGTCCTCAGGTGGCTACTTTTGCTATCTTTGTGCTCTGGAGTTTTTTCTCGGTTGCAAAATAGTGTGTGATGTTCCCGCAGCCAGAGTGCCAAGGGACGTTTTCCCCCTCAGTCTTTGCTTTTTTTTTCATAAGTTTAAAATTGCAGATCACTTCTACTGAAGTTGTGAAAGCACGCTGATGCTGAAAGTTAAATACTCATTGAGGATTTTTTTTTAAAAAAATTATTAATTTTCTTGCTCAAATGGTGTTCCAGATGCCTTAACTGCTCTGCTATTTAAAACTCTGTGAGCCCCCTCAGCTGGCTTTGTGGCTAATCATGTGTCCATGTTAATGTGCAGCACAATCCTGAGCACATCACTCCCCAAATTAATCTGGTCTTGAGTAGAGCAGTGGGACAGAAGGATGAAGAGGTCTGAACCACCCTGAGAGGTGGTGGAAGCCTCAAAATCCGCTCCCGATGTGCTTTGAGACACAGCCAGTGCCACAGGCTTGAGCCATGCAGGGCGTCTGAACTGAACTCGAGTTGCTGTTAGAAGAAAGTGTGTTTCTGTTTGGTGTGTGCTCAGGGTTTGAAAAGTAACCCTGTGTTATCTTAGGGTGCTACCAAGTTTATCTCCTCCAAGTAACCTTTGGGATCAGATCAGGTGGTGTTGTGAAACCTAGAGTTCTCCGATTAAAAAGAAGTCACTTTTTCCCAGATTTCTTCCCTGAAGCAGCTGCTCTGTTTTACCCCTCATTTAGTTAAAATACCTATTTGCTGGGACTTTCCAAGTCCTACTAATTATACTTGCCTTTTGAGGAGTAGGAGACTTCTTTTCAGTAACTGCATTTTTGTAATTTTTTTTTAAACTCAAAATATAATGCAAAAGAGATGTATTAAAAACAATTCATTTACAAGGACATTTAGGAGCTATCTGAAAGACAGATAAAGATAACACACTAAAAATGCAGGTATTTTCAGTTTAATAGTTTAATTTTGAAATTTCTATGCTATTTGAAATTCTAATTTATGCTAAGGCTGCATAAAAATTTGCTGAAGAAAAAAAAAAATCTGCCCTGACAGCGTGTAATTTAAATAGTCAAAATAGAAAAAGGGTGGGCAAAGAGGAAGTGAGGTTCTCATTTTGTAGAAGGGGAAATGAGGCATTTGGAGAAGAATAGACGGATTTTCATGAGTTTTCCTAATAGCTCCTGCTGCAGCCTAGGGCTGTTTTGCCGTATATTTGTAATGCCCAAGTAGCTTCCTCACAGGGAGACTGCAGTGTAACCAGGTCCTCAGCCCTCGGTTGCAGATCCAGGGATCTGAATTAGTGCTTAATAGTCTCTGATTTGTGAGACTTTTTCCAAAATAAGGATTGTCACTTTGGAAAAAGTCTCACAAATTGGAGACTATTATTCTGCTATTAAGTTTCTCCCAGAAAAAAGCAATTGAGAGGGAGGAAAGAAACTTTGAGAGGGAAAGAAATCACTCTTTTCTTTGTAACAAAGAAGTATCCAGATGACTGAAGCACAGCACGTTTACATCTTGCTTGGTTTGTTTGAACTAGTCTTGCTATCCCTTTGAATATTCACATTTTCCCCCTCGTTGTTTTCCTATTTTCTTGCTGTCATTTCTCCCATACCGTTTCTTATGAACTCCCCACATTTTTCCACTTGTCTCAGTTGACTTCAGTGCAACTTCCCTGTGTCTTGTCCCTCTCCTCTTGCTTGCTACATCTGTCCCTTCTTGTGGACACAAATAACCCTTCTTGAAAATCTGAATAGAACTGGTAACAGGACCATAAGCAAGTAAAACTTGTAGTATTTTTGTTTTAATGAGGGGGAGTGGGAAAAGAAATATATATATATTTTTTTTCCCCGTGTAGTGCTTGCTTGATTCTGAGGCCTTTAGGAGATAAAATGTACTTTAAGCTGTCTCTAACATGGTAAATTTTGCTTTTCTTCCTTTTTTCCCAACCTGATCAGTTTTCACATTCTGTGATTCATGTTAAACTTTCAGCTTTGACTACTTAATACAAAAGGAAAAAAAAAAATAAATGCATTTGCTTTCTTGCTTCAGTCTTGCTGTTAGAGAGTACAGGTTAAATCACTGTTTTTCAAGAGGGGAAAAAAAAGTTTCAGTAAACAGTGTTGGTGAATGCACCGGGAGGTTAGGAATTCCCTTGTTAATGACAATTGGCTCTGGAATGCTGCAAGGAGGAGACAGTGAGAACTCTTTTTTACAGCAGTGCATTGTTTTAACATCTTGTTTTTGAAAAGTCAAACTGTGAGAAGTTAAAATGGGCACTAACTGTGCCTGTGAAATGCCTAGCATATACTTGGACAGAAATGGTACCAGTTAAAGATGTGGCTTTCAGGATTTCAGGTAGTGGCATCCTTCCTAAAACATTTTAACGAGCGCTTCCACACCATGGTGTGTTTGTTAACTTGCAACAGGTGAATGGCATCCACCCAGAATGCAGATTTCACCTGGAGATTCATAAGGAGGAAACAAGATGTATGGAGCTCCTAAAGAATGCCAAACCAGTGGACTACAGAGGTAAGAAAAGATGAGCTGTAATGCGGAGATGGCTCAAGTAAGGAAGGTTTTTCTCCCTTTCCCTTTGCTGGCTCAACCACTGTTGCCAAGCTGTTCTGTACTGTGCTTATAATTATTTACTTTAGAATTCAGGCTGTCTTTGTGTTAAAAGCACAGCTGCAGCAAGGGGTGGGAGATGTGCTGGGCTAGAAACGCTGGGGGAGACACTAAGGGGGAGCAAATGGGCACTCATATTTTTAGGCTGTTGCTGCTTGTACTCTTTGGCAGGCAGAGAGGCAGGATTGTCACAATGGGGGACAGCAGAAAATGTGTCTGAGAGAAAGGCAGGGAAACACCAAAGGGAATGAAAGCCTTGGATCCCGGTGTCTCTTTCCGACTCCAGGAGAAAATGAACTGCTACTGTCAAAAAGTGATGAGAATGATCACTGGGTTTTAAGGGAGAAGTCGTTTTGGGCAGAACATTCACCCTCAGAAGTCCAGGGGGTCATGTGCAAGTGAAATGTGACAGTGGTTACAGTTAAGAAACAAATTTATTCTGTTACATCATTTTCATTTTTTTCCTTTAGATAGAAAGTAGATATGATAGCAAGTAGATATGATCAATCATAACTTAAGGCAGGAAAGAAAGAAGAGGAAAAACTTTTTTCTTTTGGTAGATTTCCTTGCTGCAATATCATGTGAGTAAAACATAAGACTATCAGAAAACAAACCAAGATGACTTTTTTCCTTGAAAATTGCTGCTGACAGTTATTTTTTTCAGCAAGTCAACGAAGTGTGAAAGTAGGTCCAGAAAGGCAAATGAAAAGCAAATCCATAAAATTAGCTAGGATAAAAGTCTTAAGATTTTTAGGAAAGTTGGAAGAATGCATGTATTAAACTTTATTTTTAATGTTGAAGGATTAGTACTTAAAGTTTTCTTTTGTAAAATATGTCAACATTTGTGAGCAAGAAGCACTCTCTGTGACCCTAGTGTTGAAAGGGTAGTGCTTCTTCAAGTGCTCCCATGTGCTACCTGCCCAATGGTCTTCTGGTAACATGTCTAACATTCCAAGGGAAGGGTGGGCTTCCAGAGAGTCTTAAAAATGGGAAATGAGTTTTAGATGTTAAAATTATTTATGAAAGCAACTTTTTTCAGTTTATTTTAAACTTTAACAAAATAGTGATTCAGCTAAAACTAATCACTCATTTGCATTGTCAGAATCCTTTCAAAGTAGCTGGAAATAATTAGTTTCAAATTAGTTCTACATAGCCATAAATCTCAACAGAGTCCTGCATTTTAGTATGGCATTTTGGTATTACCTCAGAATAACAGCTTTTTGGAGGATGGCAGCACAGCAGCGCTGTATTTCCTTGACTGAGTAGATGCTATATAGGATATGCCTTTTTTCATATTCAATCCCTTCAGGATGTGCTTCTGAAGAACATTATGGTTGCTCAGGGACCTACCATCTGCAGTGCCCTTAAAGGATAAACATGAGTCTCAACTCATGAACCTTTCTCCATCTCTCTTCTTGATTTGAATGTGTAGTTCCCTCAGTGCATACTTCAATACCAATTTGTCTACAAGAAAATAATTAAAAGGTTCATCAGCAGTTTACATTTGCTATCATTTCTCCTTTTGATTAATCCAGATCAGTAATTACAAAAAATATAACAACAGTGAATCATTTGTATGAGTAAGATTTTGCTTGAAAGAGATATCCAAATAATTCATCTGTGTGTAGATTTTGAGTGGTAAAGAGATGGCTGTTGCATAAATAATACCAGTGTAAATCCAGATGGAGAAGTAATTATTAGTTATGCTTAATGAATTAAATCCTGAATTAATAAATTCACTAATAGCAATGTTAAGACTTTGGAAGTCAGGTTGCTTCAAGATTCAGCTCCAATCTCCCAGATGCTGGACTGCTCTGAGAATATGTTTGTGATAAGCACAAGTTTCAATTTTTTTTTTTTCTTTTTCCTGGGAAAAGAAAGAGTCAATTCTGTCAATAAGTTCTTGAAAGGCTCCTTTCACTTGAAAAACAGTGGTCTCCTGAAGGCAAACTGCCTTATAAGAACTTCATGTCATGGAAGGAGACAGTATGTCTAATACTGTTGATTCAGTCCTGCAGGTAGAGATAAAACAGCAGTGGGAGGATTTATAAATTTAATTGAATGCCTGTCTGAAACTAATGGAATATTCCATTTTGTAGGAGACTGGAGTATTTGAGGTAGCGAACCCAGCTTAGAAACGTATGTTTAATGTGCTAGGAGAATTTATCCTGTGCTGCATGTTATGGATAGCATCACCAAGAACTTGTCCAGATGAGTCCATGTTAAAATATATTCATTTGTATATCCTTAAAAAAAAGCCCTTTCTCCTCATGCCCTTTTTTCTAACCAATCGACTCTGTACATTCAAAAATGTAGGTAGTCTTTTGAACAGAGATTGCTATGTGCTACTCTGCTGATAAAGAAAAACTACTAATGCAAATTGGCGAGTTGAAACTATTCCATGTCTAAACTCTACATATAAAACTTAGATTACATTTGAAAGATATTTCAAAAAATCCACAAAACCTACTTTTTTTCTTGAAAGGGAAAAGCTGTTGTCACACTTTTCTGACTAACTTTGGTATGTGTCACTTGTATCATTCAAGGTATAATGAAATCCTATGGGAGTTGTGGGAGAGAATTTGGGAACAGAAGTTCACTGAGTTTGTTTACTGGAGGCTTGGGCCTTCCTTCTCAAAATGAGTGGGGATTTTACCAACTCACTTAGGAAAGCTTCTTAGGTGCCCATATTTCTGCCCGTCACATTATAGAACCTGATGTGTGTGCACAGCTACTGCATTAAGGTACCAAATCTTGCTGGATAGGCAGCTTCTCCTTTGGCCTGGAAGGCGATTTATTATGCTAATATTTCCACATCAGTTAGGGAGACATAAAAGAAAGGTTTAAAGACTGTTATGATATTTTTTGACAATATAAATCAATCTTTTTATCTTGATTGAGTTGTATCATAACACGGGCTGAAGAATTTCATTCAGAAATCTACACAGTGTTCATAAAACTGTTGGCTATGAATTCCATGAAGGACCTGCTTGCTTCATGGTTTAGCAAAGCAATAGTGTATTTGCTAAGAAATGTTCTATTAATGCTGTGTATATATTCTTTGAACTGTGTCAAACATATTAAAAAGTACAAGACCCAGTCTGTCAAAATATTTTTTGGGTATGGAAGAGCATTACACTCATTTAGGGAAGAAAGTCACTCCAAAGATTTGTGGCAGCACCTACCTCTTTAGTGATTTCTAGCAAATCTAGATGCTTACTTCATGAAGAATGAATCAGCTTCCATCCACATCTGTTGTCCTCCTCCCTTCCATAATTTGACAGCTATGGATATGTACATAAGCTAAAAGCCTAAAATAGAAATTAATCAGTATGGATGGACTGGACTAGAATTCATCAGTCTTCCAGAAATAAGAGCACAAAAAATCCTAAATTGTTCATAATAGCTGTAAATTTAAAGTTTTATATAGCAATATGTGATTTGATCTTTTACTGATTCTGCATAGCTAGTACTCCCACAACAATAACAAAAAAAAAGGGAGTGGGGGGGCTCCCAATAAAAGGGTTGGAAGTAAATAAAGATTTGTGAACTGCAAAATTTTGTCTTTATTGGGTATTTAGATTTTTAGAAAATTATTTCATTCAACTTTAAATGAAAAGTAAAATCTCATAGTGAAAAATTAAAATTCACATCCATTCAAATATGTTGATAGACTTTGTAACAGGTTTCTGTAGCAACAAACAAAAACCTATAAAAATTTTTATTATGGAAAAAAAGTCTTTTTAAATTCATTTTGAACCGAGTGACTGCTCAGTTAAATGAGTATTTTCAACTCTTGCTTTCCAAATGTTTTCTTGTGACACCCATATGCCAGATAAGATATCAACTCTAAAATTAAAAATGTTAACTCTGAGGATGGGATATAGACAAAAAGAGAAATGACTTTGGAAATAATTTTGCACAGAACAATTTCATAAACCTTTCAAAGAGCAGCTTCATGATGCAGCAAGTAATGGAAAATTAAAACAGACAGGGCTACCAAAAGGATGCTCTCATTTATTCATAAATTGAAAGCAAGAGTCACCACTGTCACTATTTAATCTCCTGAATTGGGCTGTGAGAAGAATTTCACTCAGTGATCTGCCCACCCTTAGGGCCTTGTGGAAAAATACTGAACATCTTTGAGAGTGCTCTTTGGAATTACAGGATGAGTATTCAAATGACAGACTTGTTGCAAATTATCCAAAAGTTAGTTTACCTAACTAATCCTTGTTAGGTTTATTTCTCCAGTGAGAGAGAAGTCCCTATCTTGTGTTTAAGTGTGGGTTTATGTATGGCACGAAGGACTGACGTTGTGAGTATAGCTACACCAGCCTGGAGATCAGCCTGTCCTCCGCACCAGCAGAAGCATAAGAGAATTACACAAAGCCAGATGAAACTTCTTGCTTGCTATGTGAGGGAGAAAGAAATGGATATGGGCCTATCTCCTCATGGGTTTCTTAATTCTTAATCCTCCTAGGAAAGCTGAGGTGCTCAGTCTCATCAAAGTGTTCAATGGCTACTTGTTTGGGGTTGGTTTTTTTGTTGGTTTTTTTTTTTTTTCAGATCAGATTTTTTTTTGCAGTTCAGACTGAAGGATTGTTTAGAGTAGAGTTGAATGTAGAGTTCAATGAAGTAGTTGAAGTAGCACCTGTAACTCTTGACAGGACAACTTCAATTTCTCTGCTGCTGGTTTCCTAGCTGTAGGATAGTCCCGCTGCTATTTTTTGGTTCATGCATTTTTTAACAAGTATTTAAGGAGCTCTGGGAAGCTTGTTTTGTATGTTTGTCTTATGGAATTTCATTAATAAATTGTCATCACTAATGAAACAGGTAGTACTGTGTCCATCCCCATGGTGTTGACAATTTTGGGCTTTAATGTAGTTTATACATAATGATTTGAGGGTGGAAATGAATGTGAGATGGCTAGTTTTTTGAAGAGGCTGAGTACTGTGTGAGAAAGAACCTTAATGTAAAGGAGACGTGAGAAGCATAGCTGCCTACTGAAAACCAACTGATAAAATAAATAGTGAAGACCGAGAAACTGAAAAATCACCTTATTTCAAGTCTCCCATCATTAAGACTAGTAAGAGTGGCCACAGCTCACACTTTCAGAAGGAAGGAAAGCAACATGTGGGTACAGGTGACATTCTACAGTTCTGAAGATCTAAAACTGTAGCAGAATCACTGTAGCAGGTAAGTAAAAATTCATCGGTGTCCTTCAATAAATAGCATTTGGAGCCCTGAAAAGGCTCCAAGGGAGCAGGGCCCCAAGGGAGTTTGTTTTGCTTCAGGGAAGATTGTGAAGGGAATATTGTCCCCCACATAGTCTAATATTATCTGATGAGTTTTATATGAACAGGAGTTTGGTACTTAATAATATTTTATGAATAATATAGGGCATGACTTAAGTGGTACAATGCAAAGATGTAGGTATGTATCCCTTCTAGCTTTGACAGTAAAGCCAAGAGTATCTGGACAAATAATAGCAAATGACATTCTTACAGCAAGATTGGAGGGCTGTGTAGTTGTACAGAGACAAATACTGTTGTCTCCCAAGGGCATTTGATGTAATTGGAAAACCTAATTTACTTGGTGGAAAATTTGGATGGAATTTTTCATCCAAAGTTTTCATCTGAAGCTTCCATATTTCATTACAGTACCCTAAAATATGTAAATTATCTTTTTTTTTTTTTTTTAAGGAAAACGGCTCATAGATGCTTGTTTTTTTTCTGTTGGGAAAAGGAAGTAAGGTACTACTTACTGAATTTTCCATTTAATGGAAATAGTAATTGATTCCCCAAGAAGTCTTAGTATCAGTATTTTTGCCATTCCTTGTACTGATTTTTAAAATCCATAAAAATAAGTATTTTAAGTAAATATAGGATAAAATTTATTTGCTTCATCATTCTGATTAGCTAATCAGATCTGGTGGACACAGTAGCATTCCAAAGGCTTACTTGCTAGGAATGTATGACTTCTGTTGATCGATAAAAGGCTTGCGCATACTTTTCCTCAGGATTTACATTGGTTTGTGTAGGTGTCCTGGAGCTCCTTGGTGACCACTCTGCAACCTGTGTTGTCCCTTTTGCTTGAACTAAAGGGTCAAGTTATCAGGAACAGCGAGGCTGATGGTCAGGAGTGGGCAAGGCTGTGATGAAGGAGGACAGAGAGGCACCCGAAACATAGCTGAAAGTCTGAGCTTAAATAGTCCCATGGGCAGGGATGGGGTGTGCGTGGTCCCTGGTGAGGGTGAACAGGGTCAGGAACACCTATTAGCACACTCAGCGCCGCAGCAGAAGGAGATGGAAAATATTTCTAGCAACATGGCTTGGAGCGGCAGAGTTTCATCATCATCTTCCTATCAGCAATTCTAGCTGTTCTGCTGCATACTTGCTTTTCTTTCAATTTACTGACTTTTTATTTCTCTACCTGCTCTGTTGCCTTTCTTTCTTTCTTGTTAGTTGTGTAAAAATGCAGAGAGAATTTTAGTCCGTGCATGTTTGCAAATCCTCATGCAGCCTAGATTGTCTTGTACTCTCCACACCTTCAGGAAGATGTTTCCCAGCAGAGCTGAGGTTGCTTTGAAAAATGAACCAGGGCCTGGTTGAAATCTTCCTCGCCCATTTTCAAGGGCCTTTTCACTTTATTTTGTGTATCATTCACACTTCGTTTAAGAAGTTAGAAACTCTCTTTGAATTGGCGATTTCTAAAGCCAAATGCAAGATGCCACCTAGTGGTTAACACATGGATAAGATGTTTATGTGAAACCTTTCCAGTACTAACCTGGTATTCCACATTTTAATGGGTAAAGGCAGGCAAAATCGCTGCTCAAGGAATGGATCTCAGAGAACAGGATGGTAAATTTAGTGTCAATACCTACATAAACTGAATAATGAGAAACAGAATGTACTTTATAGTCTGTTCCATTACCTTTCATTTTGATTTATCTCCAAATGCATCACAGGCTTTAGTGATCACTCAAATAATCCCATGTAAACTAGTGCAGAGTATTATTCACAGCATCATCTGGAGGAGCAGTGGGGAAGAAGATTAGAGTCGTGGTCAAGCTGTTGAGCAAGTCAGTGAGCAAAGGGAAGAGTGTTTGTTTCCTTGGATATGGTGGGAATGAAACACTAGGAAAATAAATGATGCAAATTAAGAGATTGAAAAGAGATGTCTAAGATGCAGAAGGCTTCTAAATATTGAGAAATTGGGATGAAGAACCTTTTTTTTTGCCTTTGATAGCTTTGTTAATAGATAGAGATAGAGATAAAGAGAAGTACAGCAGTAGTGATGCAGTAGCAATGTATAGGGGGTTTTTGCGTATATGTCAAAGTACAAAAGCATTCAAGGCTTGAGAATTTGTTAAAATTGGGTGCAAATATAGTCCCTAAATTCAAGGAGGAGGAGTGTGAATGAGAGTAGAAATACTTTTTGGTACTGAAAATAAAAGCATCTGTTTTGTTTTCAAACATGATAAATGCTGAAAAATAGCAGGTACTTCATGAAAAAAAAGTTTGGAGGATTTAAATTTTATTTAAAATGTAGGATTTTTTAGCAACATTTTAATAATATTAGTTAAATTTTATTAGAATTATTACTAGAATGAAAACCTTTTTTTCTAATAAATTTTAAAAGTTATCCAAAAGAAATGATTAAACATGGCTCAGTATCTCCTCTGGAGACAGCAGGAATAAGGCGTGTGTGTGTATGGGAGGCAGACAGAACTTCTAGAGAAAAGGAGCAAATGTAAGGATTCTGTGAGATGGCCCAGAATCTTTTCCTAGGGCAGATGGATGGAAATCCTGGCACTGTCTGAATTGGTGGCTAAGCAGAGAGTAGCAGCGAGTAAGTAGCAGGAGCAGTTGATCAAGCAAGATTGTTCTGTGGGCCTTTAACACAGGATTTTTCTCACCTTCATTTTCCATTAGTACATGTATTTCTGGCAGATATTTATATTTAGAGATACAGATACATATATGTATATATATATATATACAGATATTCATATACAGATGATATATGAATATTGTATATAATTCATATGCGGATATATGAATATCTGTATGTATGCAGATGTTTATAATCACTGTAGGCTCCTCTGGTCAGTGGAGAGAAACAGGCAATAGTAGGGAGCAATTAGTCTGCCCTGTTTTGGGTGTATTCTAGGATA
Organism: Tinamus guttatus; assembly: GCF_059628265.1. Classification (NCBI taxonomy): domain Eukaryota; kingdom Metazoa; phylum Chordata; class Aves; order Tinamiformes; family Tinamidae; genus Tinamus; species Tinamus guttatus. The sequence continues at coordinate 66,990 of NW_028288759.1, read as the reverse complement.
GGATGAATTATGCTCAGCAAGCCCCTGCAAAACTGAATATGTCTCTGTTGACGGTAAAAGAAAGCTATGGTGAGTGAAGAGCAATGTCCTCCTGAAGTCATGTGAATCCCAGCTGGGTCACGAGCTCCCAGCATCATTGGAATGCTGCTAGTTCCAATTGTGCAAGATGGGAACCTGCTAGTTTTCAAGTGTGTATGATTAAGCTCATGCAGCTCTGTAGAGATATATTGCTGGGATGAAAAATGGATGAAACATTCATAAGAATGTTACTTTTATTCTATTTCTACATAAGGATGCATTTTGTTAAGAGAAGAAGATATATTACTGCAATATTGTCAAAAGTATGCAATAATACGAAGAGAGGAAATGAGTAAAGGTATAAGCTGAGAGCCCTGGGAAAGGCTCGTATTTTTTGACAGTTGTACTTCTAGCACCTGTTACAGTTTTCAGTAACTCCAGCATTTCAGCTTTGAACTCTAGACTAGTTTTCAGAAGCACACTGTAGTCATTCAATGACTTATCAGTTTCTTCCAAGAGATTTCAGCAGTGTTCTCGAATTTCCTGTAGAATAATTAATAAGCCTGTAAATATGTATGTATCTTGGAATTCTGTTGAAAGCCACTCAAGTTTCACAATTTTTGATGTATTTTAATTTAGTCTTTTCTTGGAAATGGCATCTTTTGTATTATTCCATCTGTTTAAGGAATCTGAAAAAACATCATCCTTTTCTCTGCTGTAGACACTTGTGAAGACCTTAAAATTTTGAGGAAAAGCTGAGAAGAAGTGTGTTCACAACTGACAGGTAGTTGATAGTCACAATGACACAAATCTGATTTCAGTGCCAGCAACCCTAGAACCCCCTAGTAAATTGAGCAGGAATAGGGCTTGAACCTCAGTATTTCTATATGACATTTTATGTAAGTGAAATTTGAATAAGACTTTGGGAGTTTTTGTGGGAAAGATACCAGCAGAGTTCCAAAGTCCGTATCGTTTGGCTGCGCATGTAGACAAACTTTAGTCTAGTCCATATAGTAGAGTGACACACAGATTTTCAGAGACTTCTTAACTGTCTGCAGGTTCTTGTAGTAAATTTACAGGGAGTATGTTGAGCAAAAGGAGAAATTTGTGGAAGTCACCAGCTTTTATGGATGTGCATGAACATTTCATGATTCATCTTAGCTTTCATTTGTTGTTACTGAAAATGAGAGTGGACTAAAAAGATCTGAAGTCATACAAGATGCTAATTGTGTATTCCAGAACTTATTTATGCTGGCTAAGGCTGTACATCTATCAGAGCCAAGAGATTTTCAGTTTGTCACTACATTTCTCAGTGCTGGCAGATGAAAAGAATAGTTTGTCTTACTGAATACTTGTATGTCAGGTTGTTGATGTTGTTTCTGGCCTAAAATCAACTGGAAAGGAAACATGACCTGAACTGGCTGGGGTAAACATTCTTTTGCTTTGCATAAACTTTGATTTTGCATCATAGAGAGTAGGAATTGATTTTAATCCAGTACTCCAGAAAACACCTAAGCCTGTTAGCTTCCATTAACTTCAAGGGGTACTAGCTCAGATGTTAACCTTATATTTTAAATTGGATATGGATGGCCAAGCCAACAAAACCTCAGAGATATCATTACTAAAGCTAAAGGAAAGATCACAAGTGCCGGAGGGATTACAAGATAAAAAAGAAAAACATAGAGCATAAGTAAAATGCATTAGTTCTAAAACACACTCATACAAGGGAGAGGGACCAAACAACTGAAAAGTCCAAGTGAATTGTCAGTGGCAACAGAATATGCTGCTCCACAGCAAAGAGGAATGCCACTCTGTTCCCAGTCCTGGCTCCCTTCCTCTAAGGCAAGACTTAAAGAAGGAGCCTACAGTCTAGGAGACTGAACTCCTGAAGAAACTAAAATGGTTAGATCCCATCAAGTCACTGGAGAAAAAACAAAATGATGAAACCTTTGAAAACATAGTTGTAGAAAGACTGACTGTAGAAAGACATACTTTCTTCTAACCATGAAGAGAGTGTCTTTCTTTGAAAAATAAGTGATATTAAATACTTTTCCATCTTTTGTACCTCAGGGTTACCCCAGGTTACCTCAAAAGACGAACAGGTACAACTAATGTCATTGCAGACATGTTTGCCCTGACAAGGAAGAAGTTTCCGTGACACAGATACTGAAGGACTGAGTGCTATATGTCCATGAGTGATGAGCTAACGGAGAAGTTTGTCTGATCCACACCAGAATTATCACTCCAAGAATCCAACTGAGAGTAAAGGTTACAGTCTCACAGCAAAGACTCACTGAAGTAAATTTGTAATACATACAAATATTCATAGTCTAATTCAGCAGCTGAATTGACAATTTCAGGCTTTCCTGGGAATAAATACACATTTTTAGGGTGGAATTCCTCTGACCTTTTTGGGTTCTTCTTTAGAAACACAGAGATTTAAATATTAGTCAGTAGTACACCAAAATCTTACCATGTGCTGTGCTATGTTAGCAAGACCATAGCTGATAGATCAGGGGAGGTAATTATTTACCTCTAATTGGCCCATGTGAGACTGCATTTCAGTCAAGTTCTGTGTCCAATTTTGGGCTCCTTGTTACAGGAAAAATATAGATTGGGTAGTAATAGTCCTGAAGGGATCATCCAGGTGGCAATGAAGTCTATGACATGTAAGGATCAGCTGGAGGCTAGATTTGTTCAAATTGGAGATGAATGAGGGTCTGATTGCTGACTTGATCTATATAATGGGCTTATAGAAGAGATGACGGAAGCCAGGCTCGTCTTGTAGATGTACAGAAAATAATAAAAGGAATAAGAAGAAGGAATAGAATCAATCTGCAGCAAGCGAAAACTTAATTTCTTGTGAGATAAAATTCTTCACAGAGTACCCAAACACGGGTGTAGGTTGTATCTTCATCTTTGGAGATTTTCAGAATTTGACTGGAAAAGACACTGAGCATCCCAGTTCAACTGTGAAGTTAGCCTGGCTTTTTGCTGGGACTATCAAAGGTTCCTTCAAACCTCGGTTATTCTGCTCTGGAATTTCTGGTGATGAAGCAGAACAAGGGTTCCTCCTGGCATCTCTCAAGCACAAAGGAAAGACTAAGCGAGCTGGGCCTGTTTAGTCAGGAAAAAAAGAAGGCTGAGAGGAGATTTGATTAACGTGTTCAAGTACTTGAGGGGTGATGGCAGGGAGGATGGGGCCAGGCTCTTCTCCGTGGTGGCTGGTGACAGGACGAGGGGTAACGGGTGTAAGTTGAAACACAGGAAGTTCCACCTCCGTGTGAGGAAGAACTTCTTTCCTGTGAGGGCACAGGCTGTCTGGAGAGGCTGTGGAGTCTCCTTCTCTGGAGATTTTCCAAACCCAACTGGAGACCAACCTGTACCCCGTGCTCTAGGTGTCCCTGCATGTGCAGGGGGGTTGGACTAGATGATCTCTAGAGGTCCCTTCCAACCATAAGTGTTCTGTGATTCTGTGATAAAGTATGTTTCTTTAGATTCTTTCTAAACCTAGTAGTTGAAATGAATGGGTGGGTGTGTAGGGTACTAAAACAGGATGATTTTGTTGTAAAGCTCTTTCAAAAGAAACTCTGATACAGCAAACAAGATAGTAGAGAATAAGGATGCTTACATACAAGTTTTATGCTCTGCAATGAAAGTAATTGTCTTATACTTTATATATACCCTTATACTTTATGATGATGTTTTGGGCACAGTATGGGGAAAATAATTTTTAAAAAAGTTTATCTATTTTACATTTACTACAGATTTAAACTATAGATTGTAATTTGCTGTTTTGAAACCATAAATATCCAGAATCTTGCACACAGTTTCTTTTTGAGGTAGCTGTTCTCCTTATTTCTTTGTACTCATAGGTTTTTACAAGGAATTATTTATCATAGAAAGCATGAAACACCTTTAAACAAATAGGATATACTTGACCCAAGTGCCAACAGCAGACTGTAGAAGATTTATGATCATTTTGCAAGACATTGCATTTAAGCCTCATTTAATAGGCTCAAAAAAGCATGGGCACAGTCAGTAGTTAGAATCAGGTTTTCCTGTAACATTATTTCTATTATGGAATTGGTACTAATACTCCATACTAATACTCAGGAGTTGTTTATAAACATTGGTTATCTTTGTTATTTAAAAATGAATTCCTTAGCATGGTCCGCGCAATGGTTTTAATAAGACATTTTGCAAACAAGTGTATTAACTCACTTAGAAGCTGGTTGTTGAACAGAATTTTATGATTCCTTTAACATTGTCATAGAAAATACCATCTTTGTAACTTTCTTGAAAGAGTCTGTTCTTTCTTAAATTATTAATCTGAAACTTCCACCAAGTCTATGTAAGGTAAGTGCAGTAAAGTGATCAAGACCAGACTGAGCTTTCAGGTCTTTTACCACTGTTTTTGTTCTAGGATGTGTTGGAGTTTGGGATAACATCACCTGTTGGCGTCCTGCTAAAATTGGAGAGACTGTCACTGTCCCGTGTCCAAAAGTATTTAGTCTTTTCTCTGGCAAACCAGGTATTTTATTTTAAGCTATATTTTGTAAGCATTTAAAATGTATCCAAAGTATCATTATTTTTTAAAAAAACTTTAATATAAAAAGTTGAAAACAGAACAAAACAGGACAAAAAGAGGACAAAAGTAGGTTTTAAACAGGACAAAAATGGGTTTTGCCTCTTCTGTATTTGCTAACATAACATGTTGAAAATGTTTATTTGTTGCAGTTTAAGATTTGTATTTTACTATTAAATAATTAAAATGGTAGATTATCATGTTGCAGACATCTCTTTAGAATGTGTAAATAGCTTACATTGTCTTTAAAAAGGTCATGTCTATATCAAACTCCAGAAGTGGTTCTGCTTTTTGAGGGCACATTGTGGTTTAAGGTCAAGGTCTAGTTATAACCTCCGGCCATTTGTCAGTACAACATTCAGATGAAAACTTTATACAACACACACATTCCAGTAACCAAAGAGGAAAATAAAAATCACAAAGTTTTAGTTCGGAGTGTGTACAAAACCTTTGTGTTATTCTTGGTCAAAGCTGATTTGAGACACATAAAAGTTGTTCTTGGGCAAACAGAAAGCAGGTATATTTAAATCATATGAATGCCAGTGTTAAACTCTGAATCACAGCATTATGTTATTAAAGAATTCATCATGGACATGAAAATTGGTGGTGGGAAGTTGCTAGTGCTCTAACATTTTAAGAATATGTTTTAATTTTAAGACCTAGTCTTCTTTATGGCATTAAGCTCTTCGGTTTTCTCCTATTGACTTTTTTTTTTTTTTTGATCTATGAATATTAGAACATGCTGTAGCAAGGAATAGAATCATGAAATGCCATCATCTCACCTGAGTGACCTCAGCTGAGAAAATAGTCAACTTCTTTTCTTAGAAAGTATTTTTTGTTCGAACTAAAGTCAATAAAATATTCAAAAATTGTTTATGGTGTACTTGCAAATTTCTTGTATCTGCCAATTATTTCAGAGGTTGGTTCAAAGGATGAGATTCAAAGTGCATATTGACATACCCACTGAAGGTGTTTCAGTACCTAAATTAGCAGTAGGTATGTGGGCAGGGTGATTCAAAACCAGCTTGCAAATACAGTCCCCAGGGAAAATGATCCAAAAGCCCGTGGTGCTAATCACAGAATAGGGAGCATAAGGAGCAGGAATTGTGCCTTTTCCAGAGCTTAGGCACTGAATGGAGGCCCTCCATTATACTTTTATGGTCCAAAGTCCTGTTTAGAGTCTAGGTATTTGTCAGGCACAGTTTCTTTGAAAAGCTGCAAAATGAAGGATCTGTCTTTTTCTTAGACTATTATACCATAAAGCTGAAGAATGGGTTCTAGGCTATGCACAGATGGAAGCATTTCAAACCTATATGTTAGATTTCTTTAGAAGACCATGTGGTCCAGCAAACTAGCTCACACCAAACCCTTTTCATTGTTTTTCAGGACAGCACATAATTTGACCTTTAAAGTACATAACCAACTATATCAACATTTGTTGCAGCATTAATTCGTGATCACAATATCAAAAGAACTTTAATAACTCTTCAGCCGATCATTTGGTATTGCCATCTTTGAAAAGCTAACTGAGAGTTTAGAGCAACTCTCAAATAAATTACTTTTCTATCAAACTACTTTAGCTACAAATTATCTTCTTTATAGAAAGACTGCATCCAGAGTAATTTAGATAAAACTGTAAAATATTTCAGGCTTTTTCAGATATAACAGAAATAGCTGTTATACTAAAGCAGAAGCCCACCATTACAGCTCTGAATTTCCTTTTTTTTTTTTTCCTTTAGAGTAAACACAGCTCAGAGCTGGGAGTATAAGCCAAAATAATATGAATGAAGTGCATATGAAGGGAAATAGCTGGGTTGCCTTAGCAGAACTGCTGGAAAGTACAGCATGTTAACAACATATTTTCAGAGCATGACTAAGTTATTTTGGCTAAAGATTCATTGCTGAGAATCCTTGAGAATCTTTCTGAATTAAATTCTGAAATATTCCTTTGCAGGAAATATTAGCAAGAATTGTACAAGTAATGGATGGTCAGATATTTTTCCTGACATCCTGAGTACCTGTGGATATAATGACTATGAGGATGACTATAAGGTAGGAGAATATTTTTCTGTTCACTTAGATGTTGGTGTTTGAAAGAGTTGTGAGACATATTTTGTTTCCAAATAATGCACATTTTATTCTGTGGGAATTAATGTAAATCTGTAGACTTTTGTGGTAGCATTGATTCCCATATACTGTGATTGCAAATCTCATATAAAATAAAAGCAGAAATGTGAACTTCAGAAACTATTCAAAACTAGTGACTCTGGACAGTTGGTAATTGCAGCAGTGCATCTGTATTCCTAACATTCTTGGACTTGTGCAGAATATTTTGTGCATTGTGTTTTTTCTACATGTTTTTATTATAACACATCCTAATATTGTATTCCTCCATTAATACATGTACTACTTGATTGCTGGCATATGTCTGAGTTATCATAAATAAAATAAAAGGAATTTAGGTTATTGGATTTATTAAAGGTTTATATTGGAGTTCAAATTGTGTTGGAAATAAAAAACTGTTCAAAAGACTATCAAGATATAAATATAATACAAATGGAAAAATGAATATGTTTAGTTTGTGGAAACTATTTCTTGTCTTTTTTGTTGAAGGAAGCACCTTTTCCACGATGTGTTTTATGTACATTCTACCACTCTTTATTCCGAGACTAATAGAGCAAGAGTTTGTTTCTATATGTGAGTTCACAGTGTCAGTAAAACTCTCATTTTCATGAAGATGATGAAGTTCTCCCATGAATAAAGATATTTGGCTAGCTGGCTTTTTCTGATTTGTGGTATGTGTGGAGTAGCTCTGGCAGAACAGTGCTGGCTTCAGGGACGTGGTAGCATTCTAGGCGTGCCGTTCTCGCGGTCTCCCTCTAAAAGCTTTTCTCAACTATATTAACTTGCCTGCTGTTTGTTAAAGATGCATTTTACTCATGGGTCGTGGCAGAGACTCCTCCATTAACCACTATTCAAGAACCAAGCAGGAACTAAACAAGGAGAGTCAGGAACTAAAACCTTGTGTTCTAGTAGTAGAAGCCTGTTCACAAAAGAGTGTGATAAAGATTGGCAAAACCAGTAAGATAGTAATAGCTTCCCATTTTTTAGCAGGCTTTTTCCAAGTTGTGTAACCAAGTTTATATTTAATGCAGAGCAACTGTGTGTAAATCACTAAGTGTGAAAAATGTGACTCTCACTCAAAATGGTGTATAGACTGTAGATTATGTCATTATTAAGAGAAAGAGAACAACTCCATGTATGTGTTTGAGTTTATTTGGGTATATCTTATAATACTGACAGAGTTTATTTAGGAAGCTGTAATCAGTGCAATTCTGCTTAGTCTCATTTAGGCTTAACAGTTAGTGATTACAGTAACAGTTATATATTTCATAATATTATAGAGCTGTTGTCAGCTTATTTATAAATAAATATTTTATGAAGACCTTGATCATAAATAGCCATTTTTTATGTGTTCAGAAGCCTAACCATTACTGTACTTGAAAAATGATGATAAAATGGTTAGAATGTTTTGTTTTTCTGTTCTTCGCACAGACACATTCAAAAACATTGCTATGATCTGACTGTTTGAGAAAATGAAAACAGCACTGAGAGCCGTTTTAGTGTATTGTTATTCTACCCAAGCGTTGTCACATGGAGTGGTAGTAGAGCAAGTCTTAAAAAGGCAAATTAACAAGTTAAAATATTTCAGGTAATGGGATGTACGTACCTGACAGATGACAGAATAATAGAAAAGCTGTTCTTATTTGACATATACATTATTAATTTGGAGGAAGAGAATGAAATGCAACTTGATTATATTTGCAGTAATAGCAGGAATGAGATACTGGAAACAGAGTGTAGCAATGAGATTTGAATAAACCTGAGAAAGAGCAACTAGTAAAACAGTTAGGATAAAACTTAGAAGACAAAAGTGAAAAGCAGCTAGTAAAATAATGATATCTTAACAGTGTGCAATGCGGAAGTATAATAGATATCTAACATTGATAGACTTTTGTATAAATGCGTCTTGCTGGTGGGGAGAGTGGAAATGCAATCACTGATTGCAGTTAAAGCGACTTGATTTGAGAGCCCCATTCTCTTTTCTAGGATATAGGTGTCACTGCTCAGAGAATGTTCTTTGCCTAAAGATCATAAACTAATTATTTCAATGAGTATAGCAATAAACTTTTCTGACCTTAAAATTGACAAGTCAAGAAGAAAATTCAATGTGATACTGATGGTTTGTCAGAAGATTATTGTTCCTATGAAAATATTATATTTATATAACAGTATTCTTCCCATTTTTCTTTTTGTAGTTAAAGTAAGGGTGAAATTATCAAAATCAAATCTGAAAAGGAAATCAGGATAGCATGGGATGTTCATGGGGAAAAAAAATACAAGTGTCATTCTGCTGTGAGATTTCAGGGGATATTTGAAGTTCTGCATCAGCCAAGTGATACAGAGAAGGAAGATATTTTATTGGATTTGTGTGGATTTGTGTGTCTATCTTAGTGCTCAATGGCTGTACCTCAAAAGAAAATATCCTAAGGTATCCTAAACTACTTGGATACAAAATATTTTTGAACATAATCATAGGATGTGTCAGTATGCTTTGAGGATGATGTGTAAGGTTTTCCTGGGATCTATAAAACTTAAAGGGATAATACTTTAGAGTAGATTACAAAACATTTTTCTTATGGTAAATCTTAAAATTTCTTCTCTGTACTTTTTTTTCTAAGGCAGTGTTCAAGGAATAGGTTGAAACTGCCTTTTGTGTCAATTTGGTGCCCGTATTTTCACTGCTGAATCAGTTTGCATCACAGATCCTATTAAATATTTATCCCTGTTTCTTTCCTCTATCTTAAGATATGGGCTTTTTACCTACATACATAGGAAATAGATATAAACACATGTATAGAAAAATATGCACATGTAGATATGTGCATGCAGACATCTGTCTATCCCGAGCAGTTTCGAATATTCTAGAGAAGTCTCAAATGATAGGAAGAGACTGAACAGTAAAGACTGAAGAGGTAATTAATTAGTACATACCAAATTTTTAGGTTGATAATGATCTGAAACAAGAACATTAATTTAAAGACATCATAAGCAGGTCATCTGTTGTTTCTCTGCAAAGTTCACTGGAATCATAAAGGTATCAATAAACTTGTCTGCTTTCGCAATTTGCTCTGATTTCACTCAGAGTTTAATCGTTATGTCTCTATTTTGTATCGAATGGTATAACTAACTTCTATTAAAGGAAATTATTGACTTCATATTTTGAAATTAACTGTTATTTTATCCTTAAAATCCTTAGCATCCTTAAATCGAATGGTTTTGTGTTATATTAAATCTTCCGTTAGTATTCCCTGCAGCTTCTGTTTGCAGTTGTAGGGGACCATTTGATAAATCTGACATTGCCTGAATAAATATTTTTCCTTATTGTGAGAGGTGCTAGCACAATCGCCTGAGCAAATCTACGGCTTTCATGGCCAGTGCATGGTAAAAATTGGTGCAACTACAGGACTGGAGCTTAAATTAGTATAAACAAAATCTCTGTCTTGTCATCACATCAACAGGTATATTTAAATCCTTGTTACATACCTCCCAACTTCTTCCTGTAAGTAAATTAGTTACCACTAAGCTTCAGGAGCCTAAGAAATTAAATTTTAGATGTCATCCCAGGCACTCAGATGAGGTCTTTCTCTTTTTCATTTCTGTTGAGTTCATGCACCACAGTGACCAAATGAGTAACTGGATTTGACCATGGTAGAAAAACATGTCACGATATGTTAACTAAGCTAAACCTCATTGCAACTTTTTCTTTTATGTGGACATATTTTGACATCTTTTGTTTAGACTGAACAGGCTGAAGATGAGACCTAGTTGTCCTCAGAGTGTATTAGACTCTCTGTCAGAATTACCAATATATGTAAGATACCTGCTGAATGCAAAGGACTGAATTGTGACTGTATGTCACTGTGAGTTATGTATGATATATATGTGGCTATGTGATTTGAATACATAGGGTATGGAGTACAAAGTAATGGAGAAAAAGATTCTCGGGGCTACTAAGGGCATGATAATACCCACACGACCTGTGCCTAAGTAGAAGCAACATAAATGGGAGAAGTATTCCCCGTTTGACCAGTTTCCTGAAGCATCCACTCTAGGCCACTGTCAGAGCAAACATCCTGGATTTGCTGCTGCACGGCCAAGCCTAGCGGAGTCAAGTCAGTGAGGTCAGCCCTGGCTCAGACAAACACTCCCTTGAATGCCCATAGCTGCCTTTAGAAAATAGATGCATTACTGCTGTGAAGTAAATCGTCTTACTGGGCTAATGGATTGTTTGTCCTGAGTCTAAATTGAATCTTTCCCTCTCAAGAAAATGTAACACAGGGCTGCCATCTACCAATGCATTTCTTGTGTGCCTATGAGTCACGCTGTATTTATTTACATTACATTCTGCATTTTTTGGTCATTACTTTTTCCACAAGATGTGTTTAAGAGACCAGTATTCGGTAAAATAAATACAAACTCTTCTTCCATTGACTTCAAGTAAGAAGGACTGAATATAAGCTGTTACTCTCTCTTGCAAAGCAAAGCGGGAATTTAATTTACAATTGCAGAGTATCCACAGACTCTGCACATTTTCTGTACACACTGAGAATGTTCACATGCAAAGATACACTTAACCTGGCTCGCATGTCCTTCCAGCACTGAACTACCCTCTCACCCCTAGAGGTCCTTCCAAACCAAGGTTGAGGTTGAAAGATCAGCTGGGTAACATGGTCAACTCTGCCTCGCAAGCTTCTGTGCTGCCTATTCTGTAAATAAGCAGAAGACTTCTGTCTCCTGAACTTAGTAAACACAACGCTGTATTAATGTTAAAATAAACAGTAACAGGAAAAGATGTCTCTTCTAAGAAGACAAATCACAAGTGGGCATTGGAATAGATCTTCTAAAAAAGGGAAGATCAAGATAATACTGATGACACAAGCATGTGCTAATCCTTTTTATTTTTTATATGTGTTTTTTATAGCCATTTACAGCCCATCAAAATTAGGTAGTCATAAATAATAATAATAAAACACTGTAGCATTAGGTCTTTAGAGTCTAGATTTAGGCTAAAGAATGTGTAAACCCTCTCCATGAAATGACTCTGAAAATCATAAGGAATTGATTTTTAGTGCTTAATCAGCTGTTGAGTTTTATTTTGTGATGATAGTTTGAATATTTTCCTAAAAAATTGGAAGTAAATTGTACAATTTCAGTTTTGGAGTCAGTAATATCTTAGAGGTCAGTTATTCTTACTTCCATTGCGAAAATACTATTTTTGCTAGACTTTCAGAAAGTTTGGATGCATTTCATATGCATGACTTGAATCAGTTTATGCTTTCAGTACAGTTAGAAAATATCAAAGGGCTTCAGCCCTTACTCTGTGTTACCAAATTGTTTTAATATATGTATCACATAGTATTAAATTGTTTTGAGCATTTGCTCTCATTTTACTCCTGGCAATCCTATTATTTTTCAATCCAGTTTGGAAGTTTAAGACTTATTTTAAATTGGGAACTGGCTAACTATGGTTCACACAGAATATCAAATAGAGAGTAAGGTAGGCCAACACAACTCACTTGCATAAAAGGCATTGATTTTCATGTGCTGTCAGATTTGGTATGGGTTTGCCTGTTTATTTTGCATTAATACAATTGAAGAGACTATTTCTAAATGGTACTACATAAAATACAGAGTAGCGGTAAACATTTAATAGCTGTGATTAAGTCAGTGTTTATCAGAAAAAAAATTATTTCCCTTGGATTCCCATGGTGAATACAGTGCAGATTTTAATCTTTTGCCTTTTATTTTCTTTTAAATATTTTATAAGCACATCTTTTTAGAATTGCAGAGAATATATTTTGGCAATTTGGGGCATCGAGTCATGAGGAGTTACACAGGTCTTACAGGCAAAATTAATACTCTCCTATTTCTTATTCAGCTCTGAAAATCACACCAGAATTTAATAACAGCTTCAAAATGTATTGGTCTTTAACTAGTTTTTCAACAGCTTGAGAAGCAAGGTTAATGTTCTCTCGGTATAAAATTATAAAAAGCTTAAAATCTCTGAGCATCATAATGTAAGACTAGTAGAATGATCAAAATGAGCTTATTAGTCACATTTCCAAATGCAGTACAATAAAAAAATGTGTATTCTTTGTGCCAGGATGTAAATATAATTAAAAAAATCCACTGCGTAATTAATTTTACTTGCTTGTACTTTGAACAAAATGATCAAGGTCGGTGTTAAGGTAATGTTGAAGTACTCTTGGCTGATTAGCTACGTATGCCTTCAGACTCATCTCATTCTTCTGTGTAACTAACTCATGAATGTCCCTTTGTCAGATGAATGGCCCCCAGATAAATTCAGTCCTATGGACACTGCAATCTATTGTGCCAGAGTACGAGTCCATAGGATTCCTGGTTTTATTTTAGTGAAATTATTTGTTGTAGGGGTCATGCATGCATGCAGAAACATTATTTTAAGTAATGTGTTTTGCTGGAGGAAGAATCTCTTTTATTTTTCCTAGTGTCTAGAAATGATGAAGTCGTTTCATATCCAGCCTCCCTCACAGTTGCTGTCAAGCTCAGAGTATGTAGCTGAAGGCTAAATTAGGGGCACTGTTGCCTCAGTGTGGTTGGACAACTAATGCTTTATTAAAAGTTCATGCAGGGTTTGACATTTTTTTTTTTTAATTAATTTAAAAATCTGAAATCAGCTACAAGGTAGGTGGGCCCAGTTTCAAAAGATTCAACCAAGGAGTTTTTCCAAAATCAAATTAAACAGATTTTTCATGATAGTGCAGAACCATAAAAATTACTTTGTCTCTTCTTTCTTTTTTGTTCCATTTTTTGTTCCATTCAAACAGATGTTTTGAACCAAAGCTACTTTCTTTACACCCTAGTGCACATCATTCCCTACACTGATGGTGGAAGAATATTTTTAAAGTTAAATTTTCAGTTCCGTAATATCGACACCTACATGCAAGTTTGTTTAGAAACCGCAGCAATTTGTGTAATGTTGGTGTTGTGCAGTCATCCAGTTTCCAAGCTGATGACTCCAAAAACTGATGGGAAGAAAGATCTTTGAATTTTCAAACACAGTGAATGTAACCGGAATAGTTTCACCTGCTTCTAGCGGTGACATATGGTGTATATATGGTAGACGTAACGCTTGGGAGAATGTAAATACTTTGAACAAGTGCGAATTGCAGCAGAAGAAATGAGGCTCGTAAACTCTGGCAACCTGAGAATTTTCTTCAGTTTAACTCCGTGGTTTTGAACTAAGCTGAATTGATGAAAATTCTCTTTAATTTGATTTTAATTTTAGGTTTATTTGAATTACCTTATTATCAAACTAACCTGTAAATAGCTATATACATAATCTGCATAAATACACAGCTGTATATGTGTATTAAGGACCATTTATGTTTTAAGACTGGTATAGTGAAGATTCAAACCTGTAATTTTTTATATATTTATGTGGGAAAACAATATTTAAGGAATAGTTCAATCAGCTTCTCAATCAGGCTTATGACACCTGATCTTTCACTAAATATACTTCAAAAATTCGGGGTATTTACTCCCTCACTTCCCAGTACTTTATTTGTACTAAACACTATTGTTTTCTTTTTTGAATAGTAATTTTATGTACATGCTCATTATGTTGCATACTAGCATCATCAGATCTGTGTGTAGTAACCAGTAATAATATGATGGCTTTACAAAACAGAAAATTGGATCAGTAAACTCAAAAAACTTGCTTTCATGTGACTAGGTATTAAAACCCTGCTGAGCTTCATCTGATTATACTGTATGCTATACACATCTGCACTTAAGCCAAAAAGCTGTGTTCTCCATACATTAAAAGGAGGTCTATTCTTTGGAGCCTGAGTTTGTTTCATCTTGTCCTAATGTCTTTGAATCACCACAAGCACAATGAATCAGATGAATCATAGCATAAAGGAGTCTGTTCTCTTCCATTAACTCCCTCACTTTAGGGAAATGAAATGACTAGTTCTGATGAGCTGCCTACGTTTTTGAAGGATTATATCCCACCATTATATATATAAAGCAAAATGAGTCTTACCTCATTTGCTTTGACTGGTCTTAGCTTAGCTTAGTCAGTAGCTATTTGAAAGATTTAAAAAGAATATGTTTGGGGGGGTTTTGAGTGTGTGCTATTATTACTAAGAAAACAGACTTAAGATATCTCAAATCCCATGAGAGTTGGACCTCAGTTAGAAAAAAATCAATCAAACAAACAAAAAAGCAGCCTTCAAATGGTGGCCTTCAAAATAAGATGAAAAATAGCATAGAGGAAAAAATAAAATTAAAAAAAGAAGTTGTATAACATTCTTACTGCATAATGGAAAGCTGACTAAACCAGTGGAGAGGCTTTTGGTGCAGATTCTTATTGTCTAACATAAGTGCTTATCATCCCCTTTGTGTTAATTTGAGAAAGCACCAACATTATCATTCTAAGTTGCTTTAGATGGATGTCTTAAGATGATATGAGTCACTTAGGATGACATGAATCACCCTCTGTCTGCTTCTCTTCATGGGTTATAAAAACAATCTAGATATCTGGCCCAGATGAATCCACACCTACAAAATTCATCATTTTCTACTATACTGTGTTGTCCTGCACTTTATTCTAATTTCTTCGAGGAAGTAAATGGGAAATTTACATTCCTTGGCATTGAAAACATTTACAAGAAAGTGAAATTGCTTATCCTAAAATGAACTTTGTAGACATATCCAAAAACCTTTTCCACCAAAAGGGAAAAAAAATGCTCAGTTTAATTACATAAAGCAGATACATTTCACAGTGTTTTTACTCAGTGCTGTGGAATCCCACCAAATTCCAAGAAAAGGGAAAGTAAGAGACATGCTGAGTTCAAATTGTTCTTGACACTAAGTAAAGCAGAATGTATAAGTACGATCAAGGTTCTCTTTGATGCATTGATCTGGCTGAAGTTTTCTAATAATATTTCTGGTGTAGAATCATTCCTATAAACTTCAGGGCGCATAGGACCCGAAGGCTACAGTGTCCGTGGCTGATTAGAGTCTGTAAATCCACTGCTTCTGTGTTTTAAATTTATGAAAGTTTAATAGGTGCTGTGTCTAGGACAAGCATAATGGGAGGAAAGTAATGTAGGATTAGTGCAATTCGTTCTGAAAAGTAGATGGGCAAATACGGAAAAAGTAAACAAAGACAATGCAGACTAAACATGGGTATAAATTTAATACACTTGGCACCAGTCAATTTACATATTTCTTTAACAAATACCTCTAAGTTATGACATAAAAAAATAAGAAGAATATACAGTCTCTCTGGATCTTGTATACCGGATCTTTCAAAGAAATATTACTGTTCTAGGAAGTGCAATGCATAGACAAGAATTATATGGTAATATAGGCAGTACTTTTTCAGAAAAAAAATGATCAGAAGACAACAGATTTTTCTTATCCATTCAGAATAGAAGCCAAATGTGAAACATTTCACCATACGTGACAGGTTTTCTTATTTCATAGGAACTGACTCGTCCATATTCAGAACATGAGAGCAGGTGCAAGGACAGGTTTCTGCTCTTTCAGTCTTGTCCATGCTAGCACAATCCACTGTTATACTTTTCAATTATTATTATGCACATACTTACTAGACTTTTTTTTTGAAAAAAAGATGAAATTGAACCTGCAGATCAAAATTCTTAATCTTTACTTGATCACTAGTATGCGGAAACACTCGGTGTGGTTGCTTAAACATAGGCATCCAGTGCTTAAACATAGGCCATTTGATGTGCCACTGCCATTGCAGTGCAGAGGCCCTTTGCCACCTCTGATGATGTCAAAGGCATTCCGTAGTAGTAGGTGGCTACATGTAGGCAACTAAGAACAGTCTGTTTGCTAGGCCCGTGGAGTTGTGTGTACCGAGTGGAGATGTATCCTGAAGAGTGAGCTGAATGTTTCTTTTGGCTGCATTTTCTCAGATCTTGATTCTGTAATCAGAATCTCTGGCTATAGAAGGAAGGGAGCTAATAGGGATGTTGCTTTGAAAGTCAAAAAGTTTGGGTAAATTGGATGATAATGTCACATGTTACAGGTGGATCCTTGCAGAATGAGAACAGAACTCTGTCCCCTCTCACTTGGTAACAAATTATCATCCATGATTGCAAGAAAAGCTCCTCTCATTCCATGTATGGGTCTGAAATCCACTAGTATGTGACCCAGCATGTTCATTTCAGTGCTCTGAGTTTGTAGTTGCACTTTCATTAGTTTGGCCACCAAAATAAAAGGCATTTTAATGCTGGGTTTGTTATTGTTTACCTGTTTTTAACTAAAATATGATTAACCTGTGTTTGGGTTCCCTTTAGGTATTTGAATGGAGAAGATGAGTGTCAATGAATAGAAGTACTTTCTACTGTTCAATAAAATGCATAATTTTGACTGACTGTGATTTAAAACATTAATATTAAATGTTAAGGACATGGAGCTGATAGAACTTACCTGAATTTAATTGCATCATTACATGTGTAATAATATGTGCAATAGGTTTTATATGCTGTAAAACCTAGACGAGTCATTCAGAAGGATAGGATTTTTTTTTCATATGCACAACAAAGTTTTCAAAATCCACTCCAAGCAGTGAATGCAGAAACTAGTTGTGTGAATTAATAATAAAGGATGTTATGACTCACTTTTGAGAAATTAATGCTATATTCAGTATCAGGTAGAAGCCAAGTACTTGAGTAATGAGTTCTCAAAAATGTCAAACATTTAAGAATAGCTACTTTCTCTTGTTGAAAGAAAATGTGCAAGTTTAAATTACTTCTTGTAGTTGTTGGACTCTGATTTCTCTTGAAAATATGGAATAGGAAGTCACTAGCAGCAGAACTACATAAACAAAATTGCTATTTTAAAAATTATTCTAATAATTCTTATAATATTCTTGTAATTCTAATTGCAACTTTATTGTAAGCAAGCTTATTTTATTAATTCAATTTTTCTATGCATCCCCACATCAGAATAATGATGTTTCTAGAACGCCAGCTTGCTAATGCTTACTGTGTATCATGCGTGCAGAGTTCTTTACAAGATCTATTAAAAAAGGGGTTCATGGCAAATGTCAACAGAGAGAAAGTGAACACAAGAGAGTTTTGAGAGAAGTAAGGAAGTGAAATTAGGATATCTAATGGGTAGGTGGTGGGAGGTAGTCTTAAGTGTGGAATATAGAGACAATGTGTGTTACACAAGAGCGTACAGTTTGGTCAGTTTAGTTATGTGTTAATACGTGATGCATGAGTGTGCATGTGCTTGCCGTGTTGGAGTTATTTCTGCTTAAGCAGACAAACCAAAGACTCTCTCTTTGGAGCAGATCTTATAATAACTCATATTGCATGTTGACCACTCAGTAGCAGAGACAGACTGTACAGCTGCTTTAAGTTTTTGTAACATAATGAGAAACCTGAATAGATTCCAATCTTAGACTATTCTTGGGAGGGAGGAAGTTATTTCTGCTAGGAACTTTGAAAGATCAGGACACAGTTTACATCAGAGCTCCTGGTTTGCCTACAAGGGCTGTTAACAAATACAGATAACAGGAGTCCAGGGGTTCCTGTATCCATGTCAGGATTTGTTAAGCTACTTAGTTATTCCCAGGACAAGAAAATGAGAATGGTGTAAGTCGTCCCTGTGTTCATTCTCAGTAGATATTTTGTGCATGGCTTTTGTGTACCTATAGAAACCTATAGATGCTCTGCAGAATCATAATGATTTTTGTTTTTATTTGAACATCACTGTTACTATTAAAAGGACACTTCTTCTAATTAGGTTTTTCAGTGAAGTGTAAAAGAAAATTTCTACTCAATATTTATACCAAGCAGATCAGTTGTTGCAACTTATTTTGCAAATGCCATTTATTTCCCTCAAAAGCAATATTTACATGGTGAGTATTAAGACTTTTTGACTTAGAGGCGCTTCAAATTTATATTTGTACACTTGGTAGAAAGACCTTTAATGTGGCCTGCAAATGCCAGCAAGATGACAACTAATAAATCTATCGTAGAACTGCTGTGCATTAGTCAAAAGTTTTGCAGGGGCTATTTTATTTGAAACTCCAGACGTCAGGAAATAAAATGCCCTTTCTTTCAGAATACAAGCACATAGGTACATGAGGATGCCAAAGTGCTGAGCCATTAAGCATGAAGCAATACCTTCTTCCATGATTTTGGAGAGGATATCAGGCTGAATGAAAGGAGGTGTCCAATATATTTGCAGTGTTCCTGGTGTTGTGAGGAAGCCTGTTATGGACTGTTGTAATTGACGCTGAGAAATGTTTTATCTCTCATTTCTCAGAAAATTGCCAGAGGATTGGCTGATACTCCTTTTGCTATGACATAAGCCAGTTAAAGAAGCATAGGAATGCTCTGAAATACTTGTCTCTAGGCCTTGCTTTCAGAGCTGTCCAAGAATTGACAGAATTGGGGAGTATGATTCTACCATTCTATCAAGGAATTGAAGGGCAAGTCAAAGTGTGGCAAGTAGAGAGAGGTGGAAATAAATGCATAAATTGGATAGCAGGAGACAGAAATTACGCTTCGTTGGAATTTTGAAATTCTGTTTGTATAACATGGCACATTCTGCACTGCTCTTAAAACCTTACCCATTAATTCCGTAAAATAGTAAATAAGTCTACAGCTTTAATATTTTATCTAGCTTCCATGAAAGTAATTTCAGTCTAATGACTTCGTTGTAAGCATAAGTCAAGAAACAACTTAATTCTGACATAATTTAGCATAATTTTTCTTGATATTCTCATTCTGAATATGATTTAATGTTGTAATATGTGACTGGTAATTTTACAGATAACTGCAGTTAATGAACAGACTGTGTTCCTTAATCTGCTTTTTCTTTGTGGAAAAGATAACTTTGCAAGCTTTAACAAATATGTTTACTAAAGATATAAGAGGTTGTTTAGTTCACAATTTAGTAATGTGGAATAGGAAATTAAGGGACTTAAACATGTCTTTAGACTTAAACTGCTACATAAATGCGTTACTGAGTACGCTGAATAGGACTCAGAGATTATCTCTTTCAGACATAATTCTTTTCAAACAGTGACATATTCTTCCCAGTTTGATAGTATTTATGGAAGTTTATGAATCTCATACTTACTTTGACCTTATTGACATGGAATAACCAGCTGAAATTGTGTCAGCTTGTGTGTTTAAGTTTCGAGGTTCAGAAGCTGAATTAAGGTCAATTGCCTTGAGATGTTGTAAAGCAAAAAATATGCTGGAGTAAAAATATTACACTTTTCGCCTCATGTTGTATAGCCCCAGGGGTGAAAATAATGTGATGTATGTCTTTTAGTCTTCATATTTAGTGGAAACTGATATCATTTTGTAGTCATTTTTACATAGCAGTAAGTGGTTTCTGCATATATTTTTCTGTGCAGGTCAACTTCTACGTAAGGGTGAAAGCAATTTATACCCTTGGACACAGTGTATCTCTGATCGCTCTTACAACAGGAAGTATAATTCTTTGTCTTTTCAGGTAGGTATTTTTCATGAGTAAATAAGAACAATGATAAACAGTATTAACAGTTGTCTGATATTTGGAAAATGCTTTGGGTTTATACTTTGCTCAATTAAATAGTTGGCAATAATGTAGTGACAACTTGACTTTGCTAGCACCAGTCATATAAAAAATTTCAAAGCACTTTATAATTTGCAGACATTGCAATCTATATGAAAATGAATAGTAATTTTGGAATGGATTAAATAATTTTTGGCTTGAGTATCAAAATCAACACCTTGAATTGCTCTTGCATATAAGTAGGCAGCTGATCTTAATGCTAGCCAAGTGGATGGACACGTTTGCAAAAGCTTCTGAGCGGTCTCAAGGGGTAGTATAATTGAAGGTAATTACCAATTTCTCTGGGTGGGGATGTAACCGTATGGATGATTCTGTTGAAGGAAAGTGCTAGATGTGCAAAGTTTTGCATAAACAGTGCCAGAAATGGCACTCTTATCTTCTGATGTTGCATAAGATTCCTACAGAGAGCAGACTCCTACTGCTAAAAGAAAGGGCAAAATTGTATTATCAGTATCATAGTTCTTACTGTCTCCAACTTCATGCCTTTATATTTCACTTCTACCTCTCCAATAGAATAACCAACATATTCTCCATCAAAATCCTCACACAACTTTTCTGTCTCACTCTCCATCAGGTAGTAAGAAAATCAAGAAAACCCAACACCTGGGTTTGCTACAGATGTGCATGTAAATTCACGAAGTAGCAGTAGCAAGGAACTGCGTGTTTTTTGTCAGAGCATGATGAGCTATTCCTGTGATTTATTCTGTAAACCTTTGAGAGTGTCATTGAATTGTCTCAATAATTAAATATGCCGAGCAGATACATGACCCATGATTATTTTTTGGGATATCTTTGAAAAAAAAATGAATAGAATCTCTTATGGTAATCTTCTTTATCCCAGAAAAGACTTACAAGCAAATCAGTCATCTTCAAAACTGCTAAAACCCAATGAACACCTCTAAGGCACTATGTGTATCATAGACACCTGTCTGTTTTCTGTCTGCAGAAGTCAGTCATTTGGAGAGAATAAGACAGATATTAGTTTGCTGGCATCCAGTTCGTATCTATACAGACTTATAACAAACATCTCTACAGTTTTATAGCAAATGTCTTGATAAATGCATGCTTAATAATTGTACAAAAAGTAGATCAAAAGTTTCAGGTGTGTAGTCAAGTTGTGTGACTTTAGACATGAATTGAATATCCAGGTTAAGAGGCTGATCTCCACAATCCCTCCATTTAGTGGGTAGAAAGACAAACTTTCGTATGAGAGATTACAAGGTCTTCCAAGTCTCTCTCTGCAAGGGAGACTCTGTTACCTATACAAGGAGTTTAGGGACATTGGCCTCCTAACACAGTAAGCTAAATTAGGACCCCATATTGGTTTTCAAGTACCCCCAGTCAATATTTAGTTTCCCAAGCAGGTAGCAAGGAAATGTTTATTGTGACATTTACAGCTGAAGCCATTGTAAGATATGAACAATACAAGCAAACACAAAATGCTGTGTGCGTGTCTCTGACAAGTTATAGGGTATCCCATACATTTTGTTCATTTTTAAGGGTAGAGTTTGGAAAATAGGGATATACCTGCAAGGTTTGACTTTCCTCTGTTCAGCTGGTAACACCTCCTCTCCTAAGTAGAGTTTGTCCTAAAAGGTTCCCACTTTTTTTGTAGATGACGCCAATATACTGCTTGTAAAGACCAGTCATTCACTCCTCAAAGACACTCTCCTTTGAATATAACCATCACCCTTTCATCCTGTTGTGTTGAAAGAGGAGAGCAAAGATTTTAAACATCTTTAAATTAAACTAAGGGAGTTTTGGGTAGTTAGGTAATGTGTTAAAAATTGGAAGTTACTAAAGCAGTAGAGAAGTGAACATTCTGACTTCATCCAGCAGAATTAAGATATGAACGCTGGATACTAGTGAAACAAGAGATTATTAAAACTGTGCATTGCTGGATTTGTATATGGGCACTTCAAATTATATTTTATTTAGTCATGATTTTCTTCAGTGCTGTTTTATGAAAGAATGAAGTGAATTTTAATTCCACTGTGGGTACCGTATTCGTGAGAAGGATGTGGGAACTGTTATTTAGATACGGATTTCTGCAGTCCATTATATATTGTCATATGCCGTCAGGCAGAACAGATACCACCTCAGGGCTTCATAGTTGTTTACAATATCAGCTATATGCACACTAGAAACAACTATTGGACTAGGAAAGGAAACATATCTCTGAAGGTTTCCATGCCTTTGCAAGATTCTCTTTTTCATTCCTTCTAGAGGTGATAGTTACTCTACTTGATTTAAATCTTTACAGAAACATACTATGAATACGCATTATTAATATCTGTATAGAACAGATTTAGAAGCTTTGTAGAAGGAAAAGATACATAGAACATGAATGCCTGAAAATATCTTGCTAGACCATGCAGACAACACTCTTTCAAGTTACCCTAGTGTCACTCCCCACATGATACTCTATGTACTTATATTTATGATTAAATACTTATAAATTATTTAATATATTAAATTATATATTAATAATTAAATTAAAACATATTGGAAACCTTCCGGCAATTTTTTTTGAGGTTGCCCATTTGTCAAATGCCAGGTACATCCTGATTTCTTCAAACTTTATATATAAACATAAAAAGTAACAATTTTGATTTGGTCAAAATAAGCTGCTTTCATCTTCTTGAAACTGAAGTTTCTTTCTTGATTTTGAATGTCTAAGTTCTAAGATATTGGACAGGTTATTAAAAGTGGAAATCAAAATACAACAAATAGTATTTTTCAGATATATTAAACGTGCTGTTTTTTTCTAATGCAGAATGAAAACAAATTGTAGAACGTAATATTTCTACATATCAGTAAAGTTTTAGATACCATACAGCTCTTACTATAGTTCCTTTGGGAATTATATAACTTTATACATGTTATATATAGTATAGCCCTATATATAGCCCTATATGATAAAACCTTCCAAAAGAATAACACTTATCATCATACATAACACTGAATAAAAATACTTTCTTGCCCAGGAGCTCCAAAGTTTTTATATGACAGCCTTTTATAGATCAAACTCTAATTATTTCAACTACTGAAAGTGACGAGATATTAAATTCTAAATTAATTACTCAAGAAAAATATTTTGCTCTCACACCTCTTTGGCATGTATCTCTGAGTTACATAGAAGCGTATAATGCCATGTAACATAATAGTGATAGCTCTATTTTTTCACAGAACCTGGTTCAGGGAAGGACATTGATACAACAGAAATAAGTTTTATCCAGTTATTCTGTCCTTAATAACATGGAAGCTACCAAAATGGAGCTATTATTTATTTATCTCCTAATGTTCCTTGTCTGAAAATGCTAAACTCATTGTAATTAGCCTTGCTTTGTAGTTTCAGATGGGCTATTCAGTGTTTCTCTGTTCAAATCTACACATGCACTGAATACAACTAGATATAACATCTTATTGCACCTTCATTCAATCATTTGCTATCATACTCTATGAAATGCCTGGGCTTCTGAATTATTTTCAGGTGCAGTTCAAGGTGCTGGTTTTGACCAAAAAAAATCATGATAGCAATTTGGTTTCTGGGAATTTGCTACAACATAACTATGTTAAATGGGGAGATTTTGAAGGGAATGTATTTTAACTTAAAAGACCTTCAAGTGCTAAATCGCTTCTCCTTAGCGCTCAGTCATCAGAATAGTAAATTCCTCATTTGTTCATCAGTCTTTCATAAGGCTACTAGACAAAAGAAGAGGATTTTTGTATCTCACTGGACAGAAAAGATAGGCAATCTAATGTTTTGCAAGATTTTTCAATTGTTCTCACATATATTCTTGTCATGGGATGGAAAGCCATTATACAGGAAAGATGCAGGAATTAAAGGAATTAAATTAGGAATCAAACAAGAAAATAATAAGTGAGAGCATGTCTGAAACACAGATTGATCAAGATTTTATCTGTAAGAAAAAGATTGAAGTGAAGTGTGGGCTAAATCCCATTGGCATCTTTTGGTCTGTGATATTGAAAGGGAGTCAGAGATGCTTTATTTGGATATTTTGGACAGAAAATAGTAATGAAAGAAAATGGTAAGGCAGCACTGGCAATATGCAGAGAAGAAGAGTGTAGGTGCTTACTCAAGGTTGATATCACTAAGAAGCAGAGAGTAATAAAAGTCTGTTCAAAAGGCTTTCTATCTCGAAATCTAAAATGACTATTTTTATATCTCTTCTTAGAAAACTTCATTGTACTCGGAACTACATCCATCTGAACCTGTTCCTCTCTTTCATTCTAAAAGCAATCTCTGTTTTAGTCAAGGATGATATTCTCTATTCCAGCTCCAACACAGCTCACTGTCCAGAGGATCAAACCTCATGGGTAATAAACCTCTTTTGCTATGTGGTGTAATACTGTTGCCTCACACATTTTCCTCCCCAAACCTTTTGAATATTTGGGAGTACTAAGCTGTCAGAGTAGAGGGTTCTGTAGAGAATGTAATGACTGGGCCCATAAGCAAACATGTTGACTGTGGGGGCAGTTAAAAGTTCTTAGGCCTTTGAAAGATTAGTCTGTGGGCCCTCAAAATACTGTTTTTTTTTTTTTTTTTTTTTGAGGATTCTTTTATTCTCTGGTTATTCCTGGCAGTATCCTCATACTAACTTATTTGAATTTGTTGAATTTTGGCCTGTTGACTAATTTCTGATGCTTCACTTGTGGAATGACTTTGGTAAAGCTGCTTTGTTGAGCATTGCCCGGATCCCACCTCTGGCACTCAGCAGCATGGAGGCTTTACCCGTTCAGCCCATATGGGTGCTTCACAGCTCTGTTGCAGGCACAAAACCTTAAAACCACCCAATTTAAAATCAGATGGTACTATGACCTGGATCTGAATGACACAAATTCATGATTTTGGCTTTAATGACATGATAACTTCATTATTCAGCATATGGGAATAGACCTGATGCAGGCCTAACTGCAACTGGTCTGGTACAGCTGTGTAAGTTAAGACTGTACTGCAAAGGGGGAATTGTGGTAAATGTTTATTGAAACTGAAGAGGGAATACAAAAATTGTAGGCATTAAGTGTCGATCTTGATCAAGACAAGCTTCAACTGTTATTTTGATCTATGTATTTTTCCCCAGTTGTAGTTTCTGGCATGTTGCCACTCTACAGTGGATATCCCTTCAAAGTCTTGTGGTGAGATTAGTCAGTCACTGAACAGGATGACTGGATTAAACTGCTTCTCTGGGCTTCTCTCTGTCTCATTGGGAAAGAAACAGTCCTTTCCAGAGAGCTTATCTATTTTAAGATTCTCTGCGGACATAGATGTCTCTCTTCTCAAGCTGGAGAAGAAGCTAGCTAGGAGGTGGCTGTCTTAGACCACAAACCTCTCTTTTTAGGGAACTAAAATTAGGTGAAATTGATTCAAGCCCTAGGGTCTTATTTACTTGCCTGAATATAGGCATATGGTGTTACTTGGGATGCCCTGAGATATCCAAGATATTCGCATGGGATTGACTGGGAGACTATCTCCTCCTGCAAAGGCAGCTGGAGTCAGGAGTACCTTAGGGCATCTGACATGATAGTAGATATTTATGTTCAAACAAAAGAATTAATCACTAAATGAATAAGATACCTAGCTAGGCATTTGTTATACTTGGAGTTTTAATAGAAGCAACAGAGGTACAAGGTGTTTTAGAATAGAGAGAGTAAAACAAGCAGAAAGTAGGAGAAATCACTGGATAATATTTAATTCACTAGGCTGCATTCACCATATCATCGCATTTCTCAGTGCACTCTCAGCAGAAGCATTTTTATGTTCAGTTCTTACCTCCCAAACTCCTGCTGGGAAGTATCAAAGCTGTAGCAGCCAGCGCCTTGGAAGATCAGCAGCACAAACTTCTGAATATTTATTCTGCAGAACAGCCTACAGACTATGTTGGGACTTCAGTTTATCATATATGCTCTTCTGTCTTATTGATTGAGAAACACTAGAGCATTCTATGAAGGGAAAACATCATTTTTAAAAGTCAAATTCAAATTTTTCTTTTTGCTTGAGATGATATTCATGATAAAAAGTTAGATTTTCATTGTTTCCTTTCTAGCCTTTAAAAATTCATAGAGCAGTTTCTTCATTAATTTTTACTATGTTCTGTAGTTCGAGTACAGTTTTTAAAAATTTATACAGCTAGATTTTTATGTATTAGCCGTTTAACAGCTAATGATTTAATCTGACAACCACTCATTAATCAGCTGTTGAAAGTGTGTACATTTATTGATCACCTTCACCTTCTAGAATATTTTTGCTATAATGTTTTCAAAGTTTCTGAGTGAATTTGCTATAAGCCATCTAAAACTTCTATAATATTTTTTTTTATATACGATATTCTTTCAAATATATCAATTTGCCTTCATGGCTAAATGAAGAAAAACTTTTTCTGCTTGACCTGTGTTACAAACGTTATGTTGAAAATTAAAACTTATAGGAAATATTACTAATAAAATAATACAGCATCTTTTGTGCAGCAAGTTTTACCCCTGTTCTCATATTTCAGGTGGGCTGCAAGGCTATTTTGGTATTTTTTCAGTATGGTGTTATGGCAAACTTTTACTGGCTCTTAGTTGAAGGACTTTACCTCCACATCCTCCTTGTGTTAATATTCTCCCCCAACAGACATTTCACAGTCTACCTGCTGATTGGATGGGGTAAGAACTTAAGTAACTTCCAATAACGGCCTCTTTTCTTTACCTGTGTATTAGTTAGGGCCAGTATTTCAAATGAGACAATATGCAGTTTCTGTTCTCATCCCCCAATTTACTAGTAGGCCTGTAGCCAGCCAAGGCCCATGATCACCTACCTATTCACATGCTCCTTAGCACGGCTCTCATCTATGCCCATTTGCACTCCTTGATGTTGTCTGTAGGTGACTCAGGGGACAGGATGATCCATGGACTGCCACCCCAAAGCATGATTTGTATAATTCAGGTTGACCTAATTTGAGAGACAAAAGAAAGCTCTTGGCCTGTGTATGGACACAGGCTATGCTATGCCGTGTGTGTTTGCTGAAAATCTCATTAAATATTTCCATAGGTTTTTAAATACATATGTTCCTTTCATCTACAGACAGGGCAGTGGCATATATATGGAGCAGTTTAAAGCTTCCAGGAATAAGTGGTCATAAAACATTTAGGTATTGCTGGGAATAAACCAGTATGTGTGACTTTCCTTATGAAATGCTTTACCCTTCAGTTTTATGTTGTAATTTTTGCAATTAAATTGGGAATGGGTATAGTATCTCCTTTTAGGTCACTTGGAAAAAACCTAAGAAATAAACCAAGAAAGGCACCTTCTTGTCTGTTAGTGATTATACCTGCACTTTTATAAGAAATTAGCATATTTCCTGCAGTGTTTGTTAGCAAGACTGCTAGCACTGAATAACCATTCAATCAATAACCATAATCAATCAGGCCTCTCCATTAAATCCTTTACTATGTGCTGTGTATTTGGGAAATAATGGTTACAAACAGACTGAACTTACTTATAATCTGCCTCTAAACTCTTTGTTTTTATAGGAATTCCTACCATATTCATTATTACATGGACAGTAACACGGATTATATTAGAGGATACTGGGTAAGTAGTGGGAAAGGGAAAGCCTGAAGTCCCCAACTGTATCAGTACCTGCCCTGCCTTGCCTAAAAGGCAAGCATGTGGTGCTGTTCACAGAAAGGTAGTTTGCAGGATATAAATACAGGAAAGCTAAAATTTCACAGATATGACACTCAGTGGAAAATGTCAAAAATCTCTTCAGCATGAAGTTTGTGGATGCTATTGATTTGGAACTTTTAAAAGGAGGAAGTGGCAGAGAGATGTCTTGACTAATGTTCCCCTTTGAGATCCTCATGTAGACCACTGGTATTCAAATTTGCAAAAAGGCAATGGGATTGAAATCTAGAAATCTTTGGATATCCTACATTCACGGAAGTGAAGCAATGTATTATCTAAGCTGTGCAGATTCAGGTACAACCATGACTGAAGAGAGCGAGGTCTGGCTGTTCTTGGCATGAGAAGGGGAGCTCAGATAAGAATTTTGCTGGAAGGTCAGACTTGCTACTGCTGGCACTGAGGAATGGGACAGAAGAACTAGTGGAACAGTTTTCATATTCTTTTTTCTTTTTTTCTGATTAAAATTTTTCAGTTATTTGATTCTGCTTTTAAATTCAAAAAGCTGCAAATTTCTAGATTTTCTTTGCAAATTCTCTAACATACAAACAATTCCTTTCTGCTTCACCATTATTAAACAATTAGAACAACTCTGGAGTATATTGTTCTTGTTTAAGTTTAATCATTCAGAGCATTTATTCTCAGAGTATTCAGACTACCATTTCTTAGCCCGCAGTGAAAATTAAATTTCCAGTTCTTCAGACAAAGTTTCAGCTTGAGTCTCACATTTTCCTCAGCCAGTTCCAACCATCCATAACCTGAAAACCCCACAAGAAAATTATGTCATTTTAATTGTATGTCAGTTGCTTTAGATCTTCTGCTATCCAGAGGCTGTTGTTAAGCTCTTTTTGGAAAAGTTCCTCAGCACGAAGTGAAACGAAACTTTGAACCTTGAAGGGCAGCAGCCCCCATCATTTTTAGTGCTACTCTGGTGTGCCTAGTGTTTCAGCTGATTTGAATATGCATATTAAAACCATGGAAGTAAAAATTAGAAGCAGGAAAAAAAAAAGTGTTATTTTAGTGTGCTTTGATTTGTGTATCAAAATACCTCATAGGTTTTTCTTGCTAGATGAAATTAATGTTAACATCACTTTCCCTTTTGTTTTTTGTAGTTGCTGGGATACAAATGAGCACAGTGTTCCCTGGTGGGTTATACGAATACCAATATTAATTTCTATTATAGTAAGTAAACTTTGAAGCATGAATTATAAATCAGTTCTGCACTATGCAGCACATATAGCCATTATTCTTTACTGCTCATTACAGACAGGCAAGAATTCTATTTTCATGAAAATAAATTATGCTGTAGGAGAAATTTTAAACAGATGCCAAAGCTCATTAAAATTTGTTGACTTAAAAATTTGTCTGCCTCCTATTAAATGAACAGTTGCCTTTGTTTGTATATTGTTTTTTTCCTAAAAATCTTCCCTGCCTGGAAGAAGCAAAAATCTGATTACTTTTCAATGAACTGAGAATTTGATTTGGCATGTAAATAGATAGCCTTGAAATTGAGGAAAAAAAAGATATTGCAGCCATAAAATTCAGCTGAGTATATCCCTCTTTAATTGAGAGCCTGAAATATATATTGAATGTGAAATACTTTCAAACATTTGAGCATGTTTCATTGTTTCTTCTCCTGTGTGGAGCTCATCAGAATTACTGGAGTAGCATAATAAAATTACTGCATTGGGCATAATATACTGTCGTTACAAGAAGTTTGTGAAAGCAGTCACAGTTCAAATTAATGTATTTTAGATACATTTGCTCTGGTCTTTGTACACTTCAGTCAGAAAAGTTTCTGTATTATTAGCTACACAGGATTTCAGGAGAGTCCAAGTTAACCCAGGACTTATACTTGGACTTGTCTTTTACTCCATGTTTGTGTAAAAAGCATGCTGAAAAATATTTAGAAAGAACTTCCTATCATCCTCATACAAAGTTTAAAGAGAGATCAGTGTAGGGTATGGCATGTGTGTGAAATGGCACAAGGTAAGGACTCACAGAAAAGACGTTTTATTATATGAAGAAATGGGCATGCAACAGAGCTACAGTATGAAAAGGAGACACACACCTAAAGGAGATGGAGAGTGTGGGATGGTCCAAAAAGAAGAAAATATGATAAACATCTGGTGTTTGCAGGAAGATGTGCACCTATTCTCTGGATCTTAAATTTCAACAGCTCTCTAGTAGACTCTAGTGCTGGGAAGCAGTGCTTCTCCAAAGAAGTCCCAGACATGGAGACAGTCTCCTCATTGGCAGACTTGAATTCCAGATGGATATTAGCAAAGATTGGAACGTGGGTTGGGAGTTAAGAAAATGTAGTAGAGGTCCGTCAGCATACTCTGGTATATCAAGTTGTGGACCAGAATCATTTTCTGAAGTCAGTTGATGAACAGCCATTCTCTCCTCTCTCCTTTTTCTTCTGCTCTCTCTTTTTTTTTTTTTTCTATTTTTGGTTTAATATAATGGAATTGTGAGACATAAAGAAAAGTTTTGCAAATGACCTTTTATAATTTGCCAGTTGCACATGTTTAGGATCTGCTTTCTCCTTCCAGAGATGTTTCTTCTCTTAAGCAGTATGTTCATGGGATGAGAGCAACAAAAGATGGCCAAGTAATTCTGCAGCTTATGCTGCATACCAAATCACTTCTCTGATTAGATGATTCCCCAGCTGTTTGATCAACTCTGTTTTGCATTTGGAAAGTTAAGCTGTGAAAGGAGAATGCAGAAGTACAGGAGCGATGATAAATCTGTAAGCAGCCCTTTCCTGAATTACCTACACGTAGCTAGCGCAGCTTTTTGGGACAATTGGGTATGATCATCAAATTCATTGTAGCATTTGGAATACCAAGCAGATTTACTTCTGTGCTGAGCAGAATGTACATTCACAGAGTAAGAGTAGGCATCCAATGAAATATCACATAAAATTGAGTGTTCATGATTAAAAAATACAGCATTCATGAGAAATGATTTCTGAAGTCACATCTGAATGCAGAAATGGCCTCTGTTAACTCAGTGCATCAGAGGCCTTCCCCAACGCCTCCTCTGAACGATTTTGGCCTGAGAAAAGTGATTTGGCAGACTTCCACACTTCATGTTGTACGCATTTTAGATGTCTTTTAACTGGAGGTGTGCTCTTTCAAGCACTTGCTTTGGAGTATCCCCTGTGTTCTCCATTTGGCTAGTGCCACCCCAGCTGCCTTCTCCATACTTATGTATACTGCACTTACTTAGAGAGGAAGGGTTGCTCGGTTGGAAGCCACACTTTTGTCACATCAAAGTAAATGAGAAATGTTTGTCATGGTATTTCACATTGCACCTCGTGTAAGTGACAAAAGAGCAAAAGAGAAGCAATGTGAAGATGGTATAAATGATACAAGCTTAGGCAACATGTTTGGACTTGAAAACTACTGTTAGAACAAGTCAGCTAGTGAAGAAAAGCACCACCACATCTTAAAATCTTACGGTACTGATTGTTTCATGTTTCATTGAACTGTATTATTCTAAATCAGATATATATTTTAAAGGACTTTAACAGACAATCAGTAACATATTAAAACCTTATAGAAATTTATTTGCTGTACTGTAACAACTCAGTGGTAGTTTCCACCTTCAGAGCCTAACACCAGCTTTCTCTGGCTGGATTTACAAACCCAGTCGTGCCATGAAATATTACTTACAAGCTCCAAGAAAAATGCATATTTTTTATTAATCCAATACTGTGCTTACAGAGAAAAACAGACTTGTTTTAAAACAATCTTAAATGTAATGTGTGAATGACAGCCCAAAATGAGTCACTAAAGTCTAATTCTGCCTGAGTTGATGCCTCAAAAACCAAAAGGATGACAACTTCCTCTATTACGGTAGAAACTAGATGGGAGTCTGTCAAGAACAAGAAGCTATTCTGCCAACCTGTGCAAATACCGAGTAAAGATTGTTCATTCTCCTACTTTGTGGCTAACAAATATACAGTGGGATGCAGCTGTTTATGCAGTCCTGCTCTTAGCTAGCTGGCACTGCTGCCGTGAAGGTGCAAGGGATTCAGAATCCACCACCTTAATACCACACACCTTTTTTCATGAGCATAGTGCATCCTAGACCACAGATAACAAACCAACACCAGAATAACTGGTGATCACAAGATGCCACAAGCCAAAGATGGAGATATTATGGGAGTCAGATTTGAGATCTCCTGAGTTTAAGTGTTGAGTTTCCTAGACTGATCAGGATCTAATCATAACTCCAAGTTTATGCCTTGTTTACCCAAGTGCCTCCAAACCCTGTCTATGAAATAAGATAATGGAAGTATTGATCTAGTTCAGAGGACTACTATGAGAATGAAATGTTAGATTGTTAGGATTGAGATGGCTCAGAGCTAATAATACCTGCAGCATTACCCAAGACAGACAGACAGACACAATAGCCCTCTCCAAGCTTGATGGGAGTGGGCAGATGACCTGTGCAACCATCTTCTGTCTTCTACTCCAGAGATAAGATACTGAAAGTCAAGGTGAGGAGATAGAGAGAGTAGGACTCACGTTATCCTTTGGGAGTCCAGCGGGGAATCCACCTGAGAACTTAGTACATTGCACCAGTTTTTGGCCGATATATCTTCCTGCCAGGAATCCTGTCTGCAACTGAGATTTGGGAAATAGGGATTACTGAGAATGAGGCCTTTCACTTGGGGCCATGCAGAGGTGCTCTGGATGAAACTGTTAGTGAAGCAGAAAGCAGACAATAGTTTTGACAGTGGAAAGCTTAATGTGTTCTGGCAAGTACACAAAGCTCACTGTCAAGTTCATTAGTCTGACTTAATTAACATTTTCTCGTGCGGTATGTTCAATAGAGAAGTCAGAAATCAGTATTTTTTTTTATTTTCTTGCAGGTGAATTTTATACTTTTCATTAGTATTATAAGAATCTTACTGCAGAAATTAAGATCTCCTGATGTTGGAGGAAATGACCAATCACAGTACAAGTGAGTTGTATTTTTAGATATTATATACAGGACGAAAATAATCTCTACAAGATTTACTCTGCTGAAGCCTGCTGCCAACAATTGGTATGATACTGTAATTGCATTTAATTCCAAAGATCTATTTTTAGATGTGTTTTAATAAAAAAAAATGCTGAAATAGAGATGAACATAAACTTTGTCAGATTCAGTGAAATTTTAATGAAGATCAACAAGCTTGAGTTCCAAATTTTGATCATGTTGTTTTGTATCTAAGTTTTCCTTTTCTGACCATTTTTTTTGCTTGATCGTTAAATCAGTATCCATTATATACAATACTTCTTCATCAGTGAATGTTGTGGGGCTGGAATTTCAATACTTTGCTCAAACTGAATTTGTTCCTTATTATGCTGTCATGTTATTTTTTGCCATTTATTGTGATAGTTTGTTCCTACGGCTTTCTAGAATCAAGTCTTTGGGCACTACAGTTTTTTTAGAGCCCACATGTAGACATTGTCTAGTACAGAAGGAAGTAACACACATTCCTATTCCCATTCTAATGCATATTCCCCTTATAGACATGTAATTTGGTGTGTAATCAAAACATGAATAATTTTGATCCATCAGCGAAAAAAGGGTATCACCAGATTGGCATAGAGCTGGGCTGGAGAGAGATGCATCGTTTCTTTTGTGTTTGCTCTTTGAATTAATTGAAAATATGGGAAAGATAAGTGAACCTGGATGAAATTATGCAGTCACCACCTTATTATTTAGCATAATATCTGACATATGAGCAGGAAATCTGCTGCAGTTTACATCTTGTGGCTGAAAATTTTCTTTTTTTCCTCTGGTATTTATGTATTTGATGAAAACGAGGCATTCTCTTCATAGCAGGCCCATCATTCTCCAGAGTTTCCTGTAGAGTTTCATGGTGTAAAAGAGTCCAACATTTTTAGCAAACATGTTCTTCAATGTTTAGCACTCTAAACTTTTGGTTTTAGCATTTGATTGTCTGATTGAATTTGAATTGGATGGTGTTTAGCAGATATGCATAGGAAGAGTAGATTAATCTTCCCCAGAAATACTGCCTCTGCAGAACAAATTAAAGGTCTTTTTTTTTTTTTTTTTTAAAGTCAGCTATTTTTGTCTGGATCTTTCCTTCATTAAAATGTTAGTGCAGTATAGTGTAGGCAACCTTAGCTAGTCATACTTGTTAAAACAAGTGAAATAAGAGACTAAAATAAATAGTGCTCATGCAAATCACCATTTTTCTTTTCTTCCTCTCTCCCATCTACCTGCACTTGGTTCCATACTTGTTCTTAATTTTACTTTTGCACTGGGAAAGGTTAAACTGAAAACAAAATCAATTTTCTACTTCACTTGGGAAACAAGAAAATTTGCTGCCATCGTGATTTCCTCCGGTTGTAAATTCTTACAGTGAATTTCTTTTGCCAAGTAAACCCTATTTCTCTCACTTACTGATATCACCTTTAGGGTTTTATTATTGTTGAGAAACTTTGCTGTCAGAAACGATTTATTTCCACATAAGCAGATTCAGTCTCTGAGATATTATGAGCAAAGGGAGGACACAGAAAAAAAAATAAAATTGTTTGAAATACATTAATTTCTGTGTTAAAATGGGCTGCCTCAAAACAGCTTCCTTTCATTGTTGAATCAAGTTATATTCCTCAAGACAGTGATAAATTGGGGGTCTCAACACAAGAGCTTTTTGATTTTTTTTTGATGCCAGACCTCTATAATCATGCATGGCTGACCCTGTATAATGTATAAAGCTGATGTTATTAAAGTGACATGAGTGACAGATAAAGGATAATTAGCAATTCATCTTTCCAGTAGTTTCACCGGCTATTTGTCAAAACTATTCTGCTTAATAATTTGAAGTTATCTTTTCCTTAACTTGTGCTAAATTGTTTTTCATAATTGATGAAATTTCAAATTAATTAAGGTTAAGCGCTTAATGCCATCACTATAGTTAACGAGTTTTTTTGATTTGTTAGTAAACCTAAAATTGCTGATGAAAATCTTATAGTTGATATTATTGTTGATGGCATGACCTAGATGTTGCTTATGCTCCATCTATATGAAATGTGCAGGCTAACCGTACGCTTGCAGCCCTTGAGGACACTGCTGTAATAATTTCAAGATCTAGATCATACCTTACAAAAAAAGGAACTGTTGGATGATTTTGTAGGAAGGGAATGCCCCTTTCCACTCTGAGCCCTTTGTACTTCAGAAATAGCCTAGAAGATCTGATGGCAGCTAGCGATGCTTTGTAGACCACGGCCCTGTGGAATATCACAGTCAGCTTCCCCATCCAAAAATGTGTGACATGGAAAGGGGGTGGGACCTGGCTTGTGTCAAAGATCTGTAGCAGAGCGCAACTCCCTGTGGATATCCAGATTTTCTGATTCAGAGAGGTCCTGCAGCCTTTTACCAGCTTTTGAAACTGGACTAGATCAGCAAGACAAAGTATAGCATGGAATTGCACACACTCATTTGTGGAGCTGCTATGTGGCTAATCTTGTAGCAAACTTGAAAGGAAAACAATTTTCAATACATACGAATGACTCTTACTATAATTGTTTATAAATTTGAAGTCACGTGGATTTATCTAAACAACACTCAATCTTAATAAAAAGACCTTATCATTAAAATCCATCTTTTTCTGTTTTATTTACTTAGGAGACTTGCAAAATCGACGTTGTTGCTTATTCCATTATTTGGAGTTCACTACACAGTATTTGCTCTATTTCCTGATCACAGTTCCAATAACTATAAAATGATATTTGAGTTGTGTTTGGGATCTTTTCAGGTAAATATTAAAGCTTTTCTTCAAAAGAAGTTTTGCTTAGTACTACTAAGTACTATTAGTGTGTGCTAATTAATGAATATTATCTGTTTGCAGGGGTTGATTGTTGCAGTCCTGTATTGCTTTTTGAACAGTGAAGTAAGTCTCTCCACTTCCTCCTGAGGATGTAATTTTTGTTTTTAATAAATAATTTCCCCTCTAATTCCACTCTTAAGTATCAGAAAGTTGTTTGCATTCCAGTTCACAGAATACATATATTGTAGTGTGAATGCAATAGGAGAAATCAGTATATTTGGGTGGAGAGTTAGGAGCTAAATGAAGTCTAAATCCTAGAAAACTGACGGCGTGTCGGTAAATGTGTTTTCTGTTATTTAATATGCTCTATTCTAGCCCTGTTAAAACCAGTGTGAATTGTGCAACTGAGGTGAAACAGATCTAGGAATTTATCCAAAGCTGTAAACATGATTTTGTAAGTGTTTAGGGGTAATCTTCTGCCCAAATCTCACCGTAGAACAGCAGCAGATTCTCAAAAGAGTTCAGAATGTAGCAGCTTTCCTAATTGCAAATGAGGGAAAAGAAAGGATTTCCTCTTGATGTCAGCCAATTTTTAAAGCAAAATGTACTTTAAATATTATACAGTGTCAGACAGAAGGAATCTGCCTGAGGAAAACATCTGCTTGCACAGGGAATTGAAGTCAAGTCTTTGGAGTTCTCTTCTGGTCTTTGATATCTATGGAATGCCTGATCTTGGCCTAATCATTTGGTTCTATGCTTCAAATACATATGATTAATAGCTACCCACCAAGAGCTTCTGTTCCAGTGCTTCAAATCTGATTTTGAGAGTGGCCTTGGGGTTTCTCCTAACATACTGTAGACACTGTCTTTGCCTCAATTTTATAATCTTTGTAAAAACTGATTAGAAGTTATTCCCAGAGGTCCGCGCTTGACAGCCAGTAAATGTGGAAACATTGCTTATGTGAAAAAGCAATGTTTTCACTTGGCGTGTGTTTTCTTTCACACCTAGGTGCAAGGGGAGCTGAAGAGGAAGTGGCGCAGCCTGTGCTGGAGGCAGACGGCAGGCAGGGACTACAGACTCCACAGCTCTTCCATCTCCCGGAACGGGTCGGAAAGCGTCTCCCAGCTCCATCGGCATTCAAGAGCTCAGTCTTTTATGCAGACAGAGACCACCATGATATAAATCAGCTCGCTCCCCTAAAGGGGGGAAGCAGGAAACTGTGGGGTTTATCAATCATTATGTGGCTTGATGTGATATTTTCTAAAATGTACAGTTTAGTGCTTTGCTTTTCTACATATCGATATTTGGGAAATTGGTTTGTGCAGCCAATGAGGCAATAACAGAGACATCTGCTCCATGGATGCTTTGTGCTTTTTTTTATGCCAATCATATGAAATATGATGTTCCCTTGTCATTTATTAGCCATAACTATTTAAAAACTAATTTACTATACGGTTCCTTTCTCTTCAGTCTGTCTGGGTTGAACTGTGCCCTCTCAATGCAGAGAGCTTTGGAACGTATGAAGGTTTGGATGAGAAACAAGAAAATTCTTGCACTTTATTTAAAGTAATATTTCTTTCTTTGAGGATATAGGCACTAGTTATGGAAAACAAAAGCAAAATAAAGAAATATCAGGCTATAACTAACCACAGTGTAGTAACCCAGTAACTCAGTATTATTTATACAGAGGGGGAAAAAAAAGTAGAAGTTTTTAGATAATTGTATGAATCTTCATTTAGTTCAGAGATGACTTTCTACTTGATTCCTATCTTGCTGTCTCCTCTGAAGGTGCCTTTTTTGTTTGTTTCTTTGGTTGTTTTTTTTTTAGGTTTTGGTACAGAAAGTAGTCCTAACTTTGCAGTCCCTATCAGAAAGCCTACTACAATAGTTATGATTAAAACATCACCATTAGCCAATAGCACTATTGTAGCCACCAGTTGTGCTCCTCTATTTAAAATGCAAGAGATTTGTGTTGATCTTATATTAAACAATTTCTGAAGAGGTACTTTATCGCTAGAAAAGTCTGGCATAAGATAAAGAGGTTGGATAGCTTATTACCCATTGAAATAATGCTTTCGTATAATATTTTCATTAAAATATGCCTCTAGATCTATGACCTTGACAATTAAAACAGAGAATATGGCAATAAAGTTATAACTCCCATTTAAGAAATAATGTAAATATTTTAGCTTTATTCCATTTTGTGTCTGAGCAGATTTAAAATTTAGTCCTGGATATGAGTCCAGCAAAAAAAAAAAAAAAAAAAAAAAAAAAAAAAGACAATCCCTAAAAAGTACCATAAAAGGCATAAATGGCAAGAATTTCCAGCAGCATCAAGCCTTTTATGTAGTCACTTCATAAAAAAAGATATAGAAGTGACAAGTTCTTATAAATATACAAAGAACATTTGCAATCTTTAAAGAAATAAATCCAGTTATGTTTACTTCTCGTGTCACAGTTGACCATGTCCACTCTAAATAGTAAGTGTGAATAATATGTATTTATATGAGTACCGCGGATCCATAAAGAGAATTGCCCTAATATTTCAGATAACAGATTGTGTGGAACTAGCAGAATCCAAGGCCCTTTGCATTTCCAGGAACAGAGGGGCATGGCAGCAAAGGAGAATGCCTTGGATGGCATATGTGTACATTCCTGAAAATATTGCCAGGGCTAGGAATGTTATTGGCAGCTGTCAAAATGTGCAGGCACCTCTTGGTCTGTTTTGCTTTACCTATTTATCAGTCAAACGCCATTTATTATCCTGGAGTCATAGAGAGTTATGTCAAAGCAAAAATAGCAAACGCCCTAATGGTCACACATGCTACGGAGGTGGTAACACTATGACACATATAACTATATGACACCTGCCTTTATGCAGTAGGGTTTTTTCTTCTTCTTCTTCTTCTTTTTTGGCATTAAAACATAATTATTTAGCTGTTACTTTGCCAGATCTGACCTTATGACTATTGGGGACCTCCAGTCATTCTTAGTGTTTTCTGCTGTCACTTGGTGAAGTAACTGCGAGTTGCTGGAGAGAACTACCTTGCCCAGTAGTGTCTAAAGATAGAACCATACATTTATATTTGAATTTTATATATACTAACTATACCCAAAGACGTTAGACCCAAAAACCATTGCTGACCTTTAGTGTTTCTCCTTCATCCCTGAACAACCATAATCACAAAATCCCCACTACAAATATATAAAGACACATTGGAGCTTTTGAGGGGTTGCTGGTATTCCTGAGTTAAATACATCTGCGCACTTCAGGCTTCTTTGCACGGCATTAGGAATGCTCAGCTTCCTGAAAATTAGATCATATTTGGATATGTGAGAGATTAGTTTTCGAATGCAGAATTTATATTTTCCGCTGCAACACAGAAGTGGAAAGGCACACCTGACAGGCATTCAAACAGACTCGTCTTTGTGTTCAAAGCAGGTTCTGCAGGCGAGATGAAATAGCGAGGGAATCGTGGTGTAGAAACAGAGTTTTCAAGCAATCAGTTCCATCAGCCTGGTCTGCATGATGCATTGCCAATTATGTTCTTAGAATTCATTGTGAATTCTAGAGAAAACTGTCTTTGCTTTAATTAGATGAGCACAGAGAAAGATCTGCATTTTAATGATTTCTAAAGTAAATGAGGGAATACATTGTAAGGTGTAGCAAAACAGCAGACATTTTTCAATAGGGCAAATATGCATGTGGACTTGCAGTGCAAATGTGGACATGCAGTATCCTACTGTTCTTGCAGCAAGAAGGGCCACAGGAGGCAGTAAAGCTGCATTAGTGATAGAATTCGTGGTAGAACTGGGCTTACTAATTTTTCTGATGACTTTCAATTGCCTGCATGGGAAGGGAAGAGTGGCACACAAGGGAGGCTCTGTATGTATTTCTATCTAGCCAAAGTGCCTCATCCCTCCTTTAAAAGTCATAGAATCTAAGTATAGATAACGTGTTTTTCTGAGATGGCTTTACTGCATGCTGCTTGCTACAAGCATTTTCAAGTTTGCAAAGGCCCAGAGGCATGATGCTCATCAGTTTTTACTGCCACAAGATTCTGATCTGCCAGAATGTCATGCAAAGTTCCAGCGTTAACCCCTTCCAGCGTTAACCCCACCATCATGAGGCTCGTTTGAACTTCGGATGCCTTTACACACTCAGACACTCCATCATATTAAAATTTATGCAAAAAAAAGCAAACCAGTTTTATGCATCTAATACTTTTTGCATTTTTATGACATACTAAAACAGGATAGCTCCTCCTAGTCTTGTCTGTCATTACATCTTGCACTCCCTGAGGAGACAAACTGACTTTCCTTGGGCTGTGGTAACTCTAGGGATCAAAGAGACAGTTCAGGAAAGCATCATTGGCATCCTTGAGAGCTCTCTCCCTTAGACCTTGTTGTGCCAAGGCAGGATGCAAAGGCATCAAGGCAGGGACATGCCTTCCCCAATGGCCTTTCACATTCTGCTCTTCTCTTTTTTTTATTCCTCTGCAGTCTTTCTCTGACCCACAATCCTATGGTTGGGCCAAGTTCAAAACTGAGTTGTACTCTTCAGGGGAGGAAACCTGGGTTTTTGTTCCTGCTGAAAAGCCAAGAGGCTGTGGTGTGGGCTCTAGGTTCCTGAGCAAGAGCAGTAACAGCCTCCCCTCTCCTCACGTGGTTACTTGGTGAGCTTCGCTTCTCCCTGCTCCCTTCATTGGGAGTGAGTGTTATCAGCTCCATGTCCTGACGATGCCTGCGGAAGGCGTTGTGACAGATTAGTCCATGTTAATCATGACCAGAATCTCTCTCTCTCTCTCTCTCTATATATATATACATATATATATACATACACACACACATATATTTTTCCATTACTTGACTTAAATATTCCTCTGCAGAACCAATTTCAGCTGGATTCTTTAGAAAATCAGGTGAAATTCACTTATTCTAATATTGGCACCTACAAGTTAGACATCTACTTCTGAGTCCCATGCCTTCCAGGTAGACCCAAGTGCTTGTTGCTTGTTTGGATTTATGTGGATTCAGGTTCCAGCAGTTGTTTCTTGCTTTGATTTGGGTGTTTGGTCTTCTTTGTCTTTTATAGAAAGATCATCTACTAAACTGAAGTGCTCCTCAGTATGAGACATTTTCCTTATATGAAGTCTCCTGCTGTTGAAGTCACATCTTAATTCCCTCTCTGAGAAATTAGAGATGTCAAAATTCTAAAATTCTCCCTGCAGGGCATTTTCTCAAATATTTTTCACAATCCCCCCCCGTGCCCTCTCCATTTGTAATTGCTTCAGCCACAAAGAGCAGAGAACTCCAGCACCTCTCTTGACAAAAGCCGTCCACTGCGGATCTCACTCTGCTTGCAGATCATCCGCTCATTTTAACTGCTGACCAGCAACTGGCAAATGACATGCAATGAGAATATGAACGGCATTTTTTTTCTGCCATCTGAACTCAAATATTTTTCTTTTAAGCTGGCCTGGGAGTCTAAACTCCCATTTCCTTGGTAAAAAAGCCGCAGCGAAGTGAGGAACATCATTTTAGCCATTGAAAGCGGTGTCTATGTTTAAGAAATGTTAGGAATTTGAGCTGCATTTCAGTAAGGACTCCGAGCAAATCTGGAGTGCGCATTTCGCTGCGACAGTGTGGTGATGGGTGCTGCATACAGCCCTGCAATGGAGCATCAGCAATCAGGTAGTCTGGGACTGCTAATGAAATAAGGCATTTCTGAGTGCAAGCGTCTCTGCTTAGGGACTGAGATCACTTCCATTATTTCTTTCTTATTTTTGTTAGGTTAAAAGGATTTTTTTTTTTTGTATTAAATTCACTTTATACGGATATTTTTTTCTCGAATCTCCAATGAAAACAAAGCATGTTTGATAAGAAAAGTAGAACTGTTGAAAAATCTGCAGCCAAAGCTCCTGAGGATGCAAGGGGTGTTGCTGGAACCATTAATGCCTGTGCACAGTCATGCTGCAAAGAGCATCACTGCTTTTTGTGCATACCTTTACATTACCATGAGTGCCTATATAAACTCTGGGTTGTCAGGAGTATCCTGACACGACCAAATAGCAGCAGTTCATCTACAGTGCTATTTTGCTTATTGATCGGAGACTGTTGAAATAATAATGCGTTTTGCCATGTATGTTATGGGGAGCAGATCGGTACAACAGCGGAAAGGAGCGGGGTCGGCGGGTTTGGCAGGGTGGCGCTGAACCTGGTTTCACCTTTGCAAACAGTATAAAGTCACTTCAAAAGCACTAACACTTCTGTTGTCAGCTAAGCCAGGGATCGAAATGCCCCAAACCGCTCTATTTCCCAAAGTAAGTTTATTATATGCTGCATTTTTTTTCTGGAGCGTTAGTACGAATATTAGTTCGAAATTCTCTTGTTCTCTTTATTGATAATTTTTTATCTGCCAAATAGAGCAAAAATTTAAGATGATGTAAATGAATGTGATGATTTTCTACAAAATGTACAGACTGTGATGTTGTATAGATTAATATGTGTAAATAGATTTGCTTTTCATACTGTAACCCAGCACGTCTATCCTTTGTGTTTCCTGTTTTGTTCATTTTTGTTTCATTTTAATGTCACATCCATAATAGCCTTCTCTGTGATGTGTTGTTGATAAAACTGTGAAAAAATAGGCATTTATATCATCATGCTGTTAGTGACAATAGTAGTTAAAAACACCACAATGGACCGAAGAGGAATGAGAGAAAACAAATTTAAAGATTTTGTACAGAACCTGTGTTGTTTATGTTTCAAAACTTTGTGAGGATTGATGCAGTTTTATCACTGATTCAGTGGGTCAGGGTCATGTTGAAGGATGTGGGTGAGTTAGTATTTCACTTTCTACTTCAACAGCCTAAGGAATATATGGCTTAATGCAACTTAATTAAGTTTACATGAGTATAAGGACACACCACACCAACAGACTAAATCCAGGTGATCCTGGATTTCCTGTACTGAAACACTGTGATGGCTGGTAGTTATTTGATTTACTCCATCTTGCTTAAAAGCATATGTCCAGGTATCTTTCAGAAATATAATAGAGCTGGAAGAATGGAAGGCTATGAAACCTTTTCTGAAGAGGGAACAGCATTTATCATGCATTTCTTCTCTAATAGATATCTATCTATTTCTATATCTGTATCTATATCTTTTACAGAACTAGATACACTCAGAAAACCCCCTTTTCAGAAGTTATG
Source organism: Tinamus guttatus (assembly GCF_059628265.1). Classification (NCBI taxonomy): domain Eukaryota; kingdom Metazoa; phylum Chordata; class Aves; order Tinamiformes; family Tinamidae; genus Tinamus; species Tinamus guttatus. The sequence continues at coordinate 23,964 of NW_028288759.1, read as the reverse complement.
TGGCAGAGAAAGGCTCCCCTGCCTTGGCAGCTCCAGGCTTCTCCACAGTGTAGTTGAAACAGGATTTTATTGCATGGGAAAGGAAAGACTGAGGTTGCTCCTGCCGTGGGAATGAGCATGGGAAAGAGGGATGGAGAGCTGTGCTGCTGTCCCTCATGGCACCAGCAAATTTGCCCCTTTCAGGCCGGGTCTGCCCTTATCCCAGAAGTTCTGCCACCAGGAGGGCTCCTGTGGGCCGTAGAGCTGCCGGCATCTGTGAGCATCTCACAGGGTCGAACCCACCGGCGTTCAGCTATGGGCCTACAAAGCCCTTCAGAGCCCTTGGCCACCTGCATGCGTCTTCTCTTGTCACTGCTGAGACTGGACGGTCCCTAAAACAGGTCGCCTTGACTTCCCCATGGGCCTGTGTGGGGCAGAAGGTCCCAAAGAGCCAGGCCGGAGAGGAGCAGTGGAGCTGGCTGGATTCCCATCAAACTGGTAATAGCGCGAGGCACCTCCCCAGGAGCTGCAATCCTCTCCAACCACCAAATCCAGCTTTTTTTGCAAAACTTCTAGATACCTGTAGCATTATCAATGTAGGCACATTCCTAGGGCCACAGATATTAATGTCTCAGAATACAGGATACAGGTCAGTGTACATATATATATATACATACATGTATATGGGGGGAGCAGGAGGAGGAGGGGAACGGTGTCTGCATTCAAGAAGTAGCTTATAGAAGCAAAAACTTATATTGTGTGACATTCTAAAACTATTTTATTACATTGTGTGTATTCTAAAATGTCTATTCTCACGGACTGCACAGGTAGCTCCTTGGACTGTACAAGCCTCTTGTCTTAATAGAAAGATGCAAATTATCGAGCCCTATGAATACAAGTCAAACATTACTTCATTACTCAGTGTTTTCCATTAATTATGTTCTATCATTTATAATTGTCTGTATTTTAATACCCTTATCTTTCTGTAACAATACAGACAGGGACACATTACAAGCTAGCTGACATGCAGTTCAGGTTGAACTTTATCTCAAACCACTTTAAGTATATGCTGTATCAAACTATTTACAGACTTCCCCATAGGTAAAATAAGTGTTTTCCTAGCAGCATCCTAAAGACTATCACCAGTGGCACGAATTAAACTCATGTATCAATTAAATACAAGCATTGAATTTGGGAGACAACAAAAGAGCAAAATGAAGAGCAGTTCTTTATGTTGAAATCCTCCTGCAATTCTGAGCCTTTGCTGTTGTAACTGAGATTGCTTTTCAAGGCAAGCCAGCACTTTCTGTTTGGAAAGGCTTTAGCAATAGCCCCAAGCCACTGCTTATCCCTGGCTTCCTGCTTGCATTCTTCACCTGCTCTTAATTAATGCCTTGGGCTTCAGCTGCTGTCTCAGTAGGATAAGAAGAAAATGCTTTGCAAATAATGAAGGAATCAATAAGTATGTCTAGAAAGACATAATTCATAATGGACCCTGACTATTAGGCGATATTTTATTATGCTGAGCTGGATTCGCAAGAAGTGATTTCGAAATTAAAAACTAATCCAAATACTATAGAAAATTGTGCTGTAGAGAATGATTGTGCCTTAGTCAGGTGATGAATTAGACAATTTAATCATTCCTGCAGATTCTAGCTTCTGTTATTCACATAAGTGCCCAAACCATATGGCCTCTGTTAAAAAGAACACTTTAACTGGACCTTATTGCTCAACAATAAAAAACAAAGGGAAAAATATTGTTTCCTTCAAAAATACAACATTTTTAAAGAATCATTTTAGTAATTTTGACTAAAAAGACTGGAACATCCTGTTTTTGGAACAGGACAATAATTTATCAATCCAGATACTTGAAAGGACTTTTAACATATGGAATTGTATTTTTCCAAATTAAAAACAAACAAACAAAACCCCTTAAAAGTACAAGATGTACCTTGTTCAAGCTATAGCTCTTTTTCCTTGTCCTGATGCCTCAAACACAGTCTGACTCTAGCTTGGAAGACATAGGCAGTCCTAGTTTGCCCCTGTTTAGACCCAAATCATTTCTATTTAACCATCTCAGTTAAGTGTTCAGTTCAGATAACCTGTCTTTGGATGAACCCAAAGACACAAAACCAAGGCTATTTTGTCTCCTGGATGTCCCCCTACAACACTGGTGGGGACCTCAGGGAGGAATAGAGGTAGGGCTCCGGGTTCTGCCACCTCTGCCAAAACCCATGGGAAAGCCAAGTAGTAACTGGTATCACATATATAACACGTATAACATCTGGCACCACTGAAGCTGGAAACTAGAAAATGTTTGTCAGCACTGGAGGACTGAGATGTTGAAAGAGCTTAGTGGCACCTAAGAAAAATCTCACTTTTAAATTCATGCTTATAAGGCTTAGAGGGATTTACATGGCACTAGTCTCAGACAGCCGAGGATCAGATCTCACAGTCCATTCACTTACTTTTCCTACAATCTTATACAAGTAGGCGATCTTAACTTCAGCATAATTCCAATATTCTGGAAAAAAAAAAAGTTAAAAAAACTTCATGAATTTTTCTGAATCCAATAGTTTAAAAGTGTAAATGAATGACAAAAATTCCTTAAGCTTTTGACCCTTGGCCAGTGACTGTCATGAGACCCTCTATTAATGTTTCAGCTATAGGTTTGTTCTCATGCAGCTCCAGTACCTGAGCTAGGACTCCACTGTTGATGTAGATGATTTGGAAGTGAGTACTAGAAGGACGTTTTTAGTCTTAGTACATCTTCGCCCACTATTGTGCTCTGTATTTATCCACAACCAAGAAAAGTTCTCCCAATTAGCTATTCATGCACCGATCCATGAATAGCACAAGTGTACATCTATATATGTTCTCAAAATGTCTGGGGCGAATAGTTTATGATGTCCTCTGGGTTGCAATTATTCATCTCAGCATTTGGCAATACACTTGGATGGTTTTAACTTTCAGTATGCAATGTGTCATCAAGCCTAAAAAATAGTGATTTCTTTGGACAATCTGGATTCTGAAGTATTTGGTTGGCTCATTAGGTGGAGAGTGGCTTCAGATATTTGTAATTAATTTGCAGTTGGCTACTTTAAGACATTTTTAAAAAAATCTGATTAATTCAAAATGACAAATCAAAAGAAAAACATATGGATTGACTTTTTCAGAGTCTGGGAGAAAAATAGGTGAAGTTGGGGGAACAAATGGGACCAAAATTGGGACTTATTTTGAGGAAATATAGTTTTCCTACTGGAAGATGAAAGTGCCAAGGGATCCTGGTCTGGGATAAGACATGCAGGAGGTGACTGGAAACAGGAGGAAGGGTGTCCAGATCCTTGGTAGTCAGTCGCTCCTTAGGGACCATTTCCACAGGGAACTGTCAGTGGTTTTCCAAGCAACTTTTACCTGTGGGTGTATAAAGCTAAATTTTCAGAAAAATGGACTGCGTATAAAGCCTGAGTAGCTTTTCTCCAAATAGCTTGCAGTTAGGTTACAGAGCCTGCTAAATTCAGACATACAGGAACAAGCCATCTATCACTGAAGATCCACGGAAGTCCCCTTAATTTGAGATTTTATGTATTTCAAGTGTGGGCCTTTTCTTAGCTTTCTACATGTGACAAAACTAACACTTTTCTGAAGAAGGAAGAAAATCAGAAAACTCTGTTTGATTTGCAGAGACAGAGAAGACAAAAGCCTTTCATCAGACCAAGAAAGCATCTCTTCACCAATAAGCAAGTAAGGCAATATCTCTGGGAAGCATTTAATGCAAATCAGGATTCCTGGTCTCATCGCCAGTCTTAAACACTGTGATATCAGCCATGTCAGCTGAAGGATTATGTAAATTGTTATTCCCACCCATGGTCTTGCTAACTTAAATACATTTTGAGACAAAAATCACACATTGGCAGGAACATGTGCCCGATGGCTACTAACCCTACGAATGTGCCCTGCCTGACCCCAGACTGCCCTAGTTGCTCATCACAGTTGACTTGACTCTGAAGTTAGAATCAATTCTGGGAAAAAGAAAAAAAAATCCTTAGATTTTCAGGTGGGCCAATTCAGAGCTTTCCACTCATTCAGAGATTAGTTTTTGTTTTTGTTTTGTTTTGTTTCTAGACCAAATATGGATTTATTGTTCTTCCATTTGCAGTCAAAACAGAGTAATTCTGGCTTTCAGTCCTCCACAGCTGTCTGAGCTGTACCTGTCTAATTGTAAATGATTCAATAGTGGTAATGGCCCAATAATGGGCAGGCCTCAAGGCAGAAAGCAGAGTTGGGAAGGTTAAGTGGGGTCTATCATGGAGCTGGAGAGCCCAGAGACCAGCACATCAAAGTACAGCTCATAACCAGATAAACAGAAGGGCAAGTTCTGCTGGTTACTCATTAATTTGCCCTTGTCTCTACCTGTGAACTGTTAACATTCTCTTTCTTAATACAGCTTAAAGTTTGCCATCCTCCTGTGTACACCTATGGATGTTTAAATATGTTCAGAGTTAAACTAAACAGACATACAGAGTCAAATCCGAGCTCCATAGAAGGAACAGCCTATTGCCCATCCCAGCTTCAAAGTACAGTTCGTTACCTGAAAAACATGGGTCCTATAGGAAAGAGGTTTGAGACCCGATCAAAGCCGAGGAGACAAAGAGTGCCCTCTGAAAACCTCTCTGTGCTTTTGATGTTGACTTAAATTGATACCTGGCTAGAAGAACTCAAAGCTCTTCTGGCTAGAGGTGCATCTCTAATGTCTAAGGAGCTCATGTAGGCTTCAATCTGCTTCCTTCTGTGGGTGAGTTTTAGGCACAGCAGAGTCATCTGGGGCCACCATTCTGCAGTGCAGAAGACTCTGAACTTGCAGGGTGACCTCCCAGTGTGGAGTCCAGCCGTGTCCCAGACTCAGATATCTCACTATTAATGCACAGGATTTCTGTTTATTCTTTATGGTATCTATCTTCTTGTAAATGTTTGTTTTAACTTCTGACATGGCTTTTCAAGTACTAAAGTGACTATTAATTACCGATCTGATGTATGACTTCAGAATATGATGAGTTACTTAAATCAAAATGTTTTTATCATAGTTAAGTACAAAAAAGTTGACAGATTTGATATAGCACTATTTAAAATAGAGCCTACTGGGACAATAACTATGTTACTGTGGAAAGAGAGCTTCAGTAGATTAAAACAGTTGCAGATTTTGAAGATATAGGATACTTTGTGCTATATATGTAAATAAAGAAGACAAAAGAAGTTGCAGAGGTGTCACTAGACCAGATTTAGTTTCTTCTTTTCTTTGCAAATAACAATCTGGAGATGGTCTCTGGCTTGATTTCAGCTGGCATTAATAAGTAAGCATTTTTAATGTCCATTTAGATTCCACTTTCTTTAAAAATTGGCCATTGTAATGCAGATGAGTAGTTCAAACAGGTGGAGAGATGGATCCAATAGATTTTCCTTCTATCCTCTATTGCAATCTTATTTTTTAAAACTGTTGTATTTTTATGGATAGGGACAGTAGTCCTTACCACTCTTCGTACAGATGAGTAATTCTGAATGATATTTACAATGATTCCTGCTTCTTCCTACAGCATTGCTTTCACACAACACCTTTCTTCTTTTCTCCCACTCACAGCAGCATTGCTTGCAATTTATCAAATGTTGTGTTAATAATAAATTAACGAACCCCAGAGATGATGTCTGGGCACAGAAAAATCATGATGTAAATGACTGGCACAGAACACTGAATTAATGCAGCAGTTTATGTGCAATTTATGATTATACTTAAGAATTGTATGGAGTATATTAAGTACCTAAGTATCTCCAGTGGGTCTCATCTCATCCAAATGACATAATTCTTGTTAAAATCATATCACTGATGCGGAAAAATAAGAAATCTATAACTTGGGACTCTTCCCAAGTCAATATCAGTCACTGAAAAATTGAGGCTTCCTCTCAGAAAAAGTTAATATTCCAGAAGCAGACGACTATGTGAACTTACAGGTGAGGACTTAAATTCCCTTTGCCTGCATGAAGTCACACTCTGATAAACTTTATTTTCAATATCATTTTACTCAAAAGCATGTCATTGGCTTCTATGAAATCTCCCTGCAAAGGAAATAGTCAATATAAAAGATGGTAAAGATCTGCAATGATTTCATAGAATCATAGAATCATAGAATGCTTAGGGTTGGAAAGGACCTCTAGAGGTCATCTAGTCCAACCCCCCTGCATACGCAGGGACACCTAGAGCACGTGGCACAGGACTGCATCCAAGCGGGCTTTGAAGATCTCCAGAGAAGGAGACTCCACAACCTCCCTGGGCAGCCTGTTCCAGTGCTCTGTCACCCTCACTGTTAAGAAATTTTTCCTTAAGTTCCTATGGAATTTTTGATGTTTCAGTTTCCGGCCATTTCCTCTAGTCCTATCAGTGGCCACCACTGAAAAGAGACCAGCACCATCCTCTGCACTCCCTCCCTTGAGGTACTTATATACACTGATTAGATCCCCTCTCAGCCTTCTCTTCTCCAGGCTGAACAGGCCCAGCTCCCTCAGCCTCTCCTCATAGGGCAGATGTTCCAGGCCCCTGATCATCCTTGTAGCCCTGTGCTGGACTCTCTCCAGCAGCTCCACATCCCTCTTGTACTGTGGGGCCCAGAACTGGACACAATACTGCAGATGCGGCCTCACCAGGGCTGAGTAGAGGGGCAGGATCACCTCCTTCGACCTGCTGGAGACGCTCTTCTTAATGCAGCCCAGGATCCCATTGGCCTTCTTGGCAACGAGGGCACATTTCTTGTAAATGCAATATAATGTACGTCTGCAAGATTTCAGGAGGGTGTTTTTTTAATGCATTTACAAACATTTTTAAAAGCACTACTGTACTACAAGCAGTGGGGCTTGGTTTGTAAGATCAAACCAATGACCTGCCAATGATTTGCGTTACAGGATAGCCTCTGTGGGGCTTCTTTCTGACCCAGAGACTTCACTACAGGCTGCACTCTCTAAAGGGTGACTTCCTTCCGCCTGTGGTGGTTGAGCCATCCAGTGCACTTCGTATGTGTAAGATTTCCATGCTATGTAATATATAGTTTCCAGTAGCTTAAAGTTTCCAAATCAAGAGTTTGCAGTTCCTTACTGCTTGCTTGCTTGCTTGCTTGCTTGCTTTCCTTTTTTTTTTTTTTTTTTTTTTTTTTCTGCTCAAGGGTTGCTTTGTGTCATGCAGCTTTGTTGCACACCAAGATCTTTTCTCGTTATTGCATTTCTCTGGAAGAGGTTTCTTGCCCTTCCTCAGCCCTTAAGTTAGCAACTTCCAGGCAGCTGATATAACTGTGACCATGGTGATGCACCAGGACTCTTCTTTCAGGGTTTCCACTCCCAGAGGAACGGAAAACTTCATCAAGCATCAGATTTCTCAGACTGTTATTCCTAAGCCTTGCAGAAGGCTATTCATTATTTGCAATAATGGATAAAATTTAAAAATAGCAGTAGGGTTGTGTTTAATAATAGAAACCTTCCTTGTTTACTTTCATCTTGCTCTCAGCCAAGGTGGAATTAAGCTTTCAGAGGTTAAGATGGAGCCTGTCATTGTCCAAAGTGCCGGCTGCTTCCCGTCTGCCTTTGCTTTCTTCTCCTGTGAGGACAGGACACAAGAGCCAGAATCCTCCTACTGTGTCCCCCAGGCTAGAAAGCCTTATGTGTCTCTTATAAAACTTTGTTTCTTTGTTTCTTGGAGCTGCACGGGAACACCTTATGACACTTCTTTTTCCCTACAGGAGAATTTTTTCCTTAAAAGTCTGCAACATTGCCCACTTAGGCTTCACATATCATCTGCTCTCAAGCATTACATCCTTCTGAAAATACCCTAGTAAAACCTTATGAATCATCATGTGAATACTTATAAAAGCTCTCTTTTTTGACAGATTCGAAGCTATTTTCACCCTGTGAGGTTTTAAAAAGCTCTGAAGACAATATCACAGGTGGTGCAACTGGAATGAAGCTACTAATTTGACTAACATCCCTTCCCCTAAGACACGCTGCTTAGGACCCTACTCCATTCATGTCCCATCCCCTTCATGAATGAATCATCAATTATACAGGGAATATTTGCCAGCTTCAATTTACAGCATTTATTTCTGAGAATTGTGGGTAACATCCGGAATTTCAATAACGCAGCAGACCCCAAGGATTGCCAGCGCTGAGAGGTTTAGTGTGAGGGACTGCAGCTGACCTGCTTGTAGCTGGAAAGAGCAGTAGAAGTGTCTTGCTGGAAAGCAGCAACACTATGATCAGACAGCTAATTAAGCAATCATTAAGTTTGGTAAGTGTCCGCGTGTCTTTAAAGCAGAAGCAATTAGAAAGGTCTGAATGTAGGGAAGCATTAGTAGTTTGAAGGGAGCAGATTAAGACTAAATGATGAAAAGCCAAATAGATTTAAATGAATTGTATTAAGTGAAAAATAGCATTAAGCCAATATTTCACATTTAAAATCTGCTGTGAATGAGTAATTTAGACTTCTACTAAGAGACAGAAAAAGCTCCAGGTAGAGACACTCTGCTATATGAAGCAATGAAATATAATTTATATTAAATCTTTTGCAGCTCCATACTGTCTCAAAAAAGTGTGTCAAAGTACTTAGACAATATTAGTTCATAAATTCTAGAAATTCAGTTTACTAGCTTGATAGAACTATTCACATTTTTCCTAGGGGGAAAAATGAATATTGCAAATATACTTAGTTCATACAGGAAATCTGTGGCAGTCCAGGATATTGTCCAGACCTTCTGAATCCCAGCCCTGTTATTTAGCCATGAATTCAGCCTTCCTTAGATTTGGCTTGCTTTGGGTCACATCTCTTCTTCTGAAAAAGGAAAAAAACAGACTTCATCCAACTGAGATTAAACACTTGACTTCGGACAGATTTAGGCTCTTTGATGAAAATTTGTAATGAGACAAGCGTCTAATTTACGAGCAGACAGCCTGCCTTAATACTAAAGCCAAAATAACACAGAAAACTCAACAAAAGTTTTGGTAAGTTTTATGTTGATGTTGTGTTGTAGGGCTGAATGCAAAGTGTCCCGAGATGCTGCAGACTGGCATTAACCCCATCCTTGATGACAACACAGGCAAACCACCCATTTCTCTGTCACTTCTCTCCACCTTATGAAGCACTGCAAGTCTGCTAAAGAGTTTTAAGGCTGACCTGGGCTGTTCATCTGACATCACTGTGGAGGAGCTAGGCTGTGCAATGTGATTTTCTTAAGATATTTACCTCTGTCAAAGAGGCAAGTTTTGCTTGGAGCAGAAAATTCTTTGTCTCTGCTCTTATCCTCCTGGTAGCCTGTTGTGATGGATGATAGTTATTTGATTTCCTTGTTTTATGTTCCTACACCAACTCAGGGCTCGGGGCTGAGGGGTAACCAGGCAGGGAAGGGGAAGGAAGGGACTGTCCCTGGCCCAAGGAGCCAGTGAGTGTGGGGCAAAGAGAGAAGCTGTTAGGCCTACAGTGAGCCAGGAGAGGAGGTTCATCTTTTCTTTTTTTTTTTTTCTTAATTAGTTGTTCCAAATTGTACTCTACTAAAGTCTGGCTTTATGTTTAAAGCCCAGTATTTTCATGAAGCTTACCATAAATAAATGGTCTAGGCAGATGCATCCCAAATCCTGTCTGACTCATAGTCTCATTGTACTTTTTTTAGCATGTTTTCAAGTTAAAATTCTTTTCTGAGTGCAGGAAAGCATTCCACCTGGAAAATTGCATTTTCCCAAATCATTTCCTCTTTCTACTGGAAAGTCTTGAAATCTCCAAGACTGGAGCTCACCACAGGGTGAAGTTATCTTGGTTTATAGCCCGAATTTATGGCAGCCACTCTTGGCCAATAGGCCTGTGTTTCATACTGTTATGTTGAATCCTCTTTCTAGTATTTTGGTCCTCAAGGGCCATGTAATAATATCTCTTTACAGACCAGCTCCGTCTATATGGGTGATTCATTTTGGCTTTGTGTTATCAGCAAGTTTCATTAGTAAATTCAGACATTTTGGGGCCAAGTCTTAAGAAGTTGTTACAGTATTGCTGGTAAATAAGTTTAGTCATATTGCTGTTAAATAAGTTTAGTTACAGGATCAATTCCTGCAGAATTCCACTGATTCCACATCCATTCACCCCAAAGGGAATTTTCTGCCCTTTCAGTCAGTTTTATGCATTGCTTATACTTATCCCTGTCTTCTTTAAGTCACATTTTTGTTGTGTCAGATATTTTGCACTGAGTACGTGTAACATTCCCATTGCCTAAGAGAATGGCTGCTGTCTAGAAAGGATATGTGATTTTCCAGCATGGTTAGCTTTAGCAAATTCATATTTTATTTTCCTCTAGTTTGTATTTACTCTATGCCTTAAATTGCTTTTTCCTTAAGAAGTGTTTTAAAGCTTTGCATTCTATTTAAATCATGCTAGTCTTGTAGCTGCCTATCTATCTGCTTTCCTTTCCTTCCTTATATGTAGTTGCTGCTTGCTCTCTTCCAGACATAAGATACAATTTCATACGATAGATTTATTACAGTTTTGTGTTTCAGTTAATGGTAGGAATTTGTAGTTGGTACTCTTAATGGCAAGTGACACTCTGACCATAGACTCTGTCATATGCTGATGAATTAATACATGCTGATGAATAATTTAATGCCGTTGTTCAGATCTCTTTCTCAGAAACATGCATGGCTATATGCTGATAACTGTTTCCGTGATTGGACATTCACGCCTTTCTCTTCTGGCCAGAAAGAAGGGGCCAATTTTTGAATTCTCAAACATCACGTCCTTGCGTATTGAAATCAGTGATGTCCTTGAAATGTATATTATTGTAAGTGAGGGCAGAGCTGGGTTTTCAGTTCCCACGCAGCTATGGCAACAGGAGTGTTTTGCTGGAATACTTTGAGTACGGCAGCGCTGCTGACCCTGCGAGCAGATATTTCATGCGGTCAAGAGCCATGAGTAATATCCCACGTATATTGGATAGCTAAAAACAAGGGTGTCTCAGGATTCATATGCAGGGGCAAGATAGTAACAGCTTCCCTGGTTTCTCCTATTTATATGGGGCTATATGGGGCTAGTTGGGGTCCTATGGCAACCTCATGATGGGTCCCTCTGGCTCCAACTAGCTTGTTTCCACCCCAAAGCCAGTCTGTTTACCTACCAGCTCTCCTGGCAATCGCATGAGGCCATCCTGGGATGGAAGCCACACTCGAATGATTTACTGAGTGTGACTTGAGAGCTGTCAACATATTTTTTTAAAGTTCAGGATATCATTTAAAAAATTAATTAGTATTTGCACATCCATCTTTTTTTTTTTTCTCTTGCTTCAGATATAGTGAATACACAGAGCTCTTTTTGACTTCAAAAGGAGAAAGGTCAAAGACATGTATAGATGAAGGTATAGCTGGAGGTGGGCAACAAGCACAATTCCCAGTACAGGCTGGAAGGTGGACTGGGCTCAGTTGAAGGAGAGGACATCATGTAGCATCAGAGCTCTTCAGTGTGTCTTAGTTGCAGCCCCGGGACTCCCGACCGGGAACACAGAGTGGGAGACCTGGCAACCCGCCACTGAAAGGCACGCGGCCCAGTCTGGGAAAGCAGGAGTTCCTCTTCAAAGACTTGGCAAATAAAGAACAAAAGTTGAAGCAGCAGAGCTTCTACTTTGCATGACTACTTTGCAATGGCATGAGCCGTGTTGCCTGGCATCTAAAATACATTTACATTTCTATAAATGATGAGGATCAATGATACCTAAGCTGCATACTGGGAAGAAACAGGTGATATAAAAAGTAATGAGAAAAGCCAGAACTAAGCATTTGCCATTTTCTTCATAAATAGCAAGTTTCTATGACTCATTCATATACTATCAGCTGCATAGTTCAGAGACTGAATTTCAACATTTAGATGGTTGACTAAACTTAACTGTGCCGTTATCTGTATGTTTTTACAGCAGTGTTTTGCCCTGGCAAATACAGAAATGTGCAACATGAGTACGAGGATAGGTTATGATAATATCACTCCGTAAACTGTATTTGCTGTTGATATAAATGTATGAATAAAGTAGATTTTTTTTCTTACTCTTCTAAAGATTTTCTCACTAAGGCAATACTATTTATTTTGTATCTCCAGAGAGCTTTATATTTACAGATGTATTTTAGCCTTTTGTTAAAGATGTTATGCAGGGAATGTTGTTCAGGCGGTTAATATTCACTACTAGATTTGTCCTCCATTAATGGTCTTTTCTCTCTGAACACCGTTATATCCTTTTGAGCTCCACAGCATCACCTGAGGCCAAGGTCTACAATTTTGTTATGCTTTGTTTGAGGAAGTAATTCTTTTTATTTTAAAAGTGTAATGTAATAATTTAAGTGGGTGTCTAACTGCAATTCATTTGGGAGTCCCTGAAGTTTTAAATTATGAAAAAAATGTGAATAATCAGTCTCTTGTTAACCCACTGTGCTCATATGGAAGACTGCCTGTGCCTCTGATCATGGTCTTCCTTCTTTTTTTATCTTCTCTAGCTTTGCTACATCCCTTTTCCTATAGGAATCAGAGCTGTGAATAGTAGTGGAGAGCTGGGTGCACCACTGGCTTCTGTAACAACTTAGTGGTGATTTATGTTTGTTCAGAAATCCATATTAAAGAGTCTTAATTAAAGATCCTCACCAAATGTTTTCATTCACATTTGGTTACTGTCGAGCCCAAAATGAATGTTTCCACAAAACTATCTAGCAGCACCTTTCAGAGTGGCTGTAGACAATGTGTATGAGAATGTAGGGGTGTACAAGTACAGTAAGAGGCTTTATTCCTAGGTAAATTATTTTGTCAGGCTGACAAAAGCCACTGGCATTACGCCAAAATAAAGCTCAAATAAACCCAAATGAACCACAAAAAAGAATATATCAGAAATTTCTGAATCCCAAGCATAATTTCCCATTCAATTTCTTCTTTTCAGCAGGCACTTTTGCCTTACAGAAGTCCTACAGATTTACACAAAATCTTTGAATGAAAAAGAACAATTGAACATGAAGCTGAATCCTTTTCTCAGCAGAATGTTCTTTTCTGTAACATTGGGTCTCTCTTTTCATTATATGGCATAGCAGGAATATTTCAAATTGATTGAAAAGTAAGTTATAATCATAGGAAAAAAAGAGAATATAAAAAGCTCAATTTAATATTCCTTTCTTTTCACATCCATCTACATGAGCTTCTCGCTTTTTTTTGTCACATACTTTTTCTGTGGCTCAGGAAACACTATCATCACAGTCGAATAAAATCAATGCAGCCTTTAATTATAATAATTTGATTTCTAAGGGAAGGAAAGGAAAAAAAAAAGAAACCCAATAATTAAAAATAGTTATTTCAGCTGCACATTTTTTGGAACAACTGACTGTAAAAAGCTTTAAATAGAAGAGCTCTTCCTTCAGGGGAGCTATTTTTCTCTAATAAGTGAAAACATAGAAATGAAATTCTCAAATATTACCCAGAAGTCCTTTTTACTAACCATCTGATATGGTTGAGAGGAATTTCAGTTAAGGATAAGTAGTTCTTATCAGAGCTAGGAAAGGCAGAAAGGCAAATAATCTCGTAGAATCTTAAAGTAAAAAAGTTAACTAATTAAATTACATTGCTAAAAATGATGAATTTTTCTAGAGAGGCACAGATTAACTGATTAGGTACTGTTGGTTTTCTCTTCCCTAATACATGTATGTGTTATATGTAACACTGCAATCATATGTAATGTAATATGTAATTATATGTAACACTGTGAGGCTGATAATTGCCTCATCTCCAGGGATATCTGAGAGCCTAAAACAAGGCTACCCAAACTTACTACCCACTATGAGCTGGTCCATTTGGAAAGTCCCTGAAGGACCTAACTTCACATGACACGAGTTTCAGCCTTTTCACATGGGTAACTATTACTACCCAATTCATCTCCAAAATAAAGAATTTGCTGACATATATGAAGCAGGACTGGAATTTTCTCCTCATTAGGTGATTTTACATTGACTTTATATGTGTAATTTAAAATTTTCCAACTACCTTGAAACTGTCAGGTTTAATTTCTCTCAGAGTCATTTGACTTGCTCCTTTAGATTCCTCAGGACTTAACAGGGATTAAATATGTGAAAGGAATCCAAATGTTACCTGGATGCATCCCTCAAAGCTAGGACCCACTGCACTGTGCCCAAGGACCTCCCAAATGAGACGTATTCTCAGAAAAGGCTTGTTTATGAATCTTTGGGCTTGAATGTAGGTGCGTGGATACTCCAAAAGATGGCTGTGAAGCACGTCATCTGCAAACCTCTTGAGTGAACGGAGTTGAGTATATATCGACAAGTTAAATAAATCCACTCAATAGATCCAATAGATGCCTTCTCTGACAGTTAAAAGCAAAGCCAGTGTTTATGCAGTGTCTTGCACTCTGCAGCATTGATTTGCTAGTGCGATTTTTATCAGTAGAGCTGCTAATTAAATTGCTTTGTGGATAGCCTCAAAATCTGTTCAGTGAGTTTGAAACAAAGCTTGGTTTTACGAGAGTTCCATATCCTAGAATTAATAAGTTTACCCTGAGATCAAACACTGCGGGAAGAAAAGACGCAATTAATTTTTCAAAATTACTTCATTAGCTACCCAAGGAAAACAATCTGAATGCATAGGTTGTTGATCTCACATTCAGTAGCTTGTACTTAAACCAATGCATCCTCAGCAATAAAAGTCCCAGTGAAATATATCAGTTTACAGGAACACCAGTGATAGCCAATGATGAAGATCCATGCAATGCCAGCTGCATTGCTGCCCAGTTACTACTAAGCTATTTACATTAATCTAATATTCCTGGTACAGAGTATTCAGTGAATTAGTATTGAATTAGTTCAAGCTACAAGGAAGTGCCTCAGAAGCCCAGCAGCATAAGATAATTACCATGATGACCATAATTGCTGACAGCAATCTCATTTTTTTTCATCGCCCTCCACTACACAAATCACTCGTGTTTGCTTCTCTGGTAAGATGTTTATATCCTATTAGAGCTCCATACAGATGAAGCAAGCACCTGGTATACTTCCACCTATAGATTCTTTGCTAATCTGACAAGTCATCACCATTGTTTTAAAAAAATTAAAGGGGCTTTGGAACAGTGCTGGAACTTTTTTGGAACAGTTTGGAACTTTTTGAACAGTGCTCTAGTTCGTTGCAACATTTTCTTAATTGGTAAGAACCTCAGAAAGTCCTGAAATGTTGTCAGGGCTACATTACTCAATAGAGTGAAGGGAGGGCATGCAAACACTGCAAAATACAATTATATTGTGTTACAAATATTGTCTTTCACATCTCCCATGTGTTCATGGCTTGGTCCTGACAACAGTACCGAAGAACACCATGAGATAGATGTTAGACACAAACCTACGGTGAGTTTTTAATACTTGTATGTACAAAAGAACATGGCACTCAACCTGAGTGTTTTTCAAGCAGACTGCACAAGTCCATGTGCACCTGTGCAAAGTTTATATATGCAAATAGTGACTTGCACAGTTCAAGTGACTCAAATCTTTCACTTTTGAAAATGTGACCTTCAGAGAGCCTAAAATGAAAGAATCAGAGAAAGCCACACAATAACATCTAGCACTTGTCATGCGCAGTGGCTGAAGGAACTTTTTTCTATCAATCAATCACAGCCGACATACAAATGCAAGAGTTCCTTCCTTCCTTATCCTTCCTATGAGAAACATTGCTAATGCAGTACTGAATATACCTGTGAGGCAAATCGAGCCATTTCACACTCTGCAGCAATTTAAGAGTCCATTTCTTTAAGCCTGGTAAGAAGTACAACCTGTGTGCTTACACTGCTGCATTCAATAGAGTTCGTGTATTTGATCGATCATTTTTGCTTTTATGTTCCATATCCAAAGGTATGGGATGTGCCATTTAGTGTACTATGGTAAAATAACACTGACCTACACAATTATCAACAACCTAAGCAATACTAAATAAAGAATATCAGAGATTCATTCCTATGAATTCGCTTAAGGAGCTACTTGAAAACATTCAATACATTGTTAGTGAGTGCTTATATTTACGCAAAATGCTTGTTTTTTTCTCATTTTGCAGAGGGTCTCTGAGACTGTCACCTTTTACTAACATGGACACTAAAAGTTTTGTATGTCTTAGTTAAGAAGTTTACATGATTTTCTGGCAAAAGAGACTCTGGACATTTAGTCCTGCAAAATGGACTGTAATAAGACATGCAGTATAATTAAATGGAATGTATTATATTCAGTACTAAAAGTCTACTTTTTTCTGATGTATGTATTTGATGTTCTAGAGAGAAATACTTACAAATTATTTTTATTAGAAAGATTAATTTGTTAAAAAGACTGCAATTTTTCAGATAATTTGACTCCAATAAATCTCCAGTAGAAGCTGTTATTTTCTCCAGCTCATAGCTACCCCAGAAGCAGTTTATGTGCCAGGTCAGAGACCTCAAGACATCCACTTAGAAATTGTCTCGGATCTGAGGAATTTGTTCCCTTCTCCTAACTCTACCCTGGCTAGGACTTTAATTCCTCCACAATAAATAGTCTGGGGATTTGCGGGTTATATTTCACACTGTAGCAAAACCATATTTCAGAATATTGAAATCTTTGGCCAGTTCATGCACCTTCCTGGAGTCATAGACCAAATCACACTACATGCCCACAGATTTTGTCTTTGAAAAAATTATTTTCAAGCGCTCTTCCAAGAAATAACTAGAAGTTATTAATCAATTGCCGAGGCCCACCCCGCGAGACGGAATGAACGACACTTCAATGTGAAGCAGGTTCAATTCGTTTACTATTCTCTACGGTGTAGCTTTATACAATTCTATCACCTGTAAGCGTACACACGCGCTAAGCAACAGCATTCTCATTGGTTAAGCTATAGTGTCCATGCATAACTAGCTTGCAGCTGGCTGACATTCCTTTCCGATGCTCTATCGCTGGTCCTCCCGGATGCTTATCTGGCTATGGCCGGCCTAGTTCATTAAAAAGTTGCTAACGAGCGTTATCTTCTCCGGGTGGCCTTGGTTCCCATCACTTCAGTTCCCGGTTCTCACCGCCTCAGCTCCTCGGTTCTCATCACTTCAGCTCCTCAGTTCTCATCACTTCAGCTCCTCGTATTCCTGTAAAAGTGCTAAGGCCCCAACATTTCCCCCTCTTTTTTCAAAAACAGAATTAGCGGTATTATGCATCAAGCGTTGCAAGTATTGGCAAAAGCAAGGTAACATAATCACAAGCACGAGTATAACCATCCCGATCACGCACAAGTGGTACAACATTTCTGTAACCCATGGTCCTAAGCCTAACGATCTGAGCCAATCTTCTAATCCCCAACTTTCTTCCTTCAACTTGTGCAGCCCTTCTTTCAAGAGTGCAATCTTTTTATGGATAGACTCTGAATGATCGGATAAGTTTAAACAACACATACCTTCAAAATCCTCACACCCATGCCCATGTGCTAAAAGCAGAAAATCTACTGCGGCTCTATTCTGCAATACTACATGATTTACACTAGCTACATCTTGCGATAGCTGATCTAAAATGTCTGATGTTAAATTTAATTCATTCCTTGTCCAGCATGCTAGCTGTTTCAAGGAAGTCATTGCTCGTGCGGCAGTGCTCCCTGGGATAAGCAGGGACACGAAGATAGTTTTGACCCTTGACCAAAATCTTGGATCCCCAACTTTTGTACAATCTAACTCATGTATCGATCGTTTCTTCCTTTTGGATACAAAGGTCATCACTTGAGATATATTAGGGTGAAACAAACTCAGTCTCCCCAGATAACACGGACCTCCTTGTGGACTGGAAGGTACTCCGTTCCATGCCCGGTCTCCGCATATTAAAAACACTCCTGGTGGTAGCCGTTTTGCAGAGAAGCTCGTTAATTTACATTGGGTATATGTGTGAAGATAAACATCATTAATTTTCAGCCCCGAGTTAACTGTTGCCCATTGCGATGTACTTTCTTCAAGTGCACCTTTGCTATGCAGTTCAAAACTAACCCATCCACCGTTTCGGGTGGTATTTGTGGCATTCAGACTTCCCAACAAGTCTAATTCCTCCGGCGGGGAAGTCAGAGTGCCATTCAGACTTTTAATGATTTCACATTGCCAGCACCCGTCTAACTGTTCTGCCGTTCGCTTTGATCGGTAAGAGCACATAGTAGTATTTAATAGAGTATCATTAAGCACAGCAAAATTAGCTACGTACCCATTGAATTCTTGAGGTTGCCAAACAGGGACACCTATCAAACAAGTACGAAAAGGGTCTCCTGGACGTTCCAAGCTAAGACAGAAGGCACTTTGGCCTGTCTGATTAGCTATGGTGACCCAAATGTTCTCCCTCTGCTGAATTTCTGTCTGCCATTTCCCCTGCACTATTCCTGTCACTGTTATCAAGATGATTACCAAACAGCTGAACCTGGTCCATTCTGACATCCTGGTCCATTGAGTGTTCCTGTCTGTTCCGCAACCACGGTCGTACCCACTTGGCTGGTACCCAGGTCGCTCCATCTCCTGCAAGTACACAAGCATAACCCCGTCCCCACGTAATTAACTCGACTGGACCTTCCCAGATCTGTTTCTGCGGCCAGAAAACTTCTACCTGCACCTTCTTTCCTGAAAGATCAGCTGGGTTTTTAGAAAAATGGGTGAAAATAGGTATACTATCATCATTTCGAGGGTTAAGCCAATTTAAAACATAACATGCTTTACTGATTAACTCGTAGGGACTCTTCTCCCCCTCTTTTTTCAAAGCAAATAATAATCATAAGGGATACCTGTCTGATGGGTTATATCTGCTGTCCCACAAAGGCAAGAACTCTTAATTTGGGTATAATTAACAATATGCCTAAGAAGCATGACATATCCATTAAAAGCAGTATCAGCTCCTATAATAGCATTAAAAGCAACACTACCTCCTAAAAGCCACAATATACAACTAATAATAACAGTAACATTTCTTCCTCCCATGTTGTTCTGCAGGCTCACACTTGCACCAGCTGCTTGCCTGCTTCATCTGATGTATGCGAGTTTGCTTCCAGCCAAGGTCTCACCCATTTCGCTGGCACCCATCTGGTTCCAGTATCTGCAACAACACAAGCATACCCTTTCCCCCAGGTTATCAAGTCCAAAGGTCCCATCCAGTTTCTGCTTTCAAACAATTCTTCCACAAACACTTCTTCCACATTATCCACCCCATGACTATAGTCACTCAAGCTTCGCATGAAATTGTTGAGGTGTTAATATTACATGCCCTAAACATGATGCAGGTAGGCGAGTGATTGCACATTGGTACATTAGACGGAGGAAGTTACAGAAAAGGAAGGGAGTCTAGTTCTACAAGAATATATATACAGAAAATATTGCAGTTACAATAGTAAGTAATTGAGTATAACAAACTTTGTATCCACCCCGTGACTCCAGTTACCATTGTATATTGAAATTTAGTCTCAAATTAGAGTCTTAGTACCTGGGACATCAATTGGGTCATCCACCTGTAAAGGGGTATAAGCGGTGAACTGAATCATCTTTACGTTAATAGCTTTCATTATAGTAGATTTTATACAGGATATTGCTATACTTAGGACAATTATCATCACAATGAACATCACCACATATTCTATCAAACCGAATCCAACCAGTGACACCAAATCCAAACCAACTAAACACCTTCGCCAGCCAGCTAGTGATTCTCAGAGTTCATGGGTGTCTTTTGCCACCTGTCGCATCTTCTCTGATTGGATATCCAGGTCCTGTGTAACATTAGGGATATAAATGCTGCAGTCGGTACTGGAGAGGTTTAGGTAGCCACAAAGTCCATTTTAGCATAACAGCATCAAGTCCAGTGCCATCCAGTTCTGAAGAGCCATTGTTGATGTGGCTTGTAATTGTCAATCGAGCAACTGTATACTAGTATCGGTGGCATTAGCTAATTTTTCTACTTGATAGGCTAGCTTACTTAACCATAATCGCATTTGTAAGACCAAATCCAAAAAAAAAATCCTTCCATCTAAGACAGATCTTGGGAAGTACGGCAATCATTACGAGGCACAAAGTCTTCACTTACTGATTTATATTTTATGCTGCGATTATGGCACAGCCTATTTTTAGGGAAATGTAAACTGGCCAATAGTGTCTGACCCAATTGTGTTGTTCCCAATTGGAGCAATATATCACATTTTAGCAATACCACAACACTGGCTTGTTTGATACTGAACCGAAATATGTTCCACTATGTCATGGTCCTCAGGATGCAATAGTATGGTGAAAAATTTTGAAAGGTTCTCTGTTTCCATTTCTATTTATGTTTGCATAGCTTCAATTTGGTTTCCGCTCTGTCCAAGGATACAAGTCAGAGTACAGCTCACAGTCCTCCACCGGTGGGGTGGGTGGGCGGGGGAGGTGGGGGGGGAACACCATAGTCTGAGTTATTCCTGACTTTACCGTTTTCAAATTCTGGACTTACTTGTTGTGATTATTCAGCCCTCTCTGCTGATATATATGTTACACAATAAAGATCTAAAAACCACAGATACAAACAGCACAAACACAATTTCCATCCAGTGGCACGACCTCACGTAGCTGTGCACTCCGCTAGTGAGTTCCACTGGTTGTCGGCAGGTCACTGAGACTGAACATTCTCTCGAGTTGGCAGATTAGAGGGTTGCCGATAGGCTCCTAACTCGGCGGGCGTCCCCGCAGAGACAACGTGGGTCTCAGTGTTAGGAGTCTCACCCCTCCTTTCTCTCTGCTCTGTCTGTTTATGCCCGGTGCATCCTGCCACGTAGGGCCAGTACGTGCCAGCAGGCAGACCAGGGGCCGGACAAACTCCGCCTTCAGTCACATAATCTTCCCTCCTGGGTGCGCAGGTGCGCATGTCAGTAAATTGTCCCAGTCGTCAGTCTGAGGGTCCTGCCTTTCTCATCTCCCTCCCTCTCGGGTGTTTGACCTTCAAACTAATTTAGAGGATGTTTGCAGTTAAGTTGGCTACAAGCCCGGTCGAGCAGCCGCCTTCAGCTGCTTTCGGAGGAGGTCGGCTCTGAGCCTGGCTGAGCAGCCGCCTCCGCACTCCTTATCGCTCAGCCTGGGCAGGCAAACATCTTTCTCAGGGTCTTGGATTCTATTTTGCACAATAGTTTTATGACTCTACGGATCATACAAATTTCCACCTTTCAACCATACCTCATGTCAGCAGCAATATACAAAGGATACAACACATAATAGAGATGAACATAGCAAATAGAAATAATAGCCCTAATAATGGTTTCCGTCCTCACTTAAAGCATTACAGTTCTTCAACCCCCACTTTTAAAGACAGATCAAATTCCTCTGCACCTCCCTCCTGGCTTTCATCAAGCCTTCAACAACATAAGTTTCCTTGATCTCATTCGCCTTCTCTTCCCCAGCCCCCCTTTCTCCTTTTTTCAAGGCGATCTAACAAGCGGAAGCAGGGGCACAGACAGTGTAGGCGCCGCAGGTGCAGGCACAGAGGCAGGCACGGACGGGGGGGTTAGCGATGGATCTCCAAACACCAGCGGTTTTCAGTGGCGTGGCGGTCCCGGTCCTGAAGTGCTTGCAAAGGCTGCCGTGGCTCCGATGGCCACTTTGCTTTTGGCTTTCACATCGGATTTGAATACTAGGTGGGGCTCAGCTTTGAACCCATTCTCTCTGCACCAGATCGAAAGCTTGCAGAGGGTCTGTTCATCAGTAGCTTGCTCCAGGGATTGCACGAGCCTATTCACCAAATTTCCGTAGGACTCCCGCAATCCCTGCTTCACCATCGTAAATGATGGGGTCTTTCGTTCTGACGGCACTAAAAACAGCGCCTGCTTCACAGCATCCACGGCTGCGTTACGCTCACTGCCTCTATTCTCCAACTTCCCTGAACTTTCTGCCGACTTTCTCGCCACTCTGGCCCTTTCCTCAGCCCCCGTCGGTGGTCCTGTCTCCTCCCCTTTCCCTCCGCGGATTGCTTTCCGCAGAGCGGCAGCGACTTGGGCCTCCCCGTGCAATTGTTCAAGCATTAGCCGCACGGGATGATATATTTTCGCAAGTCGCCGAGCTTCCTTTGAACCTACTTGCACACCATCCCACAGTTCCTTTCCTTCTCGCTCCCAGGGCTCGAGTTTATATACCTGAGAGGCTTCCTCCATGAGTCTTTTCTGCTTACAGAACAGCAGTAAGTCAATTAAATCGTCTTTTGAGATCACAGTCTCAGTCTTTTGAGCGAGCTTTAACAAACTTTCTATAATAGCACGCTCCGTTGCTGATGCAGCAATTTCCATCCTAGTTGCTGATGCAGCAATCCCCATCCTGCCCCTGACTCACCAGGTCAGTCCTGACTCACTAGGTCAGCCGTGGCCACGATCCGCCTCTCCCGGGCGCCCAGCTACTTCTCCGCTGGCTGCAGGATCCCTCGCGTTCTCGGCTCCACTCTACCCACGGTCGTATCACGTCGGGGTCACCAGATGCCGAGGCCCACCCCGCGAGACGGAATGAACGACACTTCAATGTGAAGCAGGTTCAATTCGTTTACTATTCTCTACGGTGTAGCTTTATACAATTCTATCACCTGTAAGCGTACACACGCGCTAAGCAACAGCATTCTCATTGGTTAAGCTATAGTGTCCATGCATAACTAGCTTGCAGCTGGCTGACATTCCTTTCCGATGCTCTATCGCTGGTCCTCCCGGATGCTTATCTGGCTATGGCCGGCCTAGTTCATTAAAAAGTTGCTAACGAGCGTTATCTTCTCCGGGTGGCCTTGGTTCCCATCACTTCAGTTCCCGGTTCTCACCGCCTCAGCTCCTCGGTTCTCATCACTTCAGCTCCTCAGTTCTCATCACTTCAGCTCCTCGTATTCCTGTAAAAGTGCTAAGGCCCCAACAATCAATTTTCACCTGGGGGGACTAATGAGCAGAGGCAAATACAGAAGGCAAATGAAACTTTCTCAATTTTTAAAGTTTTTATAAATGTGAATATTCACCATGGAGCATAGCGTGCATGTTACCATACATGCATATGTACAATAGGGAATCTAAGTCTTATGTTTCCAGTTGCTTTGCTCATGTTGGGACCCTTCATATGCTTTGGTTAATATGCTACC
Source organism: Tinamus guttatus (assembly GCF_059628265.1). NCBI lineage: Eukaryota > Metazoa > Chordata > Aves > Tinamiformes > Tinamidae > Tinamus > Tinamus guttatus. The sequence goes on along the minus strand of NW_028288759.1, from coordinate 813 downwards.
AGTCACTCCACTCAGTCCTGGAGCAGTGACAGAGATATGAAATTCGTATCCATAATAGCAGTTACAGGAAGTACTCTGAATTTCCACTTACTGTCTCTTGTGAGGAAACTAGATAAAATGTTTTGCTCAGCAGGGAGGAAAGAAGCTAATGTCCCACTTGCTGCTTTAGCTAATAGGAAAATTGAGTGATTAATCATTAAAGAAGGACAACGTGATGTGTTTTGTAAAAACAATGATGCTATAATTAATAGCAGTGTGGAGGAGACCTACACAAATGACAAAGATTAAAGATGAAGGACTGTGGCATTTGTGATAAAAATGAAGACTGAATTTCTAATAATTTTCAAATCTGGGAATGCTTTTCAGTTTTCTATCTAACTGTTCTGAGGTACAAAAAGTATTTACCACCTCTGATGCTAAACTCTCAAATATTTTGAGTGATAGTCAATCTCTCTTTAGAGCAGTGGTTTTACCCTGCAAAGCTTCTTTTCCTTTTCTATTGAAAGGATTTTTCACATTTTCTTTTGCAAAACACAAAGGCTAATACAGAAAATAAGACGGAAAGTGATGCTTTGGAAGTTACCTGTGCTCCAGGCCCTACTCCCATTGTCTGATATTTCAGGCCCTATTCATGTGTAGTTCTCAAGATAAAACATGTTTATTCCTGTTTGATAACTCTGCCTTGCCATTTCAGTCTAAAAGCTCAGCTTCACTAAGGACAATGAAAGCTGTCGCACTTTGTCTTTTGTTAGTCCTTCAGAGGGAGTGACAGCACCCCAAGTATGTGTGTGTAATTGTCTAAACAGGTGTTTA